>NC_142034.1:90363577-90963577 GCF_982192425.1 Myodes glareolus
GAGGCATTCGCATCTACAAAGTGAATGGCTAGTATTTACCCAAACGCTCCTCTGGGATTGTGGGAAGGGTGAATTGAGACCACAGAAATGGAAAGGCTCTGCCAAGGGTGGTGTGGTGTCTTAAGATGCGGACTACTGTGTCATCTGATACAGCTTGTGGCCAGGTTGACGGCCATCCGAGGAGGCAGCTGGTAATGGGCCATAGCAAAGACTCCACCTTAGAGGGTCACATCAGCCCATTGTCACATTGCTAAGATGACTGTCGGAAAGACTGATATCATGGGTAGAAGAAATAAACTAAAGTTTTTAGGTGGTAAGAAGCCACAACGGAACTAGATGTACATAATGTCAGCAAACTAAGGGTTGTGCGGTAGTAGCACCCTTCCCCGTGAATACCGCTCTGTTTTAGAGACAAGGAAACAAGCCCAGGGAGGGTCTGGTGTCAAGATGCTCACCTGAATCAAGTAGCATCCCAGTAGCTCACAGTATAGAGTGAGCCTCCATCTGATCCACACAACCAGCCTGTGAGACCGGTACTTCCATCATATCAAAACAGATACTCAAGTAAGGCGAGCAGCTTGCTTGGCCCCACACAGGTAGTAAGTGAGGGTTATGGTTGGCATTTCCCTGTTGTTGAGGTAACCAGAAGTACTCGGCCTATCTTTGTAGGAAGACGTGTGTTGTTTTGTTTATTTGGAGATAGGAAGGTAACCACCGATGTTGGACATGGAATATGAGAAACAAATAATGATGTCCCTCACCCGGAACTGGAAGAATATTCAAGGACTCTCTCAGTCCAAGTCAGGCCCTGGAGGAAGGCATTCAGTTAGGGTTGCCATGACTCCCGAGTACTCCCCTTCCTCTCCCATTAGTTGACACCATCAATTGAAGGTTAATGCATGCCAGATCGGGGAGCTAATTATTCTACTATTCAGACATAAATTTCCCCTAGAGAACGGCTAGAGATGAGAGCTGGGGAGAGAAGGAAGGGCTGAGGAGGGACAGAGGCCACCTGACTCTTGCAAATGGGATAAGAATATGACACCCTCTGGGATGGGCTTTCCACCCCTGCTGCATGCTCTCCAGGAAATTTATTGGTTTTCTAGATAAGTCTCCAAGCTGACCACTGCACCACACAACAGTTCTGCCTGGATTTCTCAGTCATCTGTCAGTCATGTGGGTTTCTAAAAGAGCTTGCAGAAAACCCTTCAGTTCCACAAAGTATTTACTCGGTGGTGCATGCAAGGAAAGGGGAAGGGTTAACAAGCAACTCACAGCCCTGACTCCAAGGAGCTTTCAATACTGGGGAAGAGAAGCATGCACCCAACTGAGGAGTACCTGGCTATGTAGTGCAAAAGATAGAATCATTTGAGTTAGGGGGTTCTGGAATAAAAGAGGCACTTGAGGTTTCTCAGAGAATGAGGAGTCCCGACAGCCCTTCCTGTGCTCTGCTTTGGCGAGGGGACAGCCTGCTTCAGAAGCAGCTTGAAAGGAAACCCCGAAATCCCCAAGAAGAACCTGCGACTCCTGGCTCAGCTTGTCTGAGAGCGGACACGGGCTATGGAAATCTCACTTCTTCACCAAGGCCAGCTCCTAGATGAAGCCACGGCATTCCACAGTCTCCTTCCTATGGTCTTTGTGGAGTTCTTACTTTGGCTATTGTGGTAGTTTGAATGAAATTGATCACCATAAGTCTCCAGGGAGTGGCACTATTAGGAAGTGTGGTTTGTGGGACTAGGCATAGCCTTGTTGGAGGAAGTGTGCCACTGTGGGAGTGGGCTTTGACATCTCTTTGGTTCCATCTCCCCTCAGTGTGACACCGAGTTTCCTGTTGCCTGCAAGATGTAGGACTTTCAGCTCCTGCTCCAGCACCATGTCTGCCTGCATGCTGTCACGTTCCACCATGATGATAACGGGCCGGACCTCTGAACTGTGAGCCACCCCAATGAAATGTTTTCCTTATTATGAGTTGTCATGGTCATGGTGTCTTTCCACAGCAACAGAAACTTTAACTGAGACAAACATCCGCATGCTCCTCCCTTCCACACTGCTCCACAACCTGCTTAGAATGCAGATGGGCTCACACCATGCCCTTCCTCAAAGGCCATCTGTGACTTCTCACAGCCTCTAGCAGGACATCCTTTGCTCTATTTCATGCCACCATGGGGCTTCCATGGTCTCCTCCAACTTGACTTCCCATGCTTTCATTCTAGTGCAAGCTCATTCCCAACATACATGCCCCTTGTATCGTACATACCGGCAGGCTCTGCTGCGCTGGCCTCACTTCGTAGCTTCGTCTTGCTGCCTTCATCCCTCAGCTACCCTCACCTTTGCATTTGTTCCAGGTGCCCCCAAGAGATCAAGGGAGCAGAACACTACAGCCAGGACTAGAATGTTGGCATCAGCATGCCCCGCAGCTGTAAAGGAGTGCCAACCCTGCAAGGTCTGCGTGGTCAGTCCCGGCTCCAGAACTGTGAGTGCTCAGCCAGGGGAAAGAAGAGAGGTAGTGAGTGACTCATTACACCCTCTCCTCTCTGGGCCTGTGTTCGAAACTGTCTGAGCAGTTCTCACCGGCGGACTGGATTTCCAAGGTTGGCAAAATAGTCCCTTTCTAGAGTTTCTTGACACTTCCCTGTTCAAGCAGGGATTAAAGCTTCCCCCGGGAGTTGTAACCAAAAGATGATTGTGAAGATCATGAAGAAACTTCCGGTTCTTTTCAGATCAGTACAGTGGGGCGTGGAGGCTGGGATCAGAAGTGTAAATGGGGCTGTAACATGAGATAAAGAGCACACGCGGGGGGTATAGGATCAAACCTGGGTCACACCTGAGCCTGTGAGCTGGGTTCTGGAGCACACCTCGCTGGGGAATTCACATCAGGAGCACACGGAGGAGGTGGGTGCAGACATGTTGAGAGATATGAATGTGACTCCAAATGAGACAAGTCAGTTTCATCTTCTTCCTTTCAAACAAATCAGAGATGAGGACACAGGTGTGCATGAATGCGTGTGCACTTTTCTCATGATATCCCTGCGACGTATGCTTAATCAACCCCTTCTGCAAACTAGAAAACAGGTTCAGAGGCAGGGTCACAAGACTAGTAGCGGAACTGATATTCACACACTTCCCAAAGCCCAGCTTCCCTTTTCTGCACCAGGGTGCAGAACAGTGGTGGTGCCGGCATCCCTGTGGATTACAGGGTGTGACAACATCCCTGGGCTCTACCCAATAGCATCCAGTCCTGACCATCGGACAACCAAGTGTCTCCAGATATTAGCTGTAACAAACTTATTGGGAAAGGGCAGCTTAAGACTCCCTTAAGAACCACAGCTCTCCATCCTGCCATTTGTGATTCTACAGCCCTAGCCGACTGACCCGACCTACCCTCTTCTTGTCTGCTTAACTGTGCTCCCACGAGTCTGCAAAGGCTCTGAGAGTCAGGCTCAGTTAACACAGGGCTCAAGGGCTGACCCTGCTGTTTGTATCCCTGTGGGTGGGGGCCTTGACCAGTGGTGCCTGACCGAGGGTGTAAGTAGAATCACCTAGGGAATTGCTTCATCCTTTTGTTTCTTTCCCGTCTGTTCCTTTGTGGTGTTCAAAGCAAGCCTACTTTTGTCCTCCCCACCCACCAGTCCTTCTGAGGCCCAGGGCAGCAATAGTCCAGGTTTAAAAGAAAAAAAATACCCTAACATTACCAGAGCTCATCAGAACCCCTACTTCTATTCATGAAACCAAACCCCCATTCACTCGCATGCAATTCCTCTCCACCATTCTAGGACACCATTCTAGGGACTGGGGTTCAGAGAAAAAATTTAGTGAAGAATGAATATCAGGAAACAAACAGAGAATGACGCAGAGCAGGACCCACTTAAAGACAGCTTTGTCCATGTTTTTGGGGGCATGGAGTAGGAGTGAGCAACTGCTGAGTGATCACAGAGGGCACGAAGAGGGTTGTGGAGGAGTAAATAGGTGTGGCAGGAGAGGGCAGTGAAGTTTCCATGTATGCACAGATGGGAGGGTTTAGAGGGCGTGCAGGTATGTGTGCATGTGTGGGGAAGACAGTCTAGTATATATATTCACACACTTTGTGTCTATTACATGCGAACAGTATACATGTCCAGCATACTTTCAAGTACACATCTGTGTGAAGAACCTAGTGGGTGTCTGTGTGTCCAGGCTATATGTATTTCTGTATTATAAGTGCCTAAGCCAAAGAGGGGTATAGAATATCTGTGTGTTTGTACGTGTGCTTGTCCAAAAGAGGCCAGTCGAAGCATACTCTTTATTTAGAATTAGTGGGGAAATAAGGATGGGCCTTCCAAGAATAAGGAAGAGGCGGGGTGTGCAAAGGCAGAGGTGTGTTGGGCAGGGCAGGGCCAGGGTATGACAGCCTCAGAGTAGAAGGGAAAAAATAGAGAGGAGGAGTCGGTGAAGGACCATGTTGGCACGTCCTGGTTCGATGTGGCCTCTTGTAGGATCCGAGGCAAGCATACCAATTATTCAGAGGTGAGAAGGATACCCCCCCAGGGTACAGCACTGACCACGTCTGAAGCAGCTGTGTACAGATGTTCATAAAAGAATGCCGCTGAAGGCATCAGAACCGTGTGCTCCCAGACTGTGCTTGGAACTGCATCTCTATTTGGCAAAAACAGGCCCCATTCATTTCTCCAACCTCCTGGGACTGGATGATCTTGGAGATACCTCCTAAAGTATCTACACTGCTCAAGACAAGCCTCTTGGCCTGGGAGCCCAGCCCTGACCTGTCCACCCACTTGAAGCCAGATATCCCTAATCTGTTTATGTCAGAACGTGAGAGATTTCTACATGACTCCAAATCAGCTCCCTGCCACCAAGTCATACTGCTTCTTCCTCCAGCCCCCTGAGTCCACAAAACCCTGAGAATCACTCCAGGCTGGAAGCTCAGTGTGGCACCCAGGAGCTGGGTGGAGACACAGGCTTGGCAGACAGTCTCACTGAATCTGTGTCCTTGGGCGAGGATTTTTTTCTTCTGGTCCTCTATTTCCTAAGACAGGAATTGCAAAAATCCCAACAGCACAGAGCTGCTGTGATTTGTTCAGCAAAATATGCATACAGGTTGAGTATGCTTAATTTGAATGCTTGGGGCCAGAAGTATTTTGAATTTCGGGTGTTTTCTGTTTGTTTGCTTGTTTGTCTCCTTTTCAGGTTTTGAAGCATCAGATATCTTAAGGATGATTCCCAACTCTAAACACTGCAGTCATTTATATTTTAGAAATAGCTTGTACAGAAAAGCTGTATTTTTTTGCATACCTATGCTTTTGCACACCAATGTTTTGGCAGTGACCCATCACATGAAGCAAGGTGTAGAATTTTCTACATGTGACTTCATGCCAGCACTCTGATGTAATTTTGGAGAAAATCCCGATTCAGATGATCACATTAGGAATGCCTGCCCCACCTTGGTACCTATTCTGCACCAGGCACTGAACACAGCAGGGAGCAAAACAGATAGAGATCTTGCCTCCAAGTATTGTGGCTTCTAGAAAGTCGACAGGTATGTGGGAAGTACCCTTAAATGCATGGCACCGGAGACTACTTGTAAATATAACCCCTGTAGCACAGACACTGAGAGCAACAATTAATCAATGGGACCTCCTGAAACTGAGAAGCTTCTGTAAAGCAAAGGACATGGTCAACAAGACAAAATGGCAGCCTACAGAATGGTAAAAGGTTTTCACCAACCCCACATCGGACAGAGGACTGATCTCCAAAGTATACAAAGAACTCAAGAAACTGATCTTCAAAAGAACAATAATCAAATTAAAAAAAATGGAGAACAGACCTAAACAGAGAACTCTCAACAGAGCAATCTTAAATAGCTGAAAGACACTTAAGGAAATGCTCAACATCCTTAGCCATCAGAGAAATGCAAATTAAAACAACTCTGAGATTCCATCTTACACCTGTAAAAATGGCCAAGATAAAAAACACTGATGACAATTTATGTTGGAGAGGTTGTGGGGAAACAGGAACACTCCTGTATTGCTGGTGGGAATGCAAGCTGGTATAGTCACTTTGGAAATCCGTATGACAATTTCTCAGAAAATTAGGAAACAACCTACTTCAAGACCCAGGAATACCACTTTTGGGTATATACCCAAAGGATGCTCAATCATACCACAAAGATGTTCATAGCAGCATTATTTGTAAAAGTCAGAACCTGAAAACAACCTTGACCAAAGAATGAATAAGGAAAATGTGGTGCATTTACACAATGGAGTATTACTCGGCAGAAAAAAAATAATGAAATCTTGATATTGGTAGGCATATGGATAGATCTAGAAAACACCATATTGAGTGAGGTAACTACTAAGACCCAGAAAGACAAATATCATATGTACTCACTCATAAGTGGCTTTTAGATATAAAGAAAAGAAAAACCAGCCTACAATTCATGACCCCAGAGAACCTAGACAGCAAAGAAGACCCTAAAAGGGACATACATTGATCTACATAGAAAGGTGAAATAGACAAAATCTCCTGAGTAAATTAAGAGTGCGGGTATCATAGGAGAGGGCAGAAGAGGAGGGAGGGAGAAGGGAGGGGAGCGGAAAACATGTATAGTTCAATTAAAACAATAGAAAAGAAAGCCAACAGGTGATAAACACTAAACCTAATTAGTAACTCAAACACATAGGGTGATCAAATAGTAAGAAACAAGCATCGGGGGAAGGGGGACAGAATGGCTAGGGTAGAGGATATGGGGGTCCTTGATGCGACAGTTGGAGAAGAAGCAGGTAGAAAGAAACGGGCACAGATCTGCCATACAACACTTTTCCCGCAGAGGTGTGAGCACATGTCTACTCGCCCCAGACAGGGAGCCAACGAAGAATAACAGTTTGTGAATCAAGGAGTGTCATTGGGGTTCCTTACAGGAACATGGGTTAGGGGTTTCTTCAGGAGCAGAAATGGATCAAAAGCAGCTGTAACCCCGAAGTCCACCCCAGGATGAGTGGTGGCACCTGGAGCGCACGACGCAACCTGCAGGCGACTGGACAGACAGGAGAGTATCTCTCACACCGCTCGGGCGCCTCCTCTAGATAGCTCAGCTCCAGCTCTTACAGCTTATATAACCCTGAGGAGGGTGAGGCCTAGCGAAGTGGGTCAGTGACAGGAACTTTCTGCCTTTAGGACATCCTGTGTCTTGATGAGTTTCCCTCCAAGATGGAATGTTTTGTCTCAGGAAACTGCCACACAGCAAAACCAGGCAGAGACAGTGTAGTTCAACCGGAAGTGGTGTCTGTTCACTCCCTGGGCAACTTTGTCTGGCACCCAGATTCAGAGGCATACAGAACAGCCACCATCCTTTGGCTCAGGGTCTCAGGGACACATCCCCTGGGGTCCACTCCTCCCACAAGAACCTGTCCAATATCCCCAGCCACCCTGCAGCCTTCCTGGTGACTACTGTCCTCATCATTTCCTGGCGCTACCCACCAAGCACATATCGCGTCAGAAATAGGTGCCTAGTTTGGCACAGTGCACTCTCCAGAGATCAACAAATCCAGGTACCACTTCCAGTTGGAACAGCAAGGAAATTGTATCCACCAGTGTCCTGGGCACCCAACACGCCAGCGGGTCCAAAACTGCTGGGGATAGCAGTTGGCCTTAGGGGTTGTCCAGAATCTGAATTTTAGCCTAATACCTGCCACAGAATGTATGACCCACTTCTTCCTGCCAAATGCGTACATTGAAGCCTAACCCCAAGACAATGGTATTAGGAGAGAAGGTCTTCGGAAAGCTTTAGACATAGATGAGGGCCATGAAAGTGAGGCACATGATGGTGTTTTGAGTGTTCCAAGGAAAGGAAGAGAGACAAGTGTGTTGGCCCTCCACGCCAACGTGAGGATGCAGAAGGAGGGCATGGATCTACAAACAAGAAAGGCCTTCATCAGGTATCAGATTGGCCAGCATCATGATCATGCAATTCCCAGCCTCGAGATGTTTGTCAGTCGGTTAACCCACCCAGTCTGTAATATATTTTGTATTTTTTAAAATAGCAACCACTGCATACGATGGCCTGATAACTAGAAGGCTGCACAAACAGAAAACACAAAGGACGAAGGAGGCTGAGAAGCAGCAGAAAGAACACTGTGTGGGAAGACGCAAAGCTAGGAAAGTGTAAGACCTTGGGCGAGTAAGCTGCCTTCTTAGGAGGACACTGACTTGGTCAGTGGTTTTTGAAATCCTAAGGATACATGAAGATGTCTGAAGGAGAGCCTAGGAGATGTATGGCTCTCCCTACATCCTGTTCAACCGGAACCAGTTCTATGCTTGTCTGTCTTACATGCTGGATTCCCTGACAAGATTTATTCTTGAAAATTAAAAAATTAAAGGAGAATGAAATGGTTTCATTCTGATATCTACCCAATAGAATCGGAACCAAAATGGAGTAGGATGCGCTATTTAGCTTAAACCAATCAAGACGCGTCCCTAAGACCAGCAAAGGAACCACACCCATTCATACCAGGCTGGAAAGGAAAGGGTCACACTCCACAAAGTCTAACTACAGATGTTCCAAGGATGAACGAGGCCCTCAGAATGCACAAATAACCACTGTCGAGTGCACTAGCGAGTGTATATGCTCAGGGTTGACCAACCATTATTAGATGCACAATATGCCTGTGAAAGCAATGGACTGTACAGTAGCTGCCCCCAGAGAGCTAGGGCTGTGCCAGGAGCCGGGGCCTCTTCCTCCTCATCCAGTACTCACCCTAATGAGTATCTGGACATTTAGTGATATTGCTTCCCATCTGTGGGAAGCTTTAAGAAGACATATGGGCTGGTGTCAAAAGTTAATGAGCTTCTAGTATCTACATCACCGAACATGAAGCACAAGTTACAAAGATAGCTGTGGACTGGTGTTTGGAGAGCCATTCTTCATACTAGCCAAAGGAGAGAAGCAATCCAGGGGCCAGTTTTGTATACAAATAGATAAACAGAATATAGAGTACACATACAAGGGACTATCGTTCAGTCTTGAAGAGGAGGTCATTGGTACAGGCTACAGTGTAGAAAGAAATAAACCAGACACAGAAAAACAAATAGGTGACCCCACTGATAAGATGCACCCACAACAATCAGATCCCTAGAGACAGGAAGCAGAAGGTGGGTGCCAGGAGTTGGGCAGAGGAAGGAGAGGCGGAGTTCCAGATGAGAAGATGAGAAGGCTCTGTGCGGGGGAATGCTGACTGTCACACAAGTGAATGGACTTCAGGAGGCTGCATTTTACACCTCAAATGGTCAGAGGTGGTAAATTCTATGTTATGCATGATCCCTCCATACTGGCTAATTTATGTCACCTGGGGGACATAAGCTAGAGTTATCTAAGAGGAGGAAACCTCATTTAAGAAAACACCTCCAGAAGACTAGGCTGTACACAGAAAAATCTAAGGACATTTTCTTAATTAGTGATTGATGGGAGAGGGCCCAGCCCATTGTGGGCGGTGCTATCCCTGGGCAAGTCCTGGGTTCTATTAAAAAGCAGGCTGAGTAAACCATGGAGTACAAGCCAGTAAGCAGCACCCCTCCATGGCCTCTGCATCAGCTCCTGCATCTGGGTTCCTGCCCTGCTTGGGATCCTGCCCTGACCTCCCTCAGTGATGGACTGTGATGTAGAAGTGGGAGCAGAATCAACTCTTTCCTCCTCCAGTTGCTTTTGATCATGATGTTTCAACAACAGTAGCCTACCTAAGACACCCCACCTCTCTGTGTCCTGTGCTTCAATCTCTGTCTCTCTTACACACTCACACACACACAATGATGTACCGTCGGTGAACATGAGCCTAGCTCAGCCAGACCAAGAGCCTGTTCAGCACATCTGGATCCCAACAAGAGGGACCCTGAGAACACTGTGGTCTTAGCACATCAAACAAACCCATGTAGAAAATGGTGACCTTCATAATGGCATCCTGACTCACATACTTTGTATTATGTACTCTCACCCTGCTTCCCACCATTACCCTCTCCTGCTCCTCCTCTGACTAGTCCCCTTTCTCTCCCCAAGTATCTCCCATCTTCCTTCAGGTCATACATATGTATGTTATATGTACGGATAACCTCGTTTCTATCAGTGATAAAAAGTGCTTGATATTTGTCTGAACCTGGTTTGTCTCACTCAGCATAATGATCACCAGTTCCACCCATTTCCTGCAAATGGCATGATTTCATGCTTCTTTACGACCGAATAAAACTCCATTATGTCTATAGGCCACACTTTCTGCACCCATTCACCTGGTGAAGGACATGGAGGTAGATTTCACAGCCTGGCTCTCGTGAATCATCCTGCAGTAAACATGGATGTGCAGGAACCTCCTGTGGTGTGCTGACTCACAGGGCTTTGTGTATATTGTTAGCAGTGGTCAGCTGGGTCGGAAGGTGGCTTCAACTCACAGGGCTTTGTGTACATTGCTAGCAGTGGTCAGCTGTCAGATGGTGGCTTCGGTCTTAGAGTTTGGAGGAACTTCCATTCTGATTTCCGCGGTAGTTGTATACCACCAGTGTATACAAGGGTTCCTTCACACCGTCTTTGCCAGCATGTGTCATTTATTGCCGATTTGCATTTCTCTGGTGGCTAAGGATGTCGAATTGTTGTTGTTGTTCTTGTTGTTGTTCTTGTTCTCGTTTACCATATGTTCATTGATCATTTGACTTTATTCTTGCTGGGCAGGGGTGGCACACAACTTTAATCCCAGCACTTGGGAGGCAGAAGCAGCGAATCTCTGTGAATTTGAGGCTAGCTTCATCTACAAAGTGAGTTTCAGGACAGTCAGGGTTACACAGAGAAACCCTGTCATGAAAAGGGGGGGGGGCAAGAGGGAAAGAGAGAGAGAGAGAAAGAAAGAGAGACAGAACTTTCTCTACTTCGTTCTTGGGATGTGTCAGTTCATTTCTTCATTGGATGAAGTGTTGATGTTTAATTATTTTGAGTTGTTTAATATATTCCTGATGCTGACCCCAACAGATAAACAGCTGCCAAGGATTTTGCTCCATTCTGTAGGCTGTCTCTTCACTCTCTGTTTTTCTTTGATGGTATAAAGTTGATGGATGTTAAAATTGGTCTCACGTGTTCAGAACTGGGTTATAGAATCGGGATTTTTCTTTTCTTTATTTGGCAGTATCAGAGCTGGTATCAAATTTGCAGTGGTAAACAAAAGGGGAAGAGAGAACTTTTTCCTACAGTTTAGTTATATGCCAAACAAGAAACACCCAACCGTGGAAACCAACACCCTAGAATTACCGGGCTGAGGTTTATGTACAATACCTTGGTGAATAAGCCCTGATGGGAACTCACTGGGCTCCTCCGCCTTGACAGCTGCCTGTTGTCCCTCCCCAGAGTCTTTTGATCTTCAGGGAAGGGGAACTCCACGTAGGACCCTGGGAAAGGCAAACAAGCTTTAGAGATTTTCTAATTTAACCCTCTTGTCCTTATAAGGGACACGTGGCGGAAGTGACTGGCCCAAGGCCACATCCTTTAGTTCAGGTCACATCAGAACTTGTCTGAATCAATGTCCTAACTATCCAGCTGGACTTTCTTCTTTCCATTTCTCCAATTCAAGTCATTCTCTTAGGGATTCTGTCATCTAGACAGAATTAAGTGACCCTCCCTTCCATGTGTCCCAAAGACTTCAGTTCTATCATTCAAATTTCTAGATTTCTCTTTTGTTAACCTAAGGGTTCTGTGGCCTCATTTTCTCACATCCTCCTTTCTCATGTGTCTATGGTCACAAAACTGCAGTTTTTAAAACACAGGAGGATGAAGTGGTTGTGTGTATAAAACAGTTGTAGCTGACAAACTGTGGCCAGTGGTCCATGCCTGACCACTGCCTGCTTTTGTCAATAAAGTGTGATTGACATGCAGTCTTGCCCGTGTGTTCATGTGTCACCTATGACTGCTTTTACAATTCAGTGGCAGCATTGAGAACTGTAAGGCTGTGTGACCCACAAAGCTGAAAAAACAACCTGACTCTTCTCAAAAAATGTTTGCTGATCTGGAAGTTCAGAGAGGTGAGTGTAGGGAAAAGGGGCCAGCCCCAACCCTGAAACCAGAGCTAAAGAAACACATTTTGACCCTGGAACCATAACCAGTGAAAGAAATACACTCTGGCTTGAAGTTAGAGCCAAAAGGCTAAAAAGAGCCAGTGAAAGAAACACACTTTGGTCCTGAAACCAGAACCAAATCTATCCCTGACCAATTTAGCAGAAAATCAACCAATCCCTGAGCAGGAAAATGAACCAGTCCCTGAGGAGAAAAACCAACCAATCCCTGAGCACAATATCTAACCCATCTGAGCTCAAGAGACTGAAATCTGACCAATTCTCGCCCTGAAAATCTTCTCCTTGTCAAAACTCTGCCCCTAAGAAATCCTACATAAGCCCTGTGCTTGTTCAGTTTGGTGCTGTCTTCTACCCTGGCAGAAGCAGCTGCTCTTCTGGATTCTTCCTTCACAATAAGTCTCTTGAATGAGGTTTGGCCAAGACCATCTTTCCCTGGAATAGAGCCAGAGCAGGAGGGGAGCAGAGGGAGCAAGACTGTCAACACGTTCACCCGGAAACCATACCTTTGCACAGTGGAGTTGTTACACTCAGGGGGACTGAAGCAGAAATGTAACAACTTTACTAGGAAAACTTTCCCCTGCCTGGGCATAGCTGTTACATTGGGGAAAACTCTCTCGGGAGCAGGGTTGTAAGCTGCTAGCTTACTGTGATCTGTGGTATTCCTTGGTTCCTGATTGCCAGAATGCTTTTTCACCTGAGCTGTAACGCTTAGCATTCCTTGGCTCCCGACTGCCAGGACCCCTTTCTATCCAAGCTGCAATGTTGACATATCTGCTTTATACTTGGACCCTAAGAGGCATCCATTAATTAATTCTGAATGGAGGAGAAGGGAGAGAGAGAGAGAGAAGAAAGGAGGGAGGAATAAATGTTCCTCCAGCAGAAATGAGATTTAAAACTGAAGAAAGGATGGTGTGAAAGCAGAACAGAGCTCTGGATGCGGATTTCCAGAAAGGTGCTGCCAGGATTGGAAGCACTCGCTGTCAGGATGGAGACCATTATCAGCCCCAAGATGTAGTTCAGTCTCTGATGCTTGTCTGGTGTGATAATTAATCTGCACTATCAACGTGACTAAATTTGGAATTACCCAGGATACACATGTCTGTGAGGATGCTTCCAGAGAGGTTTAGCTGAGGAAGGAAGACACACCCTGAATAGGGCAGCACCTTCTCACATACTGGAGTCCTGAACTGAATAATAAAGGAGAAAGGCTGCTGTGTGCCAGCTTTCGGGTGTGAACAAACTCTAGTGGCCACAGCTGCTACCCACTGCTGCCAACAAGCATATACCACCATGATAGACTGTACCCTCCAAAACCAGCATCCAAAATACACCCTTCCTCTAAGTTTCTCTTAGTCAGTTATCTGGCCCAAGGATAGTTGCTAACACATCTGACCTCAAAAAGGAACTGTGTCTCCATCTAGTTAAGAAGGGAGTAATGCCTCCTCATTACCTAAAGCAGATTTGGGGAGACAATCAATTTGGGGTGGGAAAAGAAATAGAAGCTAACTTGTAGGGCCCAGAAACTCCTAATTTTTCTCTTGTCCTGGAGCACCTGGGCTTGTCTGTAACCCAGCCATGCACATATTTGTCTCCAGAGGTCTGAACCCAAGCCAGGCCTTGAGTATTCCCAGGCACTGGGAACACTGTTTAGGCTGCACCTTGAAAACACTGAAAGGTTAACCACATTGCTACACACACATTACATCGAAACCAACTCCCGCCCTGAGCCAAATTCCTGCCTCAGTCAGAATGACATGTCCCGCCCCCTTGTAGGCACAGCAAAGTAGAAAAATCTCCCTTGTCTTTCTATCCATCCCAACAGCCACTGCAGGGCTGAAAGTGTATGGTCCCCTTACAAGTGCTTGAGGGTCATCTCTGGCCTGGGTGTACCTTTCTTTAGGACCCCGACTGATCCCTTTCAGGAATCCTTCTGCCACCATTTTGGGGTCAATGAGTAAAACAAGCCAGCAAGAACTTATCAATCTATCCATCAATCTCTCTATCACATATAGTTTTAGATAGATAGATAGATAGATAGATAGATAGATAGATAGATATGCACACATATATGTATGCATATATGTGTGCGTATATATGCATATGTGTGTGCATATATATATGCACATTGTATATTATGTATGCTATGGAAATAAAAAGAAGAAGTGAGTGTTTCTTTGATGTGGAAAGTTATAGAAACCTGTCATGTTCAAAGCACTGAACTTGAAAATGGCAGATGACCACAACGGCTCTAGGCACATGCTCAGGTCTGTGAGTCATTAGCAGTCTCTAGCAGAGGTCAGAAAACTGCAGGTGTGAGCCAAAGCCTGCTCAAGGCCTGGTTGTACAAGTAAAACGTAATGAAAACGGTCTCACCTGTTCACTTGCATACAGCCTATGTCTGTTTGCATACTACAGCAGAGAGACCACAAGGCCCCAAAATCTGAACTACTTATTTTCTGGCCCTTAATAGCAAACATTACTAAACATTACTGGAACTTGATTTAGAGCCATGCAGGCAAAGTCTGACCTAAGCCAAATGTGTCCGAATGATGGGAAGCACCTGAATAAATGGTCTCTGGGTTCAGAGCATGACCAGACACCAGACAGCCTGGCCTCTAGGTTTCAGTCAACATGGTAAATCAAATAAATGCCAGCCAGAAAACTCAAGTTCAATAGAGCCACCCCATGTATTTAAGGCCACATGTAGGAAATTCCGAAGTCATGTCTGGACTGGAGCCAGCATGATCAGGCGAAATGGCCCTGTAGACCTGGGGTCAGGGAATACTGTAGAGCGGCCTGCAAGTCAGCCCTGCTGGCTGACTGGATGGCTATTAAGGTGTGGACAACTGGAAGTTGCAGCCGATTTCAAGTTGGCGACCTCAGAGAGATGTCTAGGTGTCTAGGCGAGAGACCTGAGTCGGCTGAGAGAAGTTGAATCAGGCAGCAGCTGCGTGACCTCTGCTGCGAAGGAATGTTGGGAAAGGTGACAGTAAGCATGGACCAGAAGAGAAAAAGAGAATTAACATCCAAAGGGAACTCCAAACGGCAGTAAGGAGACAGAGCATTGAAAAAAGGGAAACAAATCCTGTTTTCTCACTTGGAAGCTAAGCCTGTACTAGATAAGGCTCAGTAAGGAGACAGAGAACAAAGAGAATCCAGTTTTTCCTTTGTTTGTCAATTCATTTAGCACTCTGTATCTAATTCTGTGCTGTGCATTAAAGATGGGTGAAACTGAGCACAAGCTGTGCATGGTATAGTTTATCCTATGACAAATACTAAGAGATGTCAACACGGTGTGTGTGTGTGTGTGTGTGTGTGTGTGTGTGTGTACTAGGAAGGATCCTGAGAGTCCTGCTGGAGTTGGCCTGGCCAATAAGAGGAAGACAAAGAGTATTCCTGGCAGGAGAACAGTGTGTTGAAGGAAGGCAAAGATGTAGAAAGGAGGGATGGGGAGCTTTGAAGGGGCAGGCAATCAGCAAGTGTTCATAGCTACAGGCCCCAACACACACACACACACACATACAATACACACCCATATGCACATGCACATATGCATGCACTCATACACACACATGCACATATGCATGCACTCATACACACACACACACACACACACACACACACACACGAGATAAAAGAGAAGAAAATGACCCATCAAAGGACTTTAAGGAGGAAGGAGCTCTGCTGGGAGGGTTTCAGAAAGCTTGCTGGCAGGAGGAGAAAGAGACTGGGAGAAGCAGACAGAAGCAGGACCCCACCCATGCCTTGGGGGCCTCCCGATTATGTCACATCTTCAAAAAGACATTCTGATTTCCGCCTCTCTAACAGAACACCCCACCCCCCATCTCCCACCCTTCATTAGCTTAACATTTCTCCACCGCGTGTGTTCTTTCCCAACACTGCATCTCTGGATTTACTATGTTTATAACCTGTCTGTCTGCACTCACCAGAAGCCTTGCTTTTGCAGCTGTGACCGAAGAAGAACATCTGACACACAGGAGAATTTCAATTTTTGTTGACAAGGCAAAAAGAATAACAAAATTCCTATCTTTTTAAGAAACGGGAGCCTGGGGCTGGAGAGATGACTCAGGGGTTTAGCGCACTGATTACTCTTGCGGGGGAAACCAGGTTCGATTCCCAGCACTCACATGGTGGATCACAGTCATCAGTAACTCATGTTCCGGTGGAGCCAACACCCTCTCTGACTTCGGCAGGCACCAGACACACACATGGTGCACAGATAGACATACAGGAAAAGTACTCATATGTACAAAATAAAATCTATCTAAGCAAAAGACAAACAGTAAATAGGAAGCTTGGTGCCGGGCTGTCATTCTGAAGCGGTGAGCGGAATGGAGTTGAGCTTCTCGCAGCAAGCACTTGGGAGTCAGTGTTTAAACTTGGTGTAGCCTAGTGTAGCAGGTGGACAGAGCTCTTTTCTGGGGAGGCACGGCCAAGGGTTCGAGGGTTCACCCTCAAAAACCACTCAGTGGGCTTCCAGGTTGGTACAGCCCACCTTCATTCCCTGGCCCTGTGATTCACAGATTACATTTGGGGTTTATGGGTGATCTGTGAGGCCTGTGGTGCAGAAGGAAATAAAAAGACACCCTGGGCAGATCCCAGGGGAACACGCATGGTTTGCCAGCATTTGGTGGCATTGGTATGAAAAGCGAGTTCACCATCCGCTGGTTCTTTTTCTCTAGTCCCTTAAGTATATAGATTCAGATTATTTATGTTTGGTACTGAAGGTATTTACAGAAAGGCATATATATATACATATATATGTATATATACATATATACAATCATTATTATTAATTAGACTTAGTTGTAGCTATATAGCTCAGTGGTACCATCTCAAAGGCTGAGTTCAAATGAATTATCAAAAGGGAGAAGAAAAGTAAGAAGTAGAGGGAGATGAGGAGGAGGGAGGAAAGAAGGAAGGAATAAGCAAATAAATTAGGCAAAACTATAAATATCAAATAATACTCTACTATTGCCCAGGTTCACTTGCATAGCTTGACTACATTCATTCATTGCTTCACTGGCTCTGTAGACTGGTTGGTTGACTGGTTGGTTGGTTGGTCAGTGCTACTGGGAATTGAACCCAGAGCCTTGCCAGGCAAATGTTCTACCACTGAGATACATCCCCAGTCTTCAGCTTAATGACTCACATATGGCCAAGGGGTTAACTTCAGGATTAGAGACATACCAGTTAGTAATATCTAACCTCAAACAGCACTCAGTTTGATAATAGAGATGAGAAAGTAATAGAGATGGGCAAACCTGTGACTGTTGAGTTCAACCATTGCTGGCAGGAGCAATCGGCATATTAATAATGCAGTTGGTTCAAACCCAAAGACCAAGTTCCAGACAGTTCTGGCTGTCTCTACCCAGTCCGTAGCTGGGTGGCTGTGATCCACAAAATGAGAATAAAGAAATAAATTAGGGCTGGCAAAATGGCTAAATGGGTAAGGGCATTTGCTACCAAGCATGATGGTCTGAATTTAATTCCTGGAGCCCACATGGTGGAAAGAGGTTGTCCTCTTACCTCCACATACTCACTGTAACACACATGCCACCCTGCCCCCACACGCAAAACGAATCAAAATGTAATTTGAAAGAAGGAAACAAAGCCCACGTGCCTCGCAAAACTATGACACCACTCAAGAAAGATGATGTGTGCGGAGTGAAAGCCCTGAGAATAGCAGCGATCCATCCGAATGCACGGTATGCGGGTGAGTTCTCAGTGTTCTGAATGCATGTGGGTACCAAGTTCACAAGATACAGGCTGACTCACCCCGCCCTTTGTTTTTCTGGGACACATTCTAGGAGGGTGTGTGGCCTCGAGGAATGGGAGGTGGGTACTGAGAACTGGAACCTGTGAGCAGTCAGTCTGCATAGCTGGCCATCCTGAAATACCACTGATCTCAGGGATCCTGAGACTGGAGGTCACAGTCAGAACTAGGTGGCTATCAAGGGTTCTAGGGACCCAGGAACAAGGTTGCCTGTCTGGGACCGCTGGAAATCAATGTAATTTCCCTGCAAGCTCCACCCATTTCTTCAGTCAATCTAAAGGAAACCCAAGGTGAAGTTGACACTACGCTGAAACTTTTTTGAAACTGAAGATTAGATTTTATCTTATCACGCCCACTTTATTAACTTCAAACCGGATTTTCCTTGGCTCCCAGGTAGAATCAGTTCATTAATATACTTGCTGATTATTTTCATATACACTGCAAAACTAAGCAATGAAAGCATCAACAACCCGATTGGAAGATTGGTCATTAGACAAACGATAAGCAGATAGATAATAAATGATTAGATAACAGATAGCAGGAAGATGCTAAAGCTACATCCACAGATACATACAAACACACACAGACAGCAACACACGGGATGCAGGGGTAGATGTAAGCTTGAATGGTTAAGTGCTAAGCAGGATGGCGTTTATTGTCAATTTGATGTAACATAGAGTCACCTAGAAAGAAGGAACATCAATTGAAGGACTGCTCAGACTATATATTTGTGAGGAGCTGTCGTTATTATTGACTGATGGGAGAGAACCCAGCCCACTGTGGGTAGATCTATTCCTTAGGCAGGTGGTCCTGGGCTATACAAAAAGGGCTAGGTAGGCTAGAGAAGAAGCTTGTAAACATTGCTCCTCCAAAGTCCGTGTTCCCGCTTCCTGCTTTGGCTTCCCTCAATGGTGGACTGTGATCTGTAAACAGAGACAAACCTTTTCCTCCCCAAGTAGCTCTTGGTCATGGTGTTTACCACAGCAACAGAAGGCGAAAGAGGGCAAGCACAAACGGAGAAGGCCCGGTCAGAGAAGACGAGTTTACTGAGCACCTCATGCGCATGCGCCAGGGCTTCAGAGCCCGAGACTTTCCGATGCCGCGCCACAGTTGTCGCTGCACAGCTCTTCCTGCAACCCCGAGGATGGACTCTACTTCCCACCTAAGATGCAGCTCCAGAGAGATGAAGCAACTGGCCCAAAGCTGTACACTAGCCAGACAGGTTATTTCATCAAACCCTTGTTCCCAGTTACCCCCACTCCCACAATGTCTCCCAGCTCTGAGCTGTCTTTGTGATTCTCAGGCCTCTGGTTATGTGAGAACTTCTTAGAAGTTCTGAGAATTAGCCCCAGAACCACGGGTCATGCAGGTAGAACTTGAAATCCCTGTTCAGTCAATTCTTTTCTGGCCACCTTAAGGCTGCCAGGTGAAAGTGGGGTCACCCTGGAGATGTGAAAGGGCTTTCTCTTCAGCATCCACTCCCTCCCTGCCAGCACAGAGATATTTGGGGGGCTGGCCAGACTCCAGAGGAGCGCTAAGCAAATTGGTCAAGGGCCAAAGGTATCTATGGTACATTGTACCCTAAGATCCGCCCCTCCTGTCCACTTCCTTCTGCTTCCCGCAGCACAGCTCAGCTAGCTCCTGCACCCTGTGAACGGTCCTCCCTCTCTCTGTTTATCTTAACTTTCAGCTCCAGACTGGGCAGGGTCTGCAGAGCAGGTTGACCCAGGGTGACCTTGACTTTAACAAGAAGGAAGAAGGTACCTCTGAACATTCTGCTACACCTCAGCTCTCCCCCTGCCCCTGCCTCTGGCTCCCAGCCCTCTGAGGGTACCAGACCAACTGCCAGAGATTTCTCCCTTGAGAACAGATCCAAAAGCGATATCCTTGACCATTGGCTACAATATGGAGAGAAACTGAGGAACAGTGTGAAAACATTCATGTTCACAAGCTCAGCTGGACTTGGAAGAGGAAAACCTCGGTGGTCTCTGCAAGTTCTCTAAGCAAATTTGCTGGAGACTTAAAGGATACCCTGTAAGGATTTGGGAGACAGGAAGGGAGAGAAAAAAGCCCCGGAATGGCTCCCACCTCTTCTGAGCTTCACTTCCCCAATCTTTTGTAATTTTGTGTCTTTGCAATTGGACAGTTTGGATAGTCTCTATCAACACAGACCCGAGTCTCTGTCAATTCCAAACAAACTCAGTCAGAGCCAGGACTATGGCTTTCAGACATGAATTGAGTTGTTTTGCAGATGTGAACCTGGCAATCAGAATCAAGTGGAATGCCCAAGTCAAATAATTTCCATCCCTTTGCACCATAATGGAGGGCTGTCCTCTGAAAGCAGAGCTTGTGTAGGGGTTGGGCACCCACTGATCTCTCCAGGTGTCTTTCTTAGCTGAGGTTTGGATCATGGCTGAAACGTGAACTCAGAATCAAACTTCTGGTATCCAGTAGCAAGAGCTGGCTGATTCTCACAAACTACTGAGGACCAATCAGAGTTCCACCAAGGGAGGAGCTGGAGGAGTCCCCGCCCACCTATACCTGGTTCAGCAGCTCTGTCTTCTCCAGAGAGAGAGAGAGTCACTCCATCAGAGAGTGGATGCACACCTACATCTAAGGGGTCAGGGTTGAGATGCAAAGGACCCAGTGGACCCAAAAGAATATGCCTTGCATGAGAATCCTGCTTGGGATCCTGAAGCGCCTGCCATAACAGAGCCACAACAGCTGTCTGGTAAGTGAACTGCTGCCCCTGGTACTGGGAGAGAGGGCAGGAAGGATCTCCAGATGTGAGTCCTGATGGGATGAATAGGGGAGGGAGAGGCAGACCTGGAATTTTCTGAGCCCTAACTCTGCCTCAGGTCTTACAGTGTGATACTCTCTGTTAGAGTGCAGGAAGGAATAAAACCACCCAGGAACAAGCGAGGGACCCAGATTAGAGCTCCCCCTGCCTGGCACTGAGGCTGCCATTGTTTGCCTCTCTGCTGCCAGGTCAGACCAACAGGCACAGTGATTTTCTTGGGGAGGACCCAGGACACTATGACCTTTCCTTACCTCACGCATGCCTCCCTGCACATGACTCTTAAGCATGCTGAAGTGACTGAGGGAGAAGGAGCACTGTGATTGTGGAGGAGGCTAAGGGGTGACACACTCGGGCTTCACGGTGTTCATGGAATGGAGGTGGGAATCCCCATCAGTCTCATCTCTGCTTCTCAGAGCCAGTCCAGAAAAAATGTCATGGGCCTCCCAGGTGACACCTGAGTGGTGCCAACCAGGTCACTTTCAGGGATGGGAACAAGAGCTTCAGACAGGCATTGTTTTCATCCTGGCGATATTACCAGATCTCCAATGGGAGACATAGAACAGAGGGGCATGGGAAGCAGGGTTTATTATTTGTGTCCATCCCCCTTTGTCAGGTGAGAAAACTGAGGCTGAGAAGTTAGCTATGACTAGCTTCTGTCCAACTCCAAGGCCCAGACTCTCCTCTACAAATGGAGATGAGGTTTCAACCAGAGAGGTCCAGTTAGTGCAAGAGTACATAGGCTGTCCCAACTCAAGCAACTCCCACCCACTTCCTGGGTGCTACTGATGAAGGCTGGAGGGGGCCCTGCTCAGAAGCTCCAGCTGCCCTCTAATGGTCTATGAGCACCTCTAAGTGCAGGCTCCAGTATCTGTATTCAAGAGGAAGGCCTTAGCCTCCTCCAAGACAAGAAGACACACAGAGCAACACGAAGATTGGCTCATCAGCCACGTGGGCTAGTATCCCCCACTAGACTTTCAGCACCCCATCCCCAAAGTGGGTTTGACGTAAGGAGCAGAGTCACATGTGATCCCATTCCGTCTGGGGAACTGGGGACTTGCTTCCTCCTAAAGTGTGCCCAAGCGTGTCACACCCTAGCCTCCTTCCAACTCACTCCTGCTTTCTTGGGTTCGGTTCTTTCAGTGAATTCTGAGCTCTCTGTGTCAGGTTGACATGAGCAAAAGTGTCAGCGGTGTGCACCCTCCTCCAGAACACCATGACAGTAAAGTGGTGCCACATGTGACCGTGGTAAAGACTGAATGCTTGAGAAGTGCTGGTTCAAACAGTGCCCACTTAAATGCAGTGTGATCTAAGACAAATTTCGTTATAAATCTGAGACGCCTCTCCTGAACCAGATATGACTGGGTGACACGTGTGGCTTGTCACTGCTCTTCCATTCTATAATGAGGCATGCTCAGCCCCTAGCAGAGCCAGCAGACAGAATGTAGACACACTCAAGGCTGTGACCCTTTGATACAGTTCCTCATGTTGTGGGGACCCCCAACCGTAAAATTATTTTCATCGCTACTTTATAACTGTTTTTGAATTTTGTAATTTATGGTTACGACCATAAGGTAAATATCTTTTAGATAGATGGTTACCAAAGGGGTCACAACCCACAGGTTGAGAATCACTGCCTTAGGCCCCTGATTCCTCTGAAGAAAGGGTAGCCGCAGTTCTAGGACCTCTGCCTTGGTCATTCCTTGAAGAAGATTCAGAGGCCCGTGCTGCAAATATTGTCTTCCTAATAGAGGACTGGCCACTAGGAGATCGCTATTTCAAAGCAAGCTTGAAACCAACAACTACTTGGTTCCCAGATATACTTGATCAAAGGTGGTTTCTTATAGAAGGTAGGGGGAACAAATGAAGAATCTCCCTAAATGAGAACAGGGCCAGTTCAGGCCACACTAGGAAAAACCTGCAGATACCAAGGGCTTGGGGAAAAGGTCAAGTTCAAGTGGTTTCCAGTGGTCATGGGCAAACCTCCGTTTCTTTAACAGCTTCTAGAGGCCACAGTCTCCAAAGTCCACACTCTGCCAGAATCAAATGAATGTCTGCAATCCTCACCCTGGCCCTGCACCATCCCCTCGAGGGGAGTCGGTGACTCACTTTCTTGTTACACCAGACATTCTGCTGCCTGGACTCCTGATGTGGGTAGTGACAGGACAGGATTTATAACTTGCACGCCTCTGATGGACCTGCACGTTTTCTGCTGGCGCACCTCTATCCCCTCCAGGCAGAACCTCTGCTGGTCATGGGTTTGGCTTGTAAGAGGAGCCCATTCACCCTTTAAAATGTTTGATAAAGACATTGGAAGGTGTGTGAGCCAGTCCATGGACCCTCTTAAACTTGATACCGGGAGCATGGAGAGAAATAGGAACCAGAGAGAAACACTAGAGAAAGAACGAATATCATCACAGAAATTTAATAACATTTGATTTTTATAGCTGGCAATTTTGATGAGGGAGTAGGTTCCAATGGTCACGAACAAGCCTCCACTCCTTTATCAGCCTTTAGAGCCCCTGTCCCCAGCCTCCTACATTCCACTGTGAAAAGGAAGAAGATAGAGTCTCTAAGAACTTATCTATGCCAAAGCAGTCAGTGTCGACTTTATAGCAGCAAAAACTTGGAAATAACTTGATATTCATAGGTAGAACACATGGTGTGCCAATGTTTGTACATTCAGGGTTTGAGCCACCTTGCATCTTAAGGGCTGGGGAGGCGGGGCTACAGAAGCTGTCATGGAAAGGTGTGGCTGACAAAGAGACAAGCACATCTCATGCTGCTGTGGTTAAGGGAAGGAGTTGGGTCAGTTATTTACATTCAAGCTGACCCTAACTTGCTGTATCACTCCTTCGCAAGTGAGACTAATCTTAATTACTTCAAAGACCTGTGAGGACTGCAGAGGTGCTTATTTAGCTCAGGCAAATTAGTAGTAAGTAATCAATGGATAGCAGCTATTACACTTCTATGGGGAAAAACAATATCAAAAGAACAAAAGCACCCCAATTTCCCCTTTTAAATTTTTATGCAAAAACAATGTGTGCATTTGTAAATATAGGTATATGTGGGGATAAAAACAATTAATAATGGAGACATCTGATGTATAAGACTAATAAGAAGAAACAACAGAGGGACTAAATATTTCCTTGGTTTTTTGAAATAGTTTTTTTTAATCCACTTTATTTTTTTAAATAGCAGTTTTAGGTTTATAGTATGATTGAGCCTCCTACACATAAACAACTACCCTGACTCTCAACATCCCTCACCAAAGGGGCACATCTGTTCCCATCTATAAATCTGCACTGGGGCTGAGGTGGGGCTCAGTGGTTGAGAGCACTGACGGCTCTTCCAGAGGTCCTGGGCTACATTCCCAACACCCACATACAGCTAACAGTCAACTCCAACTCCAGTTCCGAGATGATTCCATCCCTTCTTCTGGCCTCCACAGGCACTGTGTGCCCATGGTGCATAGACACACATGAAGGCAAAACACCCCTACACATAAAACAAAAGCAAACTTCATAAAACTGTAAATCTGCACTGGCGTAGGCTGCGACATGCACTTGTGACTCAGTGAACTTCTGTCCATTTTCATTTCTCTAATAAGGGGATACTGCTTGGTAAACAGCATGTTATTTAATAAACAAATAGCTGACGCTGACCCACAGTTCTAAATTGCTTAGGTTCTAGAAAGTGGGAAGGCTCACCACGGTTAACACTAAGTAGGTAGCCCACTCTGGGAAGGGGCCTGAACTTGAGGCCACCACTCTGCCATGTCACCAGCATGGCAGGTCCGAGGCTGCTTTACTAGCTGTCCCTGACCTCTGAGAGATGTCTGACTGCAGCTCCCCCACCCGAGGAAATGAGGCCTCTGGAGCAGGCTGTCCAATAGCCCTCTTGCGAACACCGGCACAGAGAAGCTTCAGAGCTCTGTGATCGGGTGTGGGAGATGAGGAGGATGGTGAGCGTCTTCAGGCCAATGAAAGCATAAGCTGTTGCTAGTCTTGGAGGAACGAGATGAGGCAGCCAGCTCCAGCTCAAACTCACCTCTGGAGTTCACAAGTACTGTGTGCTTTCCCACAAAGTTGTTTCCTCATTATAAGACAGGGATAGGCCTGCCCAATACAGATGGGAAAGATTAGGCAAGAACACAACCTGGGCCCTGAACTAAATAGGACAATGTCTGCTTTGGTCAGCATGAATGTAGAGCTGGAGGGGTCAGGACAAGGACACAATAAGGACAGCCTGGGGCTCCTCAAATATACAGACAAATGTGCAGCCCAGACTATGGGCACTAGTTCTTCTGAAAAACCACTGTATAAACAAGGACTCTACCAATATCTGGGGTGGATTAAAAATATTAGTTCCCAAATGACAATGTACCCAGATGACGCTCGAGGAGCCGGTGCTAGAAGAAAAGAGGTACAAAGAGGCTGCTCCTCGTGCATGCTGGGAAAATACTGGGTCTGGAGACCCCCAAAGACAGTGGGACTGGAGGTAAGTGAACCTTTGGACTGTCCCCTCACCTTGCTCCTTGTCTCCCCAGGTCATTCCTCCTTCGGTCTCTCTCTGTGTGTGAATAGCTCCTTCAACATGAGCCACAACCTCTACCTGGCCTTTGTGTGTCTGAGTCTCCTCTCTCAAAGGTGAGTTGTGCTACCCTGGAACAGCCCAGTGAGGGCTACTCTGATATGGCCGTGATAGAAGGGCTTGCAGCAGTTTTTATTTAACTTATGGCAAGCCAAAACCCAGTCCCTTCATCTCCCTGAAACACCAGAACAGGGACATTTCTGTGGCTCATTCTATTTTAGAGAACAGAAGTTTCCGAAATGGTCACAGACCAGTGGACTTGGGTTTTTTGTTTGTTTGTTTGTTCTTTGACTTGGGTTTTTCATAAGACTCTTGGTGAAAGAAAGCTGGGGAAATGGCTCAGTGGTTAACAATGCTTACTGTGTAACCACAAGGACCATAGTCCCACAACTGCGAATAAATTTTGGAGCTGTCTAGTGGGAAGGAGATAAGAAGATCTATGAGGATTTCTTGAGCCCCAAGTTCAGAGAGAGACCCTGCCTCAAAGGAATAGAAAGAGAGAAACAGAGGAAGACATTTGATGCACAGGTGCACACGCCTGTGCATACACATACAACACACACAATCAATCATTCAATCAATCAATAAAAAAGAAAAGATGCTTTGAGGGTAGCCAAATTATCATGACACTTTTACCTATAGCAAGTGGGTAAGAAAATGGAAAGGCTAACTCAATAGCTAGAAAGTAAGAGATGTCTCCTTAGGAAAGCCACTGTGTGTGTGTGTGTGTGTGTGTGTGTGTGTGTGTGTGTGTGTACAACATGTACACGTGCACATACACAAACACACACACACAGGGGATGTCAATCAAATTCATGTCTAACTATAGTCATCAATTTTTGGACATAGCCACAAAAGCAATTCTCCCTTCCAGGGCGTGCATCCAGGGGAACCAGTTCAATGTCGAGGTCAGCAGAAGTGACAAGCTTTCCTTGCCTGGCTTTGAGAACCTCACCGCGGGATATAACAAATTTCTCAGGCCCAATTTTGGTGGTAGGTTCTCCTTTGTGGACAAGGACATCAGTTCAAGAGGATAGGAACAGAGGCAAAATGCAGCTTCAGGAGGCTTTGATGACTCCACCCTCGACTGGCAGTTGCTTTAGGAACCGGGAAAGATGGATAAGAACACAGGCTGGTGATTTTTTTTGTACTACCTCAGTGAAAGCCCTCTGCTTCTCCGCTTGCAGGTTAAAGTTGTTATCTCCACCACTGTGGAGTGCAGTGGTGGATGCAGGAGCCTCTGGCAACCTCTGCCACACACTCTTCCTTCTCCCTACCTCTGTGGTCACTATGCCAGGAACTCGCAGTGTGCCGTCAGCACTACTCCATTCTGCCTGTAGTCTGCCACCTACAACGGTCGCCCCTCATTTCCACCCGGATCACCTCCTGGGCCTTCTGCCTGCTCAGAACATAGGCAGGTGACCCAGTAGCCTAACCTGAAGTCCAGGCATTTCAAGCCCTTGTCAGTCCGGCCTCTGTCTGCCTGTCATTCTCACCCTTCCACAGTGTCCCACATTATGGCCCCCAAACGCCCCAGCAGCATCCTTAGCCTCTGGTTTCCGTGACAACGCAGAGGCTGCTCATCTGCCTTGAGTTACTCCACCAACTCTCCTCTCTAGGAACACAATTTCCCATCATGTCTCTGAGAAAGGCTGCCCTCCTCTGAAAGACTCTCCCTGATTTCTCCACAGCCCACCCCTGAATCATCGCATTTCCTGTAATACCATAACTAGCTAACGTTATGTCCTTGTCCTTCCTGCTTCTAGCTTGTGATGGTGACAGTCTCTAGTTAGATCTAGAACAGCGAGTTAGTACAGCTCCACTGGTGGTCAGACACCAGGCTGGGGCGCGGGGGTGGGAAACTTTGCCTTTTCAAGGTATTTATTGGACTGCAAAGAGTGAGAGCAGAGAGAGAAGTTGGAAGGGCCCTCAGGCCATGAGGTGAGGAGAGAAAGGCAAGGAAGTCTAGACAGAGGTGTCTAGACAGAAGCACTGATGGAAACATGGAAGGGAGTGCCGCTGGGGAGTCCCAGAGCAAAGTCACCCAGCAGAGGAGGCCTCTGCCTCCGCTCATTTTGGATCCCTCCTGCCGTAGCGTGCTGTTACGCGCAGGTTTCTGGGCGACTGACGTCCATACTGTCACTGATCTATAGAGCATTAGAGTAAGGCTGCTGACAGTAGCTCCCAGGACCCCCAGGCAGTCTCGCCGGCTCAGCTGAAGATCTGGGCAATGTCTGGTCCCGTGGTTAGGCTCTGTTCTTCATGTCGAGGGCCTAGCAAACCACCACAGGCTCTGGGTATCCAGGCTTTACCACACACTAGCAATAAGCACGTGACTCTGAAGAGCTTGTTTACATCCATTTGTCTTGCCTCCCAAATCTCACACAACTAAGTCAGGACATTACTCTTCAAGTTTGCACAGTGATGGGCCAACCAGAAGCAGGAATGTTGAGCAGGGAGGTTGTTCAGAGAGCAGAGCACCGAGGGTGGGATTAAGGGAGTGTGAGGCCCGGTTCTACTTTGCTTAAAAGGAGAGGAAACACAATACCGGGCCTAGTGACTTTATGCACTCCATCTCCTCAAGGAACCTGTCCTGCTGGGCACCCTGTGGGTCAGTGGATGCACCCTTGCTTCCTGTCGCGCTTTTTCTTGGCCACCGAGGTCCTTGAAAGATAAAAACCTCCATAGTATTTTCCAGGGCCTAAGCTGGGTAAAGCAAAGGTTTTCAAGTGGGCACTACAGACACTGCCCACGCCGTCTACCTTTTTCCTAGGAGAGAGGTGCCCTCTGGTGGCACAGCTCACTTGTATAGTTTCAGGACACGATAGCAAGTTCCGGTCCATAAAACAGTCAAGATCCGACTGGCTGGGCTGCACTAGATAGCGGGGAAACTAAGCAAAGCCCATGGTGGGACTACAGTTCGCGTGTGCGCTCCACTTTGCGCTCCCCAGCGAGGCAGAGCGAGGGGACCCACCGCTTCGCATGCTCTCCCACCCAGTCCTCTGTGCTGGCGCTTGTCTCAGCCTGTCTTCTGCAGCTATCACATAATGCCTGGCCCTGGGCAACCTATAACAAACCCAAACTCACGGGCTTAGAGTTCAGTATTGCTACGCCGGCACTTTGCTATGCCCCCACCACCCCGCTATCTTGTCATCACGTGGTAGAGGGGGAAGGGTTGAGGGAGATAAGGGAGGGCTGGACTCGCCTTTTCCTAGCTGCACCCACCTGGCTCATGAGGCTGGAACCCTCATGGCCTAGTCCCTTCTGAAAGCCCCCACCTCTTAGTACTGTCACATCTATTTCCACATGAGTTTGGGAGGGCACAGACATTGGGAATTGTGACAGCGGGTTGCACACCATTTAACACGGGAGGAAGCAGCACAGAGAAGTTTAGCAATGAACTTGAGGTCACACCGCTGCATGACATGCAACCATCACTCTCTGACTCCAGACTCTTCTCGCAGCCACCTAGCACCATGCCCTTCCACTCTGTCCTCAAAGATTTCCCACCAACCATTAACTCTTACCTTTCCTTCGCACTGTCTCGAAAATGCCATTCCCAATTTCCTCCCTACATTCTGTAGCTTGGTTTCCCTGGATTACCAACCCTTTAATTGTTAGGTTGCTTTGACTAATTCTGACCAATCAGATGATTAGATATTTTTCTAATTTCTTTAGAATTCCATCTCTTCTCTTCCTGGTTCATTGCCACAGTTCCCTGAGGCTATCTCAGCTCTTTAATGCAAGTGAGACCTGCTTTATCCATCACACTGGTGAGCAAAATTGTTCCTTCCCCCAACATTAGCTAGGATCACGGAAGAGAGTGAGGAAGAATGGGGACCCTATGGATGGGGCATGTGCCAAAGCACGGCGGGTATGATACCGGAAGCGGTGTGCAGGGAACCATCTCTGAGATTCTCAGAAGGAATAGGTGGGCACTTTGCATACTTTCCCTCTTGCTGCCCCTGGCACCTCTAATGTCGCTGAGCCTCCGTCTCGATTCCATAATTTATCCCTGATGACAGAGCGAGGGGAGTTCAGAGCTGAGATCTGAATTCACAGGGCTCACACTCCAGATCCCTTCTTCCCCATCTCCAGTCTAAAGAGATGGGCCTGGCCTGGTTGGGTTCTGAAAATAATGGCCCTTACACTCCAGTCTTCAGAACAAAACACGATTCATGGAATCTTTCAAACTCCAGGACTGAGGCTTACGTAAGATCAACCATGGTGACACGCTTCTGACATTGTAAAACTTTAGAGTTCCAAAGAGTAAAGGAAGAAAGTGTCTGGGGTCAGCAGGAGCTTGGCCGCCCTCAGTCTTTGATGTCATCTTTTGGTAAATTTCCTTAATCAATGAAAAAGGAAAGTAAATTGTGTACAATCATGTGAGCAAATCTTTGCCCACCCTACACAATTAGCCCCCTGCAGGCCCCACAGGAAGAACCTCCCACATAAGAATGGACAGGTGCTTTGCCAATCAGCCTCTTTAAAATACACATTATGGGCCAGGGAGATGGCTCAGCAGGGAAAAGTTCTTGCCACACACAGCCTGACTATCTGAGTTCTGTTCCTTGACTCAACATAAAAGCTGGATCTAGTGACACCCACCTGCAATCCTAGCATTTCTATGGCAAGATGGGAGGTGGAGGTAGACGAATGCGCAGGAACCCTCAGACCAGACAGCCTTAAAAGCAGAGATGAGCACCAATTCCCACAGAGTGGGTGGCACACGTCTCCCCCTCTCTCTCTCCCTCCCTCTCTCTTTCTCTCTCTCTTCCTCTCTCCCTTCCTCTCTGTCTTTCTCTCTCTCTCCCTCTCTCTCCTGGGCTCTCTCTCTCTCTCTTTCTCTCTTTCTCACACACACCAAAATAAGTAAATTAATCTTAAAATATTTTTAAATACCCATTAATTAATAACCGTGTGGCCTCTCTTATGAATCATGATGTCCCTGTGTATTCATGTATATTTTTCATACTGAATGGTTGCTCCTGGGAAGATAAAATTAATTTTCTTATTTTTATAGTTCAGATTATTTAAATATTTCTAATACATGAATATTGCTTTTATAATTTTTAATAGTTTTGTTTCCAACCTACGAAGTAGGGCAGGGGGTGGAAACGGGTGGTTGGAAGGGGGATTTGTGTTTGTGTTTCTATGTAAGTTTCTCTGGTTTTTCTTCATTCTCAGGTGACCCAGTTCGGATAGCACTGACTCTGGACATCGCAAGCATCTCTAGCATTTCAGAGAGTAACATGGTAATTGTTACCCAGTGGCATCCCACCATGGGCCCTCTCCTTGCTTTCAATGATGATGTCCTATCTATCAAATTGCTCAGAAACAGAGTGGCAGATGCCAGAGTTCTGACTCCTAAGTGGAGACAGCAGAAGACGTTTCTCCCATGGGTATTCTGGGTATCAGGAAGGAAACAGACTCAAAGGCTAGAAAGAGAGAAAATAGAAAAAGAAGTGAATGCATTTACTGAGAAAGAAAAATTGAGGAACAGAAGAGAAAACATGGTTCAGAGACCTGGCCTTCACATGGTCTTTCAGAGAAAGGACGACTGCTGAAAACCAATGATCTAATGGCCACCTTGAGAGGACCAGAAAGATGAAGCCAGGAGGAAGGCAGTTTTCCAAGAGGGCTCTCAACGCATGATGGGTAAATCCTGGGTAACCCAGGCATTTTGCCCAACAAAACCTTCATTAGTTCAAGGCAACTGTGTTCTTAGGCAGTGTGATCTTTTATGTCAATTAGGCCAAAGCCCTGAAAGTGGGCTTTGGCAGTAGGAGTTATTATCTAAAATACATAATGCACTTGGTTCTTTCATTGCTGAGGATAAGTACCATACCAATAATCTAAATACACACACACACACACATACATACATACATACATACTATCATATAAGTGAGAGAAGGGAGTAAAACTTAACACCCTTTCTTCTGTTTTTTGGGGGGGGTCTTCCTTCCTGCTTCTCTCCTGCCTATCATTTCCATTTCTGGCTTTCTTCTTAGGACTACACAGCCACCATATACCTACGGCAGCGCTGGACAGACCCACGGCTGGTGTTCGAAGGCAACAAGAGCTTCACTCTAGATGCCCGGCTTGTGGAGTTCCTCTGGGTACCGGACACTTACATTGTGGAGTCCAAGAAGTCCTTCCTCCATGAAGTCACGGTGGGAAACAGGCTCATCCGCCTCTTCTCCAATGGCACGGTCCTGTATGCACTCAGGTGAGCAAGCATCTGGGACCCTGGGGTTGGAGGAAAAGACACATATATCCTGGGTACTTCGGACCAGTACTAAAGGGTCAGTCTGAGCCCCTATTCATTGCAAATTCCTCTGTTTTAAACCCCACAACCATTCAGAAGGGCTTCTCTCAGTATAGCCTGGTACTCGTCACATCTTCTGAGCAACTGCTGCATGCCAGGTCTCACGCAGTATGCTAAGAAAAACTGAGCAAGCTCCCAGGTTCAATGAGAGACCAAGTCTCAAAAGAAAAGACTAATAGGATGAGGTCCAATGGCTTCCTGAAGAAAAGGCTTGCTGCCCAGGTGTAAAGATTAGAGTTCTAAGCCCTACCACTCACTAACGCAGGGAGAGCATGGCAGCCCGCCTGTGCATTTGGCCTTTGAGAGATGGACATCTCCAGGGAAAGATGTCTGGCTACACTACCCAACCCCATGAAGACCAGGTTCACTAAGAGACCCCGCCTCAATGTTTAAGGTGGAGAGTGATTGAAGAAGTCGCTCCACCTCTGGCCTTTATGTGTACACAGCACATACAGGTGCCTGCACACCCTCACACATGTGCACCCACACATGTGAATATAAACACAAACAAATAGACAGATACATATAGACAAATAAATAAGGTGGAAAAGTCACCGAGGAAGGTATCCCAATACTAGCCCCTGGTCTCCACACTAATCAGATGGGCAAGGACACCTGGCATGCACACAAACACACATACCACACACGCACACACACACAAACACGGGGGGGGGGGAGGAAGGAGAAGAGGAGGAAAGGAGGACAAGGAAGAGTAAAGACATGAACAAACAAAGATCTATGTAAGGAATTTGTCTTTCACGGGGCTCAGTGGAGCAGGGCTATCTCTACATCTCTGTTTGTCTGAGACATGTTTCTACAAACAGGCAAGGCATGTGTCCCAAAGACTACCTGCAGCTACAAGCCACCACCCCAAATTGCCAGGGCCTAAAGTTCCTTCTGTTTCATGCAGTCCTCTCAGTGATTGGAAAGGAAGGGAGATTCCTGAGTGCTGGGTAAGGCAGCCTACATGGAGGTTTACCCTGTGCAAGGGCTGTGCACACTTGAGCTCCCTGAGTGCTGCATGAGGCAGCCTACACAGAGGTTTTTTTTTTTTCCTGTGTAAGGGCTGTGCACACTTGGACTCCCTGAGTCCAAGATCAACTCCCAGGTCAACTAGTAAATATGATTAGACTAACCTTTCATCATAAGAAAGGCCTGAAGTTATAAAGCAAGAACTGAACCAACCAATAAATTGCATTTCTGGGCATGCCTCTGCAACACTAAGTTTTACTGAGACCAGTACAAATCCTAACTCCTCTTTTAAGAAATCTAACTCTCCGTTGATTCCCATTCTGCATATTTCCATGCTTCCATGGGAACCTGTTCACACAGGTGTGTTCATGTACACTTGTGTACCTGGGGGTGTGCATCTATTCTGTGTTACAGCATGCAGTGCCATCAGCCTGGGTAAGAATGTAAGAATTACCAATGAATCATAGTTTATGAATAATTTGCCACTAAGCTCCTTTTTATTATTGTTTTGTTTTGTTTTTCAAGACAGGGCTTCTCTGTGTTCATTCTAATTCATTTTTTTTTCATACACTCTATTGTATGACAGCCCTGGCTATCCTGGAACTCTATCTGTAGACCAGGCTGGCCTCAAACTCACAGAGATCCACCTGCTTCTGCCTCCCAGGTGCTGGGATTAAAGGGGTGCGCCATCACCACCATCTGCTACTAGACTCTTGTCCTAAACAGTTCTGTGAACTTGAGCAAGTTACTAGACCCTCTGAGCCTCAGTTTCCTCAAAAACAAAATAAAAATAGTAGAAGTTCTTATATCACAGAGCTATTCAAAGGGTTAATGTATGTGACATCCTTAGCGCAGAAACTGATTTGCAGTAAGCAACCAGCAACCAGTAAGAGGTTGTTTTTCTCTGTCTCCCTTAAGGAGATGTAAAGCTCTGTTAAGTTGGACACTATGCCATGAACAAACACATCTCCCTCCTAGGTGTACCCAGCACTGTACTTCATAAATGAGGGACGTAGTAAAAAATGTGTGAATGTAAGAAAGAAAGATAAAGGCCTGGCTTTTAAAATCTTTACTGTGAGGACTTCACTGATATCTTGTTGAGCATCCTTGGGTGAACCCAAGAGCTGTGTGAGTTGTAGTACCTGGTACCCTCTGCGTTCTCTACATCCTGAGCCCAGGACACCTGTACCAACTGTGCCGCTCAGGGCCTTGTGAACCTAAGCAAGTCCAGGGATCACTGTTCCAGGCCTACAAGGGGTGGTCACTGAAAACCTAAGTGCAAAAGCATCTCCAGAAAGAGGAAGTGGGCACAAAGTCCCACCCCTAACCAGGGTGCTGTTTGTGATTGATAGCTGCTGGAGGGGGGAAAATCACTTTTCTCTAAATGAAGTGACATTATATCAGCCATATTCAGGAATAGCTGGCCCATACAAAACAGGTTCCATGGGTTTTTGTTTTGTTTTGTTCTGCATGCTTTGCTATTGTTATTTTGGTTTGGGATTTGGGCATTTGTTTATTTGTGAGATTTTTTTTGAGAGAGAGAACGTGAAGTTGAGTGGGTAGGAAGTAAGGATTGTCTGGGAACAGTTGGGGTAAAGGAAAGAATATGATCAAAATAAATTGCATGAAAAATGAATTATAATTTTTAAAAAGCATCTCCAGAGGCTGGAGAGATGACTCAGCTCTTAAGAGTACTTGCTGCTCTTGCAGAGGACCTGGGTTTGGTTCCCAGCACCCAAATGGTAACTCACAACCATTCCTGACTCCAGTTCCAAAGGACCCAATGCCCTTAAACACTTAAAAGAAGTTGAATGAAGTTTAAAATATGTTTCTAAGACGTCTTCAACACACTGGAGAATGCGTCTGTTCTGTAATAATGTGGATGTTTGCCTCTGAGGTGCCAGCATTCCAGCTTCTTCCAACTGGATCCAGCTTTAACTGGGTCTGATGAGTGTCACTGAGCCCAGAAAACCTCAGGAATGCTTGGGTGGAGGCTACAAGCCACACGTACCCATAAGAGTCTGAGAAAAAGTCCTCTTGGAGCAGTCCTCGGGAAGAAATGCCATCTCTTCCTCACAGCACTCTTTCTGAGTCCATTTCTTTTCTCCCACCGCCCCCCCCCCCCCCGCCTTTTCTTTTTAGGATCACGACAACTGTTACATGTAACATGGACCTGTCCAAATACCCCATGGACACACAGACCTGCAAGCTGCAGCTCGAGAGCTGTGAGTACACATCTTCAGGGGCCCCGGTGACTTTTCTGGAAGACCTCCATCTTTTTTTGCAGAGTACCCCATGTCCTCGGACCCTTCTTCCTTTATGTTGATTCACAATAGATCCACAATGGGTTGAGCTATTCAGCCTAACTTCCAGATAGATTCAGCTGCTTCTCAAGGGCAAACTGTGTAACATTGTATTTTTGGGGAAGGACCATTCTACATTAGCACCAAATACCTTCACCCATGCGCAGAGAGATGGCTGAAGAAAATACTTTAACACAGCTGATGTCTAGACTATGGCCAGCAAACCACATTTATCTGCCAAGTCTGGCCCATCATCCGTTTCTGGAAGCAGTGATGTTATAGCAGAGTGACGGCCACTCACTTGCAGATTGTCTATGGTTATACTGTAATAACAGGATGGAGTATTTATGATTGAGACTGTATTGTCCACACAGCCTAAAATAATAACATTCTCCATTGCTACAAACTTTTAGGAGCCTCCAAGAGCTGATTCCATAAATTCCAAGGAGTGTATCCTTTCCCAGACTTATATAACCATGGAATCTTGCTTCATGAGTATTTCTGGTTTATAGAAAACATCTTGACGAAAGTAGACGTAAGCTAGCTCCTGATTCTTAGAACTTAACGTATTTTCTTTATGCCGGCTCTTGGGCTCCTCATCCTCAGGGGTCTGTGATTCCAGATGAGCTCTTGGTAATCATTCTATGGCTATGACCTTTATCCACCCATCCACTCTTGCTCTACCAAAACCAAATCAACCCCAGATGCAAACAGCCTGGGCTTGATCAACCCCACTTCCATTTGTTACTAAACATGCCTCAGGCTACCCTCTGAAGCCCAGAAGTCCTCAAAAGGTTTCTTTTTCTTTTCCTAATAGAAATGCACTGGCTTCTAGCCAAACCTTGCTATGCAACTACAGAGGAAGGAGGGAAGCTTGTTGGAAAATGACTATAGGAGGGGCAGTGAACAATATGATCTCAATCTGCCTTTGCCGTGGTCACCTTGCCCAAACCATTTTTCCACTGGCAACCATGAAAATAATAATTAATAGTAAAGCTCTTTTCTAATAAATAGTGTTGCATCCATGTACCACACTCTCAGAGACCTTCCAAACAACCCATAAATGTTGTTCTCCCCACCTTATGATGATAGAAATTGAGGTTCATTGCAATTTAGCATTTTTCTAAAGGGACCTGGGAAGCAGGAGCAGTGGAACTGGAGCCCAGGAAGAGGGGCCAACAGTTCCAAGAGCTCTTTCACTGGCCAGGAGGCCCATGAAGATTCCCCCCCCCCAAGTGGCTTGCTTGTATGTGGTCTGGGCTATCCATTTCTCCCTAGCATACTATAATAAGGTTTTAAGCAAGTGTATGGGATTTCTAGATTCTCTAGCATCAACTGATATTCACCACTTTTCCCCAAACCGAGAGACCACATCATGCTTGTGGGATTCCCAAATCCTGCCAAATGTTAAGCCGAAATCCAGCACGACTATCAGGCGGCAGTCTGAAGCTTCTTTCATGCCAGCTCCTTTCGGTTACTTAGGAGCAAGGCCAGTGTTTTTCCTTTCCCCTGCGTCTTAAGGAAAATATTTTGACTTAGTCTAATACTTCAGTTCTACATATTTTCCCCCCAAAGCCTCCAGCTAGTCTGGCTGGCTGGTTGGGTTCCATCTGCCTACCCCTCCGTCAGTTCACCCATTCAACAACTACAAGCCTGTTCTGTTAGACGCTGTGGCAAATGTTTGCACTGCAAAAATAAAACGATTTGCCAGTCTTCAAGAGGTGTCCCACCTAACAGAGAGCACAGGACTTAAAACAATTATGAAAGAATAAAAGACAAGCAATAAAAAGTATTGGCACCATGAAAGCCTGTTAGGGGGTCAGGGGTGTCCAGAGGGAATTGCCGCCTGAAATCAGAGGAGGGACCGGTTCCAATTGGCTAAGTGGACAAAAAAAAGCAGGGCACAGTACCACAGAAACAAGAAGGAACAGAGCAAAGGTTAAAGGTTAGTAAGGAGCAATGGGGGAGGGGGCGTGTGGTGGGTGGGGAGTACACAATGCTTGCCCAGCATGGGAAAGGCCTTGGATACTCAAATCGCTCACTGCTGTTTATGATGCAGCTGCCTCCAACACATAAAGGATCTTATTTGGTATACGGAAAGCTCCATATAGTGCTGTGGGTAACCGAGGATCTAAATTATAACCTGGGAATTTCCTAGGATGGAAAATGAGGGTTCGCTCTAAATGGATGTAGGTCAAATCAGTTCCTTGGGATGGTTAAACAATCTCCCATTGTTCCTTGGTATGCATCTCTGAACATCTCCAAATTTGGGCACCTGTGATAGGGAAATAATGCCACAGATATGAGTCATTATGGCATCAAAGTGGAAAATAACTATAGACAAGCCTTGGGGACCACTGGGGACTCTATACTTAAGGGCACAAGTGGGCAAAGCCAGGAGAGAGGAACCATTGTGAGGAGAAGCCATTTTTAGAAGTACACATTTAGTTACAGACTTAAGCAGATTAATTATCCTATTGATTCAGTGCATGCAAATCCTTCTTGAAGCAATGCAGCTGTTTGGTAGCAGAATGCAACTTGGGGTTATCAAACAGAGAAGCAATTCGAGTGTAGCACAACAGAAATAATTGCCCTACGTGTGTCATGGCTGGGCTCATCCCAAATCCCAGGAGCAAGATTCACCAAGAAACTTCAGCACTCTGTATGCACAGACACCATCCCCAAGGGGCAGAGGGAGCTTCCACAGAATGCTTATTAGCAGGCATTCAGGTAATAAAACCCCACTAAGGTTTGGGTTTTTTCCAAATATGAATTAAAATATCATTAAAAAGGAATTGATATTATCTTAATCACCCACATTCACCCAGGGACAGGGGACAGTAGCAAATAAAAACTGTGAGCCAGCCTCTACTAGGGCTGAAACCAAGTACCCAGGTAGAAACTTGCTCTCCTCATTTTCATAGAGATGTCTTCTTTACTAGTTTCGATGGCCGACTTCCACTCACTTTTGAAGGATTCCAAAGGAACACCCACAGCGTTATCTGAAGCTCAAGAAGCTCAGGAATCATAAGATGAAGCCTACTAGATATTGGCTTCCATAATTATGCTTCATAGCACAATATCGGTCCTAACATCAGCACCACAGTCTCAGCAACCTCTGAAGCAGTGAGAAGATTACGCCCACAGGGGCTGGAATCATGTGGCAACATCACTATCTGGATGACTTTGGCTAACAAACCTCTCTGAGTCTCAGTTTCCTACCCCTTGAAATGGAAAAAGTAACCATACCAGGCTCAATGAGCTGCCTTCTCTATAAGTTGGGTTTATTGAGCTATAGTGTATGAACCAGAAAATTCATCCATTTTTAAGTATGTGTTTCAATGGTGTTTGTAGCCATTGTCAGGTTGTATTGTTGGAATATTCCCATCACCTCCCCCCAAAGAGATCCCCTGTGCTTATGGTCATCACCCCAGTTTCCTGCCACAAACTCCCAGGTGCCCCTAACTTCCTTTCTGCCGCTGTAAATTTGTCTCTCCCGAACATTTTATGTAAGAAAGATCAATATGATCTGTTCCCTTCTGCATCTGGCTTTTTCCACAGAACACTGTGGCATGTTATCAGGACTTCATTCCTTCTGATTGTTCAGGACTATTCTTTCCAGCTTTTCTGAAAGGTTAATGGGCTTTTGGTTTAGCTTCTCGTCTGGCCACTGTACATAAAGCTGCTGCGGGTATTTCTATACAAGTCTTTCTGTGACTAGCGCTCATTCCTCTTAAGTAAATACCTCGGCATAGAATTCTGATTCAAATGATACATTTATTATTTAGATTTTTAGTTAGTCATTTTGGTTCCAAACGTGGTTGTATATTAGCATTCCCACCAGTGAAGTTCCAGTTTGTCAATATCTTTATTGTTTTTCTCATCTCGTCCTTATTATTACTATCTTAACAAGTATGAAGTAGTGTGTGGTTTTGCTTTGCATTTTCCTAGTGACTGATGAAACTGTATCTGTTGCCTGGGCTTATTAACTATGAACACATCGTCTCTGAAAAGATTGGAGGGGATGATGTTGTAAGGCACTTAGAAATTGCCTACTAAGTAATAGATGCTCCATTATTATCAACACCATTCACAAGCTTTGAGATTAAATTTTCCAGAGAGAGGCACAGGGCAGACTTTTGTCTCTTGCTTACCTAAAACCTGAGATGGTTAAGAAACCCTTTAGAATCTCAGGGTTTTCACATATAATGGGCAAATAATTCCTCAAGTCTAAGGTACAGTACCTAGTGAATAAGCACATTTTAGAGGAAAATGCTACTTCACCTATGTAAATCAATGGTGAGATCCATCACAATTTCAGAAATGTAAAGACAAAAGTCAACCTTAAAATCGAAGAAACACAGAAATGTCTACTTCCTAGGCCTATGAGAGCATTAGAGATATGTATTGTGTAAAGGACAACATAAAAGGTTCATAAAAGGTCATTGTTTTTTGTTTTTTTTTTAATTTTTAAAATTTACTTAAAGCCTACAGTACCCGGTATTCCCAGGCGGTCTCCCATCCAAGTACTAACCAGGCCCGACCCTGCTTAGCTTCCGAGATCAGACGAGATTGGGCATGTTCAGGATGGTATGGCTGTAGACGTAAAAGGTCATTGTTATCACTACCTTCAACTGATATTAGTAAAGCTAATGTTTATCAAAAGCACATATTGACAGAAAGTCATAAAGAGGCTAGTTAAAGGATTTTTTATTTTTGCATTTACACCAATGAGAAATATGAATAGATCCCTTCCAAAATCTCAGACAACATCATCCAAGCTTAGACTGCTTGGAAAAACATAATCCGGCATGGGGCCCTTTGTGGCAGCATACTTAATAAATGCCATTCAGTAGTGAAGAAAGCCATTTTTATCATCTATCAGGCTTGGACAATGCTTAGCATAGAACTACTTCTCAACCAGTCAAACCTGGTCCTAGCAAAAGATTTCATTCTGCTGCACTTGAGAAACCTAGCCAACTTTTGCGTGGCGTACCTCTTTAGGCTTAATACCATCAGGATAGAGCCCTTGCTGCGCTCTGTAACATTTCCCAAACCAGCTACGTCTGCAATATCCTTGCACTGACCAAGACTCGCTTTCGTTTGCCAGGGGGATACGATGGCAATGATGTGGAGTTCACCTGGCTGAGAGGAAACGATTCTGTACGTGGGCTTGAAAGCCTGCGCCTTGCTCAGTACACCATCCAACAGTATTTCACCTTGGTAACCGTATCCCAGCAGGAGACAGGTAACTCTTGTGACCCATCCCACAGAATAAAAATACTTAAAGGAAAGGTCGCAACCTGAATCATAAGCAGCATGGCCTCCACCTCTACTCCCGTGGAGTGCAAGCATTCTGTAGTGGTGTGGAGTAGGGGAAGGGAGACAGGCACAGAACCTGGGCTTCTATGCACTCTGCACTCAGGTGGACATGGTCAGCTGGAAAGCAACCCTCTGGGCCAACCACTGAATCTTAGTTGGTCCCTTCCGGGGTTCGCTAATGACTGTTCAAATGCAGCACTCTCTTGTGCACGAAAAGCCACTCATGTTTCTAGTGAGCACAGTGGTGGAAGAATGAAGTTTAAAAGATGCTCACAGGTAAAGAAGACAGTAGCAATACTACATGATCACCTTGTTAATGAAATTATCCAATTGTCATGTACAGAGCTAGATCTCTGGGAGCTGGTGGTTTTAAACTGTTTTAAGGTTTTGTTGTTATGTTGGTTTGGTTTTGGTGTTTCAAGATAGGGTTTCTCTGTATAGCCTTGGCTGACCTGGAATTTGCTCTGTAGACAAGCTGGCCTCAAATTCATGTAGATCTGTCCACCTCTGCCTTCTTAGTGTTGGGACTAAAGGTGTGTGCCACCATGCCTGGCTTAAATAGACATTTCCAAAACGGCATGATTTTACATACAAACAATGATATTTCCTTCTCAGTTCCTTATGACCAAGTTAAGAATGCTTCATCTCATCAAAATTTAAACTCTTTAAAACCTTCTCATGTAGTTTAGTTGAATCTGGATGACTTTAAAATATTAAGTGTATACCTAGGAAAAAAGAAAGAAGATGACAGCTTTCTCTTGTTGATATGCCCCATAGATAACATGTGTGCTTGGGGAATTCCCTAAGCATGATCCTGAAGTGATACCTCTGAAATCAACAATAAATAAACTATTGAACCTGAATGGATAACTCAGTCAATAAAATGTTTATCTTGTGAGCATGAGGACTTGGCTTCAATCCCCAGAACTCATCGGGAGAAAAAAAAATCGGGGCATGCCACTTGTAATTCCAGTGCCAGAAAGGCAAACAGAGTGGAACTCTGAGGCTCTTTGGTCAGCACCTAGCCTACTTCGCAAGCTCCAAGCCAGTAAGAAATCCTGTCTCAAACAAAAAGGTAGATGAGTCCTGAACAACCACTTCTAAGACTGCACTCTGGTCCCCACAAACATTTGCACACAAGTACAGAAATACACACACACACACACACACACACACACACACACACACACACATGCATATACACAAAAATTAAATTACATTAAATAGGCCTATTCTACAGTAATCTTGAAAACAATGGGCTGTCTTGAGCAATCTTTATTAGATGGGTATTTATTAACAGCTTACTGTGTGAGTGCAAGATTGAGAGACACAGATTTTGCCCCCTTGTGGTTCACAGTTTGGCGAGCTAGAGTTTCAGAATACTGGTGGTCACAACACTGAAGCAATGCCTTGATAAAGGAAGGCATAAAAAGAAAACACGAGTGTGGGGCTTAGGTAAGAGCACCCCTGTGTATCCCATGCTAGGCAACACTGAGGTAACTCTGTGGTAACCAGAGTGCAGATCATAGCTGACTAAAGTATGTAACAGAAGGCTTAACATGATTGTGGTTCATGGGGCAACTCCTCTCCTGTGTGAGCAGACAGTTTCTTACCTCATGTTTGCACTCTCAGGAAACTATACACGACTGGTTTTGCAATTTGAGCTTCGGAGGAACGTCCTGTATTTCATTCTGGAAACCTACGTTCCTTCCACCTTCCTGGTGGTGTTATCCTGGGTTTCGTTTTGGATCTCTCTTGATTCGGTTCCTGCGAGAACCTGCATTGGTAAGAAGCTCCCCTGGACAAGTTCTGAGAACTAGGTGTTCACTGATATTTGCAGGGTTATTGTAAGAGTTGGTATCTTGATAAATTCCTTCACACAGAGAGAGAAGTGGGTGCAGAGACGGAGAGAAAGATAGCATCAGAAGGACTGTATTTTTTTTTAATTGGTTTTATGGTGACAGATGAGGTGAGCTTGTGTAAACAGTCCACTGCCCATGACTTTATTACTCACTGTCCATCTCTAAAAGAAGACAGAAGATGACCTATTTAGAAAACTATGTCACTTACATCTGTTGGAGATGAATAAAACAACCGTATTCCAGAAGGTCATAGCCTCTTTGAAATAGATCTGTATGTTTGTGAGTCCTGTCCTTATCTTGTGACCTCCTGAATGGAGTCACCCAGCCAGATGATAGAGAGTGATAGGGTGGGTGAGGACAGCGCATGGAACAGCTCCTGCTTGTTCCCCCAGGAGTGACAACCGTGTTGTCCATGACCACACTGATGATCGGCTCCCGCACATCCCTACCCAACACCAACTGCTTCATCAAGGCCATTGATGTGTACCTGGGGATCTGCTTCAGCTTCGTGTTTGGGGCCTTACTGGAGTATGCAGTTGCTCACTACAGCTCCTTACAGCAGATGGCAGTCAAAGATAGGGTAAGGATTTGGAGGGGTTGTCTACCATCCGTCACCTGGGCCATGCCCCACTCTGAAGAGGGGATCAGGGCTTGGTTCCCATCCCCAGAGTAATCCACTTTGTTCTAATGCATCGTACCCCTACTAAGGTGGGCATACTTGGAAGTCATGGTGCCCCTTAGCCAGTGCTGTTCTTTTCACCGGATAAAACAGAATATCAAAATTGAATTTTCTAGCAAAAAAAAAAAAACTATTGTTCATCTGCAACATGAAGGTGTAATCATAAGAACAAGCATCTAAGAAAAAGGCCAATGTCAAACTAGACAGGCTTAGCTGTTCACACAGTTCAGATTAATTTGTGGTTATTACTTAATTTTGATGCAATTTTATATTCTTAAATTATACAAGTAACAATTTATCCAAAAATAATGTATAGAAAATATTAACTTGTAACAAAATCTTTGGGATTCTAACTTAAAACATTTTTGCTCGAGTGTGATGCATTGTTTTCCCTTCACACAGTCCTCTTTACAGCCCCATTGAACCCCAAGGTTATTTGAAAACTAAATTTGATGGGCATTAGCACACTGAAGCTCAAACAAACAAATGATAAGGATCTGATTCAGGAAGTGCTGCCCTAAGAGGTGTGCTGTCAGACCACAGGGACCTAATAGTGAGGAGATGGGAAACCAGAAGAGCCAGTGCCTTCATCATTGTGTTTGGTTGTTGTGGTCAATCCAAGCACTAAAGTCAAAAGAGCATGGTGTGCCAGCCAGAGGAGAATATGAATTTCATGTGTTTTCTTCCATGAAGGCTTCTCTAATAACACACACAAATTCATATTTGTTAGAATGATAGACGAGGGGGGGGCTGAAGAGATGGCTCAGAGGTTAAGAGCATTGCCTGCTCTTCCAAAGGTCCTGAGTTCAATTCCCAGCAACCACATGGTGGCTCACAACCATCTGTAATGGGGTCTGGTGCCCTCTTCTGGCCTGCAGGCATACACACAGACAGAATATTGTATACATACTAAATAAATAAATAAATATAAAAAAAATGATAGACGAGGGTTGGAGAATTCCCAAGGCCTTCTACCGAAGACTCCAGTACTCACCTCCACACCATGCACACAACGAGAGATGCACTGTGGAGTGTATGCTGTGTCCTCTACATGTCTCGGGGTACCCCAAAACTCAGTGAAATCGCGCCATCCTCCTCCTTATCTTATTTACTGAGAAATTTGCCCTCCAAGTGGTGAAGCAACTCAGCCAAGACCCCACTTTCTGTGCCATCAGCACCTTGTTGGATAGTGGAAAGTCCCTGGATCTGCAGAGAGCACAGTTCTGTTCCTATGTTTATAGCAAAGACCACACAACACAATGGGTTTTCTTAATTTATTCTCCCCGGAACAGACTAGAACTTTACTAAATATCTACTAGGTGCTTTACTCTAGTAATTTATGGCACTTAATCTTCCCCTTAGTCTCGTGAAGAAACAATTACTGTCATTACCGTGTTGCAGACAAGGAAATCAAGACAAGGGATTTAAATAACAAGTTTCCAGTAGTAACAGACCGGTCATTTGAGATCTAAGCCCAGGTCTGGTACCATCACAGCACCCTGCTCTTCACAGTATCACCCGTGGACGTTACTGTGCCCTGTCTTCCAAGCTAACTTATTTTCTATGAACCAGGGGACAGCAAAGGAACCAGAAGATGTCAATATCACCAACATCATCAACAGCTCCATCTCCAGCTTTAGACGGAAGATCAGCTTCGCCAGCATTGAAATCTCTGGTGACAACGTCAACTACAGTGACTTGACAATGAGAGCCAGTGACAAGTTCAAGTTTGTCTTCCGAGAAAAGATTGGCAGAATTATTGACTATTTCACCATTCAAAATCCCAGCAACGTGGATCGATATTCCAAACTAGTATTTCCTTTGATTTTTATGCTAGCCAATGTATTTTACTGGGCATACTACATGTATTTTTGAGATGACATTGAACTTTTGCATGCTATGTCTTTAACAGAACGACATAATAATGTTAGAGATATTCTAGGACCTGTGTACACACTTCAGCCCAGAAAGCTACAAATGGGCTAAATAGTGGTTATTCTAAGTTGTGTAGAAGTCCTAGCCTGGCAGGTTCTGCTATGGAATCATTTAAAAAGCAAACTTTTTCTTCTTCAGTTTTAGACAGACATCCCTACGGAGCTCAAGATCACAGACCTACTTAGGGCTCTCTGCTCTCCAGTTCCCTGGTCTGCATTCACTGAATAAAAATATGCATTAAGGGATGATTTTTAGAGAATTTATAGTAACATTTCTAAATCTCTGAAGATACTTATAAGATGAATGCTTGCCAATTTAGCGAACAACATTTTCTAATTTTTGTTTTTCCTTGAAATGAAATGTGGGTTTATGACAATTCACTGGTGGTCAGCATACTGCGCCAACTCAATGCCAGTATTACTTAATACCACAGAAGAATTCTCCCCAAATTCCAATAAGTCCTATTATTGAGAAATCAAATGTTAATGAATAAAATTACTGGATCAATAAACTAAGACATAAATCCTTTAGTATGGTTCCCAGGCTTGAGGGGGCTCCTGGGATTTATGCCACTGTTACACACACTGTGTTATTTTATTGTTATACACCTTTCGTCCTAAACTGTATAAAAAGCTCCTTTCCCCGGCTCTTTTCCCACGCCAGGAAAACAGGAGGCAGCTTTGGAACTTATTTTAGGATTCTCAATACAGAATGCTGCCGTGAAGACTTGCTGGGTCAAGTCTCTCTTCTGACCACCTTTGCTCATATACTGGTGAGGTGCCGAGTAGACCAGGGAGCGCTCTGTTGACCTGTCATTTGTGTTGACCTCACATCGGGGAACATTTTTGTCAGTGGCAGATCCCCTGTATCCTTCCTGGAGGAGCTCTCTTCCCCGTGCTCCAGTGACCAGGCAGGAGTGAGACCTATGAGACAATACGACCTATGAGTCATATTACCCAGATACCAGTAGCTTCTTTGCCCCAATCTTTTGAGCTGGATGTTTTTTTTTTTATTTGTTGTCCATGTATCTTTACTTGCGCATGTTCATTGTAAAGAGTCGTTGGTCTGGTTTGAGGCCTCTGGGTTCTGCTGCACTGTGGATACTGAGCCCTCACTGGGCCTCCTCTTGGATATCTTGTTGTTGCCCTGTATCATGGAGATCCTGTAGCTTTGGATCTGCAGAACCAGTTCCGACACGTGCTCCAGCAGATCACAGTCAGCCACAGATGGGGCGGATATCGGGGTGGGTCAAACCATACCCCTGGTTCTGAGCCTGGGGAGTTGCAGGGTTGGCCATCCGGCCAGCTCCTCACCCCTCAGCCAACCCCATCGCCATTACCACCAGGGTGAGCTCTCCAGTAGCTGGACTACTTAGTGGCTTATCTTGCATGCTCAGGAGACCCCTGAGTCTTGAATACTTCGAGCGATGGTAAGACGTGTTGCATAGTCCTCATGAGTTGTCCTTTCTGAGTTCAGGCAGTGATACCCTGACCTAGAAACTCATGTGTGCCTCTCCCTCTGCTCCTGGGGACTCAGCTATACCTGGTTCTGGTTCAGTCTCAATTATTCCAAAGACTCTCACCATCTTCAGCCCTTTAGCGCCCCCACCCCGCTTTCTAATGAACGTAGAGCTTTAACTGTCCTTTCTCAAACCAGAACTCCAGTTGGTCTTTCTTTCCACTTCCTGTACCCATGGGCTCTCCTTTTTATCGTCATGGTATTTCTCATGATTCAGTTCCTACAAGCTTGATTGCCTGGCCCTTAACCAATGTGTCTTCTTTAGAACTCTCTTTGCTCACTGGAATAGACTTTGAAACTATATAGCTGCACTATCAGAGTTCTTAGTAAAATTTCTTCATATCTTATACCTGTCATACACATCTTTAAGGGGAGGGGTTAGGAGACAGGAAACGTGGTTGAAGGACTCGATCATATTGGTGATTTTTTTATAAAAATGTTTAAAATATAAGTTCACTAAGGACTCATGTCAACTGTTGAATAATGACAATTGTAAATATATGAAGCTATAAAATAAATGCATCATATGAACCACAGAGTGGTAATTGATGAGTAACGTTAATGCATCCTACATACAAAAGATGTGTATTAAAGTGTTGACTCAGGAGCCTCACACTCCTCCATGGTCGTGGCCCCTTCCACCCCAGATAGCACATGTACACAGTCACACACGAGGAGAAGAATTTCTATAGTGAGTATAGTGAGGGTTCACTTTGGAAGAGAAAGAACCTTTAGATTTTAGAACCACAGTGCCCTTTGGGTAGTAGGTGACAACATTCAAATCCCTAATAAAAACTGCTAATTCCTTACTTCTGTCCCAGATATTCTGCCTGTCCTGAGTATTACCCATACAGACTTTATTCAAAATACTTAGTTTTAGATGAAAATATTAAGAAGAATTTCATCAAATATCCAGCTGAATGCTAACTAGATGGGATAATAAAATATTCTAAGTCATGGAAATACTGTCTTTTACTGTCTTGTTATGGAGACTATCAAAAGTCTCCAAGAACAATGTTCTGTAAATATAGGAAGGCATTCAATAGCAAGTAAATGCCATAAGGTTCATTTCAGATGGAGGTAGAGAGAAATGAGGACACAAGACAGCAGAACAGAGCTGGAGGATGCTGCAGACCACAAGCTGAAAAGGAGCAGCCTTGCAGGGGAGTGCAAGGAAAACAGTGTAGTGTGGGCCTTCAGTACCAGGCAAGGACTGTGACCTAGCATCAGGGACGGTTTGATGTCTAGGGTTGAGAGGTAACCTTTCTTCAATGCTGGGCATTAGTCCTTTCAGGGTTGTTCTCAGCTGCTGGTCCATAGTGAATTTCCATTAGTTCATGGTACATTTTGCTGCAAAAGATCTTTAATTCTTAAAGCATACTTGTTTTTGGAAGGGGGATTGTTTTGGTTTTTTGTTTTGTTTTGTTTGTTTGTTTGTTTGTTGAGACAGGGTTTCTCTGTGTAGCTTTGGGGCCTATCCTGGAACTCTCTCTCTCTCTGTAGACTAGACTGGCCTCAAACTCACTTGCTTCTGCCTCCAAAGTGCTGGGATTAAAGGCATGCACCACCACCACCCAGCTAAAACATACATTTTTAAAATTGACTTTTAAGGTACAGGTAACATGATTGTCTTAGTTGGGGTTTCTATTGCTGTGACCTAACACTATGACCAAAAGCAAGTTGTGGCGGGGAGGAGAGTTTACTTGACTTACTCTTCCATATTGCCACCCATCATTGAAGGAAGTCCGGGCAGGACTCTAACAGAGCAGGAACCTGGAGGCAGGAACTGATGCAGAGGTCATGGAAGGGTGCTTTTTACTGGCTAACTTCCCATGGCTTGCTCAGCCTGCCTTCTTATAGAACCCAGGACCATCAGCCCAGGGATTGCATCACCCACCATTGGCTGGTCCCTCCCTCACTGATCCCTTAATGAGAAAGTGCCTTCGAGCTGAATCTCAAGCAGGTACTTCCTCGACTAAGGCTCCTTCCTCTGATGACTCTAACTTGTGTCAAGTTGACACACAAGACCAGCCAGTACAACGATCCAACATATGGTCGATATGATTTCTGCACCATACCAAGGACTTAAAAAGAAAAACTTAAAATGAATAAGTTTCAACTATTATTAATTAAAAAATACAGATAATAAGGAGTTGGAGAGATGGTTTCTTAATTAAAAGCACTTGTTGATCTTACAGAGGATTCAGTTCCCACCGTACACATGGTGACCCACAACTGGCTGTAAATCCCAGTTCTAGGGCATCTGATGCCTTTTCCTGGCCTCCACAAGCACTATAGAAATGTGATGCACACTTACACACTCGCAAAACACCCATATACATCAAATAAAAATAATTTTAAAGCCGGAAGTAGTGGCACACGCCCTTAATCCCAGCACTCAGGAGGCAGAGATAGGCGAGTCTCTGAGTTTGAAGCCAGCCTGGTCTACAGAGTGATTTTCAGGCCAGTCAGGGCTACACAGAAAAACACTGTCTCAAAAATAATGTTTTTTTTCTATGTTGCCTTGGCTGTCCTGGAACTTTCTCTGTAGACCAGTCTGGCCTCAAACTCACAGAGAATCTGCCTGCGTCTGCCTCTGGAGTGCTGGGACTAAAGGTGTTCACCACCACCACCTGGCAATAGTAATAATTTTTTAAAATATGTATATTAGGGTCTTGAGAGATGGCTCAACTGTTAAGAGCACTTGCTGTTCTTGCAGAGGACCTAGGATTGGGTGCCAGCACCAACATGGTGCCTTTAACTGTCTGAAACTCCAGTTTCGGGGGATCTGATGCTTGCTTATGACCCCTGGAAGAACCATGCACCACGTGGTACACATGGACACATGCAGGCAAAACTCTCATACATATAAAATGAAAATAAATCTTAATAAAAACATACGCATATTAAGCCAAGCATAGTGGTGTATGCTGGATCTCAGTAAGCTGGAGGCCAACCTGGTCTATACTGCAAGTTCCATTTTAACCAGGGCCATATAATGTACATAATGAGACCCTGTCTCAAAAAATGGATATCAATTTTTTGTAAAGAATATATATATATATATATATATATAGTATGTATATGTAAAGATAATATGTATCAGATATGTTTGTGTGTGTGTGTGTTTGGTTTAAAAATCATTGAGTCCAATTCTGGCCCACACTTTTAAAAACAATGTATAGGGGCTGGAGAGATGGCTCAGTGGCTAAGAGCACTGGCTGCTCTTCCAGAGGACCCAGGTTTAATTCCCAGCATTCACATGGCAGCTCACAACTGTCTGTAACTCTAGTTCCAGGGGATCCAACATCCTCATACAGACATACATGCAGACAAAACACCAATGCACGTTAAATAAAAATAGATAATTTTTTAAGATGTATAGGACTAAGAAAAGTAAAAAAAAAAAAAGAAAGAAAGAAAGAAATGTCAGAGGTGATTAAAATTGTGAAAAGCAAGCCCGGGGACTTTGCCCCTTGAAATGCAAGGAGGAGTGGTTGTGTCTGTCATGCTTAGGTTTTCTAGAGTGGTGTTGTAAGGGACAGGCTACGCTACGGTTCACCTGAGTCAGTGAACTAGATACAAACAAATAGGCATAAATGAATGTATGAGAAAGTCTAATTGTTTAGAAGGAAGAAAACTTGCTAGTTAGATAACAAAATACTCAGACTCTCCATCTGGAAACTTCTTTGGGAATAAACAATAAATAATAATAAACAATCATCTCTTCCCTTTGACTTTGCCATCAGCCTGCCATAAGCAGATGGCTTACTCTACCAGGTAATCTTGGGAGGTTTGTAGATGCAGAAAGATACTTCTCGGTGGTGAAGATTAAAGTCTCAAAGCATGACTAACACAGAAGCAAATACTTATGAATATTCATGGCAGCCCAAGAGGTTGAGCATCACAACTCTAGTTTATTTGGGCAAGCTTCAAGTGTAGTGGCGTGGCTCACAGCTTTCAACGACCATCCATCTAGTCTATTTATAACGGTGCCTTTCCAGAAACTAGAGAAAGGACTACTCTACTTGAAAAATTGAAAAGAAAAAAAATTTTTTAAAAAAGTCTGTATAGCTGAATGTTCACCTACATCCCTATCACCATCGAGAGCATATGAATTTGTAAGCATGCTGAAGAACATATAGAAGAACAGATTCTTCTGTAAGTGAAGACAAGAAGTCTTGGAGGTTGGGAGTTCACATCTTTCTTTCGTGGCCTGCTTCCTTTTCAAATGCGGGCAGGTGGATGTTGTTTTTAAGATCCTCAAGAAGGTCTATCTAGAGAAATGTTTTACCATGCAGACATAAGGATGCATACTCAATCCCCAGAACCCCCACAAAAGGCCTGGCATGGCCACATGCTCTTACAACCCCACCTCTGTAAAGAGTAGTGTAGAAATAAGATTTCTGGAGCTACCAGCCAGCTCCTAGTTAAGTGAAAGACCGTGTTTCAAGGGACTAAGACAAAATGGCAGAGCAGGACATTACACATGCACACATGTGCACACACACATGCATACACACTATATACCATACACACATACACTACAATTACACATTGACACTCACCTACATGTACACACACACACACACACACACACACACACACACACACACACACACACACACCAAGAGGGGTGGCTGTAATCCTAGCACTGGGCAAGGGGAGACAGAAGCCAGTCTAGCTGAATCAGCAAACTCTGGGTTTGTGAGAGATCCTGTCCAGGCTCAGTGAGAGATCCTGTCTCAAAAAAAGTAAGGTCTTTGGATGGAGGGGGGAGGACCTTGGACTTCCCACAGGGCAGGGAACACTGACTGCTCTTTGGACTGGAGAGGGAGAGGGGGGATGGAAGGAAGGGGAGGAAAGTGGGAGGAGGTGAAAATTTTTAATAATAATAATAAAAATAAAAGTAAAAAAAAAGTAAGGTCTTGGAGAACAATTGAGTGAGACTCCCAACATTGACTCTCTGGCCTACACGTGTACACATGCAAACATATTTACACTCCTACACAAATGCATGCACATATACACATACAAACCAAAAAAATCCCAAAGAAATAAGATTTCATATTTCATTGCTAGAATCTCCTTCATCTAGTCTCTCTTTCTACTTTTTAAGGTTTGAATCTGAAATGTTTCCCCCAAAGGCTCATGTTTTGAACATTTTTTCCTACTTTGAGAGGCTGGGAAACCTTTAGGAAGTGGGACTTAACTGGAAGAAGTAGGGCCCTAGGGGTGGCCTTTTGAAGGTTATAATTGCCCCAATTGCAGCCTGCTATCTGATTTTTGTTTTGGAGGTTTTTTTTTAAATGTGTTTGGATGTTTTCCGTGTGTGCGCGTGTGTGTGTGTGCGTGCGTGCATGCGTGCGCGTGTGCGTGCGTGTGTGTGTGTGTGTGTGCCACAGAGGCCAGAAGAGGTCATCATATCCCCCAGAGCTGGAGTTACAGACAGGTGTGAGCTTCCACAAAGATGCTGAGAATTGAACCTAGGTCCTCTGAAGAGCAGCTAATGTTCTCTTCTGCTAAGACAGCCTCCAGCCCCTGCGCTCCACTCCTTGGTGCCCTGTTGTACTCAGAGCTCTGGCACATGCACTGATCACCATCCCCTCCGCCTCGCCTTCTTGACCATGGACCCTCTAAAACCATGAACAAAAAACAATCCTTTCCCTCTTAAATGGTTTCAGTTAGTTATTATAGACTCGGCCACACCAAAGCAACTAATATACTACCATTAGTTAACATACTTGGAAACTTTCTTTTATCTCTTTTCTATATTGCATAGAAAAAAGTGTGGCAAGTTGGCCCTGCTATCCTGAGAATGCTGTTTGTAGCCCTTGACTGACATTGGAGAATCTGGGTTTGGGGAAGTTTCCATCATCCTCTAGGTGATGATGCAGTTTAAAGAACCTAAGTCATCTGCCAAAGCCTTGAGTTGCTCTCAGGAGTCCAGAATGTTGGTGCATGGTAGGTAGAAGTGCTATGTGGCTAACATCTGGCACAAGTCAGGGACACTAAGTCTAATGAGCATCACAGGGGACACCATCTCCTAGTTGCCAGAATTCTTCACCAGAGGAATTAAGCAGGTATTGGCTGAATCTACTGGGGTGTGTGTGTGTGTGTGTGTGTGTGTGTGTGTGTGTGTGTGTGTACGTGTGTGGTATGTTCCTGTTTCCTCCAAATTGTGCTCCATGGTCCTGTATCCTTTGCTGGCTTTCCCGTGAATCCTCTTGCTTAAAAAAAAATTATATCCATGTATGCAACCATATGCTGAGTCTTATGGGTCCTCCTCGAAAATCCTTCACCCTGCAGGTGGTGTTGAGGACTTGGGCACACATGCTTTGATGCTATGCTTCCCAAATTTGACTAACTGTAAAGCCCACCAGTGCAGTTTTATATGCAACAGATCCCAGATTCTTAACCTAGACCCACTGGCTCAAGACCTATACAGTTCAAAGTTTTCAGAATGTGTGTGTGTGTGTGTGTGTGTGTGTGTGTGTGTGTGTGTGTGTGTGTGTAAACAGCTACCAAATGCCTCTGTATGAAAGGAAGGCAGCTGGAAGAGAAATATTTCCAGAGAACTTTTCAGGGAAGGATCATGCAGTCTGTCTGTTACATAGAAGCATCTAGCTGAATATATGAATAATGTATAGAGCAGGTGGGAAGCAGGGTGTTGTTTTCCTTTGTCTCACTGAATCTTCTATGTCAGTGTCAAGAAGGAGCAGGTAAATATCTGTTTCTGAAAAGGCAACAATCTGACAAAATGGCATTCAATGACAAAACTGTGTGAAGAGTGAAGCAGGTAGGTATACAGGGTGGAGCCGCTGTTCATTGCAATCTCCAGTGTTTGAGGCACTGAGATGGAAGTCAAGCGAAGGAACAGACAAACATCCCAGGTGAGCAGAAGTCAGACTCCATGCAGCCAGAGTTTGGCTCTTGCAGTGGGTGGGAACGGCAGTTAAGCAAGGATACCTTGTAGATCCCTCTTGAGGTCAAGTGTACGAGTCCAGAGCCGCCTTTGAAAAGAAAATGACAGGGGGGTTACTAACTGTGAAGAAGGAGTGTGGCTGAGAAACATGCATCCTTCAGATCTGTGACAGAAGAGGGAATCTCCAAACACTGATTCCTTTCTCATTCTTATGGCGTCTGACAGTCTAACCTCAGTTCATTCTGTACTTCACCAAAGGCAAAGGCCTCGCCATCTGGATTGTATTGTGTAGGTCACCTTGCGAACTTAGACATTTGTTTAATCTCTCAGATATCACAGGATGCTTTGAAGCTGGTCTTTGGTTGAAAACTTTCACAGACAACTTTAACAAACAAAAAGCATGGATCCGTCCTCACAACACCCAGGGCTGAGATACTGATGATGAATAAACAGATTCTAAGAGAGAGTTCTTCGAGAAGTAGGCAGATACGCCCCTGATGGATTTTGCTTTTCAATAACAAGTTATTGAACCAATTCGCCAAAATGTATCTTGAAGTATCAAAACAGCCCTCATTCATAAATCAAATCGCGTCTATGGAGCAGAACAAAGGAAGCAGAGAGGATGACAGTGGAAACTGATAACCACAGGTGTCACCAATAACAGTTAGACTCAGATGCCATGGCATTTAAAGCCACAATCTTTAGAATGCAATAATAAAGTGAATTTTCCGAACGTAAAGAAGTCCCGGGAGAAATTATCCATTTAGAAGGATATGAGATGTGTACCTTTTCTGGATTTGTACATTGCTTACATCCTAACAAAACGTTCTAATCCATTTCACAGTGGGATTCAAAGGCAAATTCTCCACAAGGGAAATAGAAGCTTGTTTTTTATCTACTGTAGTAATTTAATATAATTTATCAAGTTATTTTTTTTCCACAAAGAATTCAGCTGCGTACCCTTTCACACTTATCCCAAAAGACTAATCCAAGCTTAATTTAGTATAGAAGCCCAGAAATGAGAGTCAGGAGACCTGGACTCTGCCATTAACTTAATCTCTATTTGCCTAAGTTTCCTAATACATCAAATGAGACAAAAGCATTCCCCCGTCCTATTTCACAGGTTTGTGGTAGGGTGAAAAACGAGATTAAAAATATGAAGGTGTTTTGGAAACGTGGCATAAATCATATAAATTGGTCCTAATTAATTGAACATGTGATCACACACATTATACATCTCTAGAAAGTTAGACTTCAGAGATAGCTTGGACATCATGAAGTTCAGCTTATTGGCCATAGGAATAAACAAGGGTCTGAGGTCACAAGAAACATCCCAGATCAAACGCCACACAACCAGGTTAAGAACCAGTGTCACGTAAACCCAGAGTTCTTCCTATTAATTCCCATCACCTCCCCCAAACAATCCTGTGCATGCAACTCAGGCTCTGCCTACAAAGAACCAGGGTTGTAAGACTGGCTGCAGTATATCAGTGTGAGGAAGAGCTACAACCCCATGGAGACTGTGCAATTGTCCATTACCTGTGGCTCCACAGTCCCTCCAGATCTGCCAGAGCCATCCTACCCCAGAAACCAGAGGTATCTCTGGACTCTCTGCTATCAAACACGTCATTCTTCTTCCCAAGGGAATTTTAAAGACATTTTTCTTTCTTAGCATAGAGGAGTCAGCTTTTCACCCTTTGCCCCTAAAAGAACCTGGACAGAGATCACAAAGATATCTTAGGCCTGGCTCCAAAAACACAGTTTGCAAGAACATCCTATTTCATTACCACAGAGGGAAAAGCCCAAGAATGTTCAGCACCATGCAGGTGATTGTTTCAAAGATGTGTTTGTTGTCTACGCAACACCAGCAATGAATCGTTTGCATTCTTAAAGGTAAGTTGCATGTTCTGACACCGCAAATGCTGGCAAAGGTATTTCAAATTATCTCCCATTTGCTTACTGTATTAAACAAGAGAGCACATAAAAGGCAATAAAGTTATATCTTTATCAGAAAAAGCATATGGTGCTTTGGCAAGCCCTGTACTAACATGCCATTGTCTGCTCAAAGTTTTATAATGTTTTCCAGATAGAACACAGGCATAAAACAACCCGGATGCAGTTTGCTGAGGGAAAATATTAAGAATGATCACCATAATGCAGTCCATCAGTGGTTTCTCATTTTGCTTCTTCTCCAATATTTTAGATAGACTTGATGTTATGAGTTACATAAAACAACAGTCCAGGGTACAAAGGCACTAGTCAACAACAATTTATTAAAAGTCAACCACATACCAGATGCCTCCTCTGCCCTGCCCTATCTCTTGTTCTGACTCTAACCCCCTAAGATAGACACCATTAACCCATTTTGCAAACAAGGAAGCAGGAGCAGAAGGTTATATATGTGGGAAGTGACCATGCTGGGATTAGAACCTCGTCTGTTAGGACTAGGATTCTATCCAGCACGTTTATGTACCTAATTCTTGAGAGTTGTTAGAAGTCTCCCAAATATGCATCTGAGTTAGACAATAATAAGAATGGAAAGGAGGCAAACAATAGGAGCACATCTCCTTCTCCTCCCCCTCCTTCTTCGACATGCTCGCTGAACTTAAAGGACCCAAGCAGTAGTTCATCAGGTTGACATGGAAAAACAAAGAGACTGAGGAACTCAAGCCGTGGACTGGAGCCATTGATCTGAGTCCACTTGGGTTTAAATCCGGGTCCTGCCCTTCATCACAAAGTTATGCGGCTGATTTAACCTCTTTTAGCTTTATTTCCTTCTCTGTAAAGAAGGGGACACACCCTCATGGGCTTCAGTGATACGACGTGTCTTATGTGAAATGTTTGGGACACTCCGAGCTTGCTGCTGCTGCTCTGCGGCTCCCAGCATGCTGCTGGGTGCGGTAAATGATGGCTCTTTTATTGGGACTTTTGCTGTATAAAAATAAAAGACACATTATCGATAAAACAAAACAAAGCTCACAGGTTCCAGTTTAACTGGTTTTTTGTTGGCATCTAAGGGCTCCACTCCTCTTGATTTAAGAGCATCTTAAAAACAAAAAGTGGGTATCAAGCACCAGGTTCCTATTTTCAAAAACAGATGCTCCCTGTTTTTGAGGCTCAGCAAACACTAAAGTCAGTCTGACGACTTAAAATAAAACCCATTTGCTTTCTCTTGACAGCTGAAGTAGAAAATTAGTGCCACTCGCAGTGAGAAGAGTTCCCAGAATTTCTAATTAGCATGTCAGTCTAGAAACTGCACATCCCACGCCTTTGTATTTTTACATAATAATCTTTTAACCCTCATTCACAGCATTCCCAAACTCTTCTAAAACAAACAGATGACATCAACACCACCAACAAAAGTACTTACTAGATCTACTGAAAATAAAACACCAGCCTGGCTACGTGCAAAGTTGAAATGGGGACCAATTCACATGACCTTTTTGCCCAAGGCACTCAAGGAGACATATAACATTTCTTGTTTGATTTTTGTTTTTTAAGACAGGGTCTCTCTATGTAGTCCTGACTGTCCTAGAACTTGCTATGTAGGCCAGTCTAGGCTTAAACTCACAGAGGTCCTCCTGCCTCTGCCACACAAGTGATGGGATTAAAAACATGCTTAACTATATCTGTCCAGTTTTTCTGCTTACACCTTGCTGCAGGAGAAAAATGCAGATGTCCTTAGAAAGAATGCACTTATGTTAGTTTGTTTTTGGATTACTGTAGTAAAATACCCAAAGCAGGCAAGCATTCTGGAGAAATGAGGTTTATAATCAAGGGTTCTGGAAGTCCTCACAGCAAGGTGAGGCTCTGGCAAGGTCCCCACCTTGGATGTATCACAACGTGATAGATGGCTAAGGTGGGGGCACCTTTTAGGAACTAGATCACATTACAAAGCAGAAAGCTCCAGGCTGTGGTGGCACAGGCCTTTAATCCCAGCACTCAGGAGGCAGAGGCAGGAGGATCTCTGTGAGTTCAAGGCCAACCTGATTTACAGAGCTAGTTCCAGACAGTCAAGGCTATACAAAGAAATCCTATATCAAAACAAAACAAAGCAAAAAACAAAACAAAGCAAAACAAAAACATCAACCAAACAACAAAAACAAAGCAGTAAACAAGAGGATGACTTTGCTTGGCCTTACTCTTATTAAAACCTGTTCTCATTCCAGCATAAGACTCCTTAATAGTCTCCAAGAGCAGTTTCCCCAGTTAATCCAAGGACTTCCCGTCAGGTTCTCTTCTATGCAAAGATCCCACCTTCCAACACAGTCACGCTGAGGTCTTGCTTCCAATACATGGTCTTTATGTAGGGTCAAAGGGTCAACTGGAGCAGGGAGCCAACCAATCACTGAGCACCCTGACTCTGGACCCAGAGCCAGTGAAAGAAATACACCCTGGATCTGAGACCTGAGCCAGGGAAAGAAACATCTTTATCCCTGAACCCAGAACCAAAAACACATATCTTGACTCTGAAACCAGTGGCAAAGACACACACACTTTGTCCTTAGAATCAGAGCCAGTGAAAGAAACACACCCTAGCCCTTAAGATTAGAGTCAAAAAGGCTAAAAAAAGACCAGTGAAAGAAACACAGTTTGGCTCTGAAATCAGAGCCATCTCTGCTTCTGACCAACTAAACTAACCAATTCTTGAGCAGGGAAAACTAACCAATCCCTCTTCTCCCTGGGAAAACTCTGCCCCTAAGAGGCCCTCCATAAGCCTCTCTGTTCAGTTGGAGGTTGTCTTTTCTCCCTCTGGCAGAGGCAGCCACTCTACTGGACTCCTCCTTCCCAAATAAATCTCTTTCTCAAAAGAATCTTGGGTGACAATCTTCTCTCTATTGGCCACACTTAACCCATACACAAACCATAGCACTTTAAAATACCCTGTGTAAATAAAGAAGGGATAACATTTGGGCAGGGAGGTAGGAAAAGGAAATGAGGCTGCTGGCTGACAAGAACCAACGTAAAGTTTTGCACTGAATGTTAAAACCTGTAGTTTACAATGAGCCAAACAGAAATCGTTATGAAAGGTTTTGTTAAATATCACCCACCAAGCTGGGTCCTGAGACAATTAGTTTTTGCTCAATTTTCAGTTTTCAGGAAGACCTTTTTATATGTCCTTGCAGTTCATGTCTTCTGGTTCATAAACCACAGTGATGTAAGAGCACAAGAGAATTCTGCTAGAACCACCTTGGTACTGTATGAAACATGCTTTGGTAGTACTGAAACACAGTCTTTGCTGAAAAATGCATTTGTAACCAATCTTTTTTGAATGACTAGATGCTAAAGAAATACTGATAAGTAAGTCTTTCTTAAAATGTATTAAGACAAAAGGTACATGAAAGCTACAGTCTAACTTTAAGTCTTTAAAGTCACCTGGGGTGAGGTGCTGGACTTGGTAGCATCAGAAGATGGAGCTTGTAGGTGACCCTGATGCAGCCTGTAGAAGAATCCAAGCCCAAGACATGGTAGGGCTGGACACCTAGTTCTGCTTTGACAAGTGGTACCATGGAATGGAGAGATGCTCAGTTCCCAGCACTTACATCAGACTGCTCAGAAGCGACCTATAACTCCCATTCCAAGAAGGTCTAACTCTTCTGACCCCCATAGGCACCCGCACTCAGAGGCACATGGTGCCTCCCAACACACACATACACATTACCTAAAAATAAATCTTTCTTTAAGAGGAACCACCTGTATTTGGTGACTTGCACAGTTGTAAATTAGACTCTCCCCTTCTTCCTCCAAATGACATTGGAGTTTGCTAGCACCGCCATAACAAAGTTCCAAAAAAATAGATGGCACAAAGAATAGAAATCTATTGTCTCACAATTAGTTCATCAGTTATGATGGTTAACAATTATCAACTTGATAAGGACCTAAGATTACCTAGGAGACAAGCCTCTGGGTATGGCCCTGGGACATTTTCTGCATTAGGTTAGTCTCTGGGTCTCTGTGTGTGAGGGTTTATCCAAATGATGTGAACTGAGGCGGGAACTTCTGAATGTGGGCACAGCAGCATCTTGTGGTCTGGTCTCTAGGGTCCTGGACTAAATAAAAAGGAGAAACCCAGGAACTTCCTAGCCACAGATTGCACTATGACAGACTACCTCAAACTCTGCTTGCCTCAATTGTGAACCCAAATAAACCCTTCCTTCCTTAAGTTGGCTCTGTCAGGCATTTTGCTACATCCACAAAACAAGTGTCTAATACAGTAAGGTAGAAGTCCATGATCCAAGGTGTTGACAGGGTGGGTTTCCTCTGAAATCCCTGTTCTTGGCTTGTAGGTGATGGAGTGTGGTAGTTTGAATGTATTTGATCCTCTTATGCTCATAGGGAGTGGCACTATTGAGAGATGTGTCCTTGTTGAAGGAAGTGTGTCACTGGGGGAGGGCTTTTACTTAAGTTTCCTCAGCGTCACAGTCTCCTTCCTATTGTTCAGTGATGAAGATGTAGCCAGCACCATGTCTGCCTGTGCACTGCCATGTCCCACTATGATGATAATGGACTGAACCTCTGAACTGTAAGCCGCCGCCTCAATCAAATGTCTTCTAATAGAAACCCTAAGACACTGTCCTTTTCCTGTGTCTTCGCCCAAGCTTTTTCTTATAAATTTGTTCTATGTCTAAATTTTTTTTGGATTTGGACCCATTAGAATAGTCTCATTTCCATTTAATCAGCCCTCTGCAGGTCTTCTCTCCGAACACAGAGTCTGAGGTTGTAGTGGTCAGGACTTCAGCACCAGTTCCGAATATAACTTCTCTCAATGATCTCAAATTGGGTGAGCAGTTGCCTCTGGGTCCTGTTTAATTTTCTGTGTTACAAAAATAAGAAGGAAAACTCTTGGGCCCCCTGCTAAATTATCTGCTCCCCTTCCTACAAGCCAGGTTTTGATTTGTTTGTTTGTTGTTGTCGTTTACTGTCTGACCATTTATTTAGATCTTGCTGTGTTTTCCCCAGCTCAGAAAGTCTCTATTTCTCAGCCTTTCACACTACTCCCCTCCTTTCCAGAGAGCAACTTCTCTACAGATTCCCAGGGTCCATTTTGAAGAGTCTTTGCCCACTGAGAAACCTGCCTGACTCCATTTTGAAGGCATTAGCCATAATGATGTATTGTTAAAAATAAGTTTCTGTCTCTGTTTCATGGAACCTGACTTACCCCAACCCATGACCTTGATTTGTTTTGGGAAGCCTCCAAACCCTTCTTAACCCATAGTGATAACTGGTTTTTGGTGTTGTTGTTGTTTGTTTGTTTCTTTGGTTGGTTGGTTTTTGTTGTTATTGTTGTTTGGTTTTTGGTTTTTTGAGACAAGGTTTCTCAGTGTATCCCTGGCTGTCCTGGAACATGTTTTGTAGACCAGGCTGGCCTCGAATTCACAGAGATCTACCTACCTCTGCCTCCTAAATTCTGGGATTAAAGGCTCAGATCACCACATCTGACTGGCTGTTTTTGGTTGGTTGGTTGGTTGGTTGGTTGGTTGGTTGGTTGGTTGGTTGGTTGGTTGGTTGGTTTTGAGAAATTTTTGTTTCTTTTTTCATTTTTTTCTTACTGCCTTGTTGCTCCATTTCTTCTGCAAACTGTTTTTGCAATTACTCACAACTTTTCTCCTTAAAAAGGCCCTAAGAAATGGGCTCAGGGCTGCTTTCTTTAACCCAACTTAGAGGGCAATCACTAGTCAGCTCTCGGGGCCACTCCAATAAAAGGCAACTTGCTTCAAATTTGGCTCTAAACTGTGCTAGTGGCCGTACTCTCCCAGGTAGGATTAACACCTTTCATTAACATCTTTCGTTTTCCAGTACCAGCAGTTGCCTCTCCCATCATATTGCAGATTGAAAACCCACAGCATCCCAATACTGTTGAATAGGATAAGCTCTCAGAGCTGTAACAAAGAAGAGGCCGTTGGAAGTGAAATGGTTGTTGTGATAGTTTGAATGTAATTGGCCCTCATAATCTCATAGGGAGAGGCACTATTAGGAGGCGTGGCTTTGTTGGAGTGGGTATGACCTTGTTGGAGGAAGTGTGTCACTGTGGGGGCGGGCTTTGAGGTTTCCTCGTCTCAGGATACCGCTCAACTTTTCAGTCAACTTCCTCTTGCCTCCAAAATGTAGGACTTTCAGCTACTCCATCATACCTGCCTGCATGCCACCATGCTCCCCGCCGTGATGGCAATGGACTGAACCTCTGAAACTGTAAGTGAGCCACTCCAAAAGTGAGCCACCACAATTAAAGACTTTCTTTATAAGAGTTGCTGTGGTCATGTGTCTTTTTTTCACAGAAAAAAAAGTTCCTAGCTAAGACAAAAATGTCAGCCAATCAGGGGTCCTGAACCTTAGAAATCCCTCACCCCAACCTTTACTACTATAAAAACCCAACTCTAACTAGCTCGGGGCTCTCCGATTATTCCAGTACGTTGGGCACACAGAGAGACCAAGTTTGAAAACTTGAATAAAATAAAGGTTCTTTGCTTTTAGACACGGGACTCGGTTTCCTAGTTGGTTTTGTGGGGTACTTTATAGATCTGGACATAACAGTCCTCAGGGGTAGGGCAGTATTGATCAGCAGAGGCCTCGTACCTAACACAGCCAGGGCTATTGTCCTTAAACTATGATTAATGCACTTTGGCAGCCGCTTCCCTCGGAACTGGGTCCTAGCTGGAGGGTCCAGTAAGGCACTCAGTTTCTATGAGAAAAAGCAAGAGACTTTCCCCTGCCTTTTAAATTACCTGGTTATGGGATAGAAATCGTAAGGTTAAAAAAAGTGTGGAAAGTTGCTCTTTTATGGATCTGACCTTCTTGGAGCCTTCTTGTGTTTTAGGGACAGACAACTTCCCAATGAGACCTTTTATAATAGAGCTTTCATTGCTTTCAAAAGTATTAACTTTCACCGTCCTTCCGGGTAAATCTGAAGGACCCTGCAGTTACAGTTACAATATCCTAAAGATTTAGCTTCTCCATAATAATAGGTAAGAGTCTTAGCATTGCCATGGGCCAAAACTATATTATTTGAAATGAAAGCTCTCATAAATATCCAACTATGAAGTCACTATCTATCAACTGCTGTTATATAAACAGGATGGAGCTATGTCTCCCATGAGTCAATATTGGAGCTGCCACAAAGAATGGTTTTGTGTCCAAAACTCACAAATGAAACAAGCCCATGCTCCATCAGCCAGTTTTGGGAAGCCAAGTTTGGTTTGGATAGTCACAGAGTAAGAAGATCCAAGTAAGGAGGCCTGGTAGGACCCAAATTCTTCGCACATTTCCATTTTGCCAAAATGGTGGACCTTTGTTGGCTTCCATAGCAATAGACTAAAATCCTTCGAAAGAGCAATGCAGTATCCTGCAGCCCACTGCTTCCTTCTGCTTTCTGAGTTTTCTCCGTATACCTGGACAGAGAAAAGTCCGGGATGTCCAGGGCCAAACATGCTTGCCTTCCCTGAGCAGACTTTTTGGAGCCGCTGTCACAGCACAGACACTTCTCCGAGCACTCAGGGGCTTGGTGTAACAGCTTTGCTCAGAGCAGAAATGCCAGTTGGAGATAGGTGAAGCATTCTTCAAGGAACACTGCTCCAAGCAGCGGGAAAACACCAACAGACGCACTTCTAGGAACAATGGTTATAATAATAATAACTTCTCCCATTTCCCATTCCGGATCCTGGAACACAACAGCCATATGTGTGTGATAATCTGTGCTCAAATCATAATTTTCTTTTTTCAAGTCTGAGATTTTTAAGTAGGGAGGTACCAGGATATTGACTTTAGAAGTGAAAGCTTCTCTGTGAGTGGGAAAAAGGGGTGAAAAGGAAGAACATGATTGCTTCTAGGTATGGCGGAGGCAAAGGTTTACTGTTGATCACAACCAGGGATGACGAGGACATCCAGGAGAGTCCAGAGTGAGCACAAGCTTTAGCAAGACTGTATAGGGGCTGGACAGGGGGCGGGGCTGGGCAGGGGGCGGGGGAGAGGAGAGCCAGAAGAGTAAAGGGTAAACGATAGGGCTGGGTTACCAAAATTGCTTACAATAATGAAGAGCAACACCAGCAAGAGCAGCCCAGCCACGGGGCTGGGGAAGTTTAGGGTAGGGAGTAGGGTATTCGGGCAGCTGTACCCGGTAACTCTTACAGTGTAACAGGCAGAGACTGAAGAATACTGGGAGAACCTAGCGGTCAGATCCACTTGGATCTGTTAACTAGGCACCTCAGCTGTTTGCCCTGGGTTTGAGACCTAAGCCTCTGAAAGATATGTTACAAGACTTGCAGAAGATGCCTGGAATCATGGTTAAGGCTAAACCTATATAAACTATTTTCTTCCAATACAAACCTGTGACAAAACTGATTTTACAAGTTAAGTTTAAGAATAACAACAATAAAATGGATCATTATCGTTGGCATTGCGGCGTGGATGGAAAGGTATCCTGGCAGTCAGGAGGCAAGGCATCCTACAGTCACTGGAAGTACGCTGGCCTGGCGGAAATGCTACAGCTCTGTTGGGCCCTGGGATGGGGGATGGGTAGGATGGGGGTGGGGTGCAGGAGTGGGGGTTGTGCCTCAAGGCAACTCTGCTCAGGCCTGTTCCTCCGGGTTAGGGGAGGTTTTCCCCAGTGAAAGTGAAGAGGACAGACAGTTCATACAGAGGCAAAGGTGTGATTTGTCTTGAGCATGGCTGGACTGAGTGTGCAAGGAGTGGGGGAAGGGAGGGGCACATGGTGGAGTCTGGAAGGGGTGGGTCATTGTTCTTCAGATGTAGTCATCTTTATTTCCTTAAATGGAGGTATTATTTATTTCCTTAAGTGGATGTATCTGCCGTTATTTGGCTACATGTTCATTTTCCTATGGTTGGTCTTCTTGATGGCAAGACCTGCTCAGAGAGTCTCCAAATAAAGGAAAGGTGCCAAAATGTCCAGTTCCGAATTCTTGGTGAGTATTGCAACTTCCTCCCCTGATGCCGCCAGTCACCCAAGTCCCCTGCCTAAGCCCTCAGCTTTTGACCATACTTGGGCACAAACCCAGCTTGTGGTGGATACATCATCACCCCTCAACTACAATCTATAAAACCTTCCTGCCTTGGCTCACACAACTTCTCTGGCCTCGTTCTCTGAGACCAGTGGACCTGCCCAGGAGTTGCTTTGTTCAATAAACCGACTGTTAGACTTTTTTCAGTTCGGCTTGATCTGGCTTACTGCCTTGGCAGAGAAACTTACCTGGGGTGGGGGGCGCAGAAAAATTTATAACTCATGTGAAGAGAAGATCTAGACAAAGACCCACACAGTGGAAAGATCAAACAGAGACACAAGGAAAAGACAGTCATCTGAAAGTCGGGAAGGAAGCCTCAGAAGAGCCTTGGTCTTGGGCTCTTCAGTCTCCAGAGTTGTGACAGTGACTTTCTGTCAAGTCACCTGACCTGTGCTACATTATTAAGGCAAGCCTCGTGAGCTAATATGCTTAACATCCTCCATAAGTCTTGGTGATGGACTTCTCCCTGGGCCCAAGTCAAATAACACCTTTCTCCTTTGCATCTCTGTCCCTCTCATGTGAAGCTCAAGGCTGAGCCTCCAGTATCGCCTCAATATGTTTGCTGAATGACTGGAGGAATGAATGAACCATTTACTCCCCTCATGCAGAGGGCATCTTCTAGACATTACTTCCAGAAACTGGAAAGCAGGCTGGGACAGAGTAACTGTGCCAGGGGGAGTTTAGCGCTAGCCAAGGGAAAAGAAAGGGGAACCCATAGTACAGTTCCCTCTGCAGCAATCAGGATTTAGAAAAACTGAAGCAGTTCCCCTTAGCACGGATCTGTGGTTCTTTCAAATACATTTAATTCTGCACATGGAAAATAATGGCATCATTATTTAATCCAGAGTACAATAACCACAATAGATTGCTCATGCGGGTGCACGAGTTCCCTGCAGAGAATTTAATGTGCATGTTGCCTTTACCCACATGTACAGCCAAGACAGTGTGAGTGGGGGGCAGCCCGTTTGTGTGGCCTGCAAAGAGAATGTGGACGCCGTTGGTTGTTATAACAGCAAAAGGGGGAAACAAAGGAAGCCCAGGGGTATTGCCGTAACTCCACCTAAAATGAATGCAGACCTGTATCCTTGCCCTCTGCAATCATCCAAAGAAATATCTGATATCGCCGAAAGACTGCTGCCATCCCTGGTAGATACCCATCAATTATTATTAAGTATTGCATGGTTCAGGTCAAGATATAATATGTCTGGGAAAAACCATGGCACCTCCTTTTAATCTTGCGTAGAAAACAATTAAAGTATATAAAGCACATTATTAAAATATGTAAAATTTATAATTTAATTATAAGATTGCATGGCTTTATGATCTAATAGTTCTGCTGTATTTTGCATATTAGTGAACAATTGCTTTCTTAAAGCACACAGTAGAATCATTTACTTGATGCTGGAGAATAAGTTAATTATGGATTCCCAGTATATGACTAATGGATTTAATAATCACTTTACTGTAGAATTAACTTATACTTCCCTGTGCTTATAGCGCTAATGATGATATTCATAAAAGTTATATTTTTTTAAAATGTAAGATTGGCACAAAAAGGGAAACCAGCGTAGAACTTGGCTGTAGATGGAGCAGTTCTAAATAGGTAGTTCCGAGGCGTCAAGGCCCCCTCCTCGCCCTGACATAAATCATCCCTGTCCTCTTTACCCCTCACCCCCGCCACCAACTCTGCCTCCATTGACTTTATTAAGGGAATTTATTTTATTTAAGGGAAGACGAAATGCTTGCCAGATGCAGTCAGTGAAACTCCTGGGTGTTTTTGCAACCTCAGTTGTGAGTTGCAATGTGGATTCTTCCCTTCCGTCCCCTGTATGGCACACTAAGGAGACCCAAAGACGCCAAGAGCACATTGGGATGACCCAGGCCCTCTCTTTGTCCTAGCTTTATTGGTTGAAGTCACTCAGTCTTCTCCTTCCTCCAGAACAAATGACTCTAGTGAAAAAGAGAGCAGGAGTAGGCTTTGTTTAGGGGAGAAAGTCCCTACTCTGTCTTTCCCATCTTTTATTCTTTGTTATTGTCAGCACCCGCGGTGCCATCATTGCCCTCAGGACCACCCTTACCACCACCATAGTGCCATCATGATCCTCTGATTACTCTCCCTCACAGAACTTAGCTGATTTACTTCCTAGCTCTGCCAGCTTACTAGCTGGGTAACCTTAGGTGCGTCACTGAACCTCTCCAACCCATTTCCACACTTCTAAAATAAGAAAAATGATTCCTCCACGCCCCACCCCAGCTCTGAATAGAAGTGTCCGCTGTGAAGCTCTCATTGCAGGCATTGCTACGATGCTTTCTCCTACCCCAGAAATGGAGGAGCCTCACAGTTCCTCCATATAATATCTTACTGTCCCTGGCATTTACTTTCCCTTCAGATTTTAAAGATCCTGAAAGCAATGTAATTAAGGCTTGCATTTTGCTTTATTGCACAGGACAATTCACAAAGCACATATTTGCTAAACACAAGGTGATAGGTTGATCGAAAAGGGTAGCTTCCTAATTTTACAGCAGAAGGGTTTGTTCTTGCTGTGGGATGGCTCAGGATCAGATAGGCTTTAGCCAGGAGCTTGCTGGAAATGCACAATCGATGCTTACCTGAGCCAGGATGGGCCTTGACGGTGGCTCTTTGGGTGATGTGCATGCATGCTGTGTCTCACCTGGTTGTAGGCTATTAATAAAAAAAAAAAAAAGCTGAAGGTTGCAGAGAAGAGAAAAGGACATGAAGTTGTGTTGTCGTGGTAAAAGCTAAGGCGGTATCTGGGACACTTAGTTTGAAACTAAGAAAAATCATGCTATGCTCATACAATTTTGTAATGGAGAAAACAAATGTTTAAAACCAACATTTTCTAGTGCCAAAAAAGAATATTACTATTATGCTTTTCTCTTGAAATACCGAGACTCACCACCTCCCATTTGTCTCCACCTCTCTCCACTCCAGCCCCACATTCCCTTTGTCTGCCCAACCTGTCCCACCAGCAAAGAGCAAACTAAATGCATTTAGTGTTGCCCGACTTTCACTGCTTCTCTGACTTCTGGGTGTCTTTTGGTTTTCAAATGTGAAATAATACCTAAAATGTCTTAGATTTATACACTCCATTATGCCTTACAAAAGATTGCATGCACTTATTTCATAAAGATGAATCATGTCCTGGGAAAGAGAGAGTGAAAGAACAGGAAAAGGAGATGGACTCAGAACTGAGGTTCACCTGGGCACAAATCTTGGCTCTGCTAAGATTTCAACCACGGGCAAATGATTATTTAGCCTCTCTGCTTGTATTTCCTCATTTGTCAAATGAGGCCTTTAAACAGCCACATCGTAAGCCAGCTATTTGGGTTAGGGTTGGAGCTGTGAGGCATTGAAGGAAACTGACTAGCCAGGGCTTGGATGTCGGTGCACGTCCTCAACTGCTCCCATCCTAATTCATTCTGCACCCCAGTGTGTCACAGCTGTTCTCCAGGCTGGTCAACGGGTGGCAAGAGCAACCTCTTCCTTTCCTCCCTATCTCTGAACCTTTCAAATCCCTCTGCAAAACCTGCTACTTTTATGAAGTATGCAGTGGTATTTGATACCTAGATCCCGAGTGATCAAACAAGACATGATGCCAAATCTAAGAAAAATGACACTCACCCTCTGAAGAAAACCAAAGTCAATTCTCCTCCCTCCCGCTTCCTGAGCGTCCCTCTTTTTCTCTCTATTATCTTACCTCATCTATCACACTTAGGCAGAAATCCATATGTCTAGCTTAAATCACTGTTTCTCAGGCAACAGCTAGGCCACTTAGCAAGAGTCTAAAGCAAGCCAATATAATATTCTCAGAGTAATATTCGGCCAAAGGTTACTGGGCCAGAGTAACTTAATTATTCCAAGAGGACTCACTTTTACTATAATTATCTATTGCCATGAACTATGAAAAAAAAAGATGCTATTTATTAAGTGTCTCTAACTCCCTTAGAAGCTTTTACATATGCATCTCATTTCATCTTCATCACAACTCTGTAATCAGTTTTCTAATTTAAAGGAAATTTTAAGATCAGATTGGTGAGATTGCCTGAGGTCACCTGCTGGGGCCGTCAGAGTCACGCTTCAAACAAAGCCAGAAATGATTGTGTTTTCTTGCTATTACCGGCAGTGTAAAATTTATGTTGAACTAGGTGATGTGTGTGCTACCTGAAGGTTGTAGGTTCCAGATAGGTCAGTGTTTCCAGAGAAGGAGCCCTCACTTTGCTACTCAGGAGTTGAAACTTGACCACCTGCCTCCTGGGATTGTAGAAAGAAAATGAGGCTGAGTGGGCCCTGCTTAGGACCCTCAAACTTTTGATATATTCTGCTGAAATGGCACTTTATCCTGAAACACCTCCAACTTTTTGTTTTTCCTCCTTTTTATCTCAGGATGTGCTAGCTGCAAAAAGGGTTCTGATTTGTCTGTATTGTCATTTTCAAAACATCTACTTCGTCTCATATCATAATCCTATCTCAAGATAGTCACATCATTTTCAAGTCTTTTTATTCAGGTAAAATAATAAATCTAAACATCTGGTGTATTTATTTATCTGTCCCTTTAACAAACTGTGTGTGTGTGTGTGTGTGTGTGTGTGTGTGTGTGTGTGTGTGAGTTTATTCATCTACCTGGTAGCTTTTAGACGTCTATGGTACAGTGTGGCTGGCCTCATGGCATAGCCCTCCCAAGATTTATGCATTTGTGTGTCCCCATCCCTCCTTCTCAGCTGCTGCTTGGTTTGATGTTGCTTCCCTGTTCCAGCGCTGCGCGAGTTCTCCCATTTGCGATGGAATGGACCTGTCACCTCTTCTCTTTGTCCTTGCTAGTTTTCCTTCGGTGTCATTTTCATGGGGTTTGAGGAGAGAACAGAAAGGCATGTGTGAACTCTTTTTATCAAAATCCTAATATTTTATTGTTTAGCAGCTCACTGAGCACCATAGTGTGTTCAATAATGTCCCAGGACCTCAGACTGAACAGAGGCCAATTAGGCAGGACCATAGATAGACTCTGGTATTTCATAAGATATATTTTATATGCTAGCCTTTTGGCTAAGACAGAGGGAAGGAGGGAAGGAAGGAGGAAAAATGGAAATTCATTCCCTAAAATAATTTTTTAATCATATATGATAATAAACTTTATACTTTAAGTAATTTTACTTCATTAATATGTCCAAGGCTTCACTATTAGGTGGTAAAGCACTTCTATTCTCATACAATAACTGTCTTGGGATTTGGTTTCCAAAGCCACCCAGGAGGCAAAATTCACAATTGCACTGTCAAGAGCATAGTCTGTTTTAAACCCAAATGCTGTCCCTATGAAATTTGCATCCCAGAAGAGCGTTTGTAAATTTTTAAGTATCCGATTTTTCTTCCCGAGACTTGGAATCTGATACCAACCTTGGCTTCAGTGCAACTGTGTCAGATCTGTAAACGTGTTAGAGGGAAAGGGGGCGGCAGAAGAACACGTGTGGGAGTCTTTTTTCTCTGAGAAACGGAGATTCAGGGCTGTCATCCTTGGAAAAGAAGGCCGTGGCGAGGCAGTGGAGTTCAAAGCCTGGGGATGAGCTTTGTGAAGTCTCTGCTGCGAACACCGGCTGAGATTATTTGGGGTAGGGGTGGGGGGTGATGACTTGTAAAGTATGATTTAGAATTCTTTTCTGGCCTCCAAACTCTGTCTGAAGTGTGCTCAGGAAACATCTGTGCCCATCCTACCTCCACCAAAACAACAACAGCAGCAGCAGCAGCAGAAGCAGCAACAACAACACAAAAACCTGTGAGAACATTCGTCCCATCAAGAAAGCAGGCATGCAGGTGAACACTAGCAGGAGGATGAAACACAGAGACTCTGGGAGTCAACTACACACAGGACCCTCATCATTAAACACAAGTACAGAGATCTTTCCTATGTTCCTAACATCAACCATGAGTATTGGAGAGATAAAAGCCCACTACCAGCTGGGCTGTGGGGGAGCATACCTTTAATTCCAGCACTCGGGAGACAGACGCAGGCGGATCTCTGTGAGTTTGATGCCAGCCTGGTCTACAGAGTGAGTTCCAGGACAGCCAGAACTGTTACACAGAGAAACCCTGTCTATAAAACTAAAACCACCACCAAAAAAAAAAAAAAACAAAAAAAACCCTGAAGACATAGTATGTAATTAAATGGATGAAAGTTGGCTTTGGTGCTGATAGCTGGAAATGTATATCCTTTGAAATAAGCATGTGTATGTAGGTTGTGAATACTCTTTGCTTGATAGCATACACAGGGGAATCCCACATCAGATAAATGAGTAGAAGAGAGATCATACATCAATGAGAAATCATTTACACTAATTTGCGACCACTAAAACGTCTTAAGGAGACCAAACAAAGTTCTCCATGAGGCCAGATTTTCCTTAAAAGGATACAGAAGGGAAAGCAAACATAAACTTCAAAACTCATCAGGAAGGATGAAGAAAAACAAAGCGATTACAGCAGCAAATTTCACAGAGAGGCTTTTATAGCCCTGTTATAGTATAATTCAGTCTTCAGAACCAAGGCGCTCCAATCTGCTTCAGGTTCTCCAGTGTCCTAGCACTTACCCTGTGCCATTCTAAAGAGCTCACCAAATACTTCAGCATGGAGTTCTGGAGACAACTGGTAACAAAATGGAGCAAAGTCTACACCTGGGATCCACGGGTTATCTCTCTCTCTCTGTTCCCCCTTCCTCTTGCTCTCTCCTCTCTCCCCTCTCCTCCCCTCTCTGTGGTTTGGTGTCTCTATTTCTCTGTCTCTCTCTGCTTCTCTCTCTCCCTCCCTCCTTCCCTCCCTCTTCCCCTTCTCTGTCACTGTTGTTGTGACATTTGAATCCACTGGGAGAAACCGAAGACTTAGGTTCAATTTAAATTTAGGGCAAATGAATCATTCTGACTGTTACCAGAAGGCCATCAGTCTTAGAGCCAAAGAGCATGCCCTGCAGAAAGAGGCTTAAGGTTAGGTGTTTTTGCTCTTCCTTCCTTCCTTTCTTTCTTTCTTTCTTTCTTTCTTTCTTTCTTTCTTTCTTTCTTTCTTTCTTCCTTCCTTCCTTCCTTCCTTCCTTCCTTCCTTCCTTCCTTCTTTCTTTCCTTCTTTTCTTTTCTTTTCTTTTTTATCTTATCTTATCTTATCTTTCTTTTTTCTCTTTTTTTTTGAGACAGAGTTTCTCTTTGTAGTGGAACTCACCCTGTAGAACAGACTTGCCTGGAGTTCACAGAGATCCTCCTGTGAGGACTGGGATTAAAGGCAGGAACACCGACCAACATAATAAGCAGGTTTTATAGAAACAAAGGCAACTGCTGCTACTTCACAGTCCACTATCCTGTCCTTATCTCACCCTCAGGCCACTAGGCTCTCTCCAAGCATTCCAGAGCAAAAGGCCAGCAGTCCTTAAGGGGTGGCTGGCTCCATATTGTCTCTATAGTCATCACAGGAGACCTTCGTAAATTATTACTCAGATATGAGCACTCTAACGACTAGGATGGGCTAGAGCAGCTCATTTCTTAGCAGGCCAAAGCCCAGTGCCCTCAGGTTAGGGCTGGCGATCACATTCCTACACTCTAACAAACACATGTCTTATGACATGGTCATTTCACTTCATTTTCCAAAGTTGGCTTCATGTGCCATTTCCCCTTCTTACATTTCTTTCTGATAAGGGAACATTCAAAGTTACAAAAAGCAGATTCTCAGAACGAAATAAGACTTCATCAGCTCCCTTTCCTGAGCAGTAAGACCAGCCTATCCTAACACAGCCTCAGGACACAGGGCTCGCAGGGCGTCTCAGAGAAGGTGCTAGAAATCAAAGCTTCCAGAGAATTACATGGTTTGCATAGTTTGGGTGAGGAGAATGCTTTTGCTAGTGATCTACACGTTCAACATAAAATCTTGAATTAGCCCTAACTTGTTATTGTGAATGTGTTCTGTTGAAAGAAGCAAGAGTCACATTGTCCGCAGGGACGGAACCACAGCGACACATGTGGTTCCATGGCCCCTGACAACAGTGGCATGTTTATCACTAATGACTGCTCAGGAGGCTATGTTGTCCTTGCAGGATCCACTTTTTAATTAGTTAACTCACTAGAGTTTACCGATGAAGCTCAGCAAGTCAGTTTATGGAAATTGTCTACATTCTTCCTCTTCCTTTATCCATAACTTTTCCAGGTGACTTGTGAATTCCTCAGACTAAGAAGGGTCTGAAAGACAGCATATATGTTAATATATGTTTTATATAGATAGGGCATTTACAAAGATGCTAGTGATACCAATACAGTGGGCAGAAAGAGTGCTGAATGACAGACACCACAAGGATTCAGTTTTCCGAAGATGAAACTTAGGATGTTTGAGTAGTGTATTTATTTCTCCAAAAGATGCATTTGTCTATTGTCAAAGGAAGTAAGACCATGAGGAAAACTTGATATGAATTGAGAGAGACTTGAAAATCATCATCCAATGTAATATGTGGGCTTGCTTGGCTCTTGATTCAAACAAACCAGGTAAATATGAACTAATTGGAGAAATTTGAGCACTGCCTGCTATTAGATGATCTTGCAGAAAGTTTTAAGGCCTACAGCACAATATATATATATATATATATATATATATATATATATATATATATATGCCTTAGAAAATCCTTAACTTTTAAAAACATACATTAAAGTATTTTAAATGCCCAGGAATTGCTTGATGATAAACAAACAGTGGATAAATTTGGATGTGTTAGCTCTCAGTCACTAGGACAAAATACCTGAGGGAATAAAGAAGGAAAAGTTTATTTGGGCTCCTAGGCTAAGAGCTTTTGGTTCATGGCTGCTTTAGGCCTGTGAGGGCATAGTTCATCATGGAATGGGTATGGTCTTGAGGAAGCTGCTTACATGGAAGATGGAGGATAGAGCAATGGGGGAGAGATAGAGGGGAGGGATTAGGGTCCTAGTATCCCCTTCAAGAGGAAGGTCTCATAGAATTGAAAGACTTTCAGTGAGCTTCATTTAATAGTTCCACCCCCACCCCGAATCATGCTGATGCTCAAACATTTAACACATGCTTAAATGGATATGTCCCAACTGCACAGTCCCAAATAATCACAGAGAAACTTATAGCAATTATAAGCTGTTTGGCTTATAGTTCAGGCTTGTTACTAACTAGCTCTTTTGTCTAAATTAACCCATTTCTATTAATCTATATATTGCCACATGGCTGTAATTTTTTTCTGGTCTGTTGGCATATTGTTTCATACGTGGTTGCTCTCATCTCTCTTGTTCCTTCTCATCTGAGTCCTCAGTTTGATTGTTCCACTTAACCCTATCCTGCCTGACTATTGGTCAAACAGCTTTTATTATTAACCAATGGGAACAACACACATCTATAGTGTACAGAAGCATACCATTTTACTTCCACCTTTCTATCTAACCAAAAAGGAAAATTTTGACTTTAACATAGTAAATTACATATAACAAAACATTTAACAAGAATAACAGTTACAATATCTTATCTGTTTGTATTTGACAAAATTAGAGAAAATATTCTATCTTATCTTGTTGAGTCTAAAGCTTTAGATCTAATTTACCTCTTTATCATAACTAAGAAAAGCTATAACTATCTAACCTTCAGTTATATCCAATCCTGAGAAGGAAATAATATTACCTGAGTAAGAAGGACGTACAAGCAAGTGACTTCCAAAAATGTAAGAAATGACAGAAAGAGCTGGCTACCTGGACAGTCACCCAAGTTTCCTCTGCAATGTTGGGGCATCATCTTTGACCTATAGGCCTAGCATATCTGACAGAGTTTCCTATGAAGCAGAAAATTTTGAAGGACTTTCCTATCTTGTCTTGGCTAAGCTGGACAATCACCTTTCTTGGTGTCCTGCTGGTCCAGTCTGGGCAGTAACAGTTAGCAACTGAGGCAAGAGAGATTCTTTGTCCATGTGGCTTGCTTTCGCCATAAAGAGAACAAACTCCATATGGAGTTTCTATAATGCCTATCATCTTCTCTGGAGTACATTGGTGCTACCAGGAGCAAACATGTCTCATTGTCATGAAAGGTCTCAGTTATTGAAACATTTTAAATGTCATATTCTATAGGATTTGAAATGTTTGAAGAATACCTATCTATCTGAAATATATCTTTGTATGTCTAGAAAGCCTAACTAACATGACTATAAGTTTGACTATTACAGATGACTAATTGTATTTTTGTAAATCTATATTTCTTAATTATATATTACATTTTAATTGAGCTGTATAAACACAATATCTTAAGAGTAGAAATATACATACAGTATAACAAAGTTAACCTTAAATTTATATAAATAAACTAAAATCTATATCAATGCAAAATACTTTGAGAAAATGGATGTTTTCTAGATTAAAGTAGATCCAATAATCTACCTTTTTATCCATCATTTTTATGTCATATCCCCCCCCTTTTTTCTTTTAGAAGGAGATTAACTATGACCAAAACCAATTCATTACCAACCCCCCTTAAATGAAAACAAACATTCATATTTTTGGAATTATATTTCATTCATATTTGGGCATGGTTCTCTAGACTACTTGCAGTTTGGTGGATGCTGGTAATCTTTAAGGGACCTTGAGAAAATTTAGAATTTTTGTTAAATCTTGGCTGTAGTTGTCTGGGAGGCTGCATTATCTCAGTCAGTTGTCTTGAAGCTTTTCCAGATGTTGGATCACCTGGACCATTGCTCCCATGGGAGTGCTCTCAGGAGAGGCTCTTCCTTGATCAAGTCATATCAGACTGGAAGAAATTCACAGCTTCTCATCTTCTGAGGAAACAAAAGCAGAACCTCTTTTCCAAAGCAACATATCCTTAGACCCAAATTTCAAAGTCAAGATTTTTAAAAATATTTAGGTTGGTTTAACTTAACAGCCCCAACAATCAAATGTCTCTCAGTGGTTATCTTATTAATAGTAAAAAAAAAAAAGAGAGAAAAAAAAAACCAAAGGAAACACAATAATATACATAATTCAGATTCTCTGTGTAGTTTCCATCTCTCTGTGGCTTATTACATATTTTTTATTTCTCTGTTCCCTTACAGAGTTTACTACTTTTAAATCATTATTTTTAAAATCTGTCACTGTTTCTACCCTTTCTCCTCTTTTTCCCGAGCCTACATACATTTGAAACATACTGTGACCCATTTAGAGGCTTTTATGTCTGACTCTGTCTTTATTGTGTATTTCTAACCCTTTTTGTCTGTATGAATAAAGCAAGCTGATGCTCACAGCTCAAGTTCAAATGCAGCAGCTGAGAGAGGCTGTACCACAGCCTGTTTAAGAGTCTGCGGGAACCCGCCATGCAGTTTAGCTTAAGCTCCCATGCTCCAGCTAGGGGAAAGCATTTTTTTTGTGTCATGGATTGTTTGAGAGACATGAACTATGAAGTTACTCTTGACTTTGTTTTGGTATGAATAGAATTGCCCCTTTTAAAAGCTCTTTTAAAAAGGTCTATGTAGACCCATGCCAGATGGTGGGTGTTATGTGTAAACGAAGGTAGAGCTTTTGTGTCCCAACTGCGTGGTCCCAAATAATCACACAGAAACTTACATTAACTACAAACTGTTTGGTCTATAGTTCAGTGGTGTGGGAGGTCCTTCTGTCTATGTGCTGCTTTTATTGGTTAATTAATAAAGAACTGGCTTGGCCTATATCATGGGAGGAGGAAGGCAGAGTCAGATAGAATTCATGGAGATCCAGAGACAGACATGCTAAAACTTTGCTGATCAGTCATGACCTATTGGTGATATACATAAATTAATATTTAATTATTAAATTAATATGTAAGTGTTAGCTAATAAGAAGCTAGAGCTAATGGGTCAAGCAGTGATTTAATTAATACAGTTTCTGTGTGATTATTTCAGGTCTAAGCTAGCTGGGCGGCTGGAAAAAACAAGTGCCCCTCCCACAAATTGGTGCTCACATGGCCAACTAAAATCCACGTTAAAACTGAGAAAGCTTGAAAAGGAATTCTAGACACAAAAATACAAAGTTTAACACAGCTTCGTGCTGTTTGCTGTCAGCTTGCCACAGCTCCTTTAAGAGAAGTTTTCCTGCTTTAGTGGTAGCAATAGAAAAAGAAAGTTGTGCTATTTTGAAATGCCAGCTTTCTGGGCCTCATTGGCAGCATGACATCTGGCTCTTATGGGAGACAGAGCATTTGGATGGGGTTTGTGAGCAAACTGCTACAGCTTGCTTAATGGTGACATAGACTGGCTGTGTGCCTGAGAATGGGGCTGTATGCATGACTCTCTGAGGCGTGAGCAGCTCCATCATGCTGGACTGGATGAGCAAGCAGGACATACTGTATTATCACAGTAATGGTGCAGCTTAAGTTTTAGACTGGGCAGGCAAGCAGGAAGTACCATTTATACCATAGTAATGCCATAGCTTAGATTTTAAGAAGTGCTTAGCATTTTAAGAATGTTCCTGGACAGTAAAGAATTACAAATACACAATAAAGACAAATTCAGATGGAAAAGACCTCTAAATAGGTCACAATGTTGGATAAATGTATATAGGCTTGGGAGAAAAAAGAAAAAGAGTATAGAGAGTCATAAAAGAAAGTTAGTGATTTAAAAAAAGGTAAAGTCTTTAAAGAGACAGAGTACAGATAGTCATAGATTAAAAAGAGTAAAGAAAAATAAGCCACATAAAAATGGAAAATTCACAGTGTCTGGATTTTATTTATTATTGTGTTATATTTGAACTTTTTGACTGTGAATGAGCTAGGTACAGAGAGATATTTCATTGTATTGGCTGCTAAGTTAAACCAGGATATATATTACAAAGGTATCATGACTTCCAAATTTGGATCTAAGGCTATGTTGCTTTGGAAAAGAGGTTCTTCTCTTGTTTCCACAGAGGATGAGAACCTGTGGATTGCATCTAGACTGGTGTGGTTTGATGAAACACAACCCCCTGATAGATCGCTGTGAACACCCCCCAAAATTACTTCACCCAACTGCAGATTGAGATGAACCTAGCACATAGGATACATCATGAAAGACCTGATTAATAGTGCTCCCAAACAGCAGGAAGCAGTTTGGATAAAACTACGCTCACATTCCTAAATATTGTCTATAAATGTTTGTTTACATTTAAAGGGGAATATGCTATAGAGATTTGCATTGGTATGGATGTTGGTTTACTGATACAAATTTAAGGTCAACTTTGTTATATGTATATTTCTGCTCTTGATTAAGGTATTATGTTTGTGCAGCTCATTTAAAAATGTAATGTATAATTAAGAAATATAAGTTAATAGATGATCATCTATAATAGTCAAGCTGTAGTCATGATAGTTAGATTTTCTAGATGTATAGAGATATATTTCAGTTAGATAGATATTCTTCAAATACCTTCAGAATGCCTTCAGAATGGCATTTAAAATGTTTAAGAACTTAAGACTTTTCGTGACAGTGAGACACATCTACTCCTGGAAGCACCAATTACTTCAAGAGGAAGATGAGCCTCAAAGAAGCTCCTTATGGAGTTTGCTAGCCATTTGGGCAAGAAACTGCTCTTGCTTGGACTGCTTAACTGAACATGCAGAACCCACAGAGAAATGACTGCCAAACTTGCCTAAAGGTGAGGTGGTCCTTTGGAGTTCCTGCTACATGAGTCTGCTAGACATTCTGCAGGACACAGAAGAAAGTAACTGACAAACTTCTTCTGCTAATATAGGCAGAATTGTCTTTGAAATTTCCTTCTTCATGGAAAAGTCTGTTGGATACTATGGGCCTGTAGGCTGAAGATGGATGCCCCAACCATACTGAAGAACTTTGGGTGCCTGTTCAGGCAGTCAGATGTCTCTGTCAATTCTAGAGTTTTGAAAGTTGCTTACAATGTACTTCCTGTTTACTTAGATAATATCATATCCTTCTGGAGTCTGTGATGGAGTTGAAGAATTTACAATTATAGTTATAGTTTTCCTTAGTTATTATAAAAGATAAAGTGGATATAAATATTGTAACTGTTATTCTTATTTGATACCTGTTTTGTTATATGTAATTTTACTATGTTAAAGTCTTCCTTTTTCTTTAAACAGAAAAGGGGAAATGATGTGAGAGGTCCTTCTGTCTATGTGTTGCTTTTATTGGTTAATGAATAAAGAACTGGCTTGGTCTATAGCATGGGAAGAGGAAGGCAGAGTCAGAAAGAAGCCATGTAACTCCAGAGATAGACATGCTGAAACTTTGCTGGTAGGCCACGACCTTGTGGTGATATATAGTTTAATAGAAATGGGTTAAATTAATATGTAAGTGTTAGTCAATAAGAAGCTAGAGCTAATGGGATAAGCAGTAATTTGACTAATACAGTTTCTGTGTGGTTATTTAGGGTCTAAGCTAACTGGGTGGCCAGGGAGAACAAGCATCCTCCTCTTACAGTTCAGGCTTATTACTAACTAGCTTTTGCACCTAAATTAACTTATTTCTATTAATCTATGTATTGCTCCATAGCCATGGCTTTTACTGGACTGCTGCTGGCCTGTTGTTTCATAGACAGCTGCTTATCTTCCATTCTCTCTCTCTCTCTCTTTCTCTCTCTCTCTCTCTCTTTCTCTGTTCCATCCTTCCTCATCTGAGTCCTCATTTTGATTGTTCTGGCTAATCCTGTATTGCCTGACTATTGGTCAAGCAACTTTTATCATTAACCAATGGAAACAATACATACTTAAAGTATAGAGAAACAGTTCATAGCACACATGGACCTTTGGGTGTATTTATCCAAATAGGTCCTTAATATGTAACCAACTTACCAATTCCATTGTCAAGTCATTCCCTATAGGGACATCTCATCCTCCTTGGACCCTGAAACCCATTGTTAGAGTTTCTTCCACACAAACACCTCCTGCATGCTATAGTCTCTGAAACCCTAAGACCAGTTAGCTTCTTTTCTTTCTAGCATAGATGCTCTTCTCTTACCTATTGGGCATCAGAATTCTCTTCTACATTTTTATCCAAGTTCCTGGGCTCTGTAGGCACACTGGGTTTATACCTTGACAAGAATACCCACTAAATAGGTCAAAACACTCATTAACACTCTCTTCCCTCACTTAGCCTCTGATACCCCAAAAGGACTACACTCATGTGTAGGTATATTCCTTGCTCTGTTGAAACCTTTTTTTGAATGTTTGTGACCCAGCTCACTTAAATAGTCACGTAAATAGACGTCTCTTCTATGACTGGGCCACAAGGTGAACTTTTTCTACCACTGCTGTCGTCCTTGCTTCCTCCTATCTTGGGGCTTCAGAAGTAGCCTGAGTGAGGTGTCTATAATCCAACAACTTTACCACCAATCATGTTCTTGGTGAACAAGAAACTATATGCTCAACCCATGTATAAGCCTAACTTGGTGAGCCTTTTTAGAAAGCTTTTCAGTCAGGCAGTCCATCTTGTGAGGGGAAAACTGGGAGAAAGAAGACAAGAGAAAGAAATGCTGAGGATTTGGCTTTCTTGGGCTCTGTCTTAGTTAAGGTTTCTATTGCTATGAAGAGACACTATGGCCACAGTAACTCTTATAAAGGAAATCATTTAACTGGGGTGGATTACAGTTCAGAAACTTAGCCATTATCATCATGGTGGAAGGTGGCGGTGTGCAGGCAGGCTTGGTACTGGAGCTGAAAGCCCTACATCTTGACCTGCAGGCAACAGGACGTATTCTGAACTAGGAATAGCTTGAACATAGGATACCTCAAAGCTCACCCCATAGTCACACACTTACTACTTTCAACAAGGTCATACTTCCTAGTGGTGTCACTCCTTATGATCTTACGGGGGCGTTGATTACATTCAAAGTACCACAGGCACCCTTATTTTTCCTTATCATAAGACTTTCCTGGTTAGCTGGGTATTCTCACAGTAGATTTGAGACATCACTGCACTGGGGGAAAGTGTTGGTCTTCGTTTCTAAGAAATGTTGTATCTTTGCCTATTCAAGGACTATTGCTATGCAAAGTAATTTATTTTATATAATATATAATATAAAAATTTAGCTATTGCTATTAGGTATGTAGTTTAACATAATTAAATATATGCTTTATTTACATTAAAACAATTATTGTTGTTATGTATTGATATAATCTAAATTAATCTCATAACCTTTTAAAATAGGGACTTGTAATGTCTATTCCTAGGAGGAAACATTTGTGCATAAAAATAGGCTTTTTCTATCATAACCTTTTCTCTAAACTATTCTATCCTTGAATTTATATATTTTATGTACTCCATTTTACTTTAAAGACACATTAGTTCTTAAAAGTGTGTGTGCACGTATGCATGAGTGTGTATGTGTGCATGTATGCTATGGCTTAATCAAAACCATTGTGTAATAACAATAAGGGGTTTTGTTCATCTCTTCTGATTGGCCTTTCCCCCAGTTTCACATAGTTCCCATCTTTACTAAGACTATGAATGAGACATAATCAGATCACATGGGAAATTTTCATTACAATATGCACTTTTCTCATTATAAAAATGAATGACACTGTGCAGGCTCCATCACTTAGCTGGTTAAATTGCCTGTCATGTAAAAATGAATGACATACATTTACTGACTTTTGTTTTATGCTGTACTAGGAACTGCACCTAGGGCCTTGTGTGCAATAGGCAAATGCTGTGTGTTAAATCCCCCTCCCCTCCTTTTGATTTTGGCACGTGTACCACTATGTTATCAGGTGTTTAGCTATAGTTATGAGAAAAGTAATTAATGCATGCAGTCAGCGTGTGAATCTATCCACATTTTGGTTCTACAGTTCTGGTGCGGGAGAATTATCTGTATTCTGTCAATCATATTTTAATAAAACGCTGATTGGCCAGGCAGGCAGTATAGGCAGGAAAGCCAGACAGGAAGTAGGGGTGGAGCAAAGAGACTGGGAGTATTCTGGAAGCAGAAGCTCTCTCTCAGCCACTCCTGCGCAGACCACCGAAGAGGCAACATGTAAGCTGTCACACTGAGAAAGGTACTGAGCCCATGTGGCTAACATAGATAAGGATAATGGGGTAATATATGTTATAAGAGTTAACAAGAAGCCTGACCTAATGGGCCAATCAGTTTATAACCTTATGGAGTCCTGTGTGTAATTTTTCTTTGTTGCTTGCCGGCTGTTGGGGTACTGGGAAGGACAGAAACCCCAACAAGCCAGCCCTCATACTACATATGGCGCCCAGACGTGGATAACTAAATCCACAGAAAGCTTAAAAAAGCTTGGGAAAGAATAGAGTAAATCATGCCTTCTTGGTAACAGCAATATCTCAGGTCTGCTCTGCTTGCTAGAGGCAAGCAAGTGCTCTCATCTAAGAGAGGCTTCCTGACTCAGCTTTAGCTGCAAAACCTTGCAGCTCATTAAGAGGTCCTGCCACGAAACACTTAAATGGTGTTGGTGAAAAGCTGAATGCATGCTTTTCGGTTTTAAGCTGTAGCAGGAAAAAAGCTGTGCTGTTTTAAAATGTCGGCTTTATGGGCTGTCCTGCCAGGGCAAACTCTGACTCTTTCAGGCAGGCAGTCCAACTGAGTGTGGTCTGTGAGCAGGATGATGCTGCTTGCTTGCTAGCAAGGACCTTGAAACGTCATAGAGTTGTGGCAGTGAACCACAGCTCTGGCTGGTACCTCAGCCTTGAGGCTGAAAAGCTAAGGAATGAGCTGGATCTAGCCGTCAAAGCCACAGCTCTCCATATTGCTTAGTAAATTAAAGACTCATATGGTCAGAAAAAGAAAAATATACAGTAAAGAGAGATTCAAAGAGGAAGAAAACCTCTAAATATTTTACAGTGTGTTAAAATATATGCAGGCTAAAAGTTAAAGTTCTTAATGTAAAAAAAGGAAGAAAGAGAGTAGTTGGGTGTGGTGGTACACACCTTAAATCCCAATGCCTGGGAGGCAGAGGCATATTGACCTCTGTGACTTCAAGGGACAGAGGTAGAGATTGACCTCTGTGACTTCAAGGTGTGGTAGTACACACCTTTAATCCCAATGCCTGGGAGGCAGAGACAGACAGATCTCTGTGAGTTCAAGGTGTGGTAGCATACACCTTTAATCCCAGCACTGGGGAGGCAGAGACAGGAGGATCTCTGTGAGTTCAAGGACAGCCTGGTCTACAGAGTTATTCCAGGACAAAGATATACAAAGAGCCTGTCTCAAAAAGTAAAAGTAAAAATAAAAGAAATAGAAGTAAAATAAAGCCGCATAAAGATGGAAATTACACAGAGAATCTTGATACTGTGTGTTATTATGCTCTCTTTTAATTGTTTGAATGCTGAGGAAGGAGCAACAGTCACCAAAAGACATTTGTTTATAAATGCTGCTGAACTAACCCAAGATAGACATTTTGAAAATACCTTGGCTTCAAAACTGAAGTCAAAAGGTATGCTACTTTGGAGAAGAGATTCTGCTTTTGTTTCCACAGAAAATGAGAGGCTATGGATTTATTCAGAGTTAAGAAAAATCACCTTTGACCAAGGGAGGCCACCTGAAAAATCTCCGATAGGAACAGATGACCCAGATGACAGAGGTCTACATCCAGAACTGATCCAAGACTGCTGCCTGAGATGATCGAGACTCACAGGATACTCCAGTCATGACTTGATTATAACTCTAAATTTTCTTTAGGTCCCCTTAAGACTATCAGCGCCCCCAACCAGCAGGAAGTAGCCTGAAATACTATGCCCACATTCCCAACAAATGGATTATGGGTATTTTCCTTTGTTTAAAAAAAAAAGAGGGAAATGGTGCGGGAGAATTATCTGTATTCTGTCAATCATATTTTAATAAAACGCTGATTGGCCAGGCAGGCAGTATAGGCAGGAAAGCCAGACAGGAAGTAGGGGTGGAGCAAAGAGACTGGGAGTATTCTGGAAGCAGAAGCTCTCTCTCAGCCACTCCTGCGCAGACCACCGAAGAGGCAACATGTAAGCTGTCACACTGAGAAAGGTACTGAGCCCATGTGGCTAACATAGATAAGGATAATGGGGTAATATATGTTATAAGAGTTAACAAGAAGCCTGACCTAATGGGCCAATCAGTTTATAACCTTATGGAGTCCTGTGTGTAATTTTTCTTTGTTGCTTGCCGGCTGTTGGGGTACTGGGAAGGACAGAAACCCCAACAAGCCAGCCCTCATACTACACAGTTCCTTTTTCCAAACACTGTCCTCTACTGCTTCAATTCATGTCATCATTTACAGCAATTTGATATTGATTATTAAAGTCTTTGTATTGTAGGCTTGTCGTCTTGATCTCAGAAATAACAGGTCAGAACTTAGAGACACCGGGTGAATTTCCTAAGGGGTCAGAAGTATGCTACTCTGACAAAGTATGCTCCCTGACAGACCACCAAGATCAAAACCCACGGCTAACTTGCATAACAGAAGATAATTCTGTAATTACTAAATGTTTTAATGTTTCTCCTTTAATTGGATTTTGTGGTAGAAATGAATTATCTGACATCCTGGAACATCTTCTGTGCTAATGTTAATGGCTTCAGTGACATAATTCTACCTTAAATTTTGTGCACGACAAAAAGACACTGAGGTAAATGCGTATTTTGTTGACTGACAATCATAGAAAGGAGAGTTCATTGAAACAGTAATCTTAAGCAGTCTCTCATATTTAAAGGTAAAAAAATGATTTGGTTTCTGTTACTAGACTTTCTGGTGAACTCACAAGAGAGCCAGCACTCTCTGCTGTTTGTTTTACAAGCCTATATTTATGTCCTTTCTCCTCTGGAGATGAGAAAAAAACAGGAAATACCCCAAACTCACATAATCATTTCTCTGTGAAGGGCCGCATCCACATGCTCCATTACAAGATGGCGCTGGCATCCGGTTTCACCGCCAGGTGAACGCACATGTGCTCGGTAACTTTCCACTGCTGTCCCCGCCTACTCTCGAGGCTTCACCTGGGCTAATGGGCAGCGGGCCAATCCAAGGGTGACACGTCCGAAGCAAGGACTGTTTCCTATATAAAGGAGGGGTTCCCTCATTTAGGGGTCCCCGGCCATGTTAGCTGATGCTCTCTCTCTCAGGATGCATTAAAGCTTTTCTGCAGAAGAATCCTAGTGTCCCGCGTGGTTCTTGCTGGCGAGACGATAGCGTGGGACATTTTTTCTTCCAGAGCCTAAAACTGGAGCTGGCAGAAATATGACTTTAAACAAGAATTTTCAAAGGTGTTTGGGATCAACAAGTCAGATAGTAGATAATTAGAATGGGATATTGTATAGCTTATGTGTTAGGAAGGTAAGAAAAAAAACATTGGTGTCTGGGATATGGAGCTAAGTGTTAGAATGGGGGACTCACAGCTAAGGTTGGTATGAAAAACCTCAGACATGAACATGGAACTTAGGAAACAAAAGTAAGAGACTTGGAGAAACAAGAATGAAAACTAGAAAAAGAAAGAGGAATCTCTAGCAAGCTCATACACTGAGTTCCGAAACTCAGCAGATACTCTGAAACATGCTTCAAAAGAAAAATAGGGCAAGAAGTGACTCCTGAGAAGTTGTCCTCTGACCTACACACACACACACACACACACACACACACACACACACACACACACACACCATGGCATGTGCATGTTCTCCTTGCCACAAATAAGTCTTTAAAAAAACAGCAGAAGGATAAGCATACCAAAAATTTCAAGATTTAGAAGTGGAGTGGCAGGTATGAGGATTCATGGACCACAGGAAAACTATGTAAACCCAGGGTCAAGAGTGGATGTCGCGACAGTCTAGTAATAATGATGTGCCTTGGATTAGATCTGTCACTGAAAACAATTCCTGAAATGGGATAGTTATGCATTAGGGCAAATTGGGCATAGTTTGTTTTATATGCTAAATAGACAAATATGCACATATATTTAACAATTATAACACATCTACATGTACACATACTATACCAGATTATATTTACCTACTTAAGACACTAGGGAACCACCAATGAAAACAGAGTTTATTTGGCCACAATCTTGGAGAGAATAAATGCATCGTTCTTGTCTCTCCCCTGAGCATTATCTAAGTCGGAGCAAGAAGCAACAGAGGCAAATAGCAAGCAGTCGTGCCAATACACTAATGGTAGATAGATGTTGGAACTGGGGAACAAATGCCTCTGGGATTTGAGGCACAAAATTCTAGAGAGAAGAAAAGTGAAGAAATGTGAACTTCAAAATCTGTTTACAAAGTCCCTGCCAATCATCAGTTAACTCCCAAGACACACAAGCAAAGAAAGAGACTTCAGGAAAGCCACCGTAGTTGTAGTACCTGAAGAATGGAAGGAAGCTTTTAGCAGCTGCACAATGCTATTTCCTAAAGCGTGGGAGGAAGCTTTTAGCAATTGCTTAGTGCCTGGAGATTGATCATGTCCAGGCTCTACAAGGTAAATAGCTCACAACATTAGCTATAAGACCTGGCAAAGATCATAACCTAGGAGTAAGGACAAGGTGAAGCAACCCAGGCTCAGAATGCCTAAAAGCAAGAATTTTTAGGGAGAAGGTGAGATCTACTCTTGCCTAGTAACATAAAAACAGGAGAATGCAGCCAGGCGGTGGTGGCACACACCTTTAATCCCGGCACTCAGGAGACAAAAGAAGGTGGATCTCTGTGAATTCAAGGCCAGTCTGGTCCACAGAGCAAGTTCCAGGGCAGTCAGAACTACACAGATAAACCCTGTCTCAAAAAAAAAAAAATCAAAATAAATAAAATAGAGAAAAGCAAAAGGATTTGATCAGAGCCTTGGAACTTATTTAAAAAGTAGAAGGACCCAAAGGAAAGCTTTGGGCTTGAAAGTGTGGCCAGTGATGGTGGTAAAGGGTCACACAGGAGTTCAGGCACAGAGGGATTAAGTTTCCACCGAGGGGGCAGCAGGTCAGTAGAAAATACTAAGCTTTAAGCTTGTGTGTATACACACACACACAAGAAATACAGACAAGAGTGCAAGAGGCATGAGTAACACATCAAAATTTTTAACATACATGGACTTGAACTTACACAATGCAAGAAGGGAGAACAGGACAGTATTTAAATACTGGTCATACTGGTCAATGTTTTTCTTTTCTTCCTGAGACAGGGTTATGCTGTAGCTTTGGAGCCTGTTCTGGAACTTGATCTGTAGACCAGGCTGGCCTCAAACTCACAGAGATCTGCCCACCTCTGCTTCTTGAGTGCTGGGATTAAAGACAAACGCCACCAACCACCTCTTGGCATTTGTCAATATTTTTCAGAAGCTGATGAAAAATGTCAGATCACATGAGAAAAACCATGAAATTTTAAGCAGAATGAATATAACACATAGACTCAGTGACGAAGTCAAACTGGTTGAGAGCAAAGAGAAGGAAAAAAAAAACCTTTTAAGTATTAGAGCATATTTTATCTTCAAAGGTGTAATAATCAGATTGATGGCTGACTTCTGAACTGGAATAATGACAACCAGAAGACAATGGAAGGTCATCTTTAAAATGTCAAAAGCTTAAAAAATTAAAAGACTAACATGGGATTTTATACCCAGCAAAACTCCCTTTAAAATTGATGAGATAAAAATGCTTTCAAATTAACAAAAAGTGAGAGAATTTGTTGTCAGTATACCTAAACTGTAAGAAATATTAAAGGAAAATTTCCTCTTAAATACAAAAGGGAAGTGTTGAACTCTGGAGAAATGAAGAGTGACCAGGAATGAGTGACTCTGATCCCATCTCTATTCTAATAACCCCCCATCCCAGTGGGATAACTTGGTGTAAAATATAAGTTCATATAAAATTGTAGACGAGGCACAGGCAAGCTAGAATTTTACATTAATCCCACATGTACACTGTTAGTTTAACTCAGTAAAGTCTAAAAATTTTAAAAGAAAAAATGAGAGTTGGGCATTGAGGGACAGAAATTAAGGCAGCAGTTGTATATAGGGGTCAAAGGCTGTCATTGTATTAGAAGACGAGAATATCCGTGGAGATGTGGGACTAGGGACCCATGGATGATGTATTTTCACAGTCCTGTCAGGCAGCAAGATGGGCTGTGGTAGATTCAAGATGTAATTATATGTAAGTGGTGCAGGACTCTCCTAAACCATTTGGATCTCCACAAGCTGGAGCTGTAGGCAGAATTGTGAGCTTGTGGGTGCTCTCCACTGTTGAGCGGTCGCTTGGGTTCGGCTATGGTAGACTTAAGGGTTAGCCAAAACAAATATGGAGGTGAAGATAGCTGCAAGTTCGAAGCCAGCCTGGTCCACAATAGTTACCGACCGGGCAGGTGAGGTCGTGTGTTCAAAAGAAAAAAAAATTATGGTGGCTGCCGTGGCAGGCAGTTGGTCGTGTGGTGGGTTAAAGGGCAGAGGTCAGAGGCTCAGACCTGAGGAGGCAGCGGTTGCAACAGGAGCGCACGGGCGGTTGGGCGTGGGTGCCCCGAGGACACGCCCCCTCCGTCCCGCCGGCCCCGCCCACTGCCGCTCGGGGCTCCGAGCGGAGCGCGCCGATCACAGGGAGCGAGCAGCGTGGGGATCCCGCGGCGGTCGGGCTCGCGCGGCGCCCTCGTTCCCCCTCCCCTCGGCCCTAGGGCCGCGCGGCCCGCGCCGCTCCGAGAAGATGGCGCTGCACTTTCAGGTCAGTGCGCCGGGCTGCGGGCCTGGAGCTCCGGCGGTAGCGGGTGGTGGGGGGGTCCCAGGCCGCGACCCCGAGCGAGCACAGCCCCTTGCCCGGGGACGGCGAGTCGGCGGCGGGCTGCGCTCGCCCACCCGAGTCCGCCCTCGTCGGCGTGGGCTGCAGCGACGTCCGGACAGGTGGGAGCGGGAGCGGAGGGGCCGCCAGGCAGCCCCCACGCCCAGCCTGCGGTCGGCGCCCTCCTGGGAAGCCTGGACTCGGAGGCCGGGGCGGCGGGAGCGCGGGAGCGCGGGAGCGCGGCTAGAGGACTGTCATTGGCCGGAGGCGGGCGGGCGGGTCGGGGCCCGGCGCGGCCGGGAGCACGCAGCCTCATTGGAGGAGCCTCGGGGCAGGGCGCGGGCTGCGCTGGAGGGGTGCGTCTGCCTGGTGGCTCAGGCGCTCAGAGGGTCTTCGTCCCACCGGCGTCTACGGAGCCTCCCCACTGGTGTCTGTACGGTGGCGGAACGTTCTGGGACTGCAGGGCGACATCAGCTACCACCCTTATCCTTTTAGAGCGCGCGGTAATTACTGCACACGTGAAAACTGTTATGGTAGTATTAGTCACGGGATATCGCGGGAGCACCAAAAGCGGGCAGGCAATCGAGTCTGCAGAGTGGAGCCTCCACTTGTTACTTGGTTCCTACTGCTGGCACATATGCCTCTGAGCAAACTCCAAGGAACGCGGGGATTGTCGGAACTGTAGATGACCAGGCAAAGAGGAAAGGAAGACCACAGAGGTGGAAAGACGGTGTGGGCAAAGCAAAGAATTGTGGAAGTCCTTAACATCCTCTTAAAGCCTGTTTCTGGATCCTAAGACTAATTGGAAAAGAAAGAGCTCAGAGGAGGTTGTGCCTGGCAGATGACCTTAGAGAAGTAGGCAGAGTCTTAACTTGGTGGCAGTGTGTCTGAGTGTCACATTCCCCTTGTAGACTTATACAGATCCTCTGGTCACACAACTTAGTGCTTTATTGCTTCTTCTAAGGGGTGTTTCCAAGCCGGAAATAGACCCACACATTATGTTTTGACTTACCCTTTTTCTTTTGTTGTTTGCTTGTTTAAGTGTCCCTAGGTCAGAACTACATATTTATTATCACTTAAGTAAATATGCTCTGTGGGGAATTTTTACAGGGAGAACTAACTTACTGTGAATCATAAACAGATAATCAGATGTACATAGGGCAGGTATGTCTTAATTAAATTAAAAGGTATGGAAGAACTTTGGGACTTCTTTAAACTTGGAAAGATGGTGCCTGGTAAATTGCCAAGTCCTGGAAGCCTTCATACCCAAGTGCAATATTAGAAAAAGTTAGATGTTGATGCCCAAAGTGGTCATATGATTCCCAGAAATATACATTAAAGTGACATTTTTTAGGGCATTGCTTCAGTGTCTTTTTCACACTTGGTAATTGACATAAATGTTCGCAGGGCAATGCTGCCTGGGTGGACTGGCCATGCTGTGCTTTTAACCCTTGAATCCATGTCCTGACTTCCTGCAAGTCAGAGGAAGGCATCATTCCTACAGTCAGTTCAGTCACAAGCATCCTAGTGAGTTAGGGTGTATTCTTGTCTCCAAAGAAGAAATGGATCTGGATTATCTTTGAGGAGGAGGTCCAGGTGGGGGAGCTCAACGAGGAATGACAGAATCAGGAATAAGTAGCCTAGCAATGAATGGCGAAAGCTTAGTGGACTTGTGTGGTTTGCCCTCTGAATGGTTCTGGAATCAGAGACTGCTAGTTAGTCTTCTAATCCGCACTTCGGCTGGGGATTGACTCTAGATGTGAGTGAGGGATGCAGAGCGTTAGCGTGATGAGCAGTGGTTTCGGGAAAGCGATCATTCTCTGAAGTGTGGCAGTCGCTGGGATACGCGCCCTTCCTACCTTACCCTTCACGGTGGTTTCTGATGTTTTCTGTGTAGTTTCCCCGAGTGGTGAGACTCGGGGAAAGCTTTGATCACTCAGTAAGGGAGCTTCAGATCACAAAGCTGGTGTCCTCTGTTTACTCTGGCACTTTCCTCTCTTTCCTAAGCAGCCTCTGGAGAAGTCCAGGGCGTTGGAAGCCATATTGAAATGGTTCCTTAATTGCCCCAGTGTTTGGGTATTAGTGGAATCTTCACAGAGAAGCGGTTGGTAGAGCTGGATGAGGATAAGGAAATTGCTGTGCACCTGGAGTTGGCCAGACTGTGGTTTATGGCACAGTCCGTAAAAGTCCTCCTGGCACCACCGGCCAATTCAGGGATTTCCCACAGCCACCCAGAGGTCTGTCAGTTCCCCAGCAGGGCTCACTGAGTTCATCAAAATGATCAGTTATCAGAATTATCGAATTCATAATTGTGGTTCTTTGTAGGGAAAGAAGATTGGCTAAAGGGAGATACATAAAGGATAATCAGAAGATTCTAAAATACAACTTTTGTCCACAGGATAGGTATTCTCCTGGCATCCATGTTGTGTGTACCACTGTAAAGTGGGAAGGCTCACCTACTCTCTAGTACCCACAGTGTTTATTGAAGCTTCATTACTTAGACATGACTGATAATTTCTAGTTCCACTGGTAACCTGTGATCCCAAATCATCACCCTAAGCCAAAACCCTGAACCTGTGACTAGGTATGGTCAGTGCTTGTACTAAAAATATAACTGCTGTCATTATCTACCAGAAATTGAGGGTAAAGGCCAGATGCTTTTTGGGCAAAACTTCTGTCTTAGGGTTTCTTTTGCTGTGAAGAGACACCACGACCATGGCAACACTTATAAAGGAAAAAACATTTAATTGGGGTGGCTTACATTTTCAGAGATTTAGTCCATTATCATGGTGACATGGTGGTGTGCAGACAGACACGGTACTGGAGAAGGAGCTGAGTGTACTACTTCTTGACGTGCAGGCAACAGGAAGTGGTCTAAGATACTGGATGGTATCTTGAGCATATATGAGACCCACAGTGACACACTTCCTCCAACAAGGCCATACCTCCTAATAGTATCACTCCCTTTGGAGGACATTTCCTTTCAAACCACCACAATCACTTTTTAAAAATTTTTTTGTTCTCTCATATTCTAACTACAGTTTCCCTTCCAACCTCTCTTCCCAGTCCCCTTTCACCTTACCCACCCCCCCACCCCACCCACTCCGCTTCCATTTTCCTTCCAAAAAGGGCAGGCTTCCCAGAGATATCATCCAAACATGGGTTATCGAGTTCCAATAAGACTAGGCATGTCTCCTCATTAAGGCTGGATGAGGCCACCCAGGAGGAGGAACAGGTCCCAAAAGCAGCCTAAAGAATCAGAGACAGCCCCAGCCCCTACTCCCTCTGTTAGGAGTCCCCCAAGAACTCTAAGTTACACAACTATAACATATATGCACAGGGCCTAGGTTAGTCCCAAGCAAGCTCCCTGGCTATTGGTTCAGTCTCTGAGCCCTGATTAATTGATTTTGTGTATGTAGGTTTGTGAGTGTGTGTGTGTGTGTGTGTGTGTGTGTGTGTGTGTGTGTGTGTGTAGTCCTTGACCATCTATAATCCTTCCTCCCCATCTTCCACAGGATTCTCTGAGCTCCACCTATCTTTGGCTGTGGGCCTCTGCATCTGCTCCCATCAGTTGCTGGAGGAAGCCTCTCTGATGACGAATATGCTAGACTCTGGTCTATGAGTAGAGCAGAGTATCATTAGGAATCATTTCATTGGTTCATTCCTAGGGCTTTGGGCTATCCATCCTCTGGGTCTTGGCACTTCCCAGACAGTGTCAGGTGTGGGCTCCCTTTTGTGGCATGGATCTTAAAGCTGGACCAGTCTTTGGTTAACCACTTGTACAAGGTCTACACTGCCTTCATCCTAGCACATTTTACAGGCAGAACAAATTGTAGGTGGAAAGTATTGTGGCTGAGTTTGTGCTTCAGTCCCTCCACCTGAGGCCTTGCCTGGTTACAGAAGATGGCTGCTTCAGGCTCCATGTCTCGCATTACTAGGAATCTTAGCTAGTGTCACCCTTGTAGATTCCTGGGAGTTTACATTGCTCTAGTGGCTACCTCACCCCAATTGCAAGAGGATCAAAGGAGAGGGAAAACAGAAGATAGTATGAAGCTTGTGAATCTAGGTCCTGGCTGGAACTCCAGCACCACTGGAAAGGGACACTTGGAGTAGAAATCTGCTGGAGACATGTTTAGTTTGGTTTCTGCTGGTTGGCTGTAATTTTTAGTACCTTCCTGGAAAGTTTGTGTGTGTGTGTGTATGTGTGTGTGTATGTGTGTATATATGTGTGTGTGTGTGTGTGTGTATATATATATATATATATGTAGGTTAAAAGTAGGAATTAGACATTGGTGGCAGGTAGACAGTGACTGAAGAATGGCAGATGGTGAGGGAGGTGCCTGTTACACGTAGACTTGTCATTGACTTAGTTTTGCCTGTTTACTAAATGACTCTTGTGCAGCCTACATGCACATGCCCTCTCAACTTCAGTTTTTCTATCTGTGAGAGGCTACACTAAAATTAAGTAGTTTGTAGGAGTCTGGTTTTCAGAATTGACTTAAGAAAAGATGAGAATACTCTGGTAAACTGTGAGGCACCTAAAGAACTATTTGGTTGTTGCAGAAGTACTATAGTTTTGTGGAAATATGTCATTTGTATTCTTAACACGTGTGGTTATTTTGTAAATCATTTTAATATGCATTTCTCACTGTATGCTTTTTGCTTGTGACATTACTGTTTATTTTTGATTTATAGTATGAAAATGATGAAGACAAAAAGCAAATTTGAGTGATTTTAAAAAATTTTTAGTTGTTTATTACTGCCTTAGGGTTGCTATCGCTGTGAGAGACACCAAGACCATGGCAGCTCCTACAAAGAGGGAACATTTAATTGGGGCTGGCTTACAGTTCAGAGGTTTAGTTCATTGTTCTCACTGTAGAAAATGTTGACATGCAGATAGACATGGTGCTAGAAAAGTAGCTGAGAATTCTACATCTTGATCAGTAAACAAAAGGAAATGAACTGAGACACTGGTATGACTTGAGCATATAAGACCTCAAAGCCCGCCTCCACAGTGACATAACCCTACAAAAAGGCCACACCTTATACTATTGTCACTCCCTATGAACTTATGGGAGCACTTACATACAAACCACCACAGTTACTGTGTGTGCGCTATGGCACATGTGAGGAGGTTAAACTACAGCTTTGTGGAGTAGGAACTCTTTTTCATGAGTTCCAGCTACCTGCTAAGCCATCTTGTGAACAATTTTTTGTTCAAGTATAAAATGGCTCAATGGCAGCAGAGACAATTTCCACAGAGCATTTGACCCACAATGGTGGTTCAATATGGTTTGCAAAGGGATTGAGAGTCCTGAAGTGGAGGAGTAGTGTGTTTGGTCATCAGAAATTGACAGTGATCCACGGAAAGCAGTCATTGAAGCTGAACCTCTTTAGGAGAAGCTGCCAGAGAAGTCAGTGCGGACCATTCATGGTCATTTGACATTTGAAGCAAATTGGAAAGGCAAAAAACTTGGTAAATGGATTTCTCATGAGCTGGTTGAACATTTTTTTTAGAAAAATGTTTTGGATTGGTGCACCTCTTTTTCTTCCCAACAATGATGAACCATTGGTGAGGGAGAATTGTCTGTATTCTGTCAATCTGTTTATTTTGAATAAATGCTGATTGGCCAGGCAGGAAATATAGGTGGGTCAACCAGACAGGAAGTAGAGGTGGGGCAATGAGAACAGGAGAATGCTAGGAAGGAGGAAGCCCATTCCCCCCACTTCTGCCCAGATCACAGAAGAAGCAAGGTGTAACCTGCCCAGCTGAAAAGGTACCGAGCCATGTGACTAACGTAGATAAGAACAATGGGTTAATATAAGCTATAAGAGTTAACAAGAAGCCTGAGTTAATGGGCCAGTCAGTTTTATAACTTATGGAGATCTCTGTGTGATTTTCTTTGGGACTTGCCGGCTGTGGGGTACCAGGCGGGACAGAAACCCCAACAAGCCGGCCTCCATGTTACAAACCATTTCTTGATCAGATTGTGACATGTGACAGAAAAATGAATTAAATATGACAATTGTTGATGACCAGCTCAGTGGTTAGACTGAGGAAAATCCAAAGTACTTTCCAGAGCCAAACTTGCACCATAAGAAGGTCATGGTCAAAGTTGAGTGGTCTGCTGCTTGTCTGATCTACTACATGATCAATGAGTTCTGATCAAACCATGACATCTGAGAAGCGTGCTCAGCAAGTCCATGACATGCGTACCAAAAGGCTGCAGCACCCACAGCTGGCATTGGTCAGTGTTGATAAAGGACCCGCTTCTCCAGGACAAACCTGAACTGCATGCTGCACAATCAGTGCTCCAATAGTTGAATTCACTGGGCTTTGTACTTTTGCCTCATCTACCATGTTCACCATGTTCACCTGACCTTTTACTATCTGCCTACCAGTTCTACAAGTACCTTGACAGTGTTTAACAATGAAAAAACACTTCTATAACCCACAGAATGTGGAAATTGCTTTCTAAGAATTTGTCTAATTTCAAAGCATGGATCTAAAGGAATAAATAAAGCTATTTCTCATTAGCAAAAATATGTTGATTTTTAATACTTTGTATTTTGATTAATAAAATTGTGCTTTAAGCCTGTTATAGTTATTTAAAATTCACAATCCAAACCTGCAACTCATTTTGCACCAACGTAATATCCTACTCATTGTTGAGTTCCAAGAGGCCCAAGAATAAGCCTTCAGGGATGCTCAACTAACAGAAGAAGGGAGGGACAGTTTGTAGGAAACAAGTAACCTCAAAATGAAGGCAGTGTATATTAGTGACAGCCATGAAGTTTGATTCCAGAAGGCAGGAAAGATATAGGGAAGTACTTTAGAGTACTTTAGAAATGAACTTTAGAGTCTTGCAGTGGGATATTTGAGGTTTATCTCTTTAAAGATTATTAGCAGTTTTTTGTTTTGTTTTCTGGAGCAAAAGCTTTTTTAGTGAAATATAATGGCACTAATAATACATGTGCTTAAGCTGCAATAGGGTGAATTTTGGCATACGCATACATCTATGAAATTGTCACCAAAATATGAAAATAGCCATTGTTCATGTGTGTTTCCTTATGCTCTTATGCTTGTTTGCTGTCCTCGTTGGCTGCCGCCTTCTTCCCCTTCCTTACTCCCTTGCTGTCCCTTCCACGCAGCCAAGAAACCAGTGACCTGCTTTCTAGTAACAAAGCACCTTGAAAGCATATTTTTGTTACGTGACTTTTGCTTAGTATGCATCTGTTGATAGAGACTAGGCAAGACTTTCTATATAGAATGAAATCACATTTAAGGGCCAATAATTGCATGTCAGATACAAAGAAATAAGTCCATAAAATTGCAACGATCTTGCCTTTTTTCTTTGTTTGTTTTTTGGCTTTTTTGGGGGACAGGGTTTCACTGTTTAGCCCTGTCTGGCCTGAAATTCACAATGTAGACCAGCTGGCCTCAAGTTCAATGCCTGTCTGTCCCTGCCTTTTGAGTGCCGGAATTAAAGGCTGGTACTCCCATGCCTGGCTAGGAAGATTTGTATTTAATCTGAAGGCAAGATCCTATTATTGTCCACTAGGGTCTTACAGTGGGTCTTTCATATTTGCTAGTCACTTTTGGAGGTTTTCCTGGTCCTGTTCTTTTCATTGTACTTATTATTTACGTGTGTATCTAATGTTGACACTATACCTTAGAAACTTTAATAATCCAAACGTGTCAGTAAATTGGGACAGCATGCCTTTCTGAGCCATTCTCACCATATTCTCAGACACCAGTTTATAGAAACTAAGATGAAAATTTATCAGTCTACTGTGAAAGATAAAAGACTGTAGACAGGTTCTCTGGGAAACCAAGTGCTAGTCAGAAGATTGGTTGGTTAGCAGTGTCTGGATCATACCTTCCTACCAGAGCAAGAATTTTTGTCTGGAAAGGTTTAATGTTTAACATACCAGAATTTTTTTTAAACCATTACAGTAACAGAAAACTTGGTGTACCCTTCATATCTTTTATAAAAGTTCAAACTTTCCCCTTTTAATTTTTTACTACTTTTCATTTGTTAATTTAAAATATTGGCCAGGAGAGGTGGCTCAGTGGTTAAGAGCACTGGCTGCTCTTCCAGAGGACTTGGGCTTGATTCCTAGCACCCAGAAAGATGACTAGCTGTCTGTATCTCCAGTTCCAGGGGATCCAATGTTCTCTTCTGAAGGCAGTGCATGCATCTGATGCACAGACGTATGCAAATAAAACACCCATATACATAACAATAAATGTTAAAACACTCATAAAATAATTTAAAAGTTTTTTTAAAAAGTAATTTGAAGCATCTTTGAAAAAAGGGTGATTGATAATGTCAACTGAACACTAACTATATACCTATCTTTCTGCCTTAAAGTTTATTAAATCAGTATAGCAAGGCAAATGCGATCTGAACCTTTCCACAATGTTTCTTAATTATTCAAATAGGCTTATTTGAATAATTAGATATCATTGATTTGACTAATATTAACATTTATTTATTTTAAATATTGGTTTTCTAGATCCTTTGTAACAAGTGCCACAGTGGGGTGGCTTAAAACTCAAATTTATTCTCAGTTCTGAAGGCCAGAAGACTGGGGTAAATGGGGTTGGTTCTTTCTGAAGGTTTTACCCTAGCTTCTCACTGCTTTTGGAAGCTTTGGTACTTCCTGGCTTTAGATGTGACTTTCCAGTCTCTGCCTGTCTTCCTATGGCTCTCTCCTCTGTATCTCGCTGCATCTGAAATCTCACTCTCCCTTTCTTTTTCCATAAAATTACTCCTTTTTAAAGAGAGAGTAGTGATAATGACCATTAAAAGTATGGCCAATTTCCATGTTCATGAGAGTTACCTTTGCAAGTAGTTTTATGAGGGTGCAAATGATATTTTTTTCATTTTCAATTGCAAAAAGGTTTTATTATTCCAAGTGTTCTGTTTTTCTCTATCCTCCAATGAAAACATGTTTACAATCTGAAAAGAAGGCAATATTTTACTGACTTAATGTTTCAACATATCAATTTAGGGAAGTGAACATTGGTACCTCCAAGAACATTTGGTGTTTTGGGCCATGTCTTACTGTCACAGATCATGATGCTGTAAGAGTCCCAGGCAGGCACTCATGTGTCCCCACCTGTGTTAGTGCTTTGATAGACAGAATGTCCTAGCTTTGTGATCAATCTTTTTATTTCATACATTTCTGGGGAACGTTCTGCTATACAGTGAAGGGGTCCAAGGCCTCCCATCTATGAGAGAAGACTTTTTTATTTTGTTTGGAAATTTCCTATGAAACCCAGGATGGCCTTGAATTTTCAGTCTTCCTGTGTCAGCCTCCTGAATGCTGGGATTATAGAAATGTACAACTGTGGCCTTCCATATAAGGATGCCAGTAATTGAATTTAGAGTTAGATTTAGTGCCCACTCCATATCTAGGATGATTTCATCAAATTTCTTAACTAAAGGTTTATAAAGACCCTATTTCTAATGAAGATTTTCCTCATAGGCTCTGAGGGTTAGGAATTAGACCTGTCTTTTAGGGGTATAGTTCTTTACCCTACAGTGGTATAAAGTGTGCAATGTGTGTACATCTTGGCCTCATTTAACTCTAAGTGAAGTGATGGACATAGGGCAGTACTCCTGTCTCCTCCTAGATGGTGGGAGTACAGGTATGTGCCATTGTGTTTGGTGGGGTCCTTATTTTAGTGAATCAATATGAAACTTTAGTTTTGGAAAATTCTTGAGTCTTCGCTACTGGGTTGTGGCACAGATTGGGAAGTGGGAAATGTGAAGGATCTACAAAGAGAGAAGTGGGAACAAGGATGGGAGCCATGGTGTCTCCTTTTAGTGCTGCTTGGGTATTCGAGGGGTGGGAAGCCTACTGCAGCTGTAAGCTGGGCATACAAATTCAGGCCAGAATCCGGGCCGAGGTGGAGCACGTCTTTAATCCCAGTACTCAGGAGGTAGAGGCAGGCAGATCTCGGTGAGTTTGAGACCAGCCTGGTCTACAAGAGCTATTTCCAGGACAGCTAGGGCTGTTACACAGAGAAAGTCTGTCTCAAAATAAGAAAACAAATAAACAAACAAAAAACCAAACCAAAACAAAAAAAATTTCAGATCAGAGCAAAATTGGCATTTCTTTTGGCATAACCCATTATGTTTATTTGACTACCTGTTTTTGAAATCTCTGCCAATATTTTTTGTCAAGTATATAATTCAAGTTCCAAGTGAAACCTTTTGTTTTAGTGAACGGTTTTAACAAGATTCTTTGAAACTGAACTCACTTGGTAGTTCAGTTTCCGTGTATTCTATATCATCAGATGACATTGTGTTTGTAGACAGAATGGATTAGTCTTTGTGCTTATAAGATAAAAACCTGTGCAATAATTAGAATGTTGTTAGAAATATTGTAGGATCAAAAATTATGACCTGAAGCACTCTTGAGTTCAGAAGGTCCAGATCGGCATACATATAATTATCATTAATTCTTTTGTTACAGGTTGCAGTAGGATTGGAAACAACAGAAGAGCATAAATTAATCTTTGGGCAGCTTGTGTGTGCTCATTCTAGCCTCTAGCTTCATTGGGCATCTCCTGGCTGTTTACTGGCCACTGTTTAATGCCTTGAAATGAGTACATTAATTTTATTTCAAGACCTTGTAAATATTATTTCTTTGCCTCTACTACCTTCTAATCTTTTCTTCGTCTGGTTTGCCCTTTAAGTTTGAGGCATTCTTGGTTTTGAACGTTTTAGCATATATGTCATTCTTCTTCAGGCATAGCCTTGCTAACTCCTTAAGAAGAGAATCTTCCCTATTAAGTTGTATTGCATAACTCAGTTTTTAAATTAGTAATTTGGGAAATAGGAGATGTGCCTCTTTTTTTTTTTACTATATCTAAGTGAGTCATTGCTGCTCAATAACTATATATTGAATGAATATATGTAAGTATTATTTCTGCATCTCGTTTTCTGTGCCTAATATATTTATTTTTTTAATTTAAGTCAAATGTCTTTTTTTTTCTCCCTCTGAAGAATTTGGCTGAATTGGAAGCATTGTGTACTCAACTCTACGTAGGGACTGATCTCACAGAAAGAATAGAGGCCGAGAAAGCACTCTTGGAACTGATTGACAGCCCAGAATGTCTCAGCAAGTGTCAACTTTTATTAGAACAAGGAACAGTAAGTATGTGATAAGTGATTAACCTTGCAAGGCCAGTATTAACGGTAATAGCAAGCAGTGTTAGCAGTGATACTCACAGCTTTTGCCACATCTATTTATTATAATTTCCTGTCAGAGGGGTTAAGCAGGAAAGAAGTAGAAAGCCTGGGAAACGGCCACAAAGTAGAAGAATGTGTTGGAATAGTTTCTTGGTTCTTGACCTGCTTTTATGTCACATTTTATATGTTTATTTTCATAATGCTAGGGAATGAACGAGGACCTTTTACATGTTAAACAAGCTTTCTACTGCCAAGTTACATCTCCAGTCCTAACAATTATATTTCAGAAATAACTTAAAAAATCCAAATGTTGTAGGTAGTTATGATTAACTCTAGAAAAATCAAAGGATTGTTCAGAAGAGTGCTCACTACCTCTTTATACCTTCATTCTAGACATTCATAGCTGTCTGTCTGTCTATCTATCTATCGATCGATCGATCAATCAAGAGAAGAACACTGACTCAGCAGTCAGCACATACTGAAACATAACCAATACCATACAGCTTACTTGGCCTATTTACATGAATTAAAGTAGTTCACTGTTTAGTTAAAGAGGCACAGATCTATAAATAAAGAGGTATGAAATGATATGGAAAACACCACAGAAAGAGACTTATGTTTTACAGAAAAGGTGACAAACTTTCCATAAAGGGCCATGTAGTATTTTAGGCTTTGTGAGTCAAAATTGGCATTTCATAATTATAATAATAGAGAAAACAAATCCTCAAAGTTTTGTTGTAAAATTCAAAATATAATCACCAAATGTAGTTTTTTATGTCATGCAGGTTGACTGATAAAATATTGGGAATTAATTGGAGTTTAAAGTTGGTGTTTCCTGTTATTGGACTTGATTGCAGATGTTCATATTTCATGCAGACTTATAATGAAATGATGCATTTTTTTTTTGTTTTTTCTCAATGGGATCTCACTGTGTGAGAACCTTGGCTGACCTAGAACTCCCTCTGTAGACCAGGCAGGCCTTGAATTCACAGAAATCCACCTGCTTTTGCTTTTAAAGTGCTGGTATTCAAGGTGTATCCTGCCATGCTGGCTAAGATTGTATACCTTTGAAAATAACTTCACAAACTTAGATGCTGCCAAATGTTATACCAGCTTTGGCGTCTCATCTGCATTACGTATACTTTCACTTAGAAGGCATTTCTGTGTCTTGAAATCCTCCTGATATTTGCCATTTTGCCTGTCATTGTGTTGCAGATTAATAGTTTCCAATTAAAAATTAGGTAGAAGGTCTTCAGTTGCACAGCAAAATAGATTTTCTAATATGGAAATTTTCATTATACTTGCATACTGGGACTGTAGTTGAAAATGAGAAAACGTGTTGGGAGTGGCGCTTCCACTATGTATTTTAGCTTCTCTCGATCTGGGCTGTGTGAAGTGACCTGGCGGTCCTTGTGACGCACACAATGCTAATTGTTTCCTAGTGACTTGAGTCTCACTCATCCTGCCATCCCCTGTATAAGTGCTGCACCCTGCACATTAGGCACTAGGTTGTTCTCATTGAGAGAACAAGTTTGTTGTATGAACTAACTTCTAAAGCCATTTAATAGTGAAAAATGTTGGCTTTGCTTTATCTGTAAACTTTCACTGTCAGACCTGAGCTTAAAAAAAGAAAAAAAATCCAATTTATCTCTGACAAGCTATTAGTCTACCTTGTTGGGGGCAACTCAGGGTATTCAGCATCTTGATCTGGCAGAAATCTATGCAGTGGAAGATGAGCTCACAAAAGTAAACGAGGACTCCTGGTTCATTAAGTTAGGAGAAATTTAGATATCCACTCCAGAATAAACGCTAATAATAAAGTGAATGATTCAGACTTCAAAATTATTACTATTATAATTATTTACAAACTTTTGACCAGTCCTTTTCTGCTTCATGTACTGTTGTCACACGTGTATAGCAGATTCTACCTAAGGTTTATATTTAATTAATGCTTCCTCAGCTCCTTTGACAATATTCTGTCTGTAGTTCCACAGATTCTTTGTAAAAAGAAACAGTTCTTTAATTGCTTCCCATTCTTCCTTGACTTCTAGAATAAGAAGCTGGCAAGTGTCTGTAGCATTAATAGGATGAACAGTTATTAGTAACCTCAACCCATTCACTGAAAGCTGATGCTAATCTCTGCAGTTTACTAGCCCTGCCTGTAAACTGGCTTCTCGTATTGCTTTAGTGTCCTCCTCTGAGCGTTTGTTCTCACTGAAAGGCTAGTGAAGTTTATTTTCTCTATGCCAACTTCAGCTGCTACAGTAAGATAATGGTGACTAACTCATCATTAATAAGGAACTTCCTTTACTTGACTTAAATAATGAGCCACTTGTAAACTTTCTTTGAGGGTAGAGGGGGACAGGGTTTCTCTGTGTAGCCCTGACTGTTCTGGAACTCATTCTGTATTCTGGGCTGGCCTCGAACTCACAGAGATCTACCTGCCTTTGCCTCCTGTGTGCTGGGATTAAAGGTGTGCACCACTGCCTAGCTGTTACTTGTAAACTTAACTTTGATTTGTAACTTCATTTTTTTACATCTTTTTAAAAAAGAAACTGCTGTTCTGACATAATCTGTTTTAAATTTTAGAAAGACTACTGACTTTCTTAAGTTGAACTCTTGTTATGCCTGCTTAGTTTGAAATTGTTAACATTAATTCTTTTACTACAAGGTAGCTGTAGCACCATTAGGGAAAACTCACTGATCTGCTACTAATTGAACACTATGCCTTGACATTTAGGCATTTTCTTCTTGACATGATGGGTCTTATTTATCATACATGTACAGCTTTGGAGAACCTGACAAATTACTGTTTTTGCTTAGAAAAAATTCTTATATTTTGACTATTCTGTTTTTGTGATGATAATAAAAATTACTGTTCTTTACAGACATCCTATGCTCAGCTCCTTGCAGCAACATGTCTTTCAAAACTTGTTACCCGAATCAATCCTTTACCTGTAGAACAGAGGATAGACATCAGTAAGTGATTCATTAATTTTTTTTAACAAATTATATTTTAAAAATAAAAATTTCCTTTTAAATTTGCTGAGCTTGTATTAGTCTTGTAACTTAGTTTTATTATTATTTTAAGATTGGTAATTAAGCCTTATTCATGCAGTGATGATGACATGAAAGATAAGGCAATATGTAATTATAAAATTTTGTTAATTTAATAATTATATTGTATATGTGGTATTTGTTAAGATTTTCACCATCATATTTTATCCTCCAAATAAATTAATGAATTATCTTTGTTTTACAAATTAGTAAATTATTGATGGGTTCTGACTGGCTTAGACTTACATGGCTTACATAGAGTTGTCATTTAAATCCCCTAAATCTGCATAGAGTTCATGCTGTTACTTGATAGGCAACTGAATGCCCAGAAAGAAACCAGCTCTGTAATATTGCTCAGGTTGTTACCCCAGAGTTAGTTGGGATACATTTAAAACCAATAGCTGATTCCTACTTGCAGTAAGAACAACATTGAGTAGTTAATTGTATGTTTTGGGAGTAATACACTTTATATTTTTATATATGTGTAAGTTTGCATTTCATATGGACAAGCCTAATAATTCGGGTATGAGATTACTTTATCTTTGTAATAGAAACAGATTATTGTCTCATTTCTGCTCTTTAGATTCAATATTGTTTATATTTCTGTATTAGAAAAATGAAAATATCTGATGTGTTATGAATCTTTAAGATCAGAATTCACTGGTTAGAATCATACAGTGATGTGGTTTGCCGCATTTCCTAACAGTCTTCAGAAAGTTCTTCAGTCTCTAGAAAGTTGTACACGTAAGAGAGCATCATAAAAAACAGTGATTCAAATAGTGTAAGCATGAGTCATGAAACTTAGGACATATTTTAAATAGACTTAATTTTTTTTTAGAGCACTTCTGGGTTCTTAGAAAAACTGAACAGAAGCTATAGAGTGCCCTTATACCCCCCCACTTCCCTCATAGATAACCTCTCCTGTTACCAACATCAGGATTGTATATTCTGTAGATTTGGGCAACATACAATAACATGTGTTGCTATTATAACAGTGTATGAAGTAAGTGCACTATCCTAAAAACCCTGTGCTCTGCCAACTCTTCCCTCCTTACCTCATCTCTGGGCTCTGAATAACCTCCATTTTTCCTTCCAGATTAGCGTGTTGGGAGAATCATATAGTGTGTAGTTTTCTCAAAGTTCCTTCTTTCATTTATAATAGTAATGTGTGCTTAAGATTCTTCCATGTCTACTCTTGACTTCTTAATAATCTCATTTCTCTTTAGTTATGATTAATAATTCTTCATTGTCTGAATGTACCTAAGTGATAGTTGTTTCTAAGTTTTGAAAAATTGTAAGTTACTCTTGGCACCCATAAACAGATGTACATGGTGGCTTGTAATCCTAGCACATGGGAGCCTGGAGTAGGAGGTTCCCACATTTAAGGCCAGCCATGGTGAAATTGTGAGTTTAAGATTATCCTTTTTTGGGGTTGGGGTGGGGAAAGCGCACAAACAAACGGAACTTGAGGTAATGGAGAGAAGACCTCTTGTTCTGTTCCTGATCTCAGTGGGAGACTGTTTTAAACATCTTACTAAACATGGCATCATTGTAGATTTTACTTTCCAGTATTCCAGATCAAGTTGAGAAAGTTTCTCTTTATTCTTAGTTGAGGTTTTTCTTGTTCTTTTTTCTTCTGAGATAGGGTTTCTCCTTGTAGCATGGCCATCTTTGAACTTGCTCTGTAGATCAGGCTGGCCTCAAACTCAGAGATCTGCCATCTCTGAGTGTTGGGATTAAAGGTGTGCACCACCACTGCCCAGCTCTTGGTTGAGTTTTTTTTTTAATCATAAATGGATATTACATTTGTTAAATGTTTTTTTATATATGTTGATATTATCATGTGGTTTTCATTCTGTATGCTGTTGATGGTTTTATATGTTGAGCCAGCCTTGCATACCCAAGGTAAATCCTTCTTTGTCCTGCTCTTTAGTTCTTTATGCATCATTAGATTCCATTTGCTGAAATGCTGAGAGGTTTTACAGCTCTGTTCCTGAGAGATGATTGGTTTCTAGGTTTGTGTTCTTGAAATGTTTTCAGTTTGTACATTAAGATAATTTGGGGACAGGGCTTGTAGTTAGGGATGAAACGCTTGCCTAGCATGCACGAAGACCTGGGATGCATTTCTGGATGTATAATAAAAGAAATAAAAGATAATTTTAGACTGAAATAAGTTGGGTAGGTTTCTTTCCACTCCTTTCTTTTTTGTTTTTGTTTCTGTTTTTTGAGACAGGGTTTTTCTGTGTAGTTTTGGCTGTCTTGAAACGCACTCTGCAGATCAGGCTGGCCTCCACCTCAGAGATGTGCCCACTTCTGCCTCCCAAGTGCTGGGATTAAAGGCATGTGCCACCATCTCCCGGATGTTTGCTGTGCTCTCAACCTATTTTTATTGATAGGTATTTCCTAACTGTCTGGTACTGTTCACAGGTTGACTCATCTGGGTCTGGTGCTTTTGTTTTGAAAGATTATTGTATTATTTACTGTTGTGTTACTGTGACCACAAACATGAGAGGATGATTTAAAGGAGGGTGGCTTAATTTGACTCATGGTTTCAGAGTCTTCATTTCATGTTTGTTTGGCCCCATGTACTTTGACATAGTTGGCAGTCCGGACTGTGGCAAAGGCTGGTGCTCTTTATTTCTTTGTGGATGAGGAGGGCAGAGGAATAATGCCAACACTCACCAGGCTTTCTCCTCCCACCCCTTTTATTCTGTTAAGATCTCAGGTCCGTAGGATGAAGTTGCTGATATTCAAGGTAGTTCTTCCTATCTTGGTTAATCTCTCTAGAAACCCTGTTACAGACACATCCAGAGGTGTGTTTCACCAGTCTGAAGTGATTCCAAATCAGTCAAGTGGACAAAAAAATTGTCCAACTGTACTTAATAATTACTATACATATTTCTTTAATAGTTACAAGTATTTAGGTTATATATATGACTTATATTGTGAAAATAGAATTTTTTTAAGAGTAAGGAGTACAGATATACAGTGATTTGACTTCTGATTTTTTAATAATACTTTGATTCTATGTAAACGATACTCAAGAATATGAATTTTAATCTTGTGTTGGTGATATAAGGTATCACACTCTTGTGATACTAGACAGTGGCAATAAGCTGTAGATTTTGTTATCTACAAGGGTAAACGGTTGATATTGTATACTGTGTTGCTATACTATAATGTTTGTAGTTAGATGTAGTAAGTGCGTTTTCAACTTATGATGGTTTGCTGGACTTTTACTTTATTAAAGGTTGAGCAAGGCTGGGATGTAGTTCAGTTGGTAGAGTTTCTGCCTAGCATCAGTCACCATCACTGCACAAACTGGGCATGGTGGTGCAAGGCAGGCTGTCATCCCAGGACGTAGAAGGTAGAGAGACATGAGAATCAGAAATTTAGTTCATCCTTGACTGCATAGCAAGTTCAAGGCCAGCCTGGACACTTGGCCCTGTCTCTCTCATGTATATACAAAAAGTCTCATACACACATACAAAAAATCGAGTCACTCTTTTTTTTTTTCTTAAAAAAAAAGTGGTGAATAAAATTCGGGGAGAAAAGAAAGTGGACATGTACAAGAAAATTTCACATAAGAAATGGTGAGTTTTCTTTTAGTTTCTTTAGTTTGACTAAAGAGTTCTTGTTTCTGTCAGTAGATTAGAATTTTTGCCATGATATGATGTCTAATAGGCATGTATAATAGCAGACATGTGAGTTAAAATGAAAAATGTATAGAATGGTCTTTCCAGTCACATTGTTTTTTCAGATCAAAATAAATCCTCAGTCTTGGATGATCCACTTCTGGTAACCTCATTTTTTCCTCATAAACACCATTATCAGGTTCTGTGCCCACCACACTATTTTCTACCATTACTAACTGTTGCAATACAAAAGATTTCCACACTAGCCCAGAATGGAGTATAATAAAGGTTTATTTATTAGGGATAAACTCACAGAAAGAGAAGGGATCTGCAGTCCTCTGCGTGCTCTGGGAATTGGAACTGAATCCAGCAGCCAAAAGACTTGTGCATGCCTTTTGTCTGCAAATATAGTACATGAGACCATGCCAAAAGTGGGCCAGTATCTTAAAGCCTATTGGCTGAAGGAGTTCTCACAGCACCCTCTCTTTTGTCTAAATAAGAGTTCTAAGCCTACTACAAAACTATATAGAGTAAGAACAAATATCGGGTATAAAAATTAGAATTGCAACCAGCATAAACATCAAGTAAGAAACATATGTTAAATGCTTCAATAGTTATTCTATCTGAAAGCGTCTAAGTCTTATATTAGAAATGACTAAGTCATGAGAGGAAAATAACTACAACTATCTAGTCTTTAACTCCATCAAAGACCTAAGAAGGGAAATAATATCACTTGAGTAAACAGGAAGTGCAATCAAACAGCTTCTAAAAGGAGCAAGAAATGACAGAGACAGCTACCTACCTGGATAATCATCCAAAGTCTCATTTACAATGTTAGGGCAATCAACTTTGGCTAAGGCCTATAGTGACAGACCATTTCCAGAGGCAGGAAAATTTTCAAAACTCTCTTACCCTGTCTTGGCAAGGTTTGGCAGTCTTTTTGTTTGTATCTGGCTTGTCCAGTCTGGACACCATGCATTTTGTCAGTGGTCAAGGCATGGGCAGTTCTTTGCCCAGAGGCCAATTTTGCCAAGAAAAAAACACGCTCCAAGTGGAGTTTCTTTGGTGCCCAACATTCTCTTGGTAATAGATATGTGCTACCAGGAGCAATTGTATCTCAGTCAACAGAATCCTAAGTTATTTAAATGCCATATTCTGTAGTTCTTTGAAGTAGTTGAAGATTACCTATCTATGTGGAATACAGTCTCTGTGCATCTAAGAACCTGATTAGTTAACCATAAGTATGACAAACATGGATAACTATTGACCTATAATTCTTAATACCTATATAGCTTAAAGACTAGGCCTTCATATTAAAATATTAAACAATCTTTAAACAACTGTGCAGCAAATGAGGACAATGACCTCAAAATGTAAACAGTGTATAAGTATCTTGACAGAGGGAGAAATGTATAATACAATATGATGAATATATCCTAAAATTGCATCAATATGCAAAATATCTTAAGCAGAGATAGAAATATGCATGCATACAATATGACAAAATAACTTTGCATATGTGCACAAATATTGTACACAGAAATATGAGCATATTCAATATAACAAAGATAATTTGAATTTGTATCAATATACAAGAATCTATACCAGTATAAATTGTCTATAGATAATAGTTTACAAGTATTCTCACTATTACTCCTATTATTATTAGTGTGAGTAAGCTTACAGTAGTTTACCTATTATCCCATCCACCCCACCCCTTCTTTTAAAGAGATCCCTGAGCCTACTTAATTTCCAGCCCCAACCCTATACCACTTTTAACCAACTCATAATAGATGTCCTTGACCCTGAGGACAAACTTTGTTGGGAGAGGGGACATGTCTTTTAGAATTACTTTTAGCTGTCATGGGTGCGATGTTATTTCTATGGGATCCTGTAAACACTAAAATGATGATTAAGTTTCAAGATTACTGTCTGGTACAATTGTAGATAGCCTCTAAGTAGTCTGTTTTTTTTTTTTTTAAGTTTTTATTTGAAGTTCTGGCCAGAGCGTTGTAAGAAGGTGCACCATCTCAGCTAGCGAGGTTGGAATTATTTTGAGCAGTTTGTAACCCAAAACCGATCTTAAAGTGGTGCTATCAGCATCGTGACATCTATCAACCAAGTGGAATCGTTGTGGGGCCCCATCTTCTTCCTGGAAACTTTAAATATTAGTGCAGGAAAATTTATCGTTTGTTGTGAAAACATAAACATATTCATATAGACATATGCTTAATGAAAGGTGCCATAGAGACAAAGTAGGTATGGGGAGAAATAAAAGTTTCTCTATTTTTTTTTCCTTTTGTCCCATACCAGGTGGCTCCTGATATGAGACAGAGCTCTGAATTTTTCTATTAACAACATGCTTGGCTTTAGAGAAGGATAGCCACTGTCTAGCTCCAAAGCCAGATTTGATTTTGAAGTGAGTTGTGACTATCATTATACTGAGAAGTAGGGAGCTATGTATGTTTAGATAGCGAAATTTTACTCTCCAGAGGATATGGGTATCATAAGTCAGATTTCTCTTTGCTTGGTGATTCTTTCTGGATAGCTATCTCTTCTTCTTTAGGGATCTAGATGGCCAAGTTCTCTTGACTTTCTGAAGATGGGTGTATCCTGCAAAGGCAAGAACAGAACCCTGCCCCAACCCTTATGAGATTTCCTCACCACCTATAGGATTGTCATTTCTGTGGATGAGCTGTCATTTCTCTTTATCAAGAGGAGTCTCTTTTTCAAACTGAATCTTTATTAATTTTAATGATATCCATAGCTTTTCTTCTTCTGTGGAAACAAGAGCAAAACCTCTTTCCCAACGTAGCACTTCTCCTGGTTTCCATTCTGAGGTCAACACATCCTTGAAATATACTGGCTGGCTTAATTGAGGTTTTTTTTTTTTGTTGTTTTTTAAATTGTCCAGTGTCTCTCTGGGGCTGTTGTTCTCTCTCATTAGCATTAAGAAAATTAAGACTAATAAAGCATTATGTAATCTATTAATCTATTTCTGGTGGTATTTTCCATCCCTTTTTGTTTGTTTAACATATCCTTTGTAGTTTGATTTGATCTTTCTATATTATCTGACCTGTAGGATTATGTGACATACCTGTAATATGCTTTATATTACAATAAGCAAAAAACGGTTTCATTTTCTTAGGCACATATGCAGGACCATTGTCTCTATTTATTTGAGCAGGTATACCCATGATGGCCATAATTTCTAATAAATGCTTGATTACTGAACCAGCCTTTTCTGAACTCAAAGCAGTAGCCCATTGAAAACCTAAATAGGTGTCAGTGGTTTGGTGTACATACTTTAATTTTCCAAAATCTGCAAAGTGGAACACATCCATCTGCCAGATTTCATTCCTTTGAGTACCCTTTGGGTTACTTCCTGCGGGTAGCGGTGTTTGGTTATATTAAAAAAAACAAGTAGGACATCTTATAATCTCCTTAGCTTGTTGTCATGCAATAGAAAACTCCTTTTTTAAACCTTTGCTATTGACATGCTGGTTTTTTTTTTTTTATGAAGTTTTGAAGCCTTTAGCACATTTTCAATCAGTAATTGATCAATCTCTGCATTACCTGTGCTAAAGGGCCTGGCAGATCCATATGGGATTTGATGATGTGCGTTATCTGTATGGGACAAAGCCTATTCCTGATTATGTCTTGAACATAATGAAGTCAATTTTGTATCATCTGGTATAAGCTTAGTGGTTTTAATATGCAAAACAACTCTTTTGAATATTGCAAATCAGTAACTATAGTGAGAGGTTCTTTAAAATCCCTTAGTACCATGAGAATAGCATGTAATTTTGACTTTTGGGCAGACTTATAAGTGCTTTGTTTTATTTTACTTTATCTTAAGGACTATTTCTGTATTTTCTGTATCTTAAAGGTTATTGGCTAAAGGAATTTCCACAGCAACTAGTTTAATTAACAATAGCTTTCTGTTGATTATCAGTCAGATACCATTTGCCTAGCCTAGTTCTGAAGTATCGTCATGAGCTTGTCTGAAGAGCCATCCTTGTTTAGGCGATCTTATATTTCTGTCAGCATCATCAAGTGTCTTCTGTTAGAAGGTCTTCCTCTCATACCAACGTATTTCTGCCTCAGTACCTGCTCTTACGTGGTTTCAGTGGACTGGAATTCTATTCTTTTCATATTCAGACAAATGTGTAGTTTAGGTTTGCTTGCTTTTATAAATCAGCCCTCTTTCCTTTCTTCCCTTCTTCCTGCTTTTTATCTTAACAAAGCATATACACATTACATCATAAAAACAGTTCAGTGCTGGCAAAAAAGTCACCATGGCAGAATCACTCTGTTACAAGCCATTAGTAGAAAGCTTCATTTTAGTAAATTTATGGGTGTATAAACATTCTCTAACATTTGGTGTTAGAACATTTTCATCCCCCTAGAAAGATCCTTTGGAAGCTGTCTCTGCCCCCAACCCCTAACATGCTTTCTGCTTTCCATAAATGACTTTTTTGTAGATGTTTCACAGAAATCAGATCATAGCATATGTAGTTCTTTTGCACAAATGTGGTACCTTTCACTAAGCAAAACGGTGAGTCTCATCATGCTGTCACATCAGTATGTCATTCCTGTTTATTACATTCCTTATGTATATATGACTTTTAAAACATGGCCTTGTTGGCCATTTGAGTTTCACCTCTTTATCACCACAAGCAGTCATACTTCAAACATTCACTTATGAACCTTTGTATGGTCCAGTTTTCCTCATTTTTCTATGTAGACCCTAGGAATGAAGTTTCTGAGTTATAAGGTAAGTTTGTGCAAACATCTAAGAAGTCCTCCAACTATTTCCCCAAATGCCTGTGGTCTTAACAGTGTATAAAGATTCAGATTGTTCCTACCTCCATTTTCTTTTTTTTCCCTTTTGTGTGTTCATGTGTGCAAATATTTTAATCCAGAGCCATCTCTCCAGCCTCTATAATTCCTGATCTTTTTCTCCTTGTATTTTTACCTCCAGTAATTCCTAAGCTCCTCAAGGCAGAGGTGATCACGCATTTCTGAAGGTGTTGATGGAATTGTTTCTGCAGAAGCAATTTTAGTTGGGTAGCTTGTGATTGACTTTGCTGTGTTAACTCTTTTGTAAGCACTACTTTATTTTCATACTTTAAAAATACTTTGTTTTCTGGCTATCAATGTTATAAGCTATTATATTTTTATGTCACATGCCTAAGATCAGGTTTTAAAAATATGACTATAGACTTTTAGCCTTAAATAAGCATTTGTTTATTTGTTTCAAGCTATTGAACATTAAGCACACTGCCTCCTGCAACCACTCTACCACTGAGCCATGTCCCCGTACTTAGAGCACAAATAATAAAAACCCAGAGACAGATATTGGGGTTCAACCTGAAGTTCAGAAAAGCAAAGCAGCGATGCCACTAGAGAACTCTTACCTCTGTGAAATCTTCAGACTGAAAGAGAGCGAGTTTCTGTCTCATCCCACCTTATATTCCTCTCTAGTGCTGGGATTAAAGTCATGCACCACCACTACCAGGCCATTATTGTTAATAAATGTGACTGCTGGGATTAAAGGTGTGTGTAACCACTGCCTAGTCTGTATGGCTGACTAGTGTGACTGTTTTGTATTCTGATCTTCAGGCAAGCTTTATTTATTAAAATATAAATGAAATACCAGTATATTTCCCCTTTTTGTCTAAAATAAAAAAGCTATAACTAATATAAGAAAAACTAGATACAGTAAGTATAACTGTATACAATATATACAAGCAGTAAATACATCAACAATATCTAGTCCATTTATATTTTACAAATTCAAAGAAAAAATTCCATATCTATCCTGTCTTGATGAGTCCAAAGTCTTGTACCTAATTTACTTTCTTTTATAACTTTCTGCATCTGGAAAACAAGGAAAACAATAATTATCTAGTCTTCAACTCCCTCAGAGACCCAAGAATGAAATAATATTAACTGAATAAGCAGGAAGTGCAGGCAAGCAACTTTCAAAAAATGTGATAAATGACAGAAACAGCTAGCTGCCTGGACAGTCACCCAAAGTTCCTCTGCAACGTTAAGAACATCCATCTTCAACCTACAGGCCTGTCGTATCTGACAGACCTTTCTGTGAAGCAGGATATTCTGAAGAGCTGTCCTGCCTTGTCTTGACAGTGTTTAGCAGACACTCTCTTTTGTGTCCTGCTTGTCCAATTAGGACATATTGTTAGCAGTTGAGACACGGATGTTTTCTTGTCCAGTTACTTAATTTTGCCACAAAGGAAGTAAATTCCATGTGAAGTTTCTTCAGTTCCCATTATCTTCTCTGAAGTAGATTGGTGCTACCAGGAGCACACATGTCTCATTGTTATGAAAAAAAGAGCCTATGTTATTAAAACATCTTAAATGCCTTATTCTATAGATTGCTGAAGTGTTTGAAGATGACATGTCTATCTAAAATAAATCTGTTTGATCTTGAAAACATACCTTGTATGACTACCAGAAAGATTATAATAGATTTTAACTACTAATCTGCATTTTTTATCCTAAATAGTTGGTAATAATAATTTTTAAGGACTAGAAATTTGCATACATTGTTAAATGAGCCGTATAGGTGCAATACCTTGAACAAGAGTAAAAATATATGTAACAGTATGTTCTAATAAAACAATCTCAGATTTGTATCAATATACAAAATTTGTATACAATATACAAAAATCCAATCCAGTGTAAAACCTTTAAAACTTTTAGTTGCTATTTAAAAGGAAATTCAGTAATCTTTTTATCTATGTCCTCCCTGTTTTCTTTTCAGAGTAGATTCAATAATATACCCTTTTATCCTATCATATCTGTATCCCCCTTTTTCTTCTCAAACAAGAATCCTGAATCTAATCTCCTTTGTTCAACTCTCCTCCTGAATGTAACTAGTAACAACTGGTAATTTCCCCTACCCAAACAATGACAAATATCCATAACCCATTGAACGACCAAAACTCCCCCATCCTACTTCTCGGGAATGTGGGCATTGTATTCTTAAATTTACTTTCTGCTGTCTGAGGGTCTTCGATATCTTTAAGAGATCCTGAAAAGAAAAATTGGGTTTAATTTTCAAGTCCTGGAAGAGGTAGTTTTATCATTTGTTGTCTAATATCTGCATAATGGGAAAAGGTAAGACTTACCTCAAGTCCTGGGTAAAGTAGTCTGTGAGACTGGATCATCTCAGCTAGACACCTCAAAATTGCTCTGAGCAGTTTTTAATCCAACACTGGTGGTATTTTTCAACTTAGTGGTGTTTTCTTGGTCTTGAAGGAATCATTGTGGGGCACAGTCCTCCTTTTAGAGACTTCAAAGGTCATTGTTAGGCATCCTCATGGTTCACTGCCGAAAACTGACAGAGACTAGGCATAAACCTTTAATCCCAGCACTCGGCAGGCAGAGGCAGGTGGATCTCTGAGTTCAAGGCCAGTCTGGTCTACAAGAGCTAGTTCCAGGGTTCCAAGACAGGCTCCAAGACAGGGGAAACCCTCTCTTGAAAAAACAAACAAAAAGATAAATAAATAAAAAACTGAAAGAGACTCAGACCCGAAATCATGTACAGGAAGATAGATTTCTTAGCTGGGTGCCTTTATTCTCCTGAAAAGACAGAAACAAACCCTTCCCCAACCCTAATTTTGGGGAGATTCTCTTTTGGCAAATTATATTTGATCAAATGGAAAACATTTGTTTTATACATTAGTTTAGATTAAATGATCATGCTGTTTGATAAACTTTCCTCTCCTAATTAAGAGGTGTCTCGTGTTCAAATTGAACACTGTATGATTTTCTTTGGGTTCACCTTCTTATTTAGCTTCTCTAGGATCATGAATTATAGGCCCAATGTCCGTTATTTATGGCTAGAATCCACTAATGAGTGAGTACATACCATATTCATCTTTGTGGGTCTGGGTTATCTCACTCAGGATAGTGTTTTCTATTTCCATCCATTTGTATGCAAAATTCAAGATGTCATTGTTTTTTTACCGCTGAGTAAAACTCTAAAGTGTATATGTTCCACACCTTCTTTATCCATTCTTCTATTGAGGGGAACCTAGGTTGTTTCCAGGTTCTGGCTATTACAAATAGTGCTACTATGAACATAGTTGAACAAATGCTTTTGTAGTATGATTGGGCATCTCTTGGGTATATTCTCAAGAGTGGAGTTGCTGGATCCTGAGGTAGGTTGACTCCCAGTTTCCTGAGAAACCGCCACACTGATTTCCAAAGTGGTTGCACAAGTTTGCATTCCCACCAGCAATGGATGAGTGTTCTCCTTACTCCACATCCTCTCCAGCAAAGGCTGTCATTGGTGTTTTTGATTTTAGCTATTTTAACAGGTGTAAGATGGTATCTCAAAGTTGTTTTGATTTGCATTTCCTTGATCGCTAAGACCTTAAGTGTCTTTTGGCCATTTGAATTTCTTCTGTTGAGGATTCTCTGTTCAGTTCAGTGTCCCATTTTTTAATGGGGTTAATTAGAGTTTTAATGTCTAGTTTCTTGAGTTCTTTATATATTTTGGAGATCAGACCTTTGTCTGATGCGAGGTTGGTGAAGATCTCCCAATCAATTGGTTGCCTTTTTGTGTTAATGAGAGTGTCCTTTGCTTTACAGAAGTTTTTCAGTTTCAGGAGGTCCCATTTATTCATTGTTGCTCTTATTGTCTGTGCTACTGGGGTTCTATGTAGGAAGTGGTCTCTTGTGCCCATGTGTTGCAGACTACTTCCCGCTTTCTCTTTTATCAGGTTCAGTGTGGTCAGATTAATACTGAAGTCTTTAATCCATTTGGACTTGAGTTTTGTGCATGGTGATAGATGTGGATCTATTTTCTTTCTTCTACAGGTTGACATCCAGTTATGCCAGCACCATTTGTTAAAGATGCTTTCTTTCTTCCATTGTATAATTTTAGCTCCTTTGTCAAAAATCAGGTGTTCATAGATTTGTGGATTAATATCTTGGCCTTTGATTCGATTCCATTGGTCAACATCTCTGTTTTTGTGCCAATACCAAGCAGTTTTCATTACTGTAGCTCTGTAATAGAGCTTGAAGTCAGGGGTGGTAATGCCTCCGGAAGTACTTTTATTGTATAGGATGGTTTTGGCTATCCTGGGTTTTTTGATTTTCCATATAAAGTTGATTATTGGTCTCTCAAGGTCTGTGAAGAATTTTGTTGAGATTTTGATGGAGATTGCATTGAATCTATAGATTGCTTTTGGTAGAATTGCCATTTTTACTATGTTGATCCTCCCAATCCAAGAGCATGGGAGATCCTTCCATTTTCTGGTATCCTCTTCAATTTCTTTCTTAAAAGCCTCAAAGTTCTTGTCAAATAGATCTTTCACTTCCTTGGTTAGAATTACCCCAAGATACTTTATGCTGTTTGTGGCTATCGTGAAAGGTGATGTTTCTCTGATTTCCCTCTCTGCTTCTTTGTTCTGTGTGTTCTTCAGTTTATTTATATGATGGATTACGTTGATAGATTTTCGTATATTGAACCAGCCCTGCCTCACTGGGGTGAAGCTTACTTGATCATAATGTATACTTTTTTGGATGTGTTCTTGGATATGGTTTGCTAGAATTTTACTGGAATTTTTGCATCGATGTTCATGAATGAGATTGGTCTGTAATTCTCTTTCTTGGTTAAGTCTTTCTGTGGTTTTGGTATCAGGGTGACTGTAGGTAGCTTCATGAAAGGAGTTAGGCAATGACTCCTCTGTTTCTATTTTGTTAAACACATTAAGGAGTATAGGTATTAACTCTTCTTGAAAGTTCTGGTAGAATTCTGCATTGAAACCATTTGGTCCAGGGCTTTTTTTTATAGGGAGGTTTCTTATGACAGCTTTTATTTCCTCATGACTTACAGGTCTATTTAAACTGCTTACCTGGTCTTGACTTAATTTTGGTATATGGTATTTATCTTAAAAAGTGTCCATTTCTTTCACATTTTCCATTTTTGTGGCATACAGGCTTTTGTAATAAGATCTAATGATTCTCTGAATTTCCTCTGTGTCTGTGGTTATGTTCCCCTTTTAATTTCTGATCCTGCTAATTTGCGTGTTCTCTCTCTGGCCTTTGATTAGTTTGGATAGGTGTTCGTCAATCTTGTTGATTTTTCTCCAGGAACCAGCTTTTTGTTTCATTAATTCTTTGGATTGTTTTCTGTGTTTCAATTTTGTTGATTTCAGCCCTCAGTTTGATTATTTCCAGTCTTCTACTCCTTCTGGGTGAATCTGCTTTTTTTTTTTTCTAGAGCTTTCAGGTGTGCTGTTAAGTCTCTAATGTGTGCTTTCTCCGTTTTCTTTATGTGGGCACTTAGTGCTATGAACTTTCCTCTTAGCACTGCTTTCATACTGTCCCATAGGTTTGGGTATGTTGTGTCTTTATTTTCGTTGAATTCAAGGAAGACTTTAATTTCTTTCTTTCTTTCTTCCTTGACCTAGGGTTGGTTCAGTAGTTGACTGTTGAGTTTCCATGAGTTTCTAGGCTTTCTGGGGTTAGAATTGTCATTGAATTCTAACTTTATTTCATGGTGATCCGATAGTACACAGGTGGTTACTACAATTTCTTTGTATCTATGGATGTTTGCTTTGTTACCAATTATGTGATCAATTTTTGAGAAGGTTCCATGAGATGCTGAGAAGAAGGTATAATCTTTTCTGTTTGCGTGGAATGTTCTATAGATGACTGTTAGGTCCATTTGGTTCATTATATCTGTTAGTTCTTTTATTTTTCTGTTAAGTTTCTGTCTGATTGACCTCTCCATTGGTGAGAGAGGAGTGTTGAAATCACCCACTGTTAGAGTGTGGGGTTTGATGTATGCTTTGAGTTCTAGTAATGTTTCTTTTACAAAAGTGGGTGCTTTTATATTAGGGGCATAAATATTCAGGATTGAGACTTCCTCCTGACAAATTGTTCCTGTTGTGAGTATAAAGTGTCCAATTCCATCTCTCCCGATTGATTTTAGTTTGAAACCAATTTTGTTAGATATTAGTATAGCCACACCTGCTTGTTTCTTTGGTCCATTTGATTGGAAAACCTTTTCCCAACCCTTTACTCTGAGGTAGTGTCTGTCTTTGAGTTTGAGGTATGTTTCTGGTAAGCAGCAGAATGTTGGATCCTGATTTCGTATCCATTCTCTTAACCTGTGCCTTTTTATTGGTGAATTGAGTCCATTGATATTAAGTGATATTAATGACCAGTGGTTGTTAACTCTGGTTATTTTTTTCTGGTGGTAGTGTTTGTGTGTTTCCCTTCTTTGAGTTGTGCTGGTGGAGGGTTGTCAGATGCTTGTGTTATTATGGGTGTTGTTGGCTTCCTTGGTTTGTGATTTTCCTTCTAGTATTTTATGTAAGGCTGGGTTTGTGACTGCGTATTGTTTAAATCTGTTTTTGTCCTGAAATATCTTGTTTTCTCCATCGATGGTGAATGCAGGCTTTGCTGGGTATAATGGTCTGGGCTTTCATCCATGGTCTCTTAGTGTCTGCAGCACACCTATCCAAGACCTTCTGACTTTCATGGTTTCCATTGAGAAGTCAGGTGTAATTATGATAGGTTTCCCTTTATATGTTACTTGACCTTTTTCTCTTGCAACTCTTCATATTCATTCTTTATTCTGTATGTTTTGTGTTTTGATTATTATATGGTGAGGGGATGCTGTTTTTTTTGTTTGTTTGTTTGGTTTTTTTTTTTTTGATCCAGTCTATTTGGTGTTCTGTATGCTTCTTGTACCTTCATAGGAATATCCTTCTTTAGCTTGGGAAAGTTTTCTTCTATAAGTATGTTGAATATATTTTCTGAGCCTTTGAGCTGTAAATCTCCTTCTTCTACTCCTATTGTTCTTAGTTTTGGTCTTTTCAAGGTGTCCCAGATCTCCTGTATGTTTTGTGTCAAGAATTTGTTGGATTTGTTTTGTTCTTTAATCAGTGAGTTTATTTCCTCTATAGTATCTTCAGTGTCTCAGATTCTTTCTTCTATCTCTTGTATTCTGTTGGTAATACTTGTCTCTGTAGTTCCTGTTCATTTACCCAAATTTTCCATATACAGCCTTCCCTCGGTTTGTGTTTTCTTCATTACCTCCATTTCATTTTTTACGTCTTGAACTGTTTCCCTTACCTGTTTGATTGCTTTTTCTTGGTTTTCTTGGTTATCTTTGAGAGATTTATTCATTTCCTCTACCTTTTTGTTTGTCATCTCCATTTCTTTACGGCAGTTTTCCATCTCCTGTTTAAGTTCCTCTATTATTTTCATAAAGGTCCGTTTAAAGTCAATTTCTTGTATTTCTTATGGAGTGGGGTCTTCAGTTCTTCTTGTTGCGTGATCCCTGGATTCTGGAGATGTCATGTTGCCTTTCAGGTTGTTGGAAGAATTCTTGCATTGGCGCCTGCCCATCTCTTCCTTCAAATGCAGCCAAGAGAGTCTTGGTGTCTTGGTCCAATCTTTGCTGTTACTGACTCTCTGGGTGGAGCTCCTCAGTGCAGGTACAGGAACTGTTCCTGTCTGGATGGAACTTCTCAGCACCGAAACAGGGACTCCTGGTAGTCCAAGGACCCTGCAGACAAAGGGCGGCTGCATGGTTGGGTAGGGTCCAGTGGAACACAGAAGACCCTGCAGCGGAGGCTGAAGGTGCCCTGCACTCCCTTGCAGGGACCTTCCGGCTGCCTGACCTGCAGACACTCACTCCTCTGGGTGGGTCGCCTTAGTGCAGGAGCAGGAACTGTTCCTGGGCCAAGGACTTTGCAGACCATAGGGCAGGTTTGGGGGAGGCAGGGTCGTGTGTAACAGTGAAGCCCCTGCAGCAGGGGCTGGGGGGAGGCTGTTCTCGATTCTGGGACAGTCTGCCCCAGGGATGGCTCACACTCAGCCGTCTGGATGGAACTCCTCAGCACAGAAACAGGGATGCCTGGTAGTTCCAGGACTCCACAGCCAAATGGGCAGTCGTGGAAGGTGGGCAGGGTCGAGAGGAACACAGAAGACCCTGCAGCAGAAGCTCTATATCAGTTGTTCTAAAGCCTGAAGTTTCTCTGTTGTTAAAGGCCATTGCACAACCCATGTTTTTCTGTCAAACATGTTAAAGATAGGGCTCTTGGGGCCTTTGAAAGATCAGCTGCTGTTGTGCCTTCTTTTCTATTGTTGTTGTTGTTTCCTTTTCTTCTCTCTCTGTTTTTTTTTGTTTGATTTTTAAAGATTTATTTATTTATTAAGCATACAATGTACTACTGGCATTGAAGGCAGCAGGTCTCATCACAGATGGTTGTGAGCCACCATGTGGTTCCTGGGAATTGAACTCAGGACCTCTGGAAGAACAGCCAGTGCTCTTAACCTCTGAGCCGTCTCTCCAGCCCTGTGCCTTGTTCTTATACAATTTGAATGGTCAGTAACTGTTCTTTACAAAACATTCTAATATTTTTTTTCCAGAAACATACATTAATTTATGTTTTGTTTCCAAGATTGGGAGAATGTTAATCTAAGTATTCCGTTGCTGTAACAAATCACGACCTGAAAATTCATTGCTGTTAGCCACGTATGGTTTTAATATTCATCTCTGTCCTTCTGGCCCTGTACATTTGACTTTTCTCATTCTCTGCTTTACCTGAGGTAAAGTTCTGATCCCTAAACACTGAACATTTGCATCCTGAAGAGGCCAATTTGGATGCCAAGATTCTGATGAAATTATTTTTACATCTGCTCCCATGTCTACCAGACCTTCAATGATAACGTCATTTATTCATATTTTTAATTTTGGTCTTTGTTCATTCATAGAAGTTTGTCAGAATGCTTGATTTAGGGTTTATTCTGAATTTTTTGTTCTCTCTATAGCTGTTCTATTATCTAGAGCAGTATGGTTTCTTACAATAGGCATTAGGTTCTTTAATTGCTCCAGGAAGAAGTTTCCTCTGTGATGGCAGGAAATGACTGAACCAGAATTGGCACAGGGGCTTGCAAGAGATCCCTCAAGGAGTTTTCTGATGACAGAGGATTACCTTGAATATTCCTTGTTGACCTGCATTGCTAGTTATATGTCTGCCTTTGGTACATTTTCCTCATAATCCAGAAGGATTATTCTTTTTTAAAAAAAAAATTGTTTCTAGGAACACCCTGTCTACAGTCCCTTTTAAACTGACCTTGTTTGCCACAGTTATAACACTTGACATTTTGGTTTTTCCTCAAACCTCTGAAAATCACTTTTCCTATCCTTGTATCATCATGGTCATGAGATTCAATATTACTTGTATCTTGAATCCATTCCTCCAAAGATTTTGACCTTACTTTTAACAGCCTAATTATTTTTTTCCCAGAGGTTTAATTATTGTTTGCCTAGCTTCTGAATTTGGTATCATTCTATTTACTGCTGAAGTCAATCTATGTACAGAATCTGTAAAGACTTCCTTTGGGCCCTGTTTAACTTTTGTAAATGACTCAATTTTCTTTCCTATTTCTCCAATTCTCTTCCAAGCATCCAAAGCTGCCGTGTGGCATAAATCCAGGGTGTGGTCATCATATACAGCTTGCCTTTATGATATGACTATTATCATAATCTCCAAGAATTTGATCGGGAGATTTCCATACTTTTAGCTTTAATATGTTTTTCAATAATTGTAACCTCTTCTCTGAACCCGGTAATCCATTATAATTGTGGACCAGGCTCTAAAACACCTGTGTCCAATTCTATCCAGTCTTTAGGGATAATTCTATTACAAACTGATCATAAATTCAACATCTGCTTCACAAAAGGAGAATGCATGCTATATGAGACTATTGCTTCCTTGAATCTCCTTAAAGCTAACATTGGCACGGTAGTCCACTTAGCTGTAACAGAGTCTCTGCCCTTTGGCAGTTCCTATTAGGTTACTGGATATATTAAGGTTGGTTGTTTTAAAACCTTAGTCTGTTTCTCTCTGTTCTTACAATGCAGCACTGAAATTGGTTCTCCATTAAAGTCCTCTGTCTGTATATGAATATATCTGTGATCTGTTTTATTAGGTTTTTCTAAGATCTGTATCTTAGTACTCTTATTAACCAAGACTTTTAGTAATAAGACAAAAATGATGAAACTGATAATATTTACAGTTGACATTATATAAATCCCCATCTAAATTAGATATTCTCTCATTTTATTCTTTCATTTTCAAATTGTCTAACATATTATCATACAGAGACCCAAATTCCTCCATTGTAATTATTTTTCCCATTTTCTGACATGGATAAAAAACTCTCTTTTAAGTAATTTCTCTGTTTAAGAATTCCCAATTGTCTTATTAAATCTGCCAACGATGTTGATGAAGATGTGGGGCTTATTTCTGCTGCATAGAACAGCAAAAGCCTGACTGGATTTCAGGGCAGCTACCTTGTTTGGCAGCAGCCTGAGAGGGGGGTTCAGGGAGAGCCCACAGTCCAAGGTGGGGAGAGAGAGGGAGAGAGCACTGGCTGTCTGAAAAGCGATCGGGGATTGCTTGGAAAAAGCACCTGTGGTGGGGTACTTGCTGAAGGCAGAACCGACTAGTCTAGGGTGCATGAGTACTGTGGTGTTTTTAACCCAGGTGCTTCTGGAGTTTGAGTGGCATCTGGAGATTGTTTCAGAGCGACTACAATAGGAAAATCCCAAGAGGCTTGGGGAAAAAAGAAAAGAAAGCCTAAATTGGTGGGACTGGAGCCATCTGAGGCAGCTCCAATGGGAGCCCCACATGCAGCTCTGGCCAGTGCTGTGGCTAGAAAGCCACAAGCAAAGGGCTTTTTTTGTGATTCTTACTCCAAATGTTGGGTGCCAAAATGTAGCACAAATAATAAAAACCCAGAGACAGATATTGGAGTTCTACCTGAAGATCAGAGAAGCAAAGCAGCCAAGCCACTAGAGAACTCTTACCTCTCTGTAAAAACTACAGACTGAAAGAGAGCAAGTTCCTGTCTCATCCTGCCTTATATTCCTCTCTAGTGCAGGATTAAAGGTGTGAACCAAAAGTGCCAGGCTTATATTGCTACCAAGTGTGGCTACTTGGATATAAGATGTGTGCCACCACTGCCTAGTCTGTATGGCTGACTAGTGTGACTGTCTTGCATTCTGATCTTCAGACAAGCTTTATTTATTAAAATATACATGAAATATCACTACTCATCTTGGCCTACTTTGTTCCTCTGTAACAAGATATATATGTCTTTCTAAAAGTGACTTGCTACACAATACCACATGGGGCTTATGAGACATGAGAGATTATTGTAACAATTTTTTTCAAACAGGTTTTATTTTTTTGGATAGAATTCCAAGAAATGTCTGGTAGAGTTGTACAGACTAGAAACACCCGAGAGGTTTAGCAAATGTGTACTTTTGTCTGGAAAAGATGTGTGGTTTCTCGGACTTGTGAAAGTTGTAATTTGTGAGGTCCTGTAATGTGATGGTAGGATGGAAATTACAGTGCCAGATAAGCATGGGTGTGGGGACAACAGACAGTGCAGCCCAGTGGTTAGCAGATACCTGAGGCTTATGCGTTCCTGTGTTTTATTATCTTGTACTAATGTATTTTTGTGCCACTTAAACAGCTTGGTGCATTTTGCTTGCAGTTTTTTTGCATTTACCTATCAGGTTTTGCATGTGACATCTACAAATAGAAAACTGACAATCATATTATACTTAAATTACCCCAAGATTTATCAGAATGTAGAGGAACAAGTTCATTCCTTGTTCATTATAAAATCTAAAAACAGATTTTATAGAATCTACTGTATAGTAAGTACACATTTTGAAGGTAGGGATGAGCTCATTTATCAGAGAGCATGTCATTGCCTGCCTTTTCTTCACAAGATTCACATTACATTTCTCAGAAGTTCAAATGATCGCTGATATTGTTTTTATAGGAAACTACATTCTGAATTATGTGGCATCACAACCTAAGCTGGCTCCCTTTGCCATTCAAGCTCTTATTCAAGTCATTGCTAAAATCACTAAGCTGGGGTGGTTTGAAGTTCAGAAAGACGAGTTTGTTTTCAGAGACATAATTGCTGATGTGAAGAGATTCCTTCAGGTAAGATGGTCCTGGTTATCACCGTAATACAATGTTGCAACTTGCTTTGGTTGTGTAAAATACTGCTTAGAGCTACTTGGTTTCCTTTGTAGTGACATTCTTGTCATTTATTATTTGTCATTTGGAACCTTTATTATGTATTGTTATGAATCGTGCTGTACCAGAAGAATAAAAATAATTATTGCTTTTAAATATGTTATGTTTGTGTATACATATGCAAACAACATGTATATGTGTGTTTATATTATATAAGCATTTTATATGATATATATTTGATATATATGATATATGATATCATATAAAATGCTTGTATTATATATATGATATGTGTATCATATATATATCTGTCCTGGAACTCACTTTGTAGAGCAGGCTGGCCCTGAACTCAGAAATCCACCTGCCTCTGCTTCTTGAGGGCTGGTATTAAAGACATGTGATGCCATCGCCTGGCTTATAATGCTTATAATAATAGTTACCTGGTTCTCATAATAGTCCTAGAAAGTGGGTTTCATTGTACAAATGAAAAAAACCTGATTTTGTAAAGCATAACTGGTACTCCAACAAATCTTTTGACAGTATTTTTATTACACATCACATCAACTATAATATTTTTCTGAGGAATGTTTTCAAGTGAATCAGTAAATCATAGCACATGATGTAAATATAAGTAATAGGTAAATCATATATTTCATCCCTGTTTACACCAGTTCAGATATTTATAGTTCAAGAAAGAAGAACAAAAACCATCAGAAGACAGTTTACATCCCATTCCACATGGTAATTACAGGTTTCCAGACAATAAATGAATCAGGAATTTGTCCTTGGTTCTATTTTGCCTCATTCTTAAAATAATTTAGGTATTTAATGATACATTTTTTATACTAGTGCCATTTCTAATTGCACAGTTAATGGTTTAGTGGGTAAAAGGGCTTGATGTGCCAAGTCTGATGATTGGGGTTTGAATCTCTAGAATCCATGTAAAAGCTAGAACCCAAGTCCCTGTGATCCCAGGTGTTTAAGATGATAAAGAATGAAAAATTTCAGGCTGTCAGTTGATTAGAGAGCCACATTATACAATTTTGCAACTTTATTGAGCTAATATACACAGAGTAGCCATGATTTCAGTGAATAGGAAATTAGGAGGTCTATAAAAATTTAAAATGCATTGTTTGATGCTCCCAGAGTTAATCTTTGGTGGTTCTGAAATAATATGAACTTAATTATACCTAGAATTCAGTGTTGCTAAGTTTCTGTGCAGGTTAGAGGGATGACCAACTGTGAAATGAAGCTGTAGAAAGCACATCTGTGCATACTTTTGTATTACTGCAGTGTAATTTGATGCTACATTATTTCCACACTTTCCTGTATGATTCTGTAATAGAGTAATTTGTTAGTAATGTGAACATGAAGTCTGAATTGAAGGAAGTTTTGCAATTAAATTGGAAGCTAATTAGAAACATCATGGAAACTATACCATATTGATAGTCATATATTTACTTTGCTACATTGGATACTCTAGATGTCTTCATTAAGGTCCCTAACGACTCTGTACACGTGCACTGTTCAGTAATATTAAAAGAGCCTAAGTGATCTTTTCTGATATTAGATCAAGAGATTTAAATTAGTTTCTAAGGTACTTATTAATTATTGACTGCAGCTATCACAGTAGGCTTCAAGCAAATATCTAGAACAAAAACCATTTACCCCCATTCTTAAGATTGTATAAAAAGTACTAAATTGAATGTTATTTTGAAGCTTAGTTGTTATGAGCTGTAAATGTTGGGAAATAATATATAGAGTGGTATGCATTTCTAAGGTTCATTTTCATTCATTTTCTCCTTAACTCTATGTACCGAAATTTTTCCTTAAAAAATGAGCTCTTGTGGTTGTAGAAATAACAATACTTTTTTCTTTTTTTTTTTTTAGATACTTTTAAGGGCTATTAACTAGCCCTTAAATGTGATGCTTTGGTATTTAATTTTTAAAGGTTAAGAATTAATTGTGTCTCTACTTGGTTATTTTTCCAAAGGGTACTGTGGAACACTGCATAATAGGAGTGATAATCCTTTCTGAACTGACTCAGGAGATGAACCTGGTAAGCTTCTCCATGGAATTGGATGTGGAATTTGCTTGGGTAATATTGTTTCTTTGGTACTTTTATTTGTGGTAAAATATGTAGTTGTTTTGCAGCATGAAACTCATCATTTTTTTGTGATTGTTTTAATAGTTGGAAAATTAAATGAAAATACATTACTGAAAATCATACCATAGTATAAAACCCAAAATAAAAATAGAGGGAAATAGGATGTAGTACTTGTTCTATGGGTACTTGGAGAATTGCCTTTCCGTTCTTGTATATATGTTAAACATAAAATGAATTGTATGTAAAAGAAAGACAGACTTTTATGCGTTTATAAATAAAGGGCAAATAGTTTAGAAGATTGAGTCTTAACTATTCTTAACTATATGGCAGGACTCATCCAGGTATAGACCCTAGCTATTAGTCCTTTCTGACTTGAATTTTCACCCTGCACAAGGAGCATTTTCAGAAGCTACAGCTCCCCCAACAGGGCTTTCTAAGCCCAGCAGCCGAGGATATGTCATATGTTCCTGTTCCCCTTTGCTGTCAGCATGGTTTTCAACAGGACAGAAACAGAAGTTGTGTTCTACATAGGATCATTTTATGAAGGGGATTGTAGAGTTTGACTCGAGAAACTGGCATCTTCCTGAGTGGTGATTGTGTGTCGAATGTGAACGTGAGCATAAGGAGAGCTGATTGTGTGTATGTAATGTGAACGTGCACATGAGAGCTGGTTATGTGCATGTAATGTGAATGTGCACATGAGGAGATCTGGTTGTGTGCATATAATGTGAACGTGCACATGAGGAGATCTGGTTGTGTGCATATAATGTGAACGTGCACATAAGGAGAGCTGGTTGTGTATGGAATGTGAACATGCACATAAGGAGAGCTGATTGTGTATGGAATGTGAACGTGCACATAAGGAGAGCTGGTTGTATATGGAATGTGAACGTGCACATAAGGAGAGTGTGTATGGAATGTGAACGTGCACATAAGGAGAGCTGGTTGTGTGTATGGAATGTGAATGTGCACATGAGTAGAGCTGGTTGTATATGGAATGTGAACGTGCACATTAGGAGAGCTGGTTGTTTATGGAATGTGAATGTGCACATGAGGAGAGCTGGTTGTGTATATGGAATGTGAACGTGCACATGAGAAGAGCTGGCATCCGTCCTTTGTAGTCACAGGATTTTACAGTTGAAATAACCAATTTTATTGCTGTTCAGTGATGAATTAAAACAAATTTTATAGAATTTTCACATTTGAAAGTCACCTTCATTTCCATGTCTGTCCATTCTTTCTTCTCTTACAGAGGATGTGAGGATTATCTGCCTTGCCAGTTTTTCCTCTTCATTTCAGGAATAGCTATTTTGTTGGCAGGGATATGATGAGAGGGACCTTGACTAATCATAGTCAGACTCTGAATGACTTTAAAGAACTGGAGCTCTTGTAAAGTTTAAAAAGTAATTTTTTATGTTTTTGTAAGTTTCCTTTATGAAAGTGAGAGACTAGTATAGTAACCATAGGTACCTACTTGCTAACCTTAAAGCTGATTGAGTCATTTTCCACTTTACAACAAGAAGCAATATAGGCTACCCTGAAACGGAGGGTTCTGAGGTTTCTTTAGTTCCTAATTTCTTACTTAGTTTCTTAGTAACTTATAATGTGGATTTTTTTTTTTTAGTGGATTTTTCAGGCATGGTTTCTTTGTATATCAACTCTGAATATCCTGGAACTCACTTGACCTTGAACGCCCAGAGGTTCATCTGCCAGCCTCTGTGTCCCTAGTGCTGTGATTAAACTCTTGAGCTTTCTTCTATTGGTAATGTGTATTCTAATAAAAGTGTATCTTGGAAGGCCGGGCGGTGGTGGTGCATGCCTTAAATCCCAGCACTCGGGAGGCAGAGGCAGGTGGATCTCTGTGAGTTCGAGGCCAGCCTGGTCTACAAGAGCTAGTTCCAGGACGGACAGGCTCCAAAGCTACACAGAGAAATCCTGTGTCGAAAAAACAAAAACAAACAAAAAAAAAGTATCTTGGAGAGCAACTAAGTATCTTTTAAAATATACAAACTTTCAGTAATGTTTGGAGGGTAGGACAAAGTTCTTTTTTGCCCATTTGGTGAGTTGATGCTTCCCCCCCCACCCCATTCCTGCAGCCCCAGGGAATACTTTACATTTCCTTCTACAAAGGCATTCTTTCTTCTGGTGGTCATGATACCACCAGTGGGTTTTTTTTTTTTAATTTTTCTTTTAAAGTTATATGTTGCTATTTAGTTCTGCTTCTTTATTCAGCCCCAGCATGTCCTTAGAGCAGATGCCTGCTTAGAATCATGTCTCATGTTTGCTTCTCACATTGTATTAGTATTCTTCAGTTTGGGAGAATTAGTTAATCTCTGCACATTACAGTCTGTTTTAGTCAGGGTTGCAGTTGCTGTGATGAAATAACATGACCAAAAGCAACTTGGAAGAAAGGGTTTATTTCACTCACAGTCTATCTTCAATGCAGTGAGGGCAGGAACCCAAGCAAGGGAGGACCCTGGAGCCAGGAGCTGATACTGAGGCCTGGAGGGGGCTGCTTGCTGGCTTACTCCTCATGACTTGCTCAGTCAGCTTGCTTTCTAATAGAACCCAGGACCACCGGCACAGGGACAGTACCTCTCACAATGGGATGAGAAATTGCCATACTGATATGGCTGTACCAACTTGTACTCCCACCAGCAATGCAGAAGTGTTCCCTTTCCCTCACAACCTCTCCAGCATAAGTTGTCATCAGTGTTTTTGATCTTGGCCATTCTTACAGGTGTAAGATGGGATCTCAAAGTGGTTTTTAAAGAAAAAAAATCTAAACTAGGTTTTCCTAAAAGTTAAAAGAGATCGCAAACATTGTCCCACATTTTTAGAAGCCACTCTGCTGTTGTTGATTATATTTGTTATGCAATCATCAAGTAAACTACATACACCAGTACAGTAGGGGCATGCATATACATATCAGATACCTATGTATAGTCAGGGCATACATGTGTAATATCAGATGCATATGCCCATACAGTAGGAGCATACATGTACAATATGAAATAATTGTACAGTCTCTCTCAAAATACAGTATTTATATGAATATCCTGACTGGAATAAGCATGCAAGTTTTGAGGAAAGCACAGATAAAGGCAGATTTGTCTTTAGATCTATGAACAGTTGCGTTGTACAGATTTTTCCTTTTCAGAATTAAAAGTTTCATATAGTGTGTTTTTGATCGTGTTCATTCTTTCTTCTCCCAACTCTTCCCAGATCCACTTACCATTCCTACTTACACACAAATGTCTTATTTTTTTTTAATCCTGCATGTTTTCTTTGAAGAGAGATAATTATACCCTCTATATAGATTTTACAAAGAGTAGGTAAACTAGCCTGAAGGTGGGTGGTTGGGGCAAGCCTTTGATCCCAGACCTTGGGAGATAGAGGCGGACCGATCTCTCAGGTTCTAGGCCAGCTTCAAACAAACAAACAAGCAAAAAACTGTCAGCATAGGACCTAGTATGTAGAAGGCACTCCATCAACTTAAGTTTCTTCTCTTCATGTTATGGACAGTATACATTTTAAAGATTGTTTCAAGGAGTAAGTGGACTAATACATTAAGAATATTTTCTAAACAGGACTAGTGATGCTGTCTGCTCTTAATGATTTTTATGAAAAAGAAAGGTTTTGATGTTTTTAGCATGAGAGGATTTAAAGTCTGGTTTAGTAAGGGAAGGCTGGGGAGTTGACTCAGCGGGTATAGCATATGACAAGCAAACACAAAACCCACTTTGCATCCCCAGAACTTGTGGCAGAACTTCCTGGGTGTGCAGTCGACCCTTAATCCCAGTGTGTGGGATGCAGAAACAAGAACTCCTAGCTACCTGGCTAGATGAGTCAAAATAGTATGCTCCAGATTTCATCAGGAACCCCCATACACACATGCACACCATACGTACATGCATACATACATGCATGTACAGCATACAAACATATACACAGAGTTTGATTTACAGCAGAATGTTGCAAATGCTAATTAATGTAGCATTTAGGGATAGTCTGAATTGTACCCTGTAGTTAAGAAAGTATCAGATAATCAGTTCTTAGCTCACCTTTTTTTTTAAAAAAAATTCTTTAAACAGTAGCAGGACAAATGGTTTCCTTCTGTCTTTCAATTGTAAAAGAAATAAATAGTAAATCAATAACTTTAGGCCACTGTGTTAATGAATATTGGACTATCAGAACCTGTTTGTTCCTTTTTGATAAATGGAAATATGTAGCATATGTGTGTGTGTGTGTGTGTGTGTGTGTGTGTGTGTGTGTGTGTGTGTGTGTGCGCGTGCGTGCGTGCGAGCGGGTATGCGCTATATAGATTTGCATAGATATATTTATTAGGAGGAGTTCTGGAGATGTGCTAAGCAAGTGTTCCCAGCCCCACTGTGTAAAACCAGTTGTACATTTTAGGTTATGGACTCAAGAGCTAGTAGTCTTAGTAATTTGTTCTTAAAAACTTAATTTTATTAGCTAAAATTTCAGAGATTGCACGTTGTGTACATAGTCAAATTCTTGAGTATCATGTCTACTTTTATTTCCAGAAATTCAATTGCATAAATCAATGACATATCAAAATACTTTCATATATGATATTTTATAACTGATTCTTTTAGCTGGTTTACATATTAGAATTTGAGGAGTGTTTTAGAGGTTTCTCCTTTTATAGGTAGCGTTTAAGAGTTAGGAAAATTATTTACATTCTATACATTATAGGTTAGAGTTCAGGAGTCCGTGATCTCAGTGTCTGTTACTTTTATTATCTGTATTATTTTATTATATTGGCACTGAAAGTACAATGGATACCCTGATAGTTTTTGGGTAGGTTCTAGTACTGTCTCTGTCAGTGAGTAATCTCAAGCAGGTCACCTTGAAATCTTTTGGAAGCTCTGTATTTATGATTCTCTGATTACTACTGCCATTATATTACATAGTTAATGTTTGCCTTATTTTCCTATAGCTTTGGTTAAACTAATTCATCTTGATGTTTTAGGTTGATTATTCCAGACCTTCAGCAAAACATAGGAAGGTAGCTACCTCATTCCGTGATACTTCACTAAAAGACATCCTAGTGTTAGCATGTTCCCTCCTGAAGCAGGTAAGTCAGCAGGAGAACTATGGGAATCTTAATTTCAAATTAAATGCTTGAAATGAATTTCAAGTGGATTGTTTACCTCTGATTTTGCCTTTAAAAGACTTGTTGTGGTCAATCTTAAAAGTAGTAAATCTGTATATACTTTTTTACGCCCCAGGCTTGGAAGATGAAATCCATAGAGAATTCAGTGTTTGTGTTATAAGCAATAGTACTTTTTAACCCTCCTATTATAGATTGTTTTATGTTTTATTTTATTTATTTATTTTAGCTTAGTTTAGTTTTGTTTTTGTTTTTTGTTCTTCAAGACAGGGTTTCTCTGTGTAGCTTTGGAGCCTGTTCTGGAACTAGCTCTTGTAGACCAGGCTCTCCTTGAACTCACAGACATCCGCCTGCCTCTGCCTTCCAAGTGCTGGGGCTAAAGGCATGCTTACCACCATCCAGCCCTACTGTAGATTTTAAATTGGACAGGCTCATTGAGTTTTACTTTTTTTATATGCCTGCCCATGTTTTGATGGGGATACAGTTTCCATTTTTTCATAGTTTTCCCAGAATTATTCTAATAGTTTCTTTGGGAAATAAGAATTTCCTACTTGTTTCTTAGTGCATGGTGGAGCATGCATGATTTTGGTGTGCATGATATTCAGCTCTGTTGTATAATGAAGGGTTCCTTCACACTACTCAAACTTGTTTCTTTGGTGATGTAAAGCATTTTCCAGAACACCTCACTAAGCTCTGTTTCCTGTCTGTTCAGTTTTATAGGCTGAGTGTTTTTTATAAATATTGGGGACCAGAAGTGTCCCAGATTTTGGAGTGTTTTGAATCTTAGGATATTTTAAGTTGAAAAAATATTTATGAGTTGAAAAATTTCAAAATCTGAAATTTGAAATTTACCAAAATTCAAATTTTGAGTGCTCAAGAAGTTTTAGATTTGCAGGTCGTTTTAGATTTTAATTTTTGGATTAGAATTGTTAACTTGTGTGTTAGCATTCCAGTCAGTGTAGTAGGTCTGATTTAATGACTATTATTTTAAAGATATTCTTGTAGTGTAGAAAAAAATCATCTACAAAGGTAGATAAAATAGCAAAATTGATGGTCTTGAACTTATCAACTGATTTAGTAACCACTCACAGTTAATCTTGTTTCATGTATGTTCCTGTCTTTCTATCTGATTTCTCTTTGTATTATTCTCTGAGAAGTCTAGGCTTCTCTACAAATACTTCATAATGTCTAGGATCTACTTTTCAGACTGTGTAGGAATGGACCTTATCTAAAGACATCAGGACTGGACTCCAGAAGCTAATGTTCTATACCCAACTAGGACATATCCTAGGCCTAACAGCCACATGGCCTTTGTCAGTTGAATTCATCTCTTTTATACAAGAAGTTATCCCAGATTTTCTTGAAGAAAATTAAGTCTCAATTCAAGCTGGTGAATTCTATGCTTTCTTTATACAGTTTGCTATGTAAAGTATTTGGTCTAAAACCTCATATATTTTTCCTTTGAGACAGGGTATTACTATGTAACCCTGGCTCGCCTGAACTCACCATGTAGACAAGACTTGCCTTGAACTTACAGAGTCTTGCTTGCCTCTACCTACCACGTACTGGGATTAAAAGTGTGTGCCACTATACCTGGCCTAGGTTACCTCTTAGAACTTTAGAAGGCGATCTGCAATATGTAGTTAAGTATATTTTTTTTCTCATTTTACAAGATGAAATTTGAAAGTCATCTACTATTGTAGAAATTTGTGGACAAAGATTTTTCCTTTTTTTTTTAACTAATTTTCATTTCACACTGAAGAAGTATTTAAATTTATGAAGTTGAAACTTATTTGCTCATAATGTTTTGTTTCTAAATTTGAAGGTGTTGGCCAAACCTTTAAATCTTCAGGATCAAGATCAACAAAATCTGGTGATGCAAGTCTTAAAACTGGTCCTCAACTGCCTGAGTTTTGACTTCATTGGAAGTTCAGCAGATGAGTCCGCAGATGATCTTTGCACAGTGCAGATCCCAACAACCTGGAGAACAAGTAAGAAAAGAGATGTTTAACATGAGAGATGGTCAACATACATGGTACAGAATTAAGCAACTCAGCTGACCTGCTCATAAGTTGTTAGTTCTGCTTTTTTTAAAAATGGTCTAATAGGAGAATTGTAGTTCAGAAAAGCCACTGACAGTCAATATTGAATGCTTTGTCTAGTTCATAACTGCTATATTTTGATTTAAACAGTAGAAAATAGACTTGGGGAAATGTTAAGATTTTTGTTTGGAAACTTCTACATAAGTAGTGAGAAAGTCTAACAGTTATCCAGTGGTATTTTTCAGAATTAAAGGTGAACAGATCAGAGTAAGTGACCCAGGAGAGCAGAGTTGTGATTTACTTCCTGACGGGTACACCAAGAAGAAAACAAGGTGTCCCTCATGGAGCAGACCGTGCCACTAGGGAGCCTTAGGTGGGGAGGCTGGAGAGCCTTTGTTAAGGAGGCATTATTCTCAGTTGGGTCTTTCCCACCTGTGCAGCAGGGAGACTGGCCAACTTTGCCTCTGGTTGAATCTCTCCCTCCCGTAACTATTTTCCTTGAAATGTTAAACTAGAAAAGCTTCAGATTTGGGGATATCAGGTAGAGGATCAACATGTAAAAAAAATTTTTAATGACTTCCAACTTAGGAATCAAAGATTAATAAACAAGGTTAAATAAACATTCCACATCTTAGTTGTGGTGATGAATTTGTAAACCAACACATGCAATAGAAATGCACAGACTAAAAATATGTACACACACCTGAGTAAACATAAAACTGGACTCAGTACGACTGGGAGATTGTGTTGGACTTCCTGACTGTGGAGTTGTAGTGTTGGTTTTTATAAGAGATCCCTAGTAGGGGAAAGTGGGCAAAACATGGTATAGGTCTGTATACTGTATGTGAATCAATAATTTATTAGCTTAGAAAGTTTTAATTTTTTTAAAGAGTTGGAGAACTAATATATAAGGTGGCGAATAGAAATAAACTTTAAAAGGGTGTGGTTGACATCTCTTATTATAAAAAATATAAAAACATATAAAGAGCTATAAAAAGGGTAAAACATTCCTGTGACAAGAATGAACTCTTGCCACATAATTTAACAATTTAATAAACAACTTAGAAGAGAAAGTTAATGAAACTTACAAAGTAGAATTAAAAAAAGCAAGATGTTTTGATAGGAGAGAAAAATATCTGTAAGGAAATAAGGTGAAGCCAGGAGGTTGAGATTTGACTATTGGAAGTTCTAGAAAGGGAGACAGAAGGAAAGAACAGAAGGAAATTCGAAAACCCAGAAAGGTTCTCAGCATTAAAGGATGAGTTTGTGCATTGAAAGTTGTACCAGGAAAACAGAATGTGAGCGAAAAGATATGCACTAAGCTTCGTGTTCATGATGTCCCAGAACAAAGGCTTGCTGTGTATGAGAAAGGAAAAATAAGTCACTACTGGGTAGTGATACTGCTGCACACCTTTAATTGTAACACTCAGGGGGCAGAGGCACACAGATCTCTGAGGCCAGTCTGGTTTATAAAGCGAATTCCAGGACAGTCAGGACTACACAGAGAAACCCTGTCTTAAAAGTCAAGAATAAATTGAAGAAGAAGAAGAAAAAACCCAACTGCAGCAAGTGGCCATGTTGTATGTAGAGGTCTTGACATTCTTACTTGTGTGGTGTTTTAGTGAAAGTAATGGTGTTGGAAAAATCATCTTTTTTTCCAGTTATCCTGGAACCAGAAACATTGGATCTTTTCTTCAATTTGTATCACTCGCTCCCACCACTACTGTCTCAGTTAGTAAGTACAAGTTATCCATTATTCCTTAAAGATAAAATACCCTGATAGTTTGTTGTTACTGTTCTGTACTACTGGGGAATTGAACCTAGGGCCTCACATCTTCAGTGTCAGTGTGTAACTGGGCTGCATGTCTAGATTCTGTGTAGTGTTTTGGACAGGGTTGTGCTGTACAGCCCATACTGCCTTTAAACTTGTCTTCCATCCTCAGCCTCCTTAGTGCCAAGCTCAACCTCGAACCTGTGATTCTTTTTCTAATCTGAAGTGTAAGTAAGGGTAATGTATATTTACACTTATATTCTGAATTACTTAAGAAATTCTTCTGCATTAATTATGTTTCTCAAGTAGCTCTTTCATTTCTGAGTGTATTTTGTTACATTACCCATCAGAATTTGTTAATAGTTCATTCTGCTTTCTGATTAAGCTCAGTGCTAGTAACTTACCTTGCTCCTCCCACAGGCAGGACAGCCTGCCAACCTCTGCCTTTGTCTCACTCCCTCATCAGGGCTGACCTTGCTCAAGTTCTTCCTTCTTCTAACCTTCTGACTGTTCTTCAACCGGACTGGTTATATGTCTTACGTGTGGCAGGGAGTCTCCATCAGAAATCTCTCAGAAGCAAAGCTGACCCACTCACTTAATTTTGTTCTCCTCACTCTTACATACTCAATTTTATGTTGAAATTTTCTTTGCTACATAGAACTTTGAGACTATGAGCAACATCTTTGTTGAGTATTAAAGATCTAGCAATGTTGGGGAAAATGTAAGTTTAATAAAAATGTCTAAGGTGCTAGTAGTTGGAGACTTGTGTCTCTGGAAAAATGTTCAAGATTTAAAGTGTATTTGTTTAAATATCACATAAAAGAAAGAGTATTACCAAGTGCTCTACTGTTGAGCTTCATCTCTAACCCAACAAGTCTCTTCTTGCATCTCTAGTGTAAGGTTTAATCTGAGTGTCACAGGTGCTTATCTGTGGCTGGGTTTCATCCTTTTCTTTCAACCAGGAGAATTGCTTTTAGTTGTTAAACAAGCATGAAGTCATATGATTATATTTTAGTATAAAGCAAAAAAAGTACCCGTGATTGAAAAATGTGGGAGAAAACATCTGCTTTGTGATAAGTAGCGTGATGCCTGGTTATGTGTGCTTATCTTACGTCATCCTCATGATGACCCTGCAAGATGGATGTCACTGGCCTTGCTAGGCTGACCTGACAAACAGAAAACAGACCCAGAGTGGCTAATTGGCTCTCCCCAAGGCAGCAGAATAGACACAGATCAAAGCTCAGGTCTCTTTATCCCCCAAACTATGTATTGGTATTTGCTTTTAATACACTGATGGTTCCCAGTCCTGAGTATCAGAGTTGCCTAAGGAGGGCCGTTTTTGTTTTTTAACAATAGAGGCAGTGGGGAAACCAGAGCACGGCCCGAACAGAAAGATTCCATGCTCGTGCTTTTTTTCACCATTATCACAGACATTTTGTATGAAATCTCCTATTAGAAATATTTCAATATTGGCAGCTAATGGTGATTTTTTTTTAAGTTGGCAAGTAAATATGTGAACTCAGATAAAGCTTGCAGAGACCAGCTTGTCCGTTGGGTTAATGTGAAGACAGACTGCAGTAACTGCTGTTGAAGTTAGGAACCTAAGTGATGAAGTAGCCTGGGAATTTAGGATGATAGTTAGGTCACAGAGACCTGCTTGGGAACGTTCAGAAAGTTACTAAATGTCCCAGCAGCATTTTCCAGCCCTGTAAGATACATGAATGGTATAGGATATATTTCATAACCAAATAAATTAGTTATGTGCCCGATTCAGTCAAGGATATTTTTTTCCTCCTTTGCAGGATCCATAATATATAATTTATAACAATCTGTACTTAGAACACCAAGTTCATTGGTTCACAGACAGAATGGGTATCTTAACAGTTGGGAACCTTCTGAATGTATCCAAATCTAGTGCCTGTTTTGGCAGATTTGGCCTATAAAAAATACAAGAGAAGATATATATAATCAGAATGAGGAATCCAGGTATCCAGCAAGACAAAGAGGTGGAATAGGATGTAAATAAAATAAGAACACTGGTGTATTGACATCCTCCCCGCCCCCATGAGAACGACATAATGAAGCCCTCCTTTTTTCCTTTTTAAAATTTCTTTAGTGTGAGCTGAGTGGTGGTGGCGCATGCGTTTAAGCCCAATACTTGGAAGGTAGAGACAGGTGGATCTCTGTGAGTTTGAGGCCAGCCTGGTCTACAGAGCAAGTTCCAGGGCAGGCTCCAAAAGCTACAGAGATCCTGTCTTGAAAAAAAAATTCTTTTTTGTGCACGTGGAGTGCATGTTTATGTGTACGTGTCTGTGTGTGCGTGCACGTGTATGTGTGTATGCAGCAATGGACTAGCATGTGGAAGCCAGAAGAACTTGTTGTCTTTCTCTGTAGCTGTTAATTTTGGTCCCGTGGAACAGGTTCCTGAACCTGAAGCTTCCCTCTTTTGGCAAGCTGCTGGGGTCTGTCTCTCTCACCCCAGCACTGATGTTACAGGCATGTGTGGCTATGTCCAGCTTCATCTTCAGGTGTTTAGGAAAGTGCCATCATCCACAGAACCATCTCCCCAGCCCGCGAGTTCCCTTCCTTTGTAAAATTGAAATAAAAAACTAAACCAAAAATGTCAGGGTTTTGAAAGTCAGAGAAGAATGTAGTATCCAAGCAGAAGAGACTGAGAGTTTGAAAATAACCCAAGTGATGCCTACAGGTGCCGTTCTAGTATGGCACAGAGGCTTGTGGGAGGTCTTAAAATTGAAATGAAAAAAGAATTTTTGTTGTTTTCTTTTTTAGGCACTTTCATGCTTAGTTCAGCTTGCTTCTACAAGAAGATCCTTATTTAGCAGCCCTGAACGTGCCAAATACCTTGGTAACTTAATTAAAGGAGTAAAAAGGATACTTGAAAACCCCCAGGTATTTATGAAGTAATTTAATTCATGCTTAGCATATAGAAATTATATTTCTGCTTATTGATATGTAATAAAGTTTTTAATTTATTGTGTTTCTGGAAAAAATAGTATTGTACTCATTTTCCTGAGGTCACATTTGCTGTAGTTAGTTCTTAGAAAATATTACAATATTTTTGATGTCGACTTGGTGCTCTTTCTCTCTGGTTTAAGTGACTGAATAAAAGCCAAACGTTGTTATCACTGTACTTTTTTTCTCTGTTTGCATGTGTAAACTGCTGAAGTGGTTGAGGCTTATGTCTGCTTTTTGAAGTAGGAGACAACTTAAATTTAACTGTTAGTGTTGAAGTAAGTTGCCTCAATTATGAAATAATGTCTTTTGCCCTCTTGTGGACTCCTCAGTTTGTAGCTTTAGAAGTGGACCCCGCATTAGCTTCAGAGCTCCAGCGTCAGTGCACACTTGCAGAGGCGCTCGTGAGAGGTTTGGAGTGCTTAACAAGTAATTGTGTCACTTTTAGTTTTGTTTTTCTGGCTTATAGCATTCTGTAAAAGCATAAACAATAGCTTATAAATGATAACTTAAGAGTTTTATATATGCTTCTTGGTCACTGGCAATTTTGGAAGCATCTTTGTATAGAAGTAAAGTTTTATCATTTTACAGAGACATTTGGGTTTGTTTTTTTTTTTTCCCCTGCTCTTGAAGAGATTTTCTTGTTTGTTTGTTTGTTTGTTTGTTTTTGATTTTTCAAGACAGGTTTTCTCTGTAGCTTTGGGAGTCCTGGAACTTGCTTTGTAGACCAGGCTGGCCTCAAACTCAGAGATCTACCTGCCTCTGCCTCCTGAGTGCCAGGATCAAAGGTGTGTGCCACCATGCCCTGTGAGATTTTTTTGTTGTTGTTAATTTTAATTTTTTACAATATTTTTTATTTACTCTTAACAATTTTGTCTGTGTATATAACATATCTTGCTCATGTGTAAACCAAATACCCCTTGCTCACATCTTCTTTACCCCAGTACTTCCTGGGTGGAATCTATAACATATGCATTTGTTTTTATCTTTTTCATTTTAATTCAGGTCTTGTATTTACTCATTTTACTGATAGGTGGGCTTTTATTTTAAAATCATAAGTTATCTGTGTAGCTTACTGTTACGAGCTTTATTATGGGAGATACTTGGCCAATGTCAGCTGTTTCTCGTAAGCTGTTTTCCTTCTCATGCTAGTATTTCACTGAAAAGTCATTCTGGAATTTTAGTATGCAATGGTATATTTAATACACAAGTGTGTATTAAAAGGCCTTGTTGTAAGGTATATTTTTTGAATTTGTCCTAGATAATAGATACTATTTTTCTTTCCTAGAACCCCCATTAGTATAGATTCTTTAAGTAATATTATTGTGCCAGTTCATTTTTAAATTTATATGCCAGCGAAGGGTTTAAATATAGAGGTAACATTTGTACTGTATTCAAACCAGTCACAGTTGCCTGAAAAGGCCTTTTTTTGGTCTGTTCCTTTACCTTTCCTTCTAAAGGTCCCCTGCATGCTGTGGAGAGGTTCTGTTAAACTTTGTTCCTTTAATGCAGTTATTTGTTTGAATACCTTTTTTAGAGGCAGGAAATTAACTTGGAGCCATAGAGCCTATAGATACTCAGTAAGTGTCAAATTCAAAGAATTTTCTGTGTTTTGTGCACTTGTAGGACACACACACACACACACACATCACACCACATTGCATATTTTTTTGTGTGTAATAAGTTCCCAGACCTTTTAATTTAATCATCTTAGTGAGATGCTGCTTCTAAAAGCTCCACTTTAGATTCCTTACTGTTAATTGACACTAACACTAAATCTAGCAGGTATCATTTGTGTTCTAATATTGTTATCTACCCAACCGCCACAAAGTCAGTACCCATGAAAACCAGGGGACTTAATAAAAATACTTGGAGATTTTTTTTATCAGTTTTCTTGAAGAGCCTTTCTTTTGCATCTTAATTTAGGGTTTGTCTGATCCTGGTAATTATCATGAATTTTGTCGATTTTTGGCTCGTTTAAAGACAAACTATCAGCTGGGAGAATTAGTTTTGGTGAAGGAGTATGCTGAAGTTATTGGATTGATTGCTAATTTTACTATTACTAGCCTACAGGTAAGTACAAATGTATAATTGAGATTAAACTGTAATTGTAAAAACAATTTTACTGGTATAGGTTTGGTGGAGGTAGTTTCTTTTTAAATATTTGAGTACTTTATAATTATTCTTTACAAAGTTTTTAGGTAAAATAGTCATTGCAACACATAAAATAATAAAAATTGCTATTCTGCTTAATATCTAGTCATCGATAAGAATCTATAGTCAAATCTATATAAAGAAATAAAAGGATAGATTGCATTATGGGAGAATTGCAGATTGTATTATGGGAAAAGTTCTTTGTAAGTTAATGGGAAGCTCTGTTTCCACTTAGTTTTAGTGCTTATAAAATATTAGTGGAATTGGATCCTAAGGAAATGTGTTATTATTTTAGCAGTCATTATTGTAAGTGGCACAATGAAAGATGTTAGTTTTTGAATACTTCTTGATTTGTGAAATTTGTGTGGTCCTTAGTTATATAATCAGAATAAAAGTTAATTTTATCAGGGCCAGAGATAAATCTCAGCTGACAGAATGCTTGCCTAACATCCACGAGAACCCCAGGTTCTATCCATACCGTCATGTAAACTGGGTATGGTTGTGTGTATCTGTAACAGCAGCACTCAGGATGTGGAGAATCACAAGTTAAAGGTCCTTCTCAGATACATTATGCATTCAGGGCTAGCTGAGGCTACCACAAGGACCTTGTTCAAAACAGAAAACCACAAACTAATACTAGAACAACAACAAAAACCCAGTTAATTTTATCTGTAGTAATTTTACTCTATGATTTTTAGTCTAGAAAGTTATAATGTCATTTTGAATAACATTTGCTGTGTTTCTTTGTAGCACTGGGAGTTTGCCCCCAACAGTGTTCACTACTTACTAACTCTGTGGCAGAGAATGGTAGCATCGGTTCCTTTTGTGAAATCAGCTGAACCCCACTTGTTAGACACTTACGCACCTGAAATCACCAAGGCTTTTATCACTTCCCGTTTGGAATCTGTTGCCATTGTTGTGAGGTATTAAAATATTAAATGTCTTAATGTTTATCTATCTTGGAATTATTAAAGATTGAAGTAAAATGTTAAGGTTCACCATTGTTGGTGTAGTTTTATGAGTGCTGACAAACATGTACAGTTGTGTAACCACCACCGTACGCATGATAGTAAGCGTAGTGCCATCACCCTCGAGATACTTTTGTTCCCTTTTTAATGAGCACACAGATCTGGCAATAACTAATCTGTTTTCCTATTGTTTTTGCTATTTCTAGAATATTGTGCAGGTATAGCCATCAGTATTCGCTTTTGAAATCTGGTGTTTTTCATTTGGCACATGTGTTTGGAATCCCTCCATGTTGTATCAGGGGTTCCTTCTTTTTCATTCCGGGTAGAAGCCCATCTGTGAATGTGTCAGTGTTCCCATTGACTGTTCGTGGATACTTGGGTTGCCCACTTCTTTAGCAATGGGGAAAACTGCTGGCTTCATTCCTGTGCACAGTTTCATATGAACATAAGTTTCCATTTTGTTGTGTAAAATACCTACACAAGAGGGTTTCCTGGTAGCATGGTAAGTACATATTTTCCTTATAAAAGCTACCAAACCATTTTCCAAAGTGGCTCTCACATCTGTACATACACTTACCTACATTATATGAAAATTTGATTGCTGCCCATTGATGATTTTTTTTTTTTTTTAGTTTTATAGTGAGTCTAGTAGTTATGTAGTGGTACCTCTTTGTGGTTTTAATTTGTATTTTGTCTTTATTCTTTGTCAACTATGTTGCCGTGGGGCTGGATAGATAGCTGTGTAACTAAGCATTGGCTTCTTTTTCAGAGGACTCGGGTTCAATTCCCAGCACCCATCTGGTGGTTCACAGCCATCTGTCTCTTAACTCCAACCCTGAGAATTTAAAACTCTCTTCTGGCTTCCATGTGCACCAGGCACACACGTAGTTCACAGACATACACACAGGCGAAGCACCCATACATATAAATGAAAATGATTTAAAAAAATTTAGCTAGTTCCCTTTAAATCTGGACTATTTCCTTAAATCGAGAGTTTAGAAGTTTGTATATTCTGTTCACATTTCGTTTGTTAAAATCGTAGAGACTGTTTTCTCTCTCACTGCGTGTTATTTTCCTTTCTACTTTCTGAGTCTAGGAGATTGTACGTTTTACATTCCCTGAGCTCCTGCTTATTAGTTTTGTTCTCTGTATCTTGTTTGGTGCCCTGTCTAAGGGGTTTTTGCTTCATTCCAAGTCAGAGCTTTCCTTTGCATTTTTATAGTGTTAGGATTTTGTATACCTTTAATCCCAGCACTCAGGAGCCAAAGGCAGGTGGATCTCTGAGTTTGAGACCCAGCCTAGTCTACAGAGAGTTCCAAAACATCCAGGAATATATAGAGAAACACAAAACCAAACCCAACAAAATGTACACTTAATGTATGAAATCCATTTGCAGTTAATTTTTGTTCTGAGTGTGGAAACATGTCTACTCTGAGCACATGAAATACTGAGGCTGCATAGTTACAAGCTCAGTGTAGTGCATGGAAGGCCAGCTTGGGTTCCAAAGACAGTCTGTCTCAGAAACAAACAAACAAAAAGTAAACGAACAAAAAAGCCAGGCTTTCTATATTATATGTATAGTGTTTGTACATATGTATATTATATTAACATTGCATAAAGTCCAGGTTCTTCTGGTCTCCATCATGTTTACTTTGGATGATCAGTTAGGTACCCAGTGCAATTGTAGATAAAGACTGTCCTTTCCAATTGAATTTCATTCATACTGTTGTTAAAAATTAATCCACCGTATGTATTTGGTTTCATTTTGAGACCCTGTTCTTACTATCCACATATCTTTCCAGTGCCCTGTCTTAGTCACTATAGGTAAAACTTTGAAACCAGGCAGTATGAGTGTATTTTGGCTACTGTACCTCATTTCTTTTTCTTTTTTCCCTCCAGTTTATTCATGGTTGAGTGCTCTACCTGAATGTACACCTTTACGCCAGAAGAGAGCACCAGATACCCCTAGAGATGGTTGTGAGCCGCCACGTGGTTGCTGGGAATTGACCTCAGGTCCTCTGGAAGAGCAATCATTGCTCTTAACAGGCCATCTCCATCCCATCATTTCTTTCTTCATGTAAAATTTAGCATACATTTGGCAGTCTTTTTATTTCATTTAAAAAGTATTATTCTGTGTGGGAGAATATATGCCTAGCACCTGTGTCCAGGTCAGAGGGAAGCTTTGTGGAGTTGTCTCTGTCCTTCCTTCCGTCTCTATATACATGGTTCCAGGTGTTCAGGTCAGGTCCACAGACTTGTCAGCAAGCACTGTGCTCGTTGGTCTCTCTGACCCAGTCTGTGAATTTCTACAAGGAAATTCCTGTGTTTATGGAATGTTATTGAATCCCAGATGTTAATTTTGGAGAGGCTGAGACACTGCAGCATTATCAGATCCTTGGTCAGCAGACATGGTCCATCTGCCCTTTGGTTCCTGTAGCTGTTCGGCTTCTTCTGTCAGTACTTTGTAATTTCAGCTTTTAGATTTTAGTATACTTAAGTTAGATTTAGTTAGCATCTTTGCATTAAATTGTTATTTATTTTTGAGAACAGTGTCTTAAATTTACATCTAACTGAGGCTGGTCTTAAACTCCTGATCCTTCTGTCGTGCTTGAATTATAGGCATGTGCCCCCTCCCTAGCTTACCATGCTTTTTAAATCATATAACACTGGACACTGTTGTTTAATATTCCATTTTTATTTCTTCTTTGCCCTTGTAGAGTAGCACAACTGGTTTTGTATTTTGAGCTCATTTGTTATGATCTCGGTAAATTCACTTCTTAATTCTAGTAACTTTTTTTGTGTGGAGGATCTTTTGATAATTTGTGTGTGCATAATCATGTCAGCTTCATAAATGGGATTTTATTTTTTTTTTACCTTCTAATCCATTTGTCTTTTATTTTTTGGTTCATCATAGCACTTTTACATTACAAAATTTCAATGTTGTAATTAATATGTACCAAATTATAAGGGAATGTCCTCTGTGTTTCAGAGATAACTTAGATGACCCCCTGGATGATACTGCTACCGTGTTCCAGCAGCTGGAGCAGCTGTGCACAGTCAGCAGATGTGAATATGAAAAGACATGTACTCTTCTTGTGCAGCTGTTTGACCAAAATGCGCAGAATTATCAAAAGCTCCTGCATTCAGCTTCTGGGCTCGCTGTGGATATGGCAATTCAAGAAGGTCAGTCTGTGTCACAGTTGTGAGCAGCAGTGTGCTGTAGTGAGTATTGAGTAGAGTCAGTGTCAGAGCCTGCTGGGAGCTGGGTGGCATACCTCTTTAATACCCACACTAGGTTAGAGAGGCAGAGGCAGGCAGATCCGTGAGTTCAAGGCTAGTCTGTCCTGATGTAAATGGTTCTGTTTTCCCCAGTGTCCCTGAGTAAGCAAACCATTGATTTTATTAAAGTTATTGGGTATTTTCGTGACTTTATTTATTGTTAATATTTTTCTGAGACACAGAGGAGACAACTCAACATGGACTCTGTAGAGCTGCTGTTAATAACCCTCAAGCAGACAGTGTGATATCATTGTCTTTGCCAGTCTGTTCCCATCTTTCCTATAGTGGATTGCAAACTCGGCCAAAGTCAGCCAGTAAAAGAGACCTCATCAGATTTTACTATTATTCGGGTATCTGTCTTCACCATGTTTTTTATTTTTATGTCTCACTTTCCTTATTATTTTGTCTTTAACCTTACTGAAGGGGGGTATACTTATTTCTTTATATCTCATTAAATACTTTCAGGTAGATAGCAGGAACTTTTTTTTCAAATTTTTAAAATGCAATAGAAAGATGAAAGAATTTGTAGTTTTGCTATTTGTCAGGTTAGTATACAAAATAGTGGATTTCACTGGCATAGCTAAATGTTTGTGTTATTATACCGTTTTCTTACTCATTCCCTTTCCCCTCTTCCTCCACACACCCTCTGCTCCTCTCTGGCTGTCTCTGCTCCCTTTCTTCCTAAAGAGAGTCATTTCCTGTTTCTATATCTCATACATTCTGTGACCTCCCTTCCCCTCTCCTCCTGTGTCTAGTTTCATAACATACACACACCCACAGATTTTTTTTGATACAGACTCTAGAGCTTTCACTTCTATTTTTTTTCTCTTAGGCATTACTTTTATCACATAAATTTTGATGTTTTCGTTTCCTTTCTGTTCAAAAACATTTTCTAATCAAGGTATGTCTTTGTTAACTCTCTTTGTTAGACTGATGCTTTTCATTTATAGGTATTTGAGCTTTTCCTGGCTCAGCTTACTGCTTTCTGATTCCTCCCCAGGTCAAGTGCCACATTGTCTGATCTTACCCTTCTGAATTACTGGGACTTGTTATATGACTCCACGTGTCGTCTGTACTACTTTATATCTTTCAGTTTTTGTTTCATGTAGACATTGGTAGTGATATATCTTTTTTATTTTTATTTTTTTTATTAAAAATTTCCACCTCCTCCCCTCCTCCCACTTCCCTTCCTCTCCCCCCACCCTCCCCCTCCTTCTCAAGGCCAAAGAGCAATCAGGTTTCCCTACCCTATGGGAAGTCCAAGGTCCTACCCACTCCCCCCAGGTCCAGGAAGGTGAGCATCCAAACAGACAAGGCTCCCACAAAGCCTGTCCATGCAGTAGAATCAAAGCCCAGTACCATTGTCCTTGGCTTCTCAGTCAGCCTCCACCGTCAGCCACATTCAGAGAGTCCGGTTTGATCACATGCTCCCTCAGTCCCATTCCAGCTGGCCTTGGTGAGCTCCCATTAGATCTGTCCCACCATCTCAGTGGGTGAATGCACCCCTCGCAGTCCTGACTTCCTTGCTCATGTTCTCCCTCCTTCTGCTCCTCATTTGGACCTTGGGAGCTCAGTCTAGTGCTCCAATGTGGGTCTCTGTCTCTATATCCATCCATCACCAGATGAAGGTTCTATGGTGATATGCAAGATATTCATCAGTGTGGCTATGGGACAAGGCAAGTTCAGGCACCCTTTCCTCTGCTGCTCAAGGAACAATCTGGGGACATCTCCTTGGACACCTGGGAACCCCTCTAGAGTCAAGTCTCTTGCCAACCCTAAAATAGCTCCCTTAATTAAGATATATACTTCCCTGCTCCCACATCCACCCCTCCTTCGTCCCAACCATTCCATTCCCTCAAGCTCTCCCCATCCTCCCCTTCTCCCTTCTCTCCCCCCATCTCCCCTTATTCCCCACCTTACCCTCACCCCTGTGCTCCCAACACCTGCCTGGCAATTTTGTCAACTTCCAATATCCAGAAGGATAACTATATGTTTTCCTTTATGATAGGGGAGTTTAGCCAATCACATTCTGTTCGTGGGGCGTGTCGCCTTAAGGCAATAGTTTACCTTTAAACTTGGCAGGTGAAAGCCCCTGTGCTCTCTCTCTCCCTCTCGATCTGGCTTGGATCCAGCGTTCCAGCAGGGTGAGAGTCTGTGTAAGTTTTCCCTTCTGTTTTTATTAGAGCTGTATCTTTTGTAAGATAGTCTGGGGACTTTTCATTACTGATCGCCCTACGACATCACCTTTAGGTTCACTTTCTTATTTAGCTTCTCTAGGATCATGAATTATAGGCCTAATGCCCTTTATTTATGGCTAGAATCCATTTATGAGTGAGTACATATCATATTCCTCTCTTTGGGTCTGGGTTACCTCACTCAGTAAAGTGTTTTCTATTTCCATCCATTTGCATGCAAAATTCAAGATGCCATTGTTTTTTACCGCTGAGTAGAACTCTAAAGTGTATATGTGCCACACCTTCTTTAACCATTCTTCTATTGAGGGGCACCTAGGTTGTTTCCAGGTTCTGGCTATTACAAATAGTGCTGCTATGAACGTAGTTGAACAAAATGCTTTTGTAGTATGATAGGGCATCTCTTGGGTATATTCCCAAGAGTGGAATTGCTGGGTCCTGAGGGAGGTTGACTCCCAGTTTCCTGAGAAACTGAGAAACACTGATTTCCAAAAGTGGCTATACAAGTTTACATTCCCACCAACAGTGGATGAGTGTTCCCCTTACTCCACATCCTATCCAGCATAGGCTATCATTGGTGTTTTTGATTTTAGCTATTCTGACAGGTGTAAGATGGTATCTCAAAGTTGTTTTGATTTGCATTTCCCTGATCGCTAAGGAGGTTGAGCATGACCTTAAGTGTCTTTTGGCCATTTGAAGTTCTTCTGTTGAGAATTCTCTGTTCAGTTCAGTGTCCCATTTTTTTAATTGGGTTAATTAGAGTTTTAATGTTCAGTTTCTTGAGTTCTTTATATATTTTGGAGATCAGAGTTTTGTCTGACACGGGGTTGGTGAAGATCTTCTCCCAGTCAGTAGATTGCCTTTTTGTGTTAATGACAGTGTCCTTTGCTTTACAGAAACTTCTCAGTTTCAGGAGGTCCCATTTATTCATTGTTGCTCTTATTGTCTGTGCTATTGGGGTTCTATGTAGGAAGAGGTCTCCTGTGCCCATGTATTGTAAACTACTTCCCACTTTCTATCAGATTCAATGTGGTCAGATTAATATTGAGGTCTTTAATCCATTTGGACTTGAACTTTGTGCATGGTGATAGAAATCGATGATAAAGGTCTTGGAGAGATTAGGGTAACAAGGTTCATTCCTAAATATAATAAAAGCTATATACAGCAAGCCGACAGCTAACATTAAATTAAATGAGAGAAACTCAAAGCCATCCCACTGAAATCAGGAACAAGACAAGGCTGTCCAATCTCTCCATATTTGTTCAATATAGTGCTTGAAGTTCTAGCAATAGCAATAAGACAGCATAAGGAGATCAAGGGGATTCGAATTGGAAAGGAAGAGTCAAACTTTCGTTATTTGCAGATGACATGATAGTATACATAAGCGACCCCAAAAACTCTACCAAAGAACTCCTACAGCTGATCAACACCTTTAGCAATGTGGCAGGATACAAGATCAACTCCAAAACATCAGTTGCCCTCCTATACACAAAGAACAAACATACTGAGAGGGAAATCAGAGAAACATCACCTTTCACGATAGCCACAAATAGTATAAAGTATCTTGGGGTGACTATAACCAAGGAAGTGAAAGATCGATTTGACTAGAACTTTAAGTCTTTGAAGAACGAAATTGAAGAGGATACCAGAAAATAGAAGGATCTCCCTTGCTCTTGGATTGGGAGGATCAATATAGTAAAATTGGCAATTCTACCAAAAGCAATCTATAGATTCAATGCAATCCTCATAAAAATCTCAACAAAATTCTTCACAGACCTTGAGAGAACATTAATCAACTTTATATGGAAAAACAAAAAACCCAGGGTAACCAAAACCATCCTATACAATAAAAGTACTTCCGGAGGCATTACCATCCCTGACTTCAAACTCTATTACAGAGCTACAGTAATGAAAGCAGCTTGGTATTGGCACAAAAACAGGGATGTTGACCAATGGAATCGAATCGAGGACCCAGATATTAATCCACAAACCTATGAACACCTGATTTTCGACAAAGGAGCTAAAATTATACAATGGAAGAAAGAAAGCATCTTTAACAAATGGTGCTGGCATAACTGGATGTCAGCCTGTAGAAGAAAGAAGGTAGTGATATATCTTATTGGCTGGCATTTTCCTGTTGGATCTGTCGTATCAGTGTGACAGCTCTCTCCTGATTCCTCACATTTCCTCTCACCTCCAATCTGCTTATGGCTTTGGGTTGTTGGTGTTTTTTCTAACAGTTTTTGAAGACAGGGTTTTTCTGTGTAGCCCTGGCTGTCCTGCAATTCACTCTGTAGATCGTGCTGACCTCAAACTCAGAGATCCGCCTGCCTCTGCCTCCCTAGTGCTGAGATTAAAGACATGTACCTCCATATCCTGGCTTGTTAATGTTTTTATTTTTAAAGCATCTCTTGTAAACTGGGTGGTGGTTGCGCATGCCTGTAATCTCAGCACTCACGAGGCAGAGGCAGGGGGAGCTCTGTGAGTTTCAGGCCAGCCTGATCTATGAAGTAAGTTCCAGGACAGCAAGTTTCCTGTCTTGAAAACAAAATGAACAAATAAAAACAGAAAAAGTATCTTTTGTCAATAGTATATAGTTCTCTCTTTTTGTCTGCAGTGTTTCCCATACTAAATGGTGAGTGAGGGCATTATCAGTTTAATGTTGTCAGAATAGTTTCCTTAGAGCAAGGCTTCTTAATGTGCTAGGTGAGTAGCACTCACTGTACCATTGACCCATGTCCTCAGGGTTGGAATGAGCTTTCTCCTGTCTCTGGGGATATGTGCGTAAGCTGACTTGGGGTTGTTGCATTGTTTCCCCCTCCACCTAGCACTGAAGTTCCTTGCAGCTTTTTGTACTGCTTTCTCTGTTTGGACCAGATTTCCCCCTTAGTTTACATTTTCACTGAAGATCTCGCTCTGTGTCTGCCTTCTGCATGGAACTCTTGCTGTACCTCTCCTCTGGCCTTTAGAACTGGTTAGGTGCCTGTTGTCTCAGAACCCATGTTGTGATGTCTGGCCCACAAGTTATTTCTGACCAATGAGGCTCTGTTTTATCTTCTTGCACTCAGTAGGAGGTTGGGTGCTGTGTAAATGACAGAAAGGCCCCTCTTTGGATGCTTCAGTGCCAGGTTATATGTACCTGTGCTGAGTACAGAGTGGATTTTAGTTCCTTCGTAACTTGGACGGTTTTTCCTTTGTAGATATATGATAACCCTGTACTTAATGTGATGTAGTACTTTTGTCTGGTGACACAAAGATGACATTTTTAGTATTTTTTTTAGGAGTACATTCTGTGTATACATACTTGGACTTACAGAACAAGGTTTCTCAGCTTCTGTCTTGTCACTGTGTCTCAGCCGGTGTGTCCTTTGCTTTCCAGCTGCTGTGTGTTTTATGTTGTGTCTGGTAGCTGCTGTGTAACCCAGACTGACCTAGAGCTCTTGACAGTCCCCCTGCCTCAGTGTCCTAAGCATATAGGAATGATCCACCATGTCTGGCTAGCAAATGTTTCTTTAAAGAACAAGATAAACCAAGAGCATTTTCAGACAGATGCAAGCAGAGTGTTCTGCCTTGCGTTCCTAGCAGTGATAAACTCTTGTAAGTAATTTAGACAAGACAAGAGAGAAGTTTAAAAGACGCTGTATAGTGGAGTAAGTAGAATGATATGCTGAGTGACTGTAGCCATAGCTCAGGAAGTTCAGCACCGCAGCCTTGGATGATTGAAGCACAGGTTGAGGAACTCAGGATGCCCTTATCACTATGTGAGAGCAGTGGTGAAACCACAGCAGATCTGTATGGAGCCTTTTGGAAGAGCCCTGCAGCCATAGTCACATGACATGATTGATGAACTTGGTGGTGGGAGTAGTAACAGTTGACTTTTCTGAGTCTGATGACAAATGGCCAAAAAGCTAAGAAAACAGAGATAAAAAAAGGAACTAGAGAAGAATTTCATGTATCCAGGGAAGGATGCAGTTGTTGTGTTAGCACAGCAGACATTTGACCTGTGACGGCGAAGTGAGCAGGTGAAGAGTCGATGAAATGCTCGCTGGGTCCAGCAGCCAGGAGCGTTGACAAGCTGTACAAGTGATGACAGCAAGGGGAGAGGGGAATGGTTTGATTTCTTGTATGATCTTATCCTTTCTTTGTCATCTGTAAAAGGTTCCATACTGTCCGAAAATGTGCCTGTAGAATTAATAGAAGTTTAACCTTCTGTATTTTCTTCCCTTGTCTTTGTATACTGTATTCAAATTTTATTTTAGGAAAGTTGATCAAGTAACATGCATACAAATTACTGTGGTTTTTATCTACTGCCTTCTATGCATCTGAACTTAGGTGGAGTTTGTCAGATATGAGAAGATTTGGGCTATGCCCCCTTAAAAGTTGTTTTCTTTTGTAACTGTTAGCAGGTTGTAAAGTATGGAAATTTTACTCCATATGAACTGTGGATGGTCAGCAGTGTGTGTTTAAAAGCACCATTGCAGACCAGTCCAGTTCTGTAAGTTGGATACAGCATTCATTCCCATTGTCTTGGAGATAGATAATATAGTTAAGTAATATAATTCATCGTAAAGTTACTTAGGAGAATATTATAGAGTGATAAAAATAAACAACAGACATACTTAATGATGAATGTCAGAGGTTTGGTAAAGAGAAGTAACTCAGGAAGCTACATATAGCATGAAATCTTTAATAAAACTTTTAAATATGTGTGACAAGTGAGAAATTCATTATCTAAGAATATATGCAAAAGTGGTAAAACTGAAATGCAATAAGAATAATAAGCACCAGGTATAGGATCAAGGTCATCTCTAGGGTGAGTGGTAGCTGACAAGCATAGGAAGGGTTTGGAAGTAGACATGACAGTGTCTGAGGCCTCCTAAATTAGATATATGCCTTTTACTTAATGTATATTACATATTTGATTTGCATGAATATCAAATATTACATTAAAATGTAGCAAGTCAAGCGTAGCAAGGTGGCTCAGTGGATTAAGGTGCTTGCACAATGCCTAATGACCTGAGTTTGATCCTTTAAACTCACATGGGGAAAGGAGAGAACTCACTCCTGCAAGTTTTCCTCCACACATGTTCTGTGGTATGTGCTTGTATGCATGTGTGTACATACACACACACACACACACACACACACACACACACACTTGTAAAAATCAGATGCTTTTCTCCAGAAGAAAATTTAATGAAACTATAGCTATTCAAAGACTTGGATAAGATTAACTTAAAATGAATAATTGGTGGTTATATATATATATTAAAATATCATATTATATTAAGTCACACCCAATTCGTGATGTATACAAGTAGAACTTTTTATAGTTGGACTACTATGTAATAATATTTGAAGATATGTCTGGTACATAGAAAAATTTTAATACATGTTTGTTTTTCATTTTTGTAGTCAAAGTCAATGAAAAGAAATTTGTCTACCTTTTAAAGATACCTATAGTATGTTCAAAAGTAATTGTTACAATATTACAGAGCACACCAAGCATTGCTCTAGCTTGTACATTGTCTGCAGTAGTATTCAATTTCTTTTGTGCAGACTCAACAGTTCAGTTAATGTTGAACAAAGAAAATTATATGCTTTAGTTATGTGTGCTTTAATTTAGATGCTTAATGGCTTTTAATGTTACAAAATAAGTTTATTATTATATTATGGTCTCATTTGTATTATATTGTCTTGCTCTCTCATATCTGTGGTGATGTGGTCATGGTTTACAAAAACAATAATCCCTAAGAAATAGGTCATTAACAGTAGTTAACGATTGCTTGTGATCTGTGGTAATGACTGATTTCTTTTGGATTATTGCAGTTATAAACCATAATTACAGATTATTACAGCAATAATTATTTTGTTAAAGAAAAATGTTCTATGCTTGAACAGCTGCTTAAACAAGTGCCTTGAATATTTCAGAATAAAGAGAAAAATGGAAAATTAAAATGAAAATTTAGTCTTATAAAATGAGATTCTAAGAGATTTATAGATATGAAACTTGTGTACCAGACCTTTACTTCTAAATTCAGTTTAGATACGTTTGTTGACATGGTATTTTGAACTTCCTGATGTAGTTTTGTGGTGAAAATAATGTTTTGGTATTGTCCTTGAGGTGTCCAGCATGACGTTTTGATGGACATTTAGGTAATGAAGAGCTTGCTGTAGTCAGGAATGTTACCGTCTCCCACCTCCTTCTTTTGTGTTGTGTGCTTGTGAGCAAGAGCTGAGGACACCTGCTGCCACGCGAGGCACATGCTGTCATGTGTGTGTGTGATTGTTCTTCACTGTAGTTCCCATGTGTCTTCAGTCTTGTGTGTCATTGTCCTGTGACTACACGTTTGTACCCTTTGGCCTACTTCTTCCCATTTCTGGCCATTGATGGGTATCCACTATTCACTGTATAGAGCAAACTCTTGTTTAGATTCTGCTGATAAGTGAGAACATGCATTATTTTTCCTCCTATGTCTAGTTGACTTCTCAGTGTGACTTTTCAGTGTGTTTTTTGTTGAAGACTGAATTTTAAATAGAAGTTTGGGAGAATGGTTTGATATTTATATGAGAACTGTAATCTCATCTTTAGCTGAATGTGTCTAAGGGCTTTCTGATAGCACCTCATTGTTTCTTGCTGACATTTCCTCCTCCTCATCAACCAAAGTCCCTAGAGACTGTGACTTCTCAGTCCAGGACAGGGCACATGAGCACCTTATTTCTCAAATAAATCAGTGAACTTGCATTTAATGTTTTAGAAAAATGCCTATAACTTGTCACATGATACATATAAGTGTTATTATTTGATATCCAAGGTGTCATTTTGAGGTCATAATGAACTAAAGTAAATTTTTTGAGTGTTGAGATGTCTCATGTATGGCTTCATTAGTTTACTGTTAGACAGAAATCACCCTGGTTTAGGAAGCTGAGCCTGCTGGTTCACCTCTCAAACATAGAGTACTTCAATGCTCCCTCAGACCTTTACATACTGAGTTACACCTTCCAAAAACTTGCCAGAAACTCGTCAGTGTTTTCTGAATGTCTCTTCTTGAAGAATTTTTTTAATTGATTTTTATTGAGCTCTACATTTTTCTCTGCTCCCCTCCCTCCTTCTCCCCTTTAACCCTCCCCTAAGGTCCTCATGTTCCCAATTTACTCAGGAGATCTTGTCTTTTTCTACTTCCCATGTAGATTAATTCTATCTAAGTCTCTCTTAATGTCCTCATTGTTGTCTCAGTTCTCTGGGATTGTGGTTTGTAGGTTGGCTTTCTTTGCTTTATGTTTAAAAACCACCTATGAGTGAGTACATGTGGTAATTGTCTTTCTGTGTCTGGGTTACCTCACTCAAAATTATGTTTTCTAGATCCATCCATTTTCCTGCAAAATTCAAGCTGTCGTTATTTTTTTCTGCTATGTAGTACTCCATTGTGTAAATGTACCACATTTTCCCTATCCATTCTTTGGTCGAGGGCATTTAGGTTGTTTCCAGATTCTGGCTCTGACAAATAAAGCTGCTATGAACATAGTTGAGCACATGTCCTTGTGGCACGATTGAGCATCCTTTGGATATGTACCCAAAAGTAGTATTGCTGGGCCTTGATTAAGGTTGTTTCCTAATTTTCTGAGAAATCACCACACTGACATCCAAAGGGGCTGTACCAGCTTGCATTCCCACCAGCAATGCAGTAGTGTTTCCTTTCCCCCACAACCTCTCCAGCATAAGTTATCATCAGTGTTTTTGATCTTGGCCATTCTTACGGGTGTAAAATGGAATCTCAGAGCTGTTTTGATTTGCATTTCTCTGATGACTAAGAATTTTTTTTCAGTCTGAAATGTTTATTTTGTTTATCGTATAATCAACATTGAGGAAGTAGATGTGATCAGTTATATCTAACCTTTATGAAAGCAAAACTCTTTGTCAAAGAGGAAACAATTCAAAATTCTTAAGTAATATGTGATTTCATTTTCTGGTATGGCTTTTGAAGACAGAATAAAAATGTAAATGTTAGTATATTTTTATGGTTTTTTTTTGAGACTGATATACCGTTAAAGGGGTATTATTCAACAATAATAGTAATAATAGTCAAAACAGGCAGAGTGAGTACTTCCAACACTGCCATGTGTGCGTTATGGAAGCAGTTAAATCACTAGTGTAATAAATACCAGACATAAGACTTGAAGCTAGCCTTTGCTCTAGGCGGCTGATGTATTGCTTAGCATGCTGCTTTTTCCTGTCCCTGCCTCTCTTGAGACAGCCTCCCTATGTAGTTAATAGACCTGCATCATCATTCCTAGCAACCTCTACTTTTTTGTTGTTGGTTTTTGTTTTTGTTTTTGTTTCGAAACAGGAATTCTTTGTGTAGCTCTAGCTGTCTTAGAATTAGCCTTAGAATGTAGAGGAGGCTGACCTTGAACTCAGAGATCTGCCTGTTACCACCTTCTGACAGACTTCTGCTTTTTAAAATAAATACTTATCATTAAATGGAGAAATATGAAAATTACATACACGGAAAAAGTTTTGTCTTTTAATTAGGCTTCTTAAATAAGAACTAAGTAGCATATGGTTCAATTCACATTAGTGGAAAGCCTCCATATTCAGTTTTTAAGCAGTACTAGTATATGGTGGGGTATTTAGTCCTGCATTCTCAGCACTAAAGAGGTCGAGGCAGTAGATTGTGAATCTGAGGTCAGCTTGGCCTACATACATAATGTGTTCAAAGATTGACTACATTATGTAGTAAGACCATATCTCACACAGCATCAAGCCCCCAAGGAATAGGGACATAGTTCAGTAACACAGTGTATGCATAGCATATTTAAAAAAAGAACAACAGCAGTAATTATTATCTAAATAGTATCTAAATATCTAAAGTGACAAAGTGTGAGGGAGGTAATTGGTCATTATTTACTTTTAAATTTATGCTTTGCTGTGAGAAATAGTGTTATTCGGAGTGGGAGTGGGGCACACAGGGTCTTGCTGTGTAGCCTGATCTGGCTCCTAAACTCAAGGCAGTATTTCTGTCTTAGTCTTCTCGGGTCATGGGTCTGTAGACTGAGTTTTATAGCAGAGTGTTTTAAAATAGTAACTCCCTTAGGGCAGGTAAAATGTTACATTCAATAAAAATTATACCTGCAGTATTTCAGAATTACTTTTATTTTAGAAGTGAGTAATAATTCACACACAGTGCAACCGTTAGTCTGTTCACTGGTTGGAGTCACTGTTAAGAGCCTCATGATTGCTGGGATTCTAAGAGATACAGCTGATTCTTGTTATTTGGTGATAATGGTCTATATAATCAGAACACCATATTGACAAATATCAGATCATTGTTTCTATTGTTCCTATTGGGCTGTAGCATTTCCATCAAACATATAACCATTTTTCATGTATAAGTCTTAATAAGGGCTCTTTTTTTAAAAAAAAAATATATTGTTGATTCATTAACATTGAACGCAGACCCAACAGCACTATTGACTCATACCTGCACACAGCTTATCTAGCACATAGCATGTTACATAGAAGGTACATGTCTTAGTTACTTTTCTGTTGTCATGAAAAAAAAAATCCATGACCAAGGCAGCTTAGAGAAGGAAGCATTTAATTGGATCTTACAGTTCCTCACCATTGTGGCCATAGCACGACAGCAGGCATGGTGGTGGAATGGCAGCTGAGAGCTCATATTCCCTTTCATAAACAGAAAAGAGAGTATTGGGGATGGCTGGAGGCGCCCTCCCCAAGTGACCTTCTTCCTTATCCTTCCCAAATGGTTACCAAGTGCCTTACAGGACATTTTAGAACACTTTAGGACATAATACCCCACCCCACCCCATTCAGGAACACAACATAGCATTTCGTATAACACCTGGGCTATCTCAAGGATTGAAATCACTAATGGTGTAAAAATGGTGGGGGGGGGCAATAGAAAAAAAGAGACTAAAGAGACTAACAGAATGCTGGTTAGAGCTGAAATCGTGTACACCAGACAACCTTTAATGTTCTACAATCTATGTGAATTATGTGAGTACCAATTTAGAGTTACAAATAAGTTTTAACAAAAAGGTAAATTTAAAAAATCAGGGAATTCACTGGGCAGAGGATCTCTGAGTTCAAGGCCAGCCTGGTCCACAGAGTCAGTTTCAGGACAGTCAGGGATACACAAAGACATCCTGTCTAGGAGTGGGGGAAGGGGAAGAGTCAGGGAATCTATAAATAAGAGTTAGTTGTAGCACATCTTGTGTAGAATGTGCAACTTAAGAAGTATAATTACAGTTTATATTTATTTTTGGTGAGTGTGTGTTTCAGTGTTCAATAAATTGCAATGTTAAACCAATAAAACATGCCAGGCCATGATTTAGACTGTGAAGTTGATTAGAGAACTGAGCAGACAAAAGGACCTGTTCTCGTGCAGTTTACAGTCTGCTGGAGTTGGCAGAGATGGACCATGTTAGAAGTCCTTATGTGCTAAAATAGAAGGCTGTGAAGCGGGGGGACTGTGTTCTACATAATTGTTACCAAAGCCTCTTGATTTATCAATTAACAATTGCTTTATTATCTCAATTTTCTGAGATAATGGGCTCTTTGAGTCATTGTAGTTAGCTGATAGCCAGGGCTCGAGTTGCCTGTGTTCATCTTTCTCATCAGTCTGCTTTTTATGCTATAATTCTTGGACCTAAACATAAGAGTCAGGAAAGTCTCAGGAGAATATGTAGGTATAAATGGGTTAGGCATATCTTTCTTAGCAAACATCTTCAAACAAACAATAACAACAGTAGGTAGTTGGAGTATATCAGAAGTAAAGATTTTTCACTGAAGAACATCATCAAGAAGGTGAAAATAAAACCTAAAGACAATGCAATTAAGAACTTTTACAACTCAATAGTGACAAATCTTAAATAGCTAAAGGATTTCAATAGACTTTTCTCTATAGAAGGCATAAAAGTAGCCAGTAAACACATGAAAATATGCTAAAAACCATTAGTCATGAGGGAAAGAATTTCAAGGTAACATTAAGACACCATCTCACAACCACTAGGGTAAATGTAAAGAAAGAAGACAATTACAGGTGTTAGTAATGACATTTGTGAGCATAGGATTTCATACTTCATTAGCAGGTTTGCCAAAGGGAGAGTGATGAAAACAGTGTGAAGGCTCCTTAGCACCGGAGTGGCTCCCAGTGACACAGTAGTAGTTTCTCCTAGGTGTGTACACAGTGTCCATCACAGTGTTCTGTAATAGCCATGAGACGAAAATATCCCAACGCCCAGAAACTGAAGGAGTTTGTCCTTAAAATGCGACTTCTCCAAACAGTGGCATGCTTGTTCCTTCAGAGAGGAAACGCCACCACCACACCTATCTTTATCAAGTTTAATTTTAGCACACTTAATCATTGTGAGATTTAATTTTGTTAGTAGGAAAACACTTAAATTTTGTAGTGTTGATTGCGCAACCCTGTTTGTTTGCTTTTAAGCCTGAGTTGTTTGGTATATGAGTTTTTATTTCAGCAGACCTGAAAGTATAATAAATCCATGGATTAGGTGGTCCCTGGGAGAACACAGTATTGTCATGGTTATAGGATTTGTCTTTATCAGTATTGAAATTGGCAACTATTGTGATAAAAATATTGTTGGAAAAACTGTCAGTGAGCAAGGGTCTAGTTTTTAGAATAAGGAGAAATAACCTATAGGAAAGTATAAAAGTACATCATCCTGTCTCAAAAAAACAAACAAAATTGATGTAAGGGGTAAGGATGAGTACTTTTATGATTAAGAGAATATTCTAGAAGTAAAAATGAGTATTATGAATATTTACTCCATACTCAAGTTGCAAGATTCAACAGACTTAGTATAAAAAGCCACAATAAATGTTAGCATGCTTACCAGGGGAGATTATATGTTGTCTAGACTTTGTTGTTGAGCTGGAAACACTTTTGAAGCAGAAACATGAGTTTGGCTTCTTACATGGGCTTTGTGCTGGTATCTTTCTTAATACATGCTGTGGTACTTGTCTGTTTTGTGATGTGTTTCTTGATCACATTAGTTATTCAGCTTTAACTGGTTCATGTTGTTGATGGATAGGCCACAACATTGGCAGTTTCTGATTTGTTCAAGTTTTTGTGATAGACAAAAGAGTGTGTATTTGCCAAAATGTATTTCTTATTTATAGGGTGTTTGTATGAAGCAGGTTGAGTATCCCCTGCTCTCCAAAGGGAATGGTTTGTTGATTGCTGCAGTATAATCATGAATGCTAATATCTGCAGGAAAAGCACTGTTGAAAATGTGTTTGTTCTTCCCAAGTCCTTTAACAAGCACAAACATTTTCTTAACTACATCATATTTAAATAAATACAAAGGCCACATGACTGTTTTATTTTTTAAAGATTTGCTTTCTTTTGTGTGTATGAGTACTTTGCCTGCATGCTTGTATTTGCACCAGATGCATGTCTTGTGCCTACAGAAATCAGAAGTGGGCATTGTATCTTCTGGAACTAGAGTTATAGGCAATTGTGAGCCACTGTGTGGGTGCCTTAACCACTGAGCCATCACCCTAGCCACCATTATTTAATAAAAGAAATATAATTAATTTTGGGTGAAATAGTTTGCTTATTTTTAAAAAATCAGTTTTCAAAAATGACACACAATTTCTTTGTGAAATGACATTTTTATGTTGTTAAATATTCTTACAGATCTCAAAAGTTTTTAGAGATCTTAGTACTTGTATTGATAAATCCAGAGGCCTAACATAATATTCCTTAAAGCGCATCTAGCCAGTAATTCCATTCCTAAAGTTACTAACTTTGGCTTCTTTAAAGTAAAACTTGTGAAAACTATAGATATTTCCACTTTGGTGGATGAGTGTATGTGTGTGTGTGTTTGTGTGTGTGTGTGTGTGTGTGTGTTCATTTATGTACATGCACATATGTATATTTATGTGGAACCATAATCCAACCTCAGATGTTGCTCCTCTCTGCTGTTTGCTCTTTTGAGTCAGGATCTCACAACTAGCCGCCAGCGTTACCATGCAGGCTAGACTGCTGGCTTGCCAGGGAGCCCCAGTAGTCCGCTTATCTCTGGTTCCTGATGCTGGGCTTATCAGTGGGTGCCACCACACCCAGCTTATTTGATGTGGGTTCTGAAGACCAAACTGAGGTGCTTATGAAACAGATACTTTACTAAGTTAATTCCCTAGCTCTTTGTTCCATTATGTAAAGCAGCATAATCTTTGATATTTTTAGACATTAAGGTAACTCAATAATCAGTGAAATGCATAGAAAAAAATCTGGATTTTAAAATATGAAAAAATCTTAAGAGAGACAGTTCATTATTATCTGTATTTTATAAGCAAAGTAGTTTCAAAATGAAAATGGGTAGACAGACACCATCATAAAATTGACCATTCAGAACAGTGGTGATAAGAGGATTTGTTGTGTGTAGACTTGATATGTACCTGAGTGGCCAAGAAGTCCACTGTGAAGTGTAACCTAACTTCAAACTTGCCATCCTTATACCTGACACTTCCAAGTTTGTCATTAGTATGTATACTATCATACCCAGCCCACAAGAATACTCTTTTGGGGGCCGGAAAGGAGACAGAATGTCATTGTTGAGCCCAAGCTAGCCTGGAATTCATGGAGATCCTGCTGTCCTGCTCTAGCACCCCACTTTTCCTCAGGGCTGGATTACCTCTACTGTGACCACATAATTGTGCTTTTTTACTGGATAACAGGACTGGCCATGCACAATACATTTATTTATTTATTTTTGTTATTTGGTTTTTGGGACTGAGTCTCTATTCTGTAACTCTGTTGGAAATCACTAAGTAGACCAGGCTGGCCTCAACTCAGAGATCTACCTGCCTTTGCCTACCTACTGCTGGGATTAAAGGTGTGTATCACCATGACCAAATATGTTAAATTTAACTTTAATCACATCTTACTTTTCCCCATTTGCAAATGAAAACCTTAAGACTTAAAGAGGTAAGTAACTCATAAATTGAAACAGATTGGCAGAACTGGGATTCATACATACACTTTTTTTTTTCTTGCTGGAAGACCTGCTAATATCAGTGCTTTGATAAACATCAAAGCCCAGTGTTCTACTGTCTGTTGAAAACCAACTTTATAATAGTTAATTATTTGTTTAGAAGAGTATGATTTTGCTCATTTAGGATTTTCTGAAAAATAAACTTCTTTATAATTGATACTTCTCATCTTTTTTCTTTCTTGTAAGGACGTCTTGCATGGCTGATATACTTAGTTGGCACAGTTGTAGGGGGGAGATTAACATACACCAGTACAGATGAGCACGATGCTATGGATGGAGAATTGTCCTGCCGGTGAGTAATAGTTATTTACTATAGTTAAGAAATTTAGACTTTGAATTAGCTTTATATGGCCTGATATAAAGTGATACCCTTGGTCTTTGGGTATTAGTTCCCTTTTTCACAAAAAAAAAAAACCAACCAGCACACAGAGATTATTTGATTCTTCAACAAATAGATTCAAATTTACTTGATTTTTACCCCCTAGTGCTAGTGATCAGAGCCGTAATAAGCTATTGGATGACTCTCAACACTTCTAAATTGAGGGACATTCTTGTGAATAATGTCAACAACTTGGTTTTCCACAGATCTTTCTTGATCAAATATCATATTTTCTGCACAATCACTCAATTTTTGTTTCGTTTTGTTTTGGTTGAAGACTTAAAATTCCAATGAAAATAAAGACCATGCAAATGTTTAGAGTGCTATTGTAAAGAGCCTTTGGGTAGTGTGAATGTGTGGGGTGTGTATACTCTGCTTGTGTGTTTGCAACTGTTTTAAAAGCAGAAAATGCTCCAGCATAGTTTTGTAACAAGAGAAATGAAAACAGTATCTAATCTATGGCTGTTTAAGGCTCAGATGAGTTAACTTTCTAATGCTTAGAACAATGTCTGGTAAATATTGATGGATTACAAACACATACCTGTTTAAATAAAACACAATTTGTGGACATTTAATTTAAAAGTTAAGTAACCTGAAATATACTATGGATTTAAAGTTGATTTTCAAATTTTATGTTGATTTTCAATTTTTCTTTATTATAAATTGCCTCCAAGCAAAGATTGGTTTTTATAGCTTGAAAGAATTTCATTAGACTTAATTTCTTAAAGCTGACTAGATCATCAAAGTGTCTATAACAGTTTAAGGACTCATAGTAAGTATTACCAATTGGCCTCTGGAAGAGTTGTATTTGTCAGCATCCGTAATCTGAAAGCCTAAAATTCACAGTGCTTTAAAATATGAAACTAAATTCCAACCCAACTAGAAAATCTTCTAAAATCTAAAAGCCCTGAAATCTGAAATACTTAGATACTCATATATACCAATTTATCTTCCAAACCCAGAGCCTGTCGACGTCACCATTTCTCAAAGATTATTATAGTTTATAGGCTAGTATAACAAATACCTTAGGTTAATTTGTATGTTTGATTCTGTAAGCATTTAGCATTCTTTTTAATTCTAATTTTTATGATTTTATTTTTTATTATTGGTATTTATATGTATCATATATCTTTCTTTTTTGCATGTGTAGTATATGTATGTGTGTATGCTCATTCCTGTGAGTAGAGGCAGATGTTTGTGGCTACGGTACAGATGTGTACATGTGGAGGCCCAAAAGACATTAGGGGTCTTCTGTCACTCTCCGATTACTTACTGCAGTCAGATCTGTCATTGATTTTAGTTCATCTGGCCAGCCAGTTTGCCACAGGGATCACCATTTCCTACCTCCTGAGTGTGAGGATTACAGCTGACCACTATACCTGCTCACGTTTTTTTATGGGTTCTGGGGATTCCAACTCTAGTCTTCTCACTTGCACAACAAGCTCTTTGCTGCTAAGCCATCTCATTGGTCCCTACCTTACTTTTTTGTGATTTTCTTTTTAAACTTACTTATAATAAATCAGTTTATATTAAAGTTCTTAATATTTTACTATTCAAACTATTAACCAAGGCCACCTCCATATTTTAATGGCTTGGAATGCCACTCATACAGAATTCTTATGTCTTTTCTTAGGTCTTTCATGTTTCCCTTGATCCAGAATTAGTCTGTTGTTCCAATACTATTTATTACTCCGGTAAAATCCTTAAAAATAATATTTAGTTGTTGCATTATTTTTAAATAGATTCTCTCTCTCTTCTCTTTCTCAGTGTGTGTATGAGAGAGAGAGAGAGAGAGAGAGAGAGAGAGAGAGAGAGAGAGAGAGAGAGAGAGAAAGAGAGAGGATGGGAGTAATGTGTGGGTGTCTTAGTTAGGATTTCTGGGGCTGTGAAGAGACACCATGACTGCAACGACTCTTATAAAGGAAAGCATTTAATTGGGGTGGCTCACTTACAGTTTCACAGGTTAGTTATTTCCATCATGGTGGAACATGGCAGTGTGCAGGCAGACATGGTGTTGGAGAAGGAGCTAAGTGTCCTACATCTTGCAGTTGTCTGAAATACTAGCCAGTATCTTGAGCATATATGAGACCTCAAAGCCCCATCTCTACAGTGACACACTTCTCCAACAAGGCCACACCTACTCCAACTACAAAGCCACACCTCTTAATATTGCCATTCCCTTTTTCTTTCAAACCACCACAATGGGCAAATGTGTGTGCGTGCCTGTCAGACCAGAGGAGGTGGTTGGGAGTCTTCTGCTATATTCCACCTTATTTTTGACACAGTCTGTCATTGAACCTAAGACTCACGGTTTGATTATGCTAGCTGACCCACAAGCTTCTGGGATCTGTCTAGCTTTGCCCTGCAATTTTGGGAGTTAACAAGCATATGTGGCCATACATGGCTTTTGTGTCTTTGCTTGGGGATTTGAACTCAAGTCCTCTTGCTTGCATACCATCCACTCTTACCCGACTGAGCCATCTCATTAGCCTTAAATATGTTCTTAAGGTTTTGACAAATGTGTTGTAATTGTGAATAGAATTGTTTTCATTTCATATCCTTTCATCCTTTGTACCATCTTTTTAATAAGATTGAACCTCTAATTATATTTTAATTAAGATACATAGTTTGATTTCTTGAGACAGGGTTTTTCTGTGTAGTTTTGGAGCCTGTGCTGGACCTCACTTGGTAAACCAGGCTGGCCTCAACCACACAGAGATCCACCTGCCACCTGAGTGCTGGGATTAAAGGCGTGAGCCACTACCACCCAGCAAGATAATTTTTTTTTAAGAAAAGATAAAGCTTGAATATATAAAAATACATTTACTTTTACCAAGACTTACTATTTCTTGTAGCAATTTTAGTTGCTTGAAATGTGAATATCAACTGTTTAGGGTCTTTGTAAAATGCTCTTATAATTTTTAAGTACATAAATAAAGCCTGTATCATCTTTTAAGTAATACTGCATATTTTATAAAGTGGAAATGAGGTGCTTCTGCTGTTGTTTGTTTGATATTTTAAAGTTTTCATTATTAAGCAATACTGGCACTATTTCTAGAAAAGTAATATGTCATAGGACATAGAACAGATATCTATCTGCTAATTAGAAGAAAATCCATTTTTTATTTAAACAATGAAACTATTTAACTTTAAATAGAATTTATCTTTTTACTAACCTACATTCCCTAGAAAATTGGATTAAGTGGAACTCATGAGCTGATATTTTATAAGAATATTGTGATAAATTATATTTTTCAGAGAAGTGAGGATAGGAGAAAATAAGAGATGATACTTGTCAACTCTTACTGCTCTGGTTGCTGTTTTTTGCGACTCATCTTTATGATAAATTTGTTTATGAACATCAAATCAGTTCTCATGGAGCTTTTGGTCCAATATGCAGATGTACATAAGGGTAAAAACAAAAACAGCAAAAAGTCCTGACTTCTTGTTGCTCAGTTTCTCAGCTGAGTTTAAAAGACAGCTTCCTGCTTTCTGGTTTCCCTGCCCACAGTATAAACCCACAAGCCTTCGCGGGCTCCTCTGCCACATTTGTCGTGCGTTTGTTCTTTTTTCCTCTGCTCACCATGGCCCGACTATAGTGCTGAAGTACTGTTCAGTGTTTCTACACAAGAAGTCTGTCATGAGTCTCGGAGAAAACATGGGAACAGACACAGTCTTGTTCCTGGGAGTTCTGTGCTAACAAATTAATGATGTACATTAAGTACTATGTCTTTGAGTAGAAGTAGACAGAACAAAAAGTTAATGTGTTGACAGAATGTGACCAGAGGCTGATGGGAGCTGCCCATGTATTTCCAGTGTTCTCAATGCCTGCAGAACAACACTGCTGTAAATATGAGAACCAGCATGCACCGTAGTGTACTACTGAGCAACTTGTACATTCAGCCGCTCTTCCTCACTACTGCGGGAAGGCTTATTAAGGGCAAGCAACTTGTCTGTTGTCTTCTTTCTGTGCCCTGCTTCTTATTGGTTGAACTCTATGCCTGGGGTCTTTAACTCCCTTCCCCTCCTTTAGTGTGCTTAAAGGGGAGGTGGAGAAGTTAGAGCTTTCTGTTGATCTGACCTGTTGAGTTGCCTGAAGATACAATGAATCTTGACTTTTGTTTCCCTGGTGTGGAGTTGTAGCTTTAGGAATTATGTGACTCCCTCCTGGAACGTCAAGACAAGTAGAGGATATCAGAAGCCAAGTGAGGTCGATGGGTGTGCAAGCCAGGCAATGCATATTCAAAGTGGGTATGTATCAGGGACCTCTGAGTGCCAGCCTCAGTGTCCCCTCAGGATTCAGAAGAAGGTTCACAGCAAGTGAAGGAACTTAGAAAGATCTGAGGGCAAGATGAACTCTCCACTATGTACTTTTCTGCATCAGTTTGTTTATTCTTCTCCTGCTGTTCTCCTCAGTTAGTAAAGTTTTCAGCTTACATACACATGCAAAACAAAGGCAATTCTCTGGGCTCGGACATCCTTTTATCTTTGAAGGTCCCAAATGTGGTCTGTATGAAAGACTGCTTTCCTGAGTACATGTCCTGCCAAAATAGTTGCAGGGAGGTGACTCCTAATGTATCTCAGGGAACAGAATGGAGATAGGACCGTGGGAACCAAGGTTTCTGGCTACATGATTAGATTCTCTCATTGGAGTTCTCATCAAGTAAGCAAAAGAAGAAGGCAAGTTTTTAAATGTCCACAGTCCTTGTGCGACAAATAGATCCAGTTATAAAGCATGTCCCAGTAAATATTCTGTATATCAGAACTATATAGCTAAATGAAAAGTCTTCTACTTGACCACCCACGGATACATGTGCCCATAAGATTGAGATGCAATCATGATATTACATATACACATAACATGTGATTGCATACTGCAATGTAGATATGGGAGACACCAAGCTGCTTAAGCAAAAGTGAGAAATAGCTTTTAGAGTTGATGGTCCAGTGGACCTTGTCTCTGATGGGGTGACATCTGAACACTAATTACCACCTGCTTCTCATGGCCCATGACAGGTACATGGTAAAATTTGCATCTTGCTTGTAAACAACATTGATCTTGTATGTGCTTTAGAATATTGGGATTCTAAACTTTAAATAGTCATCTTATGTACGATTGTGAAATAACAGTTACATATGCAGAAGTTCCTGTAATTGGAAGTGGATCACCATTGTCTCTATATTGTAGGAATTTGGATATCTTCTCTTCCTCTCTGACCACCCTATCCAAATAGACCATATCCTATTTTAGCTTTTGTTGTAGTTCTTATACATGGTTGTGCGTTATACTAAAATAATGGAAGGAGTAAGTGTTAACACTTTTGTTCATTGATATATTTTTTGTTCCTCTGCTTGGCAACCCAAGAGAGTGTAGGATTGTCTCTAACTCACTGATAAAAGATACCGTGTACATTTGTAGCTTGATCACAGCAGTGCCAGCTGTGATGCCTTCTCAATGTTGCCCACAGTTTCTCGTTTCGGCAATTCTTGTCTTCCAACTTTCAAGGATCTACTAAATTGTTTATTGAGAATGCTTCACCCTGTATGTATCTGCAATTCAATGACTAGAATTAAATTTCTGTCTTCTGCCTTCTTTAGCTCTAAGTCTTCATATGTCTAATCTCTGACCACTCAGTTGCCCAAGCCTGTGTCAATCTTATCATTCCCTTCATTTTATTTTCCAACGTCCACATCCTCAAGTGCTGTCTGAGCCGCTTTGTAGTTACTCTGTTTTTGGTGCTTTTATCTTTTACCTGGACCAGTGTTATTGCCTTTAGAATGAACTGTTTGCTTCCTCTCTGCAGCCAAACAGCCATTCGAAAATCCAGACCTGATTATTTCATTCTTCTGTTTATGTTCAGGAATTAGTATTTTCCTAAGGTTTAAGATATGTTTTAATCAGGTTGATGCTGCATAACTGCTCCATTTCTCAGAGAAAAACCCTCCAAATTTAAACTATCAAGGACAAATAAAACATAGTACCTGTGCCTGTTGTAGTCTGAATGTAATTCGTCCCCATAAGCTCATAGGGAGCAGCACTTTTATTAACTGTGGCTTTTTTGGAGTAGGTGTTGCTTTGTTGGAAGAAGTGTGTCACTCTTGGGGTGGGCTTTGAGGTTTCCTATGCTCAAGATATACCCAGTGTCTCAATTCACTTCCTGTTGCCTTTGGATCATGATGTAGGACTCCTTCTCCAGCACCATGTCTGCCTGCATACCACCATGTCCTGACATGATGGTAATTGACTGAACCTTTGAAACTGTAAGCCACCCAATTAAATGTTTTCCTTTATAAGAGTTGCTGCTGTCAAGGTGCTCTTCACAGCAATAGAAACCCTAACTATGACAGTACCCAAATAACAAATGCACTATGAAGCTGTACAAGGTAGAAAAGGGTAAGAGGTACAGTTAGTATGTAGCAGCCCTGTTCCTAAAATTGTAGAAGCCTATCATGTAAAGTTGGGAAAGGTGACATAGACCTAAAAGGTCATTCTAAGTTGTCCTTAACCAAAAAAAAAAAAAGAATGCATGTTAACACAAGACATTTAAAAGGTATACTAAAATAATAGTCTGTAACAGAAAATGTCTTCCTTAAGAAATGAAGGGGTAATGTTAGTCTGGAATTTAGCATAATTGTATATGCACTTGCTGCGACCTCATAGATATTTCTTAAATTTTTATCTGAAAGTGAATGGAAGAATAGATTTGGGTCATTTGATGTTTAAGTTTTGTGGTGTGTGTTGTGTGTCTCTGGTGTTGAGGAGTGTAAGGATAAGAAAACAAAATATGATGGACAAAAACGATCAAGAGTAATACGATGAACTGAACCTGTTTTGTTATGGTTTCTCAGCTTCTTTTTTATTTTTTCAGTACCAAATGTTTTCTTCAAAGAGTAGCAATGACGAAATAATACATTAAAAAACAATAAAAACAAACAATAAACAACCAAGATCCAAGTAATAAAAGTAGAGACATAGAGAGATTACAAATTTAAATTTGCAATGTTTTAAACATTTGTCAGTCTAATAAAACATTGATACTATAATCAATTGTTCCTGGGCTTTGGCTCTATGACATTCTAAGACCATGATTGATGAATGATGCTTTTACAGTTTTGATGAAAATATGCCTTCGTGGATCTTTCAGAAGTAAAGCCTCCTTAAATCCATTTAATACTGTAGGAGTCCTTCTTCCCCCAGGTCATTCTAACAGTGGACCCAGAGACTGAATTGTTATGTTTGACTCTTCTCTTTGCTTCCAGCATACTTCCTAGAGCAGGAGAATTCTGCTAGTTCCAAAAGATCCCTCCTGAAGGCTTTGGGGAACTAATCACTACAGTTTTATTATTGGCAATGTTTGTAGCAAATTGCTCTTGCATATTCCAGGCAGGAGGAACTCCTGCTGCCCTGTTTCCTTCCTTTGCAGCAACATGGACATTCATTCCATCTGGCATCGTAGTGGTAGATTCTAGGGTGAATGACACTTCTGCAGCATCTCCCATATCTCTGTGCCCCATCCATGTTTCTTGTTCTCATGTATCAGAGGTTTGTTGACAGAGATTTCTGTCCGTCTGGGTCCTGCAGCCGTTCAGTCCCAAAGAAACACCCAGAGGTCTACATTAGTCATAAACTGATTGACCTATTAGCTCAGACTTCTTATTAACTCTTTCTTACATCTTGTATTAGCCCATTATTCTTGTCTGTTTGCCACATGATTTGGTACCTTTTTCGGTGAGGCATTCTCATCTTGCTTTCTTTGCGTCTGGGTGATGACTGCAGACTGACTCTTTCCTCTTCCCGAAATTTTCCTGTTCTTGTTGTCGCACCTCTACTTCCTGCCTGGTCACCCCACCTATACTTCCTGCCTGGCTGCTGGCCATTCAGCGTTTTATTAAAATAGAAGTGACTGGGTACAGACCATTGTCCCACAGCAGAGGTTTGCTAAAATCCATACTGCTGTGCACTACAAAATTTCTTTTTGTTCCTGTCACATTTCTTCCAAACTCTCTATTTGACCTAAACTCCAGTTGTTTGAGGTTTTTATATCTCTTTGTTGTACATCTGCTCTGTGTCGTTCTTGGAGCCACAGCAGCCTCTGTGTCATTGGCATGATCTGGTGCTCCTGATGAGCGGTCTCCATAACCACTTTTGCCTTTTATGAGCCTGTGATGTTGGGGTCCATCTGGTCTTCCTGCTGCTTCTCTGTTCAGAGTATCTTCCAGAACACAGCACACTCAGCTTCAGTAGAGCCAGATGGTAGACGTCAGAGTGACCACTCATTCAGTGATTAGCAGGAGTAGGCCTTCATGTCTGTCCAGAGCTTTTGGAGCATCTGGCTTCCCTGAGAACTCAACAGTGTCTTCCTGAGGGTCTTCTTTAGTCTTCCACAGTGACTGTAGTTGTGTCCACCTGGCCACACAAAAGCGGTTTCCTCAGATTGAGGTAGTTTGGGGCATAAGGATAAGATGTGCACTAGCATTTGGAGCACAAAGGCAGTTGCGTTCCCCAAAGTGACACGTTGTCCAGTTCCTCTTTGGCAGTCTGTCTGCTCTAGGTTTAGCATCTGTTAGTGAAAACATTTCTGCCTTTTCTGTATTCCTCTTAGCTTTGTCATTTTCTCCCTCACAGAGGGTCACAGAGGTGATTGGGTAGAGTGAAGGTCTTCTCTCCTAGTTTTCTGAAAAGTTTTATATTAGTAGCAGGCCATCACTGGTGGCTATCCATTTGCCCATTTGCAATTATTGGCAGGATTGCCGCTGATAATGCTTCCTTGGACTGTAGTTCTCGACACTAAAGGCTTTATTGCTCTGCACTTTTACACCTTCCTGCTGACAGTTCTCTCCTCAGAATAAAGGTAACCTCTGTTGCATTTCATGCTTTGGATTCTTTTCATGGATTTTTGTTATTGTTATCAACATGATTTATCTGGCTCTCCCTAACCTGATTTGACATATATGTGCTTGCTTGCCTGCCTCTTTCTCTCTTTTTCTTTTTCCTTCTTTCTTTTTTGTTTTTGGAGACAGGATTTCTCTACATAACTCTAGACTCACAAAGATTTGCCTGCCTCAGCCTCCCGAAGGCTGGGCCTAAAGGTTTGCACCACCATGCCTGACTTCCTGCCTTTCTTACTACTTTTGTCTCTTGCCTCTGATTCTTGCATACCTATATAGAACACTTTTTAAAAATTCTAGAACTTTTATTTTGTTTATGGGTGTTTTGTCTTCATACATGTGTGGTGCCTTTGGAGACCAAAAGGTGACTGACTCTCCTTGAACTGAACTTATAGGCAGTTGCTGCCACGTGGTTTCTAGAAATGGAACCTGGCTCCTCTGGAAGAGAAGTTAGTGTTTTTAACTACTGAGCCATCTTTTCAGCCTCCACTTAAAAATACTTAAATGTGCAATTTTTTGTTCTCTTTCTAAATGTTTATGCCCTCTTTTTATATTTTCTCCTTACACTGTTATATTCCAGGATAATAGGAATTCTTGTTAATTCTTTATAGCATTTCTTATATTATACAACTTGGCATTCATTATTATTATTTGTGAATTTCTGTAGGGTGGGTCTGTATCTTTCTCATTTTTATATTTAACATAGTTCGTATTGGTTTGATGGATATTTATTAATTTGGGTTCCCAAGGGAATCCATAACAATTTTCTAGAATCCATTTCTTGGAACAACTTGGATTTAAGTTTTTTAATGAATGCCTGGTGTGATAGTATATACCTTTAATCTGCACTCAAGAGGCAGAGACAAATAGATCTGTAAGTTCCAGACCATTCTGTATAGTGAGTTCCAGGCCAGCCAGGGCTACAGAGTGAGACACTATCTCAATAAAACAAAGCACTAAAAATTATTTAGTGAGGTGACTTTCTTAATGAAGTTATTTGAACTTACTTAAGTTCTTCCATACTTTTTGCTAAAATTAATTTAAAATATAATATAGGTGTAGGACAGTAAGTTGAACCTGGGGATGAATATTACATGTATCTTTGTGTAGGTGTATATGTATAAAATAAATTTTTATGTAGTCGAGTGCATTGCCTACATAGAATGAACAACATGGATCAGGGCTAGGCAAGGCCTCAATCATTTCATCTTGTAAAAATAAATATTCATATACTTTACTAGGCTGGACTTGGTGGTGAACATCTATAGTACTTGCACTGGGGAGGCTGAGGTAGGAATGCTATAAGTATAAAGCCAGTTTAGGCTATACAATGGAACCTGCCACAACCATGCCAAACCAAGTACTACCCCTCCCCTCACTGATATAATGTATTGTTGTTAATGCAAGGTACTTAAAATCTTCCACCAGGAAATTTTCATAAAATATATATAGTGTTCAAGGATGTTTTCATTCTGAGGATTATATATTATATTATAGAGAAGTAAGAGTTAAAAAATTTGCCCTAATCTTCCTTTCACTTGAAATTAGCTGATAATAATATTTAAAATAATAATGAAAATTATCATTTTTGTAATAATTAGTAATAGTTATTAATAATTTGATATTGAAAATGGTTGGAGTGGGCCTGGTAATACAGTTCTATAATCCTAGCTACTGAGGAAGGTCATAAGGTGGAGGCCTGCTTAGGCAACAGAGTGAATTCAAACCAACTTGGGCAGCTTAGTGAGACTGCTTCAAAATGCAAAGCAAAAAGGGGGACTATAGATTGTGGAATGTTTGTCTAGTGTGTGCAGAGACCTAGGTTCAAACTCTAGCACTGTATCTTTTGCTCACACAGCTTGATTTTCTTAAAAAGTTTTTATCAATATTTTCATGTTTTAGGTAAAATTTTAATGGTTCATCAATAGAGTATTGAATGTAACTTCATAGATATGATTCTCAGTTTTAAAGAATTAAGTCATTATTTTGACATGTTTAGGAATACAAAGTAAATATAAGAATACATTTAATATGCTTTTACTAAAGACACAAGAATGTTTACTTTTATGTCTGTGTGTGTGTGTATATATATATATATATATGTCATACATCTACATGTAACCTTTAGTGGATTATATACTTGCCTATAGGAGTTTCATATTCATACATAAAGACTTGGAGGCTCTAGACCAGTTGTGTCTTATAGAGGCAGGATTTCAGGCGGTTTAAGAAACATTTTCTGGACATGCTTTTATATTTTCTCACTTTTTAGAGTGATTGATTATATGTTTGTAATAAATATCTCAGTATTGTTTCTTTAAGAATTTGTATTAAAGCTTTTTTTTTTCTTCATGGAAAGCGTTTTTCAGCTTATATCTTTAATGGATACCAGATTGCCTCGCCACGCCAATGAAAAAATTGAGCTTGCGATTCTCTGGTTTTTGGATCAGTTTCGTAAAACATATGTTGGTGATCAGCTTCAAAGAACCTCAAAGGTAGGTTTTTACTATCAGAAAGCTTTAGCGTGTTATTGGGGATGAATGTGGGTGGATACACATAGCAGGTGGGAGTTGAGTGACAGATACATCCTGTGACTCTCAGCCACAGACGTGTAATTGTCAGTTAAATCCATCTGTGGAGCTGGTATTGAAACACATGAAAATTTAATTTTTTATACATTTATTATTTTCTCTAAAGGAATAATAAATATTTTTATGTGGATAGTCATGAAATACTTTGGATTAAAAAAACACCTTAATAGATAATGTCTTTTATATTTAAAGATTAGAAACAAGATTTGCTGTTTTAATAGTTCTGAGGTTTGGGAGGGGTCTAACATTTAAGTGATTTCCTATGCATTCCAGTCATTCCTTGGCATTTTTACATGTTAAATCCTGTGGACTAGGAGAGTTTATATGTATACTAAATAGACAGCAGTTAAATCACCATAATGTTGGGAGACTTCTAATATGATAATTGAAAGGTTAGCATCAGAAAGTTTTAAATAAATTGATTTAGAAACATAATAAAAATTATTGAGGGTATTTATTTGAGTCCTGAGGGAATACTTAGGAGTATACATGTCCTATATTTATAGATTCTGCATCCACAGTTCAACCAACTGTGCATTGAAAGCAACATTACATTTGTGTTAAATGTGTTTTGACTTTTTCCCTTTTCAATCTTTCCTAAAAACATGCTGAAATTGCTACAACATTTGTTGTACACATTGTATGTGATCTAAAGAAGATTTAAAATATCAGGAAAGATCTGATTATATGCAAATACAACAAAATATTTGTTTGTTGTAAAACATAGTTTTCCTCTAAGACTGTTTCATGGGGTTAGGAACATACTATAGGGGTAAAGCACTTGGCTTTGCATAGGGCTCTGGCTTCAATCCATGATACTGAATGGGGGTAGGGTAGAAAGGTGGGGAGGAGAGAGGGCAGGAAAGAAAGACTAGCTGATGATTCTTTATGTTAGCATTTCAGGTAAAATTTTTTTACCTTTTAAGGAAGTGATACAATTTGATGTTTTCTTGCTTGAATATATATGGCATTTTATTTACATTTAGATATTATTTTGGAATTCAACTATCATCAAATGACATAGGAAGAACAAAAGAGTAACTGTTTAAAGTAGTCACTAAGACAAAATGTATCTTAAGCTTAGGTGTACTGCTTTAAGATCAAATGTAAAGCAAATTTTGGTAATTGTCTCATATACTGTCCCCAAAGAATTTTTAGTTTGGTTTTGGAACAGTGGATAGTAATCACACTATTACCAGGGTCGTGTTTCTTTGGAATCATAGTGTGGAGAGGAGAAGCTTTCCAATGGTTCTCTTTTAAATGCTTAGGGGAAATTGTAAATGAAACTAATTGTTTTAGATAGATGAGATTTGAGTTTTCTTCAAAGTGTTTGCTTGAGATATAAAACTTACACATACAAACACATATACGTAAGCTTTTAATGTAATATCCTCATGAAAAGCATGAGTGATGGATTAACTTTGTTCACATGTCATCTGACTGATAAAAGGAAGCACTGCTTCTTTTCGTTTAATTTAGTATTTTTGGTACCTGCATTTTAATCTCTTTATCAGAAGCATTTAATCCTATGATGATTTTAATTCAAGGTATTTGTGTAAGGCACTTTCCAATGAAAACAGCTTCAAGAATATTTGGGCTCGTAGTTGCAGAGGTTTCAGATTTTGTGCACTGAGCCCTTTTTTTGGATCTGTTGTGAGGAGCATTGTGGCATCAAGGGAGCCTAGTAGACTCATCTTAAGAAAAGTCCAGTGTAAGCTGTTCCTTTCAGAGAATCCCCACTTTCAAAGCAACTTCTTCCAACCAGGCCTGAACCTCTAATAGTGTATTCAACTATGAATTAATAATTGTATCAATCCATTGTAAAGTTAGAAGTCTTTATGATCCTATCACCTCTCAAAAGACTATAAGCTGTCAATCAAACCCCCATATGGAAGCCTTAGAGAGACAGTTTTAGACCCAAACCAGTAAATTCCTCTTGACTAATACCAAAGTGAGGCCGAACTTCCGTGTTTCAATTTGCCTGACTTGCCGCTGATGGGTCTTGGTGAAGTTCTCAGTTTATGGCTTATGCTTCTTTTCAAAATTGTTTGCACTGTTATGCTAACAGACCAGGAAGACTTGTGCTGCTAATGCAGTAGAGCTTGTGACATTTGATAAGTGCTGTGTTTGACCAGCCCTTGATTTTCCTGACTTTTGCAGCTGAATTCAACCAATCATAGATCAGAAATTTCTAGAACAGAGCTGGGGAAATAGCTCAAAGGTAAAATTTTTTGATGAGCAAGCATAATGACCTGATTTTTGATCCTCAGCACCTCTGTAGAAACTGAGTATGACAGCATATGCTTGTCACCCTAAAAATGTAGGAAGCTTCTAAGCAGAGACAGGTAGTTCTTGGGGGCTTGCTGGCCAGGCATTCAAATCAAAATGGGCAAGCAGCTCCAGGTCCACTGAGACCCTGTCTCAGAAAAGTAAGTAGATAGATAGTGCCTTGTCTTTAAGAAGTCCCTATCTGTCACAGCAGATATCTTAGGCTTACATTACCTTCTTAGTGCCCTAATTGCAATTTTGTTTATATCTGTCTCCTATTTTAGCATTATGTTATTATGTTATGTATTTAGTATTATATACTTGCTAGCAAAATATAAACTGTAATTTGGATTAGTTCTATTTCTGCCTTAATTATTACCAGAACCCCTATGGTCTTGGCATATAACTTACATACTTTCTACTAAAATATGTTCCTTTTGTAGAATTTTACAGAATATGGGCTATAACTCAAGTCTAGTATGTTCAGGTTACAATTTTGGTATCAACAAAGGTAACAGTGTCTTCTGAGTGAAAAAGAAGCTGTAAATCAAGCTGGTCACTTATTGAACAGTTAGTTCCTCTTAGGTTCTTTGCTCAGAACCTAACAAGGGTTATCTAGTTGATTCTCATAAAGCCACTATGGAAATAGTTTTTTATTAACCGTTTTTTTATAAATATTGAAACTGAGACTTTGGATGTTTGAATAACTATGTTTTTGTGTTTGGAATCCATATTTGATGGGATGCTTTAGCCAAAGCCTGTGCTGCCATCGACTTTGTCTAGTCTGTGCTGTGCTGTCTCGCTGGGACACTAAACAGGCTCTCTCATACAGGAACTCCGTTGTAAAGCTCTCTTTGTCTTTCTAATATTTAGGAAGAATTAGACTGAGCCCAGGATGTTTCCATTGTTCTTCTTGTATTTGCTCTGCCTCCTGATTTTACTGGTTTATTTTCTGCTTTTCTCCTGCCTCTTTTCTTTCATCTGCATTGCCATTGCTTCTTACTGATTTTAAAGGATTTTTTTTTTAAATTACACTCCTTGTTTCTGTCCCCCTACCCCACTATGTTCATTATCCACACTGCTACTTTATAATCTTCATAGAAAATGAGAGGGAAATGTGGTGAACTACCCCATGCCTGTTACCCATCTTGGTTCAGTCTCAATGCTTTGTTTCCTTGGATTCATACTTCTATATTTTAAAGTAAACATTGATGACCCTGTTGCTATTTTCATTGTTATTTTTAATCACATTTTGCTCAAAAGTAACAGCTCTCATCAATTTTGTTTTATTGTCATTCATGAGTCTATTCTTTGTTCACATTTCTGTGTATTTGTATAAAAATACAATGTGATTAACTTTATATGAAAGTAGTCTGCCATTGGGATCTTTAGTAACTTGCCTGCTTTGATAAGTCTCTTTTTGAGATTTATCCACGAGCATTCAGATTTATTTATTGTACTTGAATGGTAATACAGTGCATTATTGTGACATTATATAATCATTTATTCCTGTTGATAATGTGCACCGTTTCTAGCTTTTCAATTCTGTAAAACATCCTGTAGTAAATATCCTTGTTCTTCTCTCTTCTTGCTTATATACGAGTTTAAAAAATAATGGAAGTAATTCTAGATTGTAGAATGCATATGTCTCTAGCTTTATTAGGTTGTGCAGTTGTCTTCATAAGTGTTATGACAATTTATTTGCCTCTCGCAATAAGTTAGGTATATTTCATCATTCCTCTTGCAGGCTATATAGTTTGCCAGTCTCTGGGAAATGCAATTTCCCCTATGCTTAAATTTCTTTAGTAGTTCTCACTATTTACAAGGATGAATTTCTCCAGGGGTCGAACCTTGTCCACTTTACAACCTCTTTGGACAATTTATTCAACTCTATGACATATTTTCTGCTGGTAATATTGCTGTTCTTTTTCCTTGCCTATTTATAATCAATATGAAGTAGCTACAAATACATACCCACTGTGTATTAAGGCCAAGTATATGAAGGACATTAGAATGGTCTCTTTCTTTAGTAAATTTTGTTGTTTTTGTTGTTGCTGCTGCTGCTGCAGGTGGTGGTGTGTGTGTACAGGCGTACATCCATGTGTATATGCAATCTTGTGGAAGCCAGAGATCCACCTCAGGAATCATTCCTCATTTGCTACCACCTTGCTTTTGGATACAAAGTCTATCACTTAGCCTGGAACTCACTCACTAGGTTAGATGGGCTCGCTGACTAGGCCCAGGTATCACCCTGGCACCACCTCCCCAGTGCTAGGATTACATATAAATGCACACCTTTTTTCTGTGGTTTCTGGGGATCAAAGTCAGGTCCTTTGTGTCTGTGAGGCAAACACTTGACTGAATGAACTGTTTCCCCAGTCCTTCAGTAAACTTTTAATTGAAAGAGGGTACAGGAAAGTATAATAATTATAGCATATCTGTGTATGTGTTCAAGTAGAATATAAGCAATGAACTTTCTTTTATATATTTCTAACTACTGGAAAATCCAGCATCAAGGACATAATAGCACATTCAGTAATAGAACAAAATAGCTCACTTGAATACCAGTAAAACTGTGCCAGAAGACATCTCTAGACTATTCTATTCCTACATACCAGAATAGACATTCTTCTGAAGTACCCACATGATATACTATGCCATTTAAAAAAGAAAAAATGTGTTGGGCCGTGGTGGCTCACGCCTTTAATCCCAGCACTCGGGAGACAGAGATGTGCAGAACTCTGTGAGTTCAGGGCTAGTCTGGTCTACAAGAGCTATTTCCAGGACAGGCTCCAAAGCTACAGCAAAACCCTATCTCAAAAAAAAAAAAAAAACCCAAAAGACAAACAAACAACCAAAACAAAAAAGAAGAAAAAACATTATACATTTGAAGTGACTAAAATAAACAAAGAATGTTCACCAAGCACAAAGGAATTTGTTTGTTTATGTATGTTGCTGAGGCTCAAACTCAAGGCCCGCTGTGGTTCAGCCATTAAAGAAATATCGAAAAAATACTTTCTGATGAATTCAAATGAAAATGCAACATAACAAAATGTATAAAATACAATTAAAATGGTAATGAAAACTAGTTTATAGCTGTAAGTACCTACATTAAAAAGCCAGAGCTCTAGATTTTGGAGCACACCTTTAATCCCAGTAATTGGGAGGCAGAGCCAGACAGAACCAAGCAGATAACTATGATTTCCAGATAAGCCTGATCTACTTAGCAAGTTCCAGATCAGCCATGGCTACATAGTGAGGTCCTGTCTCTATAAATGAATGAATGAATGAATGAATGAGTAAATAAATGAAATAAGTAAAAGAAAGAAATAAAAAGAAAAGAGCTGGATGTTGTGGTGAAAGTTTGTAATCCTGATTGTAGGGAACCTAAGGATACGTGGGCTAAGTTCCAGTATCTCGGAAAGAAAAGAAAGATCACAGATCTGCTGCCCTATCACATTAGGAAAAGCTAGAAGAAATTAAATTGAAAGAAGAAAGGAACTAATCAAGACAAATAAAGAAAAGAATGAAATGTATATTTTAAAACAAGAGTAAAATATTCAAAGCCCCAAATAGTAGTAGCAGCAGCAGTTTTTAGGACCAACAAACTTTCAGGTGGTTTGGCAAGAGGAAGAGAGAAAGGAGGGGCCTCAGAGCTCTGAAATGAAGAGTGAAATAGTTGCCGTCACTGCTGACCTTAAGGAAATGAGTTTATTCTGGAGGACTGTGAACAGCTGATCACAGATGAATGAAAACGCTTGGGTGACGTGTCCCAGTTCTTTAACGAGACAGATTTCTGAAGGTGACTCACGTGACAGCGACTCCTGAGACTGTGTTAGGAATCAAAGGCAGACTACAAAGAACAGTCAGATGGCCCCGTAATGAACTGTACTAAACAGTGAACTATCAAAGCTACTTTGAGGAAGAACAGTCTTGAAAAGCTCACATTCCTATATGAATGTGGAAAAAAATAGTAATTTTTTTAAAAAAATAAAATCAGGCAAAAGAATCCAACACTTTATAAGATGAAGAACAAGACCATGATGGCTTCTATTTAGACTTCTCTTAAATGTGATGCCACTTTTGGCCAGGGAAATTAAGAAATAATAGAAATAAAAGACATATGGGCTATAAAGAACTATCCCTGTTAGTAAATCGCATGTCCTTATATATTAAAAATATTCATAAGTACCTATTGAAACTAATTACACCAGTAAGCATGTGGTATATAATAATATCAGTAACTATACAAAAGAGATTTCAAGAAAAACTTGAGCCCAGCATAGTGTGCTTTTTATGCCTGTGATTCTATCTTTTAGGAGTCTGAGACAGGAGGATCACAAATTTGAGGCCAGCTTGTACTTCATAGCAAATTCTGTGTTGGACTGCACACCCAGAAAAATACTACTACCTTAGAAAGAAAAAAGTTTTCAATTTGTATATATTTATACGAACCAAAGCAAACTAAAAAGACCAAAAATCCTATTTTAAGATATCAAAACTATAATATGTGTATAACAAAAGGAGTGTAAAGTTTATAATCTGAAAACCAAAAGAATGTTAAGAATAAGTTAAAGAAGATCCATTGATCTTGAATTAGAAAACTTAATGTTGGTAAGAAGGCGCATCTACAAGCTGATCCATGCATTGAGGATATTGTATACCAAAATCACAGTTGCCTTGTTTGCAGAAATTGACATGCATAGTCTAGCATTCATGAGGTTAAAAGTATCCAGAATAACCACACCACTCCATACTTAAATTTGAAACTTTGTACAAAGCAATACTGAAGACGGTGGCTCATACACAGGAACAGGCATATATGTAAAGTGGGTGTTTATGTAAACCTCCCGGGTTTTGACAAGAATGCCAAAGACAATTAATGGAAAGAGAGTGTGAATAGGGTAGGACAGAAGAATTTCTCTTGACTTTTTTAGAAGGTTGTCAAGGGAAGGTCTGGTTCCAGAGGGAGAAAAGACAAGTTACTGGTTTATAAATTGGATGGTACCATACACTCAAAACCCATCAGAGATTTACATCCTGACACTTGCTAACATTGCTAATAGCTTCATTTTCTGTTCTCATATGTCACTCCTATTCGGAAGATAAATTATATCATCATTTTGTGTTTAGATCGCATTCATAGACAGGTTATCAGATCTTAAAATAACTCTTTTAAGACTAGGCAAGCATTCTGCTCTTTTTTGGACTCTGGTTTTTTAGTATTTGAGTAAAAACTATTTTTGTAAACATAAATTAGTGGTCAGTAAGTATATCATTATAAATCTGTGGAATAACTTAGAATTTGCATTAACAAAATAGTGCTCATTGATACAGTTTCAAATTGGCTGAAATGAAAACAGAAATCATGCTTTTTTGTGTATGGCTCTCTGAAGGGTTTGGAGCGTCGCTGTTTTCCTTGTCCGGTGTTCTACTGTTGAGTACACGTGCGGAGCAGCAGATGGCATTCTCTCCCTGCAGTTGTCAGGCCTCTCGCCCTATGCTGCCAACAGCTACTGTTAAATTGAGTAGGAAAATACTTGACTAATGAAGTAGAAAAGCACAATAGTAACATAGAGACTATTACACATGCATGCAATCCAGTGTGGAAATAGGAAATTCACTACTGTTTCTAGGTACTGTCATATAATTTGATTGTTAGTAAAATTTATGTTTCGGTTTGTCACATAATTTTTAGGAAAATAGAATTTTCATTTTTGGTTAAAAAATAAGTAGCAATTTTACAACATTTTAAACAAAAAGTATTTTAAACATTCTAGTGTAGCAAGCACACTGTGCAGATCATAGAGGCAGAGTGCCTATGACAATTAAATTACAGTTTGAAGCTTGTTATTAGCGAATAGTGCTGGATGGCTTTGGGGAACTTTTAAGTGTTTTAAAACTTAAGGTTGCTCAAATTCTTTAAATGTATTATATTATTTTTTGTATATTATCTTATCTATTAGTCTTTCCTTCTTGGTAGGTATTAGTATTTGTAATCCATTGGCTTGCTGAATTGCTTTATTCCTCAGGGATTTGTATTTCAGTAGTCATATATTCATTCCAGAACCTTCAAAATATTTAGGAAGACAAGCTAAAGGCCTACATTGTTTGTTTTTAAAATATCTTTAGTGTATAAATGGAAACTAAGTTAAACATTGAAGTATCAACTCCATAAGTGCATATAAATGTTGATCGAAGGAAGAACATTGAGCATTAGACAAGAAAGTGTAAGGAAAAAGCCCATAGTTGAAGTTTTAGAAGCCATGAGTGACTGAGATTATTAAGATGCAAATTGAAAAAACAGATTCTTTTTTATAAGTTGAATTTTACTGTTTGTAATGCCATTAAATGTGCCATCATCTGACACCCAGTGCTTTGTGAATCATATAGTCTTATCCCGTGGAAATGCTTCCACTCCAACAGATTCTGATACAATTTGGCTATTCATAATATTTTAAATCCATGTTTTGTTCTCATTTAAAATTCATTTTTAATGATTAAGGTGTAAAATATTCATAATTTTTGAGAATAATGGATAAATTATAAAAACTATATAGTATATATATGTCTGGGTGTTATATATATAAAATTTTATATTACAAATATCTTTTTGTATTCTTTCAGGTATTTAAACTTTGCTGATGGTTAATTTTTCAAAGTAAGGTAGAAATGACAATTTCTTCTGCAGTGGACCCCTAAGTGTCCTGTTTTCTATTTATCATAACTTAGGATGTTACAATTTTTTCAATGGTTCTCAGAAATTGAAGTAGTAAAAATAATAAATGAAGTATCAGATATTCTATTAACTGAGATGTATTTTTAAATCATTTTCAGCACTAAAAATCATATATATAAAAGAGATAGTTAACAAATTTTATATTCCTTAATTATTCCCCAACATTGGTTGTCGTTATTTTAAACCTTGTTTGATCGTATAGAAATTATGCTGAGGAGGACCTTTCCTTCCCTCAGTCAGATGAGATGCAGTGTGGTCTTTCCCTAAGAAAACTCCACCATTGAAATCACGTCCACAGTTCATGATCTTTCCGTTTATTTCATAGTCCTTTTGATGGGGCAGTAATAGGTACTGTCTAAAATTCAGAGACTGCTAAATACATTGTGGACCAGTTGTAAGATGGCAATAGGAAACTTTCAGTTTTGCAGTTTTGGGTTAGAGTCTGCGCTTTAAAATATTCTAGTTGCTTAATGCAACGTCAAATGAGAATTCACCTCTAGTTTTGTTTTCTCCATGATAGAGCCATAGGCAGATCTGAATACCTGCTAGAAATGTGTCCGACTATGAGTGCTGCGTCTCTGGATGTATTTGTTCTCTTTTGGTTGTAGTCCTCTCAAGTGGACCGCTGAAGAGAACCCAGGTAAGAATGGGTCCTGTGTGGCATAGACACCCTGAAGCTGCCATCTGTAAGACTCATGTCACAACTTTGTTTATTCTTTGAATCTTGAGCCCCTGATACAAATTATAATGAATTTATTCTTACTTAATTGATGAGATAAGGAAAGTTAGATTAACTATTAATTTGCAAATAATATTTTCCAAAAGGAATCTACACTTGAAGACAGCGATCACATAGTGTCAAATGTTCCCTACACACCTTAGCAAGAAGTGTTATGCATCATTTCACTTTAGATATAGTTTTTTAATAATTAGAAGCTCTGATATTAGCTACTTAATGTTTCTATACTAATGCCTGATAGTTTTGGACAGGGTGTTTGTGTGGGATACTAAGTCTGATTCATTATTCTTTGAATGATGAGCATGCTTAGTACAACAGTTTGATATTAAGTAAACATCTTAATGACGTATTTGGGGTTGTGTTTTTTTCTTCCTCAACTACATGTGATGTTTATTTCTAATTCATGCTTTTATCCAGCATACAAAAATAAAAGCTAACAAATCCAGCTTCTTGAGAGCTATGTGCGAAGATTGAGCCCAGTTGCAGGAGATTCACGTACATGTATTTGGTGGCGTTAAATGCTACAAATAATAAAAGCTAAAAGACAGTCAGGTGATAGTGCTGATTTGCTGTTTCCAGTATTAGAGCGGTGAGTTTTTCTCACATCACCCTTCTGTTATGGTCTTTTTAAAAATTTTACCTTCTACTTACGTATTTCTAGAAAATTCAGTAAAGTGCAGCTGAAATTCTAAAAGTGATTGTCTAAATCTGAAGAATTCTGACTTTGTTCAGCTGATACAATTTAATTTGCAATATGGTGGTCAGCTTATTAAATAAATTTTTAAAATATTGTCAGTATTTATTCCCCATGTATTCAATATTCAGAGTCTTACAAATGTAGCTTCTATATCACATAAATGGCTACAATGTACAGTTATTAATTCCTACTGATTTCAGGAAAATATGCTTTTTATTTCATAATATGAGCTATCTCTACATTATGAAATACTTCTTACTACTGAAGTAGCAAACCAGATAAATGCAAACTTCAGTAGAGTGAAAGAGAATACTCAATTTTTAAAGTCTGTTACATTTAATTTTCTTTTTTTTCCTGTGACTAGACTAAATTTTTGTTTTGCTTAAACAAAAGATAGATGAGCATTCTGAAAATTGTTTTTACTGTCCTAATGATTAATGATCACCGAACACTTTTGAAAGATTAGCATTTTTCAAAGCTGCTAAAAAATATACTGTTTTATTTGATTATAAGAAAGTAAAGGCTTTTCACACTGACAGGTGGTGGAAATTAGCAGGCAGTTTTGAAATTGTGCTGTGCACGAGAAATTAGATCTCATTTTAATTCTGCTTTTCTCAACTAGCAAATGAGGTTAATGCCATACATATTCAGCTGATATGGATGAAGAAATTGATATAAAGTAGATCAACATAGCTACAGGGCTAGATTAATTTATAGGTAAAGAGGCAGTGATAAATGAAAGTAATGTAGTAGTGGTCACTAAACCCCTCTGCCATGAGGGATTCAATAGCGTTAGTTCCTCATTAAAGCCGTTGTCGGGGTGCATCAAATAGAAATTTGAAAAGGAATAGCCAACTAACCCCTAATTATCAAAATACAGAAAATACTAATTATACCTTAATTAGCTTTTCTTTTAATGTACTGAAATTTGTTACTTTTTGTGTGGCACAAATGGATAGTTATATCAACAATAAATAGGTTGTTTTAATAACTTTCTTTTACCTCTGGGAAAACTACACTCCAATTTTTAATATGCAATAATGCTTCTCTCTAGCCTGTAGGAGATGAAAATTATTAAGTAGCTTTATTTTTTTGAAGATTTTACAGCAGCTTTGGGAAGAATTATTTCACCATGCATCAATTACTTTTAATTGAACTGAATATTTTTCAGATTGCACCAAATGTCTTTCATTTAAGTTTAGCAGTTAGAGTTTAGGAAAGCAGCATAATGAGGATCGCAGATAACCTCTGTCATATATTGTAATAAATAAGGATGATTATTTGTTTTGCTTGGTTGTAGAAAGAACTCAAGGTTGCAGTTGTAAAATGTAGTCAGTCACCTTATCTAGTGCTAGTCAGCGTGGAGTAATAAAGGCAATGTATTCTAGACACTTCACTTAGGAGTCTTTCTCTTACCCCAAATAAGGTAGTTTTCAACGGTCTAGTTAAGAAAGGATTTGCATATTTAAAATAAAGATTCAGTATTACAGTGGGGAAATCAGCTAGGGTTTTAGTGTGATAGACCTCAGGGTAGCTCTAAGCCCATAGTAGCTTTTGCTACTCTGGGGGAATTTATTGCTTTGCCTGCATATTCACTGCCTTGCCCATAAGTTGCAGTGATGCTTGATGTTGTGATGATTAAGTAAAATAGGGCAGGTCCCTAGCATAACATTTAGTGCAGTGCAGAAGCTCAAAAATTAAAATTTGTTGGTATTGGTAATAAGAAAAGTCTTAAGGAAATTCTGTCTCTGAAAATTTAAATTATTATGTAATTGTCTTTCAAGGGATTGAGTGTAATCTCATCTTCAGGACATTTAATATAATTATCAAATTTTGCTGAATATTATTTAACTTACCATAAAGTTTTTTCCCCTATGTTTGACAAAGAATTGGGAATAGTATGTCTTTGGGTACGGGGTGGTAGTGGAGTTCTTGTTGTCTCCCTGTGTCACATAGAATTGTGAATTAAAGCCAGATAATCATATTCTAAAGCCAAATAGAAAAAGATAGAAATGTGACTTATGACCTCATTAAATTTATAGTTTTTAGATCGGTATATCTTCTCTCTTCTTTTGACTTTTTGAGACAGGGCTTCTTTGTGTAACAGCCCTAGGTGTCCTAGAACTTGTGCTGTAGACCAAGCTGGCCTTAAACTTACAGGGATCCACCTTCTTTTGCCTCCCAAGTGCTGGGACCAGAGACTTGTGCCACCACACCCAGTCCATCTTCTCATTTTTGATGCTTAGATTTAATTTGTGTTCATCTTGTTCATCCTTTTGGCTTTTCTGATTGTTTTTTGATGGGCAGTAATGATGAAATACAGTTTTCATCAGCCGTATCTGTCAATATAACTCTCTAACTTTGTTTTCCTCATCAGTAAAATAACACTGCTATGTGTAGCTCTTCCTGGTGATTGCATTGAGTTTTGCCTCTTTTCTCTCATCAGTTTTTACAACAAAACAAACTAACATTTTGGAAGGACAAAAAAAGAAATGAGTCACTCAAAGAAGAGAGTAGGAAAGTATTTTTAATCATTGAAAACATTACTGTCTTCAAAATAATCCCTTCCCACTGCTTTCAATAAATAACTGCATGGTGGAAGAAAGTTGTAAACTAGTGTTGTGTACATCTCCATCCTGCCTTTCACCTCGTCACTAAGTTAGAGATGACCAGGTCCCTGGAATAGTTGAACACAGATTCTGATGTCCTGCTGCAGACAGATCTAGTGGCTCAGAGGGTCTGAGCGTGTGTGTTGATCATGCCAGCCACGCAGGATCCTCTGGTCTCCACTAAAGTTTGAAAACTTTTGACTCCCGTACTTGAAGACTGGTGACAGGTTCTGTCTTTTTCCTTTTGACCATCACTTGGGAGTTAGGGCTGAATATGGATTAACTGCCTCTAACCCTTTTTAGTTAGAATGTTGTAATCTTCTAACCTAAACTTTTGAAAAAGGAAGTGGAGGAAAATGCCACTTGCCTAGTACACCTAGATTCCCTAAAGGAATATTTAGGTCAGTAGGATTTGTGTTTTTCTGGCCAAGGAACTAAAATGCCTATGAGTATACAATGTGTAAATCAATAGAAATTACAATCTGAACCAATACTTGAATTCTCAAATGTTGTCTTTTCTGTTCTCAGCGTTTTATGTGTACTTCACTATATTTCAGATTCTGTAGCAAGAATCAGATTATATGGGTATTGTTAGCCATCTCATTAGCCAGGTTGTCCCAGGCTAGTGTGTAAATTACTCCAATTATTCTTTTTGTTTTGTTTTGTTTTTAAATGTAGCAAATAGCAGCGATAGTGTTAGGAAGGTTGAAGAGTCAGTGGACCTGTATGTCAGATACTTGGCACACTGCCTGACCTGCCAGTGTTGAGGGCACTAACTGTTCTGATGCTGATGACATGGCCTTTGCTTTTGTACTTCAGTTTAACCAGGGCCAGCACTGGTTTTAGGGTTACAAAATGTTAGACTAGCTCTAAATCAACATGAGCTATGCTCATATGATCTCACAGCGTGTGCATAGATCTGCACCAGGTTCTCTGCACTTATCTTATGGCTCCCCTTTTAGTGCTCTTGTGGGGTTTCTGAATGTGCAAATGATTTGGTCTCTGATTCTTGTGACTTTTCTTAGACTCCTTTCCTCCTGTTGGTTTGTCTTACCCAGCTTAAACATGACAGGTTTTGCTTTTATTATACTTTATTTATTTTTATTTGTTTGTTTTCTGAGATAGAATCTCTCTGTGTAGCCCTGGATGTCCTAGAACTCACTCTGTAGACAAGGCTGGCTTCTGCCTCCCACCACTGTGCGCCACCACTGCCTAGCTTGGTTTTTTTTTTTATTGTTATTGTGTTTTGTTTTAAATGAATGAAAGCTAGGGTAAAGATTAAGAACTGCACTGTCACTTTTTCCTATTGGGAGAGGGAAAATCATTTTTTTTTCAATAGAGTGACACTGGGCATATCAACCAACTCCAGGATAGGCCTTGTGTTCAGTAGTTGATCATCATATAATTACATTGCACAGTTTTTGTGTGTGCATTTTTACGTGGTTACAGTTTGGTGTCTTTTGTTTTTGGTTTTACTATTTGGATGTGATTTTATTTTGTTTTCTTGTTTTTGGGGGTAGAAATTATATTGGACTTTTGTTTCATTTTTGAGAAAGAAATTTAATTGGGTGGGCAGGGAGGGGAAGAGGATCTGGAGGGGTTTGGGGGAGGGGAAGAATGAGATAAAATAATTTGAATTTGAAAATTGTTTTAAATAATGAAAAAAGTAATAAACACATACACAAAAACCCTAAAAATGTTAGCCTATAACAGACTGTGGCTAGAATGTAAATAAGCATTTTCAAACTATTTACTATAGACAAGGTATCTGTGAGTAGAATTTAATAAATTTATAGTACTTTTTAAAGGTTGTTTTATTTAGATTTACTGATTTTACTTTATGTAGATGTTTTCCCTACGTGTATATATGTGCACCACATGTCTGCCTGTTGGATCCCCTGGAACTGGAGTTACAGATGGTTGTGGCAGCTGGGACTGAATCCCAGCTGCTTCTCCATAAGCAGCAAGTGCTCTAACTGCTGAGCCATCCATCCATCTCTCCAATCCCTGTTTATGAGGTTTTTTTTGTTTTTTTTTTTCCTCTCCATGAAATGAAGTTGAAAAACTAGCACTAGTATTTAGCATGTTTCTCTCTTGGAAATTTATAGAGGAAATCCTTCTTGAAATATTCTATGTCATTTCAAGATAAGATGCCAGTAATTTAAACTTAAATCTAGGTATTTTATGTCAGAAAGCATTAAAGAATTTATAACTGATATTTTGTCATCCCCCCAACCAAAATAAAACCACATCAAAAGAAGAAGAAGAAGAAGAAGAAGAAGAAGAAGAAGAAGAAGAAGAAGAAGAAGAAGAAGAAGAAGAAGAAGAAGAAGAGTTATTTATAGCTGGAAACATTTGATAGTATTTGTTAAGAATCACACACCTTTGTCACTGCTGCCTGTGTAAGTCATAGCAGTGAGGTGTTGGAGGTGTGCTCATGGCAAAGCACTTACCTAGTTCAAACAAGGGCATGGGTTCTGTCTCCATCATAGACAAAATGGCAAGGTGGGAAAATTTTTTAAATAAAATAACAGTTGTATCCGGTACATGTGATGATGTCTACTTTAAAATAAATATTGTTAATCAATGCATTTAATTACAAATCACCATTTGGGAGAAGAAACACATTCAAATGTCTACTGTCATGAAGGTTTTTTTAAAAATCTGTCATCTTTATAATTTAAACATTTCCAAAATTTACTTTATATGTAACTTTAAGTCCTTTGAATTTATGGCTAAGCTACCATTAGCCTAAAAAGCAGCTCAGTCTCTGCAGAAGTTTACTGGGGAGTGATGGAAGATTATCGTGGAGAATCAGGATTGAGGGCCATAGGCATACTTTGGGAAGTGAGGGAAAATGGGATTTGGGGATAAAAATGAGAATTATGTAAATTATTCTGAGATAACAAGAAACTTGTTTCCAGTGACTAATGAAAGAGCTGATTATGAGTTCATCAGAGGAGCTGGTATTGTCAGTGGGTGTTCTCCAGTATCAGCTACTGTGTTCCAAACTGTGGGGTGTCCTGCCAGGGTTTCCATTATCAGGTAAATTGTGCCTAGAGGCCATCATTTCATAGCCTCCTGGCTTTTTTAATTAGAGATTTACAAAGAGGAGTCCAGTTTAATGTTAGTCACTTTCATGATTGATACACGTGTTTTTCCATGTTGTCCAATAGAATGCATTCTGTAAGAATCAGGCTGAAGGGATGTTGGCATAATTTTGATTTTCAGAGTTCTACACTTTTGTTCTCCAACTTTTTTTCCAATCCTCCTTTCCTGTATGTCTTAACTGCAAAGATATCAAATGAGTCAGGGTTAAATGATCTCTCCTCAAGCATTTATTGTTTCTTTGTGGTAATAACATTAATACTCCTTTCTTACTAGTTTTACAGAAATATACAAGATTATCTGTAGTCACCGTACTATGCGGTATAACCTCAGAACTTATCACCTGTCTTAACTATACCATAGTGTTGTTAGCCAGTGCTTCCCCACCCTTCCTCCCTTGTCTATACTCCCAGCCTGTTGTGCCCCATGTCTACTGTCAGCTTCTAACACTGCCCATCTGAATGAGATTGTAAATGGTTGAGTTTCTGTGGCTGAGTAGTTTTGTTTTGAGAGTAGCTTGTTTAGCAAGTGTGACCTCTAGCAACCTAAAGATCTGGAAGACTGCTTGAACCAAGACTCGGCAGCACTTAGTTGTTACTGAATCTTAATCATGGTGAAATAATGTTTTTCTTAAAGCAAAAAATAAGACAATGAATGAGATAGTAAGGGCATCAGCTGATAGCAATATTAATGAAATAAATGATCAAAGGAATGTAAAATTGTTTCAGGAAATCTGAGATGGAGGGAGTGATTGCAATAATACTTGGGATGTACCCGAGGTGTCAGAAGTGGTCTTTTGTCATAAGCTTGCTTAATTTAGTTATTTGAAGTTGGGAATTTGGTTCTTTCAAACTCTGGTTAGCATCTTTAGATCCATGAGACTAGGTGACTGTGAAACACACTTTCTAGATAATTATTTCATCATCACAACACGCCTGGAAGTTTTCAGACATAACAGTGAAGACAGTATTTAAAAGGGTTAGTCATGTGTAGAACACTTGGTCTGTATGTGCAGCATATTTAGGTTTCTAGTCTTTGCCTAAAATCTATTTTTTTATTATGAAGATTAAAAATGTATCTAAGCTAAATTGTCAATCATGACTTTTTGTTTTGTTTTGGTTTGTTTTTTGTTTTCAAGACAGGATTTCTCTGTGTATCTTTGGTGCCTGTTTTGGAACTAGTTCCTATAGACCAGAGTAGCCTCAAACTCACAGAGATTCCCCTGCCTCTTCCTCCCGAGTGCTGGGATTAAAGGTGTGCACCACCACCCACCAAGCTCATAACTTCTTTTTAACAAAGGAGAATTCTCTAATTTTACAAAGGGAGTAAGAGTTTTATTGTATAAATAGTGAAGTAGATCACTAACTAAAAATGAAGCAGGAAAATGAATACCAAGGTGAGGGAGAGATTGTTGAATGTTGGTTTCTGTAACTCAGAAATTCTTAGAGATATAGGGAGATGAAAGTCTATATCAAAAAAGCATTGTTTTCTCTAAGTGACTGTTGAAATATACTTGAATCACGAACTCAGAAGTTCTGTCTTCCAGTTCACTTAGTAAACATCAATCAAGGCCAGCTCTATGTTTTATAAATGTATTTCTAGCTTAATTGATTAAGGTGGTTGTTTGCTTATTTAGCTGTGTACCCATTCTTTTGTTAGCTGAATATCACTTGGTTAAATGATTATTTGGCATCCATGTCATTGTACCTTTTATTCCAAGCAAACAACAAAATAAGATGTGCAGCAAACATTAACCACAATAACGTGTACATCCAAGCATGATGTGTTATACGTAGCACTGTGGATGTGAAAACAGGATAACCAGGAGTTCAAGGCCACCCTCTGCTATATAGCATATTCAAAGCCAGCCTAGCCTGCGTGGGACCTTGTCTTTTGTATCCTCTGATCCAGTGATAACAGACCAAGGAATCTCCTGCTGGGAAATTGTCACTCCTTCTTGCATTATATTTAATAGTAGTAAATCTAGTATAAACAGACTCATAGCTATCATTATGGCAATTCAGGAAATTACTTGCAAGAAGTGTTTTGATATGATGTAAATAGAAAGTAGTACACAATATTAAATATGTAGTAAGATCTCAATTATATGAAAAAAGAGCAAAGGAATCTAAGTAAATGAGCCGAAATCTTCACTTTTTTTAACCCTCAAGATAGAGTTTTCCCCCTGTGTTCTTTACTATTATTTCTCATATAAAGAACATTAATTTTAAAAAAATATGCCTTTTTAATCTTCACAGTTTGATTATTAGATGAAACTCTGAGCATTTAATATTAACTTTTAAAATCATACTTGGTTTGGTCGTATGTGGTGACATCTGTCGTGTGTGCATTTCTCACCGATTTGGTGAATTTTATTTTTATGTGCATACCTTTTCAGTTAATGACATTTTGGGTTATGATAGTTATTATGTTGGATTTATAATAGTTATGTTGGGGAAACTGCCACTTCAAATAATTAGGAACAGTCAGACTGTTTTTGGAGTTTAGATTTCTGTGAAAACACATAGAAGCTCATGTATGTAATCTTGTTTTTTAATTTTTTTTATTCTTAAGCATATATACTATATATATATATTGCCTTAATAGCTCACATTATTTAAATGTATACAATATCAAAAATATATAATCATATAAAAGTAGTACAGTGAAACTATCAGTACTTGGGAGACTGAGGCAGGAGAGTCCCAAGTTCAGGCCTACCTGGACTACAAAGTGAGTTCAAGGCCAGGATGGACAACAAAGTGAGACCCTGTCTCAAGATCTAAAACTAAAAAGAGGCCCAGAGGTAGAGCTTAGTGGTAGAGCACTTCTTAGCATGGACAAAGGCCTAGGTTTAACTCCCAGTACTGCCAAAACAAAATAATAAAAAAAAGATACTAAAATGAGAGGGTTTTGATAGCATAGATCTTTCTCACCTGATGGCCTATCTGTCTTGCTGTGTGAGGTTCCTGGGGTATTTTAACCACTACTGATTAAAACCAGTCCTAGTGATGCACCTGTTTTGCTTCACTTCAGTCTTGGGTGTCTTTCTGGATCCTCGCTGTTGAGAAAATGAAATCAGCTATTGGAATCGCAAAACAACAACACCAAAAACAAACAAAAAAACCGTGTTAAAGGGTTGCAGGTTCAGGTCTTTAATTTTAAATTTCTGTATAATAGTTTCTAAGCTAAGTCTTAGATTTTTTAAAAATCATTTATGTTTCTTCTAGACAGAAAGCTAACATTCATAAATCTAGATGAATTGGCATTTAGGTAATTTTTTTCAACCTTTTATTAATGTTATGGGCTATAATGGCATTGTGTAGTTTTGAGAGCATATCAAAAAGTCATCAGGCTTTCTGTCCCAGGCTTGGTGACTGACCCGTTGAAACCAGTTCCCATTACCCAGGACCCACCTCATGCGCAGGGTAAAAACTGCAAATTAGAAACTAGTGAACTGAGCCGGGTGACGGTGGTGCACACCTTTAACCCAGCATTTGGGAGGCCAGTTACAGGACAGGCTCCAAAGCTACAGAGAAACCCTGTCTCAAAAAACCAAAAAGAAAAAAGAAAGAAAGAAACTAGTGACCTGAATTCCTTGAATTTGGGTTCCAAGTAGAGAAAAGCCTTCGAGGTGAAGTAGTCTTACATGTCGTTACCAGGTTTCTGTGTGCCTTGCTTTAGGATCAGAGCAGCAGGGTGGTGCGTCAGATTCAGTGTTAATTACTTTGTTGCTGAGATAGGTGCTGATCTCCCATTTTACAGAGGAAGAAATAAGGGCCACATGTGATTACCACCCTATGAATAAGCCTTGTAGTAATTGATGGCACTGAAATTAGTCTCCCAAAATTTCTGTCAGCATGTTAGAGATTTTTAAGGTGTGAGTAAAGGGATTTAATGGACATTTGTGCTAGATCATTAGAATATGTTCCTACTGAAGGTGGTCAGAGAAGTTCTGTTGTAGGAAGTACAGCAGGTGCTTGTTGCCATCTCCATGATAGGACAGGTTCCTTGCTAGTGACTCTTTCTACACCCTGCGATCCAGATGACATTTAACTTGTGTGTCAGCTGCATATCTTAAGGACTTTTCTTGTGTTAATTCCAAAACGAAAAAGAAAATAAATCATCAGCTATGAAAAGGCAGTTTAAAAACATTTAAAAAGATAGAAATGTAGTTCACTCAGCAGAGTGCGTATCTAGACTCTGAAAGGCTCAGGTCTGACTCCCGGCTCTGCAAGTATTCCTTACAACAGTTACAACACAAGCACCAGAGGTCTGCCCAGAGCCTCATAGCAGAACACTCACTTCTCCTTTTCTAGTACAGTGATTTTACCTAGTTACTGTTTATTAAACCATTGCATTAATCCATTTTTCATAGATAGAACGTAATTAGCTTTCTAAGAAAATTCTATATTTGTAACTAGAAATCTGATGCAAGCTACCAGGGAATTTTTTTTTAGCCACTTTATCATTTTCACGATGAAAATTAAGCATTTGTAATAATAAATAAAAGTTTTTCAGTTGTTGTGACTGTGGTCTGGTTTTATTTCATGCTACTAATAAAATCACATTGTGTTCAAACATTGCAATTATCACTGAAGTGCACATCTATTAACTAAAACGTTAGGCTGAGTGTAATTACTGTCTAGAGCCAGTATCTCTGAAACTGTATATACAATGCTATTAAACTATAAGCAATATTGTGACTATTTAATTGAATATTTAAATGATTCAGAGTTTATACTATCTTTAACAATGAGAAAGAATAGTATATACATTGATTTGGTTGGTTTTTATGTTTTTAGAAAAATACAGAAGTTTTCAGTATGATTGAAATATGTACCTGGAGATACAGAAACTAGAATGTCATTGCTATAATATAATATTTATTAATCTTTATGAAATCATTTTTACCAGAGCATTTTACTGTGGTAAAATATAAATCATTTTTGGTTTTAGTTTTGTTTTGGTTTGTTTTTGAGACCGGGTTTAGCTGTATAGCTCTGGCTGTCCTGGACCTCACTAAGTAGATCAGACTGGACTTGAACTCACAGAGATCCACCAGCCCCTGCCTCCCATGTGCTGGGATTAAAGAGGTGCCTGACTGCCTGTCAACTTTCTTTTAAGTGTGAGAGTCTGTGAGATAAACTCACAAACTGCGGCCGTCACCCGCATTTCATTTCTAGGCACCTTCCTTTCTGTAAAGCTAAATCTGTGTAACCAGTGAACACTAACTTCAATTCTTCCTCTATCTTTGGAACCCCCGGCAGCTGCCTTACTTCTTTGTCCTCATGGTTTTATTGCTTTAGGATCTTCACATAAGTATAGTCATATAATATTTGGTGGTCTTTTCCCATCTCATAGCATATGCCACAATTCCCTTTTAAGGCAGATTGTATTCATTAACTCTAGTTGGATTGTTTCCATGGTTTGGGTATTTTTGATAATACTGATACGGACATAGATGTACAAATATCTCTTTGAGACCCTGCTTTTATTAGCCAAAAGTACATTGCTGCATCATATAGGGGGTTCTATATTCAAGGTTTTTTTGTTGTTTTTCAAGACAGGGTTTCTCCGTGTAGTCCTGTCTGTCCTGAAACTCAACTCTGTAGACCAGGCTGGCCTTGAACTTACAGGGATCCATCTGCCTCTGTCTCCTGAATGCTGGCATTAAAGACCTGTGCCACCACCTCCAGGACTGTATGTTCAAGGTTTTGGACACAGTTTGCCCATTTATGAGTTGCAATGTGACATTTCAGTATGTATATGTTGTGTTTAATGATCAAATCAGGCTATTAGGCATATCCATCAATTCAAACATTTGTTATTTCTTCATGCTGGGAGTATTTAAAATCCTCCCTACTGGCAGTTTTGAAATACACAATTAATTGTTGTCAAAATTAGGTAACCTCCTGTGCTATAGAACAGGATTTATTCCTCCTGTGCTGTTAGGATCCTCTCGCCGTCTTCCATTCTCAGCTGTCTGCAGTCTGTAAGAACCGCTGTTCTCAGCTTCCACAAGATCAGTGCTTTTGCTTTCCCATTTGTCTCTCTGTGGCTGATTTTATTTCACTTAGTATAATGACTTATGCATCTTTAGGCAAATGACAGGAATTCATACATTTTATGGGTAAATTGCATTTTATGGTACATATATACCACATTTTCTATATTTGTTCATTTGTTAATGCTTACCTAACCTTACTTTCTATCTTGGCTCTTTTAAGTTTAATATTTGAGGAAAAACTATGTTTATAGAATCTCAACAAAAATTTTGTTTTCGTTTATTGAAGTCCTTTATGCATGAAAACATACATCACATTCATGGTACATTAGAATGTTTGTAATCAACTCTTTTGACTTAGAAGGCCTCTGGGCTTTTCAGATATGGACTATCACAATTGCTTGTCTCCATAGTAGTCACATTGTGTTTCGATAGCTACTGTATGGAGATGACTTGAGGTTCCTCTAGCGTTCCTTCCTAACCTATATAACTTATGGTGCACAGTGGGTTGTCACTACTTCAGTTCTGTGGGATTGCTAACCGCATGTTTTGTGTGTGGCCAGGTAGGCATGCTCATAGCTGCAATGATGAAGATACTCGTAAGCCTCTCTGCTCCTTAGAAGCATACTGAATTTTGTTAGAGAAAACATTTTAAATTTAGAGTCAAATGGGCATGATATCAATAAGTAGGACTAGTGCCTTAGGCAATTTATTTTCCTCTGTTTTTCCAAGTAAAACCACTTCACCAATTATTTGAAGATCTAGAAGTAGTAAGAATAAAGAGCTTTATGTAGAATTAGCATTCTCTAAATGTTAGCTATTCGATTGCATTAGTTATACAACCTTGGGTAAGTTTTGACTTATCTCATGTATAATGAAAGAACTCAACTGGAATAGGAGAAATAAATCTTTGGATACTTGAAATAATATGCAGATATTTTTATTTTTTGCACATTTTGGAGAAACTATGTTGTCTTTAACAGATTTGTAAAATGACTTACTTGTCTTCAGTAAGGGTAGTCTAAGGATGGTTGTATCCAAGTTCTTTGCTAATGATAAAAGGCCATAATTATTATACTTCATCTCAATGTAGCCAGAGTTAGGAAAATTTGTTATGAAAAAAAAAGATTTTCAATATAAATGCTTACTAGTCACAAAGGTAATCATAGTTTTTTGGCTAATGGCAGTGATGGGATAGTTTGTAATCAGCATCAAATGACCATTTTTCTGGGAAAAAATGATATCTTTAGTTAAAGACATTAGCAAAATAGCTTATGTCAGTCTGTTGAAATGTATGTGGCCTCTTTTTTGAGATCCTTTTATCCCTCGTCTGTTTTTAGAATTCCTTTGTCTTCTACACCGATAGCTTTGTGAAAATGAGTTACTTTCATTAATGTTTATTTTGAAATTTCTCAGTCAATTTTAAAGAATAAAGTTGGTAGGTAAAGGTATTGAAGGGCACCACACACACACACACACACACACACACACACACACACACACACACACACACCCTGCAAAGCCTCAGAGACTCCCTCCTGGATCCCAGTTAGGCACAAACCACACCCAAACACCTGTTTTTTATAGAGAGATCTTTATTAAGCAGTGAAGAAAAGTTAAAGTGGTTGCTTTCTGACTTTGGCAGAAAACAGCAAATGACCTCACAGGTGTCATTTTTAAAAGAAGAAGGGGAGGTCTGTGTTAGAATGGACTGGGGTGCTGCGGTAAAGGAGGAGAGGAAGAGGACAAGGGAAACAGGAAAGGGGTACTTGTCCCAGAGGGACAAAGGAGACAGATGTGCCACATAGGCAAGGGGCTGTTTATGAAGATACAAGAGAAGCTCGGTGTTAGGATGAGGTGTTTAATTTTAATTGGGCATGTTAATTAGTGTGAGCCAAAGGAAACTTCTGATTGCTGGACCTTGGTAGTCATCCTCAGGAGGAGGGAGTGGCCAAATAAGGGAATAGACCTTAATGGCTAGCTTTAGGAATATAATCTAATGGTTTTTAGCAAGGCAGGGGGAATGGGGGACAAGGACAGTGCCTGCCAGAGCCTCATGCTCCAGTAGGCAAGTGTTCCTTCAGGTATAGCAGAGTTTGACAGTCATTTAATTTCAGGGCTTGAAATAATCATGCTTTCCTGTCTTTTAGGTTTTCTGTTTAGAGGTTTAATATTATGTTGATGTGTTTCTTTTTGTATGGAGCTAATATTTTTGTCATAATAATTGTTTGTTTTGTTATTAGATCAGTTAGGTGTGATTGTAAGTTCTTTCCTAGTTGTGCCTGTGTTATAGTCCAGATATCCCTGTATTCAGATGTCCATTTCTTTCTGTAGATTTGAGGGAGTTCTCTACAGTCATTCTACTGACTAGATTTTCTTTGCCTTTAGTACTTTATCTTAGCTCTTTCTTCTACCTCAGAGATTCTTAGATTTGATCTCTTGATCACATTGTTGAAAGTTGTGATTGTATTTATTTATTATTCTGTATTGATGTTTGCAGTATTTCCAACCTCATTCTCTATACCAGGTATTCTTTTTCCTGCTTGGTCTAGACTTGTTATACTTTCCTTCATTGCAGCTTTTCATTTCTAACATTCTCAGTAACTTACCTTTCAGACTTTCTCATCCATGTTGCTGATTTTCTCCTTCATGTTGTTATTGGCTTTATTCTCCAGGTCCTGAATTGACTTCTTTACTGTACTAATAATCTGCTTTTCTGTGTCTTCTTTGAAGCTATCCTTTTTGCAAGGAAGTATTTCAATTCTCTATTCACTATTTTGCTCATTTTAGTATTTTTGGATTCAGTAGTTGAGGAATTAAAATCATTTGGAGGAGTTATGAATTGTCTTAATTTGCATTTTTCTTGAAATATACTTGATTTGTCAGTTTTGAAAGATAACTAACTGCTGGGTATAACATTCTTGTTTCACTGTTATTTTTTGGTTTTGCTTTTGGTTTGTTTTTTGTTTTGTGTTGTGTTGTTTTGTTTTTCTTTCTGCTCATGAAAGGACTTGGTTATTCCGATGCTACTGTCATTTATGTGATTTGATGTCCCTGAAAAATAATTTCTTTCACGTGGACTTGTTTGATGATAATTTTTGATGTGGATTTTATTTGACTATTTCATTTTGTCAGTGTTTCAGTCTCCTTGCTGAGTGCTTCCTCCATATATTAGATTTGCCTCTCTAATTTGCTAATTGTTTCTGTTTACTTTGGAGACTCTCTTTTGAGGGCTTAGATTTTCTTAGTCCATGCATCTATTTGAATCTTCTTTGTAATAATTACTTATTTTTAAAAGTAAGACTCTGAATTCTTTCTCAGAATTTTTTGCTGTCTCTGATTTTAGGTTCCTTTTCAGGGGAATTGGTCAGTTGGGGATGAGTCAGGGATGGTGGTTGTGCCGCATTCATTGTCGTGTGTGCTCGTGTGTGTAGACGGTTTTGTCTTTCAGTTATGTCTTCCTTTCTACTGGTTTGGACGTTTTTAGGAATCTTAGATGTCTGCATGAAGTTCAGCTCTGGAGGCTGGTGAAACTTGGTGATGATCTTAAAGTATGGTAGTTGAGGTAATCCTCTCTTGGCTAAATTCCAACAGGACCAAGGGTATAGCACTGACTAGCCAGGAACTCATTATGCAGAACAGAGTGTTCTTGAATTCACAGAGATCTGCTTGCCTCTGCCTTCCAAGTGCTGTACCTAAAGGTATGTGCCAGCACACCCAGCCTAGGGAGATAATTTTTTACATTTATAAACATGTACTATTTAACAATATTCTTTGTGTGTATCTATATTTCTGTGTATTATTTTTATTGTCATTTGAAAACTTTATTTTTTTCCTTATTTATTTATTTATAAGAATTTCCACTTCCTCCCCTCTTCCCAATACCCTCCCGCTCCCCCCACTCCCTCTCCTCCTCCCTCTCCAGTCCCAAGAGCATTCAGGGTTTCCTGCCCTGTGGGAAGTCCAAGTTCCTCTTCCAGGTCCAGGAAGGTGAGCATCCAAACAGACCAGGATCCCAAAAAGCCAGTTCATGCAGACGAAACCAGACCCATTGCCATTATCAATGGCTTCTCAGTCAGCCCCCATGTCAGCCACATTCAGAGAATCTGGTTTGATCACATGCTCGTTCAGTCCCAGTCCAGCTGGCCTTGGTGAGCTCTCATTCAATGAGTCCCCTTGTATCAGTGGGTGAACGCACCCCTCGCGGTCCTGACTTCTTTTTTCATGTTCTTCATCCTTCTGCTCTTCATTTGAACCTTGGGGGCTCAGTCCAGTGCTCCAATGTGGGTCTCCCTCTCTATCTCCATCCATCGTCAGATGAAGGTTCCCTCTGGTTCTGCCTTCCTTGCTCACAGAAAACTTTCTTTAACTTACTTTGTATTACATATCTTAGAAAATTGATTCTGTCAGCTGTTTTATTTCTAGTTAAAAAGGTATTTTGTTCTTATCTTTTCATTATTTGTATAGTGGGTATAAAATTCTAGCTTTGTATTTCCTTTCTTTCAGCTATCTGAAAGGTATTCTGTTGCCTTTGGGTTGTCATGGTTAGTTCTTTCACTAACTTTCAAACCTGTGACAGTTCTGGAATTTGTTCAGGAAGTTCAAGTCTCCTAAAACTGTTGTGATGTTCCCAAATAGGTGAGAGTACTGTGCTTTCCATTGTAAAGCTGGACCATACTTCACACTCTGTTTCCCCCTCTGCAATTTCAAATGCTTGTCTCATTTTTTCAAAGGATTCCATTGCTGTACCGTAACCTATTTTCCTTGTCCTATTGTCCACTGTAGATTCATATATTTAATTGATGTTCTCATTGTGTAACTGAAAAAAAACTGGGTTTATTGCTCAAGATTAAAAAAGCAATGCATTCTTTCAGAAATGAAGGTTCATTGTGCATACTACCTTTGAGGCTGGTGATTTAAAATGAGCATTTGTACAGCCTGCATCTCTGTTTTTGTAAACTTTACATTACAAAGGAAGAAGAAATTTAATAACTAAATCAAAAAGATAATTTAAGAGATGAAGTGTGAAGATTAAATGATGGAGCAATGAGGTAAACACATTTACAGGAGCACGCAGGCCTCACAGCGGTGATAGCAGTTGGCCCGAGACTTGTTACAGGAAATAGAAGTCACAGTCTGTCTGGTGCAGCCTCCCCCATTCTTTGACATATTATCTGTAGTTGTTTTTCACAGAATTGAGTCTTTGACTTACAAGAATAATAGAATTGTCATTTGGTCTTTTTTTTCCCCCAGACTTTCTGTGTATATTTTATCTTTACATGGCTTATGTTTGTTACTCTATTACTTTTTTTTTACAAAGTTTAATATTTATTTTATTACCTTTACTCCTTTAATCAATGATTGTCTGTACTCTGACTCTTTAAAGGCCTGTTTTTTATTTTATTTATTTAGAATTTCCACCTCTTCCCCGCCTCCCTTTTCCCTCCCCCTCCCCACCTCCCCTTTCCTCTCTAGTCCTAAGAGCAGTCAGGGTTCCCCCCGTCCATCCAGGTCTATAAAGGTGAGCATCCAAAGAAACCAGGCTCCCACAAATTCAGTCCATGAAGTAGAATCCAAACCCAGTGCCATTGTCCTTGGCTTCTCAGTTAGCCTTCATTGCCAGCCACGTTCAGAGTGTCCAGTTTGATCATATTCTCCATCACTCCCAGTCCAGCTGGCCTTGGTGAGCTCCCATTAGATCAGTCCCACCATCTCAGTGAGTGGATGCACCCCTCGCAGTCCTGACTTCCTTGCTCATGTTCTCCCTCCTTCTGCTCCTCATTAGGACCTTGGGAGCTCGGTCTACTGCTCCAGTGTGGGTCTCTGTCTCTATCTCCATCCATCGCCAGATGAAGGTTCTATAGTGATATGCAAATTATTCATCAGTGTGGCTATGGGACAAGGCCAATTCAGGCACTCTCTCCTCTGCTGCCCAAGGAACAATCTGGGGACATCTCCTTGAACCTGGGAACCTCTCTAGAGTCAAGCCTCTTGCCAACCCTAAAATGGCTCCCTTAATTAAGTTATTTACTTCCCTGCTCCCATATCCACCCTTCCTCCATCCCACCTATCCCATTTCCCCAAGCTCTCCCGAATCCTTCCCTTCTCCCTACTCGCTACCCATCTCCCCCTACATCCACCCCACCCCCACCCCCGTCCACCCAACTTTTGCCTGGCAATCTTGTCTACTTCCAATATCCAGGAGGATAACTATATGATTTCTTCGAACTCACCTTCTTATTTAGCTTCTCTAGGATCACAAATTATAGGTTCAATATCCTTTAATTATGGCTAGAATTCACTTATGAGTGAGTACATACCATGTTCATCTCTTTGGGTCTGGGTTACCTCACTCAGTAAAGTGTTTTCTGTTTCCATCTGTTTGCATGCAAAATTCAAGATGTCGTTGTTTTTTACCGCTTAGTAAAATTCCAATGTGTGTATGTTCCACACCTTTAACCATTCTTCTATTGAGGGGAACCTAGGTTGTTTCCAGGTTCTGGCTATTACAAATAGTGCTGCTATGAACATGGTTGAACAAATGTTTTTGTAGTATGATTGGGCATCTCTTGGGTATATTCCCAAGAGTGGAATTGCTGGGTCCTGAGGGAGGTTGACTCCCAGTTTCCTGAGAAACCGCCACACTGATTTCCAAAGTGTCTGCACAAGTTTGAGTTCCCACCAGCAATGGATGAGTGTTCTCCTTACTCCACATCCTCTCCAGCAAAGGCTGTCATTGGTGTTTTTGATTTTAGCTATTCTGACAGGTGTAAGATGGTATCTCAAAGTTGTTTTGATTTGCATTTCCCTGATTGTTAAGGAGGTTGAGCATGACCTTAAGTGTCTTTTGACCATTTGAATTTCTTCTGTTGAGAATTCTCTGTTCAGTTCAGTACCCCATTTTTAATTGGGTTAATTAGAGTTTCAGTGTCTAGTTTCTTGAGTTCTTTATATATTTTGGAGATCAGACTGAGGAGTTGGTAAAAATCTTCTCCCAATCAGTATGTTGCCTTTTTGTGTTAATGACAGTGTCCTTTGCTTTACAGAAGCTTCTTAGTTTCAGGAGGTCCCATTTATTCATTGTTGATCTTATTGTCTGTGCTACTGGGGTTCTACTTAGGAACTGGTCTCCTGTGCCCATGTCTTGTAGACTACTTCGTACTTTCTCTTCTATCTGGTTCAGTGTGGTCAGATTAATGTTGATGTCTTTAATCCATTTGGACTTTAGTTTTGTGCATGGTGATAGATATGGATCTACTTTCATTCTTCTACAGGTTGACATCCAGTTATGCCAGCACCATTTGTTAAAGATGCTTTCTTTCTTCCATTGTATAATTTTAGCTCCTTTGTCGAAAATCAGGTGTTCATAGATTTGTGGATTAATATCTTGGCCTTTGATTCGATTCCATTGGTCAACATCTCTATTTTTGTGCCAATACCAAGCAGTTTTCATTACTGTAGCTCTGTAATAGAGTTTGAAGTCAGGGATGTTAATGCCTCCATAAGTACTTTTATTGTATAGGATTGTTTTGGTTATCCTGGGTTTTTCGTTATGCCATATAAACTTGATTATTGTTCTTTCAAGGTCTGTGAAGAAATTTGATGGGATTTTGATGGGGATTGCATTGAATCTATAGATTGCTTTTGGTAGAATTGCCATTTTTACTCTGTTGATCCTCCCAATCCAAGAGCATGGGAGATTCTTCCATTTTCTGGTAATCTCTTCAGTTTATTTCTTCAAAACCTTTAAGTTCTTGTCAAATAGGTCTTTCACTTTCTTGGTTAGAAATACCCCAAGATACTTTATGCTGTTTGTGGCTTTCGTGAAAGGTGATGTTTCTCTGATTTCCCTCTCAGTATGTTTGTTCTTTGTGTATAGGAGGGCAACTGATTTTTTTGGAGTTGATCTTGTATCCTGCCACATTACTAAAGGTGTTTATCAGCTGTAGGAGTTCTTTGGTAGAGTTTTTGGGGTCGCTTATGTACACTATCATATCATCTGCAAATAATGAACGTTTGACTTCTTCCTTTCCAATTTGAATCCCGTTAATCTCCTTATGCTGTCTTATTGCTATTGCTAGAATTTCAAGCATTATATTGAAAAGATATGGAGAGAGTGGTCAGCCTTGTCTTGTTCCTGATTTTAGTGGGATGGCTTTGAGTTTCTCTCCATTTAATTTAATGTTAGCTGTCGGCTTGTTGTATATTGCTTTTATTATATTTAGGAATGAACCTTGTATCCTTAATCTCTCCAAGACCTTTATCATAAAGGGGTGTTGAATTTTGTCAAATGCTTTTTCAGCATCTAATCATATGGTTTTTTCCCTTCAGTTTATTTATATGATGGATTATGTTGATATATTTTTGTATGTTGAACCAGCCCTGCCTCTGGGATGAAGCCTACTTGATCATAAGGTATAATTTTTTGGATGTGTTCTTGGATTCAGTTTGCCAGAATTTTATTGGAATTTTTTGCATCGATGTTCATGAGTGAGATTGGTCTGTAATTCTCTTTCTTGGTTAAGTCTTTGTGTTGTTTTGGTATCAGAGTGACTGTAGCTTCATAAAAGGAGTTAGGCAATGACTCTTCTGTTTGTGTTTTGTTAAACACATTAAGGAGTATAGGTATTAACTCTTCTTGGAAGTTCTGGTAGAATTCTGCATTGAAACCATCTGGTCTTGGGCTTTTTATGGTAGGGAGATTTCTGATGACAGCTTCTGTTTCCTCGTGACTTACAGGTCTATTTAAACTGCTCGCCTGGTCTTGACTTAAGTTTGGTATATGGTATTTATCTAAAAAAGTGTCCATTTCTTTCACATTTTCCAATTTTGTGGCATACAGGCTCTTTTTCTTTTTTTTTTTTTATTCAAGTATCTGAAAACACTCTTTCCACTTCCTCCCCTCCTCCCAATACCCTCCCGCTTCCCCCACTTCCTCTCCTCCTCCCTCACCATTCCCAAGAGCATTCAGAGTTTCCTGTCCTGTGGGGAATCCAAGTTCCTCCCCCCTCCCTCCGGGTCCAGGAAGATGGGCATCCAAACAGGCCAGGATCCCAAAAAGCCAGTCCATGCAGACGAAACAAGACCTAGTGCCATTGTCAATAGCTTCTCAGTCTTCATTTGGACCTCCGGGGCTCAGTCAGCCCCCATGTCAGCCACATTCAGAGAATCCAGTTTGATCAAATGCTCGTTCAGTCCCAGTCCAGCTGGCCTTGGTGAGCTCTCATTCGATCAGTCCCCTTGTATCAGTGGGTGAACGCACCCTTCGCGGTCCTGACTTCCAGTGCTCCAATGTGGGTCTCTGTCTCTATCTCCATCCATCGTCGGATGAAGGCCCCCTCTGATTTTGCTTTCCTTGCTCACGATCTCCCTCCCTCTGCTTCTCATTTGGACCTAGGGAGTTAAGTCCAGTGTTCCAATATGTGTCTCTGTCTCTATCTCCATCCATCGCCAGATGAAGGTTCTATGGTGATATGCAAAATATTCATCAGTATGGTTAAGAGCCAAGGCCAGTTCAGGCACCCTCTCCTTGCTGCCCAGAGTACAATCTGGGGACCTCTCCTTGGGCCTGGGAACCCCTCCAGAATCAAGTCTCTTGCAAACCCTAAAATGGCTCCCTTAGTTGAGATATAAACTTCCCTGCTCCCAGAACCATCCTTCCTCCCTCCCCCCCCATTCCCCCAAGCCATCCCCAATCCTCCCCCTCTCCCCTCTCCCTAACCATCTTCCCCTACTTCCACCCCCCTACCACCCATGCACCCGTGTTTGCCTGGCAATCTTGCCTAGTTCTAATATCCAGGAGGATAACTATATGATTTTCTTCAGTTTCACCTTCTTATTTAGCTTCTCTAGGATCACAAATTATAGACTCACAGACCTTTAACTATGGCTAGAATCCACTTATGAGTGAGTACATACCATATTCCTCTTTTTGGGTCTGGGTTACCTAACTCAGTAAAGCGTTTTCTATTTCCATCCATATGCATGCAAAATTCAAGATGTCGTTGTTTTTTTACCACTGAGTAGAACTCTAATGTGTATATGTTCCACAACTTTTTAAACCATTCTTCTTTTGAGGGGCACCTAGGTTGTTTCCAGGTTCTGGCTATTACAAATAGTGCAGCTATGAACATAGTTGAGCAAATACTTTTGTAGTATGATAGGGCATCTCTTGGGTATATTCCCAAGAGTGGAATTGCTGGGTCCTGAGGGAGGTTGACTCCCAGTTTCCTGAGAAACCGCCACACTGATTTCCACAGCGGCTGTACAAGATTGCATTCCCACCAACAATGGATGAGTGTTCCCCTCACTCCACATCCTCTCCAGCGTAGGCTATCATTGGTGTTTTTGAGTTTAGCTATTCTGACAGGTGTAGGATGGTATCTCAAAGTTGTTTTGATTTGCATTTCCCTGATCGCTAAGGAGGTTGAGCATGTCCTTAAGTGTCTTCTGGCCATTCGAAGTTCATCTGTTGTGAATTCTTTGTTCAGTTCAGTACCCCATTTTTTAATTGGGTTAATTAGAGATTTAGTGTCTAGTTTCTTGAGTTCTTTGTATATTTTGGAGATCAGACCTTTGTCTGATGAGGGGTTGGTGAAGATCTTCTCCCAGTCCGAAGGTAGCCTTTTTGTCTTACTGACAGTGTCCTTTGCTTTACAGAAGCTTCTCAGTTTCATCAGGTCCCATTTATTCATTGTTTCTCTTATTGTCTGTGCTACTGGGGTTCTACTTAGGAAGTGGCCTCCTGTGCCTATATCTTGTAGACTATTTCCCATTTTCTCTTTATCAGGTTCAGTGTGGTCAGATTAATGTTGATATCTTTAATCCATTTGTACTTGAGTTTTGTGCATGGTGATAGATATGGATCTACTTTCATTCTTCTACAGGTTGACATCCAGTTATGCCAGCACCATTTGTTAAAGATGCTTTCCTTCTTCCAGTGTATACCTTTAGCTCCCTTGTCAAATATTAGGTGCTCGTAGGTTTGTGGGTTAATATCTGGGTCTTCTATTCGATTCCATAGGTCGACTTCTCTGTTCTTATGCCAATACCAAGCTGTTTTCAATACTGTAGCTCTGTAATAGAGTTTGAAGTCAGGGTTGGTAATGCCTCCAGAAGTTCCTTTATTGTATAAGATTGTTTTGGCTATCCTGGGTTTTTTGTTTTACCATATAAACTTGATTATTGTTCTTTCAAGGTCTGTGAAGAAGTTTGATGGGATTTTGTTGGGGATTGCATTGAATCTATAGATTGCTTTTGGTAGAATTGCCATTTTTACTCTGTTGATCCTCCCAATCCAAGAGCAGGGGAGGTCTTTCCATTTTCTGGTATCCTCCTCAATTTCTTTCTTCAAAGACTTAAAGTTCTTGTCAAATACGTCTTTCACTTCCTTGGTTAGAGTAACCCCAAGATATTTTATGCTATTTGTGGCTATCGTGAAAGGTGATGTTTCTCTGATTTCCCTCTCTACTTCTTTATCCTTTGTGTATAGGAGGGCAACTGAGTTTTTGGAGTTGATCTTGTATCCTGCCACATTACTAAAGGTGTTTATCAGCTGTAGGAGTTCTTTGGTAGAGTTTTTGGGGTCGCTTATGTACACTATCATATCATCTGCAAATAATGAACGTTTGACTTCTTCCTTTCCAATTCGAATCCCCTTGATCTCCTTATGTTGTCTTATTGCTATTGCTAGAACTTCAAGCACTATATTGAAGAGTTATGGAGAGAGTGGACAGCCTTGTCGTGTTCCTGATTTTAGTGGAAAGGCTTTGAGTTTTTCTCCATTCAATTTGATGTTAGCTGTCGGCTTGCTGTATATTACTTTTATTATATTTTGGTATGATCCTTGTATCCCCAGTCTCTCCAACACCTTTATCATAAATGGGTGTTGAATCTTGTCAAATGCTTTTTTAGCATCCAATGAAATGATCATATGGTTTTTTTTCTTTCAGTTTATTTATATGATGGATTACATTGATAGATTTGCGTATGTTGAACCAGCCCTGCATCTCTGGGATGAAGCCTACTTGATCATAATGGATAATTTTTCTAATGTGTTCTTGGATTTGGTTTGCCAGTATTTTATTGAGAATTTTCGCGTCGATGTTCATGAGTGAGATTGGCCTGTAATTCTCTTTCTTGGTTGTGTCTTTGTTTGGTTTTGGTATCAGGGTAACTGTAGCTTCATAAAAGGAGTTTGGCAATGACTCTTCTGTTTTTATATTGTGGAATACATTAAGGAGTATAGGTATTAACTCTTCCTGGAAGTTCTGGTAGAATTCTGCATTGAAACCATCTGTTCCTGGGCTTTTTTTTGGTAGGGAGATTTTTGATAACAGCTTCTAGTTCTTCACAACTAACAGGTCTATTTGATTGTTCACCTGTTCTTGGTTCAACTTTGGTATATGGTACTTATCTAAAAAGATGTCCATTTCTTTTACATTTTCCAGCTTTGTGGCATATAAACTTTCATAGTAAGATCTAATGATTCTCTGAATTTCCTCTGTGTCTGTGGTTATGTCCCCTTTTTCATTTCTGATCTTATTAATTTGCATGTTCTCTCTCTGCCGTTTGATTAGTTTGGATAGGGGTTTGTCGATCTTGTTGATTTTCTCCAAGAACCAGCTTTTTGTTTGATTGATTCTTTGGATTGTTTTCTGTATTTCAATTTTGTTAATTTCTGCCCTCAGTTTGATTATTTCCAGTCTTCTACTCCTCCTGGGTGAATCAGCTTCTTTTTTTTCCCTAGAGCTTTCAAGTGTGCTGTTAAGTCTCCAATGTGTGCTTTCTCCGTTTTCTTTAATTGGGCACTCAGTGCTATGAACTTTCCTATTAGAACTGCTTTCATAGTGTCCCATAGGTTTGAGTATGTTGTGTCTTTATTTTCTTTAAATTCAAGGAAGACTTTAATTTCTCTCTTTATTTCTTCCTTGACCCAGGGGTGCTTTAATAGTTGACAGTTCAACTTCCATGAGTTTGATGGCTTCCTGGGGGTAGCATTGTTGTTGAATACTAACTTTAAACCATGGTGATCTGACAGGACACAGGTGGTTACTAATATTTTTTTGTATTTGTGAAAGTTTGCTTTGTTACCAAGTATGTGATCAATTTTTGAGAAGGTTCCATGGGCAGCAGAGAAGAAGGTATATTCTTTCCTATTTGGGTAGAATGTTCTATAGATATCTGTTAAGTCCATTTGATTCAGTACCTCCAATAATTCTCTTATTTCTTTGTTAGGTTTCTGTCTGATTGACCTGTCCATTGGTGAGAGAGGTGTGTTGAAGTCTCCTACTATTAGTGTGTATGGTTTGATGGCTGTCTTGAGTTCTAGAAGTGTTTCTTTTACATAAGTGGGTGCCTTTATATTAGGGGCACAGATATTCAGGATTGAGACTTCCTCCTGATGAATTGTTCCTGTTATGTGTATAAAGTGTCCATCTCTATCTCTTCTGATAGATTTTAGTTTGAAGTCAACTTTGTTAGATATTAGAATGGCCACACCTGCTTGTTTCTTAGATCCGTTTGCTTGGAAAACCTTTTCCCAGCCCTTTACTCTGAGTAGATGTCTATCTTTGTGGTTGAGGTGTGTTTCTTGTAAACAGCAGAATGTTGGATCCTGTTTTCGTATCCAATCTCTACGTTTGTACCTTTTTATACGTGAATTGAGTCCATTGATATTAAGTGCTATTAATGACCAGTGGTTGTTGACTCCGGTCATTTTTTGGGTAGTAGAGTGTATGTGTTTTCCTTCTTTGAGTTGTGCTTGTGAAGGGTCGCTAGATGTCTGAGTTATTGTAGGCAGTGTTGGGAATGTTGGATTCCTTGGTTTGTGATTTGCCTTCTATTACTTTCTGTAAGGCTGGATTTGTAGCTACGTATTGCTTAAATTTGTTTTTATCCTGGAATATTTTGTTTTCTCCGTTAATAGTGAACGATAGCTTGACTGGGTATAGTAGTCTGGGCTTGCATCCATGGTCTCTTAGTTTCTGCAGTACCTCTATCCAGGACCTTCTGGCATTCATGGTTTCCATAGAGAAGTCTGGTGTAAGTCTGATAGGTTTACCTTTATAAGTTACTTGATCTTTATCCTTTGCAGCTCTTAATATTCTTTCTTTAATCTGACTGTTTTGTGTTTTGATTATTATATGGCAAGGTAATGTTTTTTTTTTTTTTTGATCCAGTCTATTTGGTGTTCTGTATGCTTCTTGAACCTGCATAGGGATATCGTTCTTTAGGTTGGGGAAGTTTTCTTCTATAATTTTGTTGAGTATATTTTCTGGACCCTTGATCTGCAATTCTTCTCCTTCTTCAATTCCTATTATTCTTAGATTTGGTTTTTTTATTGTGTCCCACAGTTCCTGAATGTTTTGTGATGAGAATTTGTTGGATTTGCTGTTTTCTTTGGTCAGAGCGTTTAATTTCTCTATGGTGTCCTCAGAGTCTGAGATTCTTTCTTCTATCTCTTGTATTCTGTTGGTTATGCTTGTTTCTGAAGTCTCTGTTCGTTTACCTAGATTTTCCATAGCCAGCCGGCCCTCAGTTTGTCATTTCTTCATTGACTCCATTTCAGTTTTCAAATCTTGAACTGTTTCCATTACCTGTTTGATTGTTTTTTCTTGGTTTCCCAGAATTTCATTTACGGATTTACTCATTTCTTCAAACTTTTTGGTATATTTCTCTTCCATTACTTTACTCATTTCCTCAATCTTTTTGTTATACTTATCTTCCATTTCTTTAAGGCAGATTTTCACCTCCTGTTTAAGTTCCTTTATTATTTTCATAAAGATCCGCTTAGAGTCGATTTCTTCTATTTCTTCTGGAGTAGGGTGTTCAATTCTTCTAGTTTCATGCTCCCTGGATTCTGGAGATGTCATGTTGCCTTTCAGGTTGTTGGAGGAATTCTTGCATTGGCGCCTGCCCATCTCCTCCTCTCTGGATGAAACTCCTCAGCACTTTCTGGATAGAACTCCTCAACACTCTCTGGGTAGGACTCCTCAGCACTCTCTGGGTAGAGCTCCTCAACAGTGCAACAGGGCTAGCTGGTCTTCCCAGGACCCAGGAGACAAAAGGGCGGCAGCAGTGGGGGCAGGGAGGGGTCCCGTGGAACACTGAAGACCCTGCTGCAGAAGCTGAGACGGGGAGGGGCTGTGTTCTCTTCCTGGACAGGCTACCCAGGCGAGCACCCACTCACCTCTCTGGGTAGAACTCCTCAGCACTGCAACAGGGCTAGCTCGCATACAGGCTTTTGGAGTAAGATCTAATGATTCTCTGAATTTCCTCTGTGTCTGTGTTTATGTCCCCCTTTTCATTTCTGATATTGTTAATTTGCGTGTTCTCTCTCTGGCGTTTGATTAGTTTGGATATGGGTTTGTCAATCTTGTTGATTTTCTCCAGGAACTAGCTTTTTGTTTCATTAATTCTTTGGGTTGTTTTCTATGTTTCATTTTTGTTGATTTCAGCCCTCAGTTTGATTATTTCCCATCTTCTACTCCTCCTGGGTAAGTCTGCTTCTTTTTTCCTAGAGCTTTTAGGTGTGCTGTTAAGTCTCTAATGTGTGCTTTCTCTGTTTTCTTTATGTGGGCACTTAGTGCTATGAACTTTCCTCTTAGCACTGCTTTCATACTGTCCCATAGGTTTGGGTATGTTGTGTCTTTATTTTCGTTGAATTCGAAGAAGACATTAATTTCTCTCTTTATTTCTTCCTTGTCCCAGGGATGGTTCAGTAGCTGACTGTTCAGTTTTCATTAGTTTCTAGGCTTTTTGGGGTTAGAATTGTTGTTGAATTCTAACTTTATTCTATGGTGGTCCTATAGTACACTGGTGATTACTACAATTTCTTTATATTTATGGATGTTTGCTTTGTTACCAATTATGTGATCAATTTTTGAGAAGGTTCCATGAGATGCTGAGAAGAAGGTATATTCTTTCCTATTTGGGTGGAATGTTCTATAGATGTCTGTTAAGTTTATTTGATTCATTACCTCCGTTAGTTCCCTTATTTCTCTGTTAAATTTCTGTCTGGTTGGCCTGTCCACTGGTGAGAGAGTAGTATTGATGTGTCCTACTATTAGTGTGTAGGGTTTAATGTGTGTTTTGAGTTCTAGTAGTGTTTCTTTTACATATGTGGGTGCTTTTATATTAGGGGCATAAATATTCAGGATTGAGACTTCCTCCTGATGAATTGTTCCTGTTATGTGTATAAAGTGTCCATCGTTTATTTCCTCTATAGTATCTTCAGTGTCTGAGATTCTTCTATCTCTTGTATTCTGTTGATAATACTTGTCTTTGTAGTTCCTGTTCGTTTACCCAGATTTTCCATATCCAGCCTTCCCTCGGTTTGTGTTTTCTTCATTACTTCCTTTTCATTTTTCAAGTCTTGAACTGTTTCCCTTACCTGTTTGATTGCTTTTTCTTGTTTTTCTTGGGTATCTTTGAGAGATTTATCCATTTCCTCTACCTTTATGTTTGTCATCTCTATTTCTTTATGGCAGTTTTTCACCTCTTGTTTAAGGTCCTCTAATAGTTTCATAATGTTCCGTTTAAAGTCAGTTTCTTCTATTTCTTCTGGAGTAGGGTTTCAGTTCTTCTTGTTTCGTGATCCCTGGTTTCTGGTGATGTCATGTTGTCTTTCAGGTTGTTGGAGGAATTTTTGCATTGGAGCCTGCCTCTTCTTCCTTCAAATGCAGCCAGGAGAGTCTTGGTGTCTTGGTCCAACCTTTGCTGTGACTGACTCTGGGTGGATCTCAGGTGCAGGTGTAGGAACTGTTCCCCTGTTTTCTGGTCTGAAAGGTTGTCCTCAGCATAGGGACAGGAGTCTTGGAGGTCAAAGGATCCCACAGACAAAAGGAGGAACTCAGGGGCGCGGGGAGAGTTGTATGGAGCCAAGAAGCCCCTGCAGCAGGAGCTGGAGGTGCCTTGCACTCCCCTCCGACAGGGTGGGTGTGCACTCACCCCTATGAGTCTCATTTGGTCTCTTTAAAGAAACTTTTGCCAGTATCCTGCATAAAAGAAGCTCATTTTGCTTACTGTGTGTGCTGAAGTCACCACTGATGGCAATACCTATAAAGCTGGTGCTTGCTGTTTGTCCTTAGTAGCTCAGTTAACCTACGTTTGAAACTTGTGCTTGTTCTTGCCTTCCCCGAATCTGTGTTTTTATTTGTTTATTTTGTTTTTCCTATCTCCTTTGGTCATTCCTCTTCTATGCTAATTTTCCCAGTCTAGTCTTTATTGTTTGAATTTCTTAGGTGTAAGTCTTTTCCTTAAGTAGCCTTGTATTGTCTTTGATCACCATCTGTTTGCTCATGATTTCTGAGCATTTGTTAACTTAGACATGTCTTCTGAACTTGAATTTACTTGGCATTCACTAGGCTTTTTGAAAAGGACTCTTTGATATGTCTTGCAAAAGCTCCTTTAATATCTGATTATTATTCAAGTGAGAATGGCACTTGTTGCTTATGTTAATAACCCGTTTAGTTAATAATATCTTAATTATTCAGTTAAAAATAATAATTGAGGCCAGGCAGTGGTGGCGCGCACCTTTAATTCCAGCACTCAGAAGGTAGAGGCAGGCAGATCATGTGAGTTCAAGGCCAGCCTGGTCTACAAGAGCTAGTTCCAGGACAGACTCCAAAGCTACAGAGAAACCCTGTCTTAAAAATAATAATAATAATAATAATTCATTTAAAAATATCTTTCATCTGCTCTCCAGTGTTTCATTGTCCATAGTTCTTTGAATTGTGTTCACAGTCTGTTCTCCTTTCCATGACCTCTTAGATTGCTTCCTGTTGGTCATGTGCATCCATTATTGTACCCCACAGATGTTCATGGTTTTTCAAAAGCCATGATTATTTTAAGGCAAAAAATCGGTAACTTGCCATTGCTTTTCCTGTTAGAGTGAAATCTTTTTCATGGTTTTCAGAGTCTACTGAAGACTGCCCAGTCTCCCTGCACACTTAACCCATGCCGGTTCTCTTTATTTCCTGTCTTCCAGCATGTCTTCAGGTCTTAAATTCTCCAGATGTTTGGTTAGCGCCTTTGCATGTGTTGTTCTTTTACTTGGTTGACTCTGCTCTTTCTTCTCCCCAATTCCTCCACTGTGTCTCCAGCAGCCCGCCCGTGCTCTGTCTTCCCTAGTTTACGGGCTCCATCTATATGATGTCATGCCACTTATTTTCCGCATTTGTGATTTGTCACAGCTATAAGTGACGTAGGGTTTTTAACAAAATCATAGACTTCTTAAGGGGCAAAATTGTGTCTGTCCTGTTCACCATGGTATTCATGACATCAAGCAGTTGATAAATATTTGTGAAAAGAGGCACAGAGAGGTTGTTTCACTTTCCCAGTAAGAGGCAGAGACATGATTTAAACAGGGGCTGGTCCTTGTATTGAGACCCTGCAGTCAGAGCACTGGTGTCACAGCCTCCTCTAAGATTACAGGGAAAGTCCTATGATTCCTTACTTTATCCACGGCTTAGCAACTACGTTTCCCCCGTTGACTCCATTTAGCTGAGTTAAGATTGATCCATGTGCGTAGAACTCATGTGTTGTTTAACTACTTCCACAGTCGCTCTTAAACCCATGTGCTTTAGGTACCAGACACCCACAGAATAGTGAAGATTTGCTGAGATTTAGGGATTTGGCTTGATCTACAGATGTGCTCTAGTATGTTCATAGCTTTGTGGAAAAAAAAATCATACCTGGCTTACAAATGAACTTAGTCCATTTGATATTCAGTCTTTAATTTTTAGTAGTAACTTTTGATCCCCCCATGAGAAATTCACAAATTCAAATGAACAAATGTTTCATTTTTTTACCTGTAGAACATAAGAAAACTGGAATGGAATTTTAAGAGTTCATTTTTGAAATAAGTTTACCACATGAAATAAAGTGGAACATTGCTTTGAAAATCGACGTTTATATTAATTCTGTGAGCACTGCACTCTTAAGGAGTCAGCTCTTATAATTAGTACTGTAAAGAATTGTCTTTTCTTTCTGTAGCGATAGGTTTGCTTTTGTTACGGGCCCTCTTCTACCCTTCTAATGTTCCTGAAACACAAATAGAATTACTGCTCACCTTTTGTAGGAACAACATGGCATCCCCGTGTGAACACTGGGGTGTTTCATCTCAGTTTTTAATTCTGTGTCTCATAACTTGCTTTGTGTGTGCTTGCAGGGGTCTGTGAGACCTTTGAGCTAATCCCAGCGGCATCATGCTGTTGTTAATGATAATGATCTTACTGTCATCAGGATTCCCTTCACAATAACGATGCTGTACACTTTGGTGTCTTGTGTGCAGCTGTTTTCATTACAGAAATCACCTTCTGTATTTGCCTCTTGAACTGAGTTGAAAAAAGTAGACAGGCAGACCTAGTAGTTCCTCGTTGTTATGTAGAACGGGAAGTGAGAGCTAAATTGTGTGAGTGTTCATATGAACTGGTTAATTAGTCACCTGTGAAATTTATATGGCAGCTCTTGTCTTTTGCAGCCAGTACTTACTGAAGTATCGCTGGTAAACTCGCCGTGTCCTCTTATCATGTGATCTCGCTCACATGATGTGAAACATTTTGCTTCTTGATTTCTAAATGAAAACCGATACTCCCAAATTAAGTAATACCCATAAACTCAGAGCATTGACATGCCCAAACTTCCATATGAGGAATATAAATTAGTAAGGATTTATAATGCCATATTTATAGATCTGTGTGCAAAGGATTAAAAAGCTTAATAATTTTTTATTAAAAATGCTAAAATGAACGTATTAAGGAAGGGACAAAAGGATATTATTGAAACCTTGGAGCTTAACATATTTTATAAATTAATGTTTAAGAATATAAAGTCTAATGTTAAAGAGGACTGTCATCAGTTTTGGAGACAGCATGTTTTTAGAAATCTTAGATGGTATTCTTTTTCCACAGAGATCAGCTAGAAAAGTATATTCTTCAAAATTACCACTACAGTAGCTATAACATGTGAAGGCAATTTAATCATTTGGGCTGATACTAGATTGTGAATAGCTAAATCCAGACTTAAACATTTAAGAAATACTTTAGGACAAACTGTTGCCCATGGAAATAATACCTTGATACTGATCTTACCCAAACTGACTTTTAAGGACTTTGACAGCGGTGGTTATATTAGCATCTTGATGGCTGTGCTCTCGCTCAGAAAGTGACTTGGAACTGTGATACCTTTATGACTCCCAACATTTCCAACAGCTTTTCTTAGCCTGTGTACACAAGAGAGTTAGTAGCTAATGGGGAATATGATATCTGGCTTTTCCCTCTCCTCAAAGAAGAGACTTCATCCACTGCCACTGTACCTTTTTCTGTTCTTTTTGTCTTGCACAGAAGACTGCCATCTTCCTGTGAAGGGCTTGTGGCAAACCTATCCAACTCGAGGTTCTTCCTCCTTGAGAACGGTCTGATCCATCATCACCTGAAACCAGGGATCACAGTCTAAGGGTCCAGGTGAGGGCAAGGCAGTCAATGTGTTAAGCCAGTTTCTTTTCTGGTCAGGTAAGTCACACTCAGGCATGGTCTCTCGTTTCAGTCAGCCTTAGCTTCTTAGTGACTTCCAGGAAGAGAGACACAATTCCCACACACTCCCCCCACCGTGAGTCACCCAGTCATTCAGAAATGTACCTCAACTCCTCAGGAGTTGTTGTCATTTAAAAACTTTTGCTGCAGAGTGTGGTCATTTTCAGTGTCTGATTCTAGACATTAACAGAGTGATGCTTGAAGACAAGCGTGCACACAAATATGTGGATGTGGGAGTTAGTACTCATCCTTGTCATCGTTGGGAATGAGCTCGAAGGGTTTGCAAGTTAGACTCAGTGTAACGGGCATGACCTTGTGCCTTTATGGCTTTAATTTCTTTTACTTTTTACTTGAAAATGGATTGAAACCAGAAGGAAGTCCAGAATAATATGGCTGTACCATCATCATCAGGATCATCTTTGTTGGAGATTCTCTTATTTAATCAGAAAGGTTAGGAGGCAGGATTTCTCTGTGACATGGCAGAGAAGAAAAAACCAGGATTGCTCCCTGCAAGTGGTCTCAGCTAGTTGAAGTCTGGGTTTGCGTCTTGCTGCTGTCTTACAACTTTGGAGGTGAATTGTGGTTTATATCTTAAAGGTTGTTTTATTTTTGATTTTTTTTTATTAAAGGGGAAAAATCTACTTTTGTTTTCAGAGTTCTTCAGAATGTTCAGTTTTTTATAAGTGCTGAATTGCATATGGTAGCAAGTTTTCGGTTTGTTTCATCCTGATGACGTGTGGATAAATTGTGGGTTGGTGGGAGCATCTCTCAAATGTACTGTGGATTTGCAACTTGATGACATATAAATAAATGTAGGTTCCTTTTCTTGTATTGGCTAATTCTCCAGATGGTTCCTCAGTACCCAGCCTCTGGAAAGAAAGGATTGTCTTGCTCTAAGTGTACTTGTGTCACCCTCTATTGCTGACGTCAGAACCGAGTTTTTATTATTTAGAAATCTCTAAATTTTCAGCAAGAGTTCTTGCTTTTCTAGGCTGGAAGAACTTAGTCTTGTGTCAATCCCAGCAGGTTAATGTGGACGGACAGATCTTTTTTAAAAAATATAAATCACAGGTTTCTCCACCCACGCACAGCAGTAGCTGCTGTTAACCCTGTTTCTGTCTACTTGGTTTAGTGTAGTGTGTACAGATGGTTAGTAGACATTGGATATTTAAGGTCTTTGGACAGTGTCTTTTTTGAACAGAAAAATTCTGAGCTTCAGAATCTAATGAAAGTTATTTCCCACTAGATAACTCCTTTAAGATGATTAGATTCCTATACATACATTGTATTGAGTATGTAAACATAGCCTAACTCAATCATGTAAATATATGAAGTAATTGAAGTGCTTAGAAATTTGAGTCTTATTACTAAACTAGAGTGTTGTGCATATTTTATTGGCTATTACAACTGTGTTATGACAAACTCACCGGGCATGTTTTGGAGGCTGCACAGCAACAACACAGATGTCCCTTGTGCTCTTGAGCTAGGTAAATTGAATACATTGTTGAAAAATTGTAATTTTGAAGAAACTTAAAGCTGTTAGTGAAACATGGATTGTGTTAGACTGGCTTGGGAGTGTTTGCGCTTGAAGTGTGAAGTTGATAGTGACCTTTCCCATTTTGTCTCTGACTTTTACCTTTCATATAATCTCACTTTTGCAACCAATGCTGTTTTGAGTTGTGGGCATATGTAAGCTTTGGACATTTTCATATTTCTTTTATGAAGCCCCTGAAATAGCCATCTAATTAAGAATGAACTAGAATTTAGAGACTTCAAAGATTGCTTTATCCATGTGTGGTGATAATGCCTGCAGCCTCTGCTGCTATGTGGAGCTGACTGTGAGCACACATTTGAAAGACCTTGCTTCAACAAAGTAAAATTTAAAAAATCAGCTTTAAGTGTTTAAAATAGCAGAACCAGATGGTGTTTACATCCCCTTTCCGTGCTGTCACAGGGCACATATGTTAGAGAGGGGCAGCTGCTGTGCATGTGAAGAGCACAGACAGAACACAGCAAGAAGTGCAAGTTTGCTAAGAAAAAAATAAATAATTGATTAATTACAAATACAGTAGTTGACCATGGAAGTCTTTGATACACATTCCCAGTAGTCATTGTTTTTCCTAAGACTGTTTTGTTGAAACACCACCAGCCTGATGGCCTTCAAATATGATAAGTTGTATACAAATTGAAGTTACCAGAAAAAAGAAAAGTCATCTATCCTAAGATTCTATAAGCCCTGAACTTTTAATTATTGAGAATTAAACTTTTGCAAGCCAGAGCCAAAACATCTTGGGCTGTTTTTAGACCTTGTGAGAAGCATTCATTGTCTATGCTGTGTTTAGCCTAACATCCTTATAACTGTGAAACCCTTTCGCTGTATTTGTAGAAGACCATTGGCTTCAACCATTGTAAACCTAGGAATGTCATCAGACGCCACTGAAATCTGTAACAGCATTTCCTTACTTTACCATAACCCACCAACCCATGGTTTGCCCCAGTCTACCTAGCAAATGCTTCATTTCTGAATGTCTTTGTTCTGAAACTAATACAGTCTCAAACAGCTGCTTCTAGACAATAGCATGACTTTCCGGGCAATTTGAATTCATGTTTCTGCACCAGTGTCACTCATATTTAGCTTAAGAATAAATTAAATTCTCTCCTCTTCCCTTTGAGATGAGAGCTGTCCATTTTTTACATCAGCGTGTATGTATGTAAGGCAGAAGCTGGGCCCTGACATTACAAAGATGATTTCTTGATGGGTTCCTTCTCCTTGTTTTCTGCCCGCTCAGGATTTAATTGTATTACTGTATAAAGCATTAACATTAATGATGAGTCTCTTTTCTTCATCTGTAAAACTAGAAGAGAAAAGGGAGAGCAATGAATGGTGTTTCTTCAATGAAGCTCTATAAGTGAGTAGTTTTGAGTTGGGGTTCTCCGCTCTTGCTTTTGTTTGAACTGTGTCTTCTAGTAACTCAAAGCGCTGTCTATGCTGCTATTATTTCTAACATAATTTCCTCCCCTTGGTTGGTCTGCTTGATGGCCACTAATGTCTCAAGTTAATAACCACAGAATACTTCAAAAATGTGCTGTGTACTTCATAAAATGTATCTGTGGTTGCTAAAATATTTTTTTGCTTAGAACATCCAAATATAGTTGGCTGTAAAATTATATATTGTTAGAAAATGCTGCTTAAAACAAACAAACTGATTTACTTTCTGTTCTGAAAATATTCAGAAGGATTTGTTATCTCTTGCAGACCTTTCTGCAAACTACTAATGGGATGAACACAATATATCACTTTTATAATAGTGAGCTATTAAAGGCAAGCATAAAGCAGTCTGAAGCCCATAAGTGCTGCCAACAGCTCCTGCTTTAATGAATTCCCTTTTAGATGTCCATTAAATGCTCATGGCAAATGTACTCATAATGGAAATGGCAAATCTAAATGGGTAGATATGAATAATCCATGGAGTTTAAATTCTGTTTATGATCATCTTCACATTTAGTTTTCAAGACAACGCAGTTTAGTTTTCATTACAGTTTGGAATAAAGAGGACAGGGAGTAATTGATTGCTTCAAGCAGATTAAAATCAATGGTTTTCTTTTCAAAGAACCAGTTCAATGCAGTAATTCCAACTTTAAACATTGATTTAGGGTACTCAACACAAAATGTTTTGTGCTGTGTGAACTTTTATATAGAAAGACTCATATTAATTTTATTTCCCTATATATCTATATAGTGAAATATAGAGCTTGTTAGGAGCATGTGCATGACTTAATAGTGATCTATATTAAGTCATTTTGATATTATTGCAGTCATATAATGAATCAATGAGATTCCCGTCATCACCGTAATACTGTTTGTAACCCATTAGCACAGAGAAATTACAACCCATCATACATCATTACTGTGATTGAGGCTTTATTACCATATTCTCAAATTGCTTGCTTGCTATAAAACTAAACAGACACAAGGCAACTATAGGTGGGATATAGACGGCACATTATTGTGCTATAGTAATGGGTGTAAACTTATGTGGAAAGCACTGCTGGCAGCAATAGAAACTCAGACTTTATTACTGTAAAGGTCAAATGTATATTTCAGGTTATTATTTTTATATTTCATGAATCATATTTTAATGTTTTCTTAAGATCTTTTCCCTCTTATTGTATCCTTTCAAAGACAGGTTTTAAGTACTTTGAATGTTCTAGACTGGTGTTGAAATCTACCTTTTGCCATTTGTGAGGTTAGACATTTTACCATGAGCTTGGCATGGTGTTAAGGGTAAGGGGGTGAGTATTCTCTTGGGTCCTAGTTGATATGAGGAATAATGCAGATCTGTCCTAAATAGTGAAGGGTGAATAGGAACACCTGGGTCCAAGTGTAAGGGACTTCTAGTATTTCAATGAAGTGTTTTATCCACTTGAATTTGTGCTCTGCTGAGTCTATTGTGTGACACTGACAGCAATGCTTGGAGCGACTAGAGTCCGCTTCTGAGATGGCTCACCTCTCTGGTGGACGTAGAACTGCCTTCTGCGGAGCTGCTTCCTAATCTGTATGTTCCTACAGTTTAGAACCTAACAACATAAACATCAGACAATATACAAATTAGACATTAGGATTAGCATAAAATTTATTCATGATGATAAAGCATTTTACAAATACATTTTTAGCCAGAGAAACTCCAACTACCTGGAAAATTTTGAAAAGGCAACAGTCCAAAAAGGAACTTTATTCTCAAATCGTAATGTCCTTAGAAACAGTTTACACACTACTCTTGGGCTTATCGTAATATATTGACTACACTGTGTGTAAAGCATATTTTTAGTTTGCAACAAAGGAGTTGTGGATAGAAAACCTGAATGGTTGTAAGACTATGTCTTGATTGTAAGGAGGGTGCTACATGATGATAAAGCTCAGAACTGTTCTTGCTGAGAGGACTAGGCCGAACTCCATCTAGTACGTGCCTGGGTGTGCTCAACTGTACAAGGGCCCTTACAACCAATAGCACTCCATGCTTGCCCAAGTATGTATTCTGAATGACTTGAATTCATTTTTAACTTTCTCTTGGATCATTTCATCACTTCTATGTTAAAAACACACTGAGCACTACAAAGGCAGAGTGCAGGCATGCTGGAGAACCATCCTGAGACAACCCACCAGAAGACCCTAAAGCCGCTAAGTTGCTCTGGGCTCTGCACCCCGTGCAAGTGCTTCACAATTAAAATCACCTGTGTCCTTTAGTTTCCTCAAGACTGTTTATGGCAGGGGGAGAATAAACTATTGTTCAACTGGAGGGTGTCTAGACAGCAAGCCTGTAATCAGTGTTGACAGCTAGCTATGTGATTGCCATCAGATGCTTCTGATTTATTTGTATGGGTGTAATAAGAGGACATTTGACTGGGCCAAATTATAAGCCTCTGTCATTCTGAATGATGACTATTTATTTTACATTAGTGAAGTTGTATTCTTCTGAGACAGAAGTCTTCAGCTTGGTTGGTCCACACCTATGAAGGAATTAATCCCATTGATGAGAAAAACTAGCAAATAGCGGTTGTTAGAAATAGTCTTTTATTAAATTATTAATGAATAATTTTGACTCTTGAGACCCAAACTTATGAAAGGCAACTGAAGGTAGAAAGGATCTATTTAAATATGTTTGAATTTTAGGTTTTGGGAAACAAATTTTACATGTGTGTGCTCACAGCTGAGAACTAGAAATTGAGGTGGATTGCACTGTTCTGACCTTCTGTGTGCTCTCTGAGCAGACATGGAAGGTGGTATTTTTTTTTTCATGCTGTCTGTAAGTATTGATTTATAAGACATCTTCATTTTAATGTATTTTGTGAAATGTGTATTCTTAGAAAGATAGCCCGGTATGTGAATTCTTAGGCTTTAACAGGATGGTTCCAGTTGATGTGTAATTTAAACATTTAAAGTGACAATTGAAAAAAAATTATTTATAAGCAAAATAATACTTTATACATATATTCTTAGAATTAAGTTTTCTGATAATTTTAAGGTACCCTAAGTATAGTTTCAGCATATTAAATGTATTAGCATTAATTTTTATATTGAAATTTTGTTTTTCTTTATTAGCAACTTTTTAATTCATTATCTTATTTTCGCTTTTATGATAATACTATATTTTCTAACCATTCTAGAGAATTTTATATTTATTTGATCTCTCAGTATAATACTTGAATTGGTTTTGTTTTACTCACAAAGGTAAAAAGAATTTCAGATTTACTCATAATAAAAGTATTAGAGAAACTGTCAATAAATTTACTGTTCTAATTGAATCATATGATATCTAAATTGTTGATAATATGATCTACTCGTTAAACAGTAGTGTCTGGAGAAAATGATGGATTAATTGACTGATGGCTAAAGTTTCCCTCAAATATAATGGTTTACCCAGTTTGATTTGATTTGTGTAAAATAACTTTCTCTAATAAACAATTTGCTCAGAGGCAATAGAAGAAATGAATGGTTATCAAACCAAACTTAATTAGTCTATCCTAGATTGATATTACTTGGGGAGTCTTCATTTTAATTGTGGAGTGCTGGATACAAAGAGTTTGGTTCATTATTTTTTCCTGTATAAACACTATTGTGTAACTACCTATGGAATAATAACATGTGAATTCATTTTAATAAATGCTTGTAAAGTGGATTAGCTAATTATACCAAGCTAAAAATGATTCCTTTAATTATTTTGGATATTTAACTGGTACTTCAATTTTATTATTGTTAGTCTGTAAATGTGATTTGTATTAGCTCCGCCAAGCTAATTATAATGTATAACATAACAATTTGAACAGTTTCGTAATGCTCACAGTGCTCTCCTCTCCTATGCAAGAGAAAATGTTTCTATGCTACATGAAGATAAAGGTTTGACACAGTTTCAGACCAAAGGAATGACAAAATATTTGTAAAGGGAAAAACACCTGTCAATATCCTGCTTAATGTTTTTTTCATTATATGTATGACAAGAATAAACAGCTGCCATTTAAGAGAATCTAAAACTCCTTAATGTATCTTCAGATATGGTGCTGCCCAGCCGTGTGCTTATTATCTAAGTCTAGGACGGTGTGTGGTCTTCATTCCTTTTTCTGATGTGAAGACCTCTGTCCTTACTCTTAAGTAAAAGATTCTTAAACTTAACATTCTGGGTGTGACAATGTTCTCCTTCATCACTTTTGCTTAGCAGACTAACTCTAATTGTATTTGAATCCAAAATCAATGAAAACAAAGGCTTTAGTAATAAATAAATGGCATCTAAATTTAGTCCTAGGAGAAAAACAAATAACCTTGACAAGACTATGCAGCCTGAAACATTTTTATTTTATTAATTAGCATATAATAAAGTTAACTTTTTCTCTTTCTTTTTGTCTGTTTTAAGCTATAGCCATCAAGATTATGCCATGCCTTTGTCTTTTCTCCCCATAGCAACCACTGATAGTCATCACTGCTATCCTTGGGCCTTTTTCTAGAATGTAATATAAGTGTGATTATAAATGATTTGACCTCTCTTTTCCTCTTCAAATTCAATTTAGCAACATTAGTATCAGTTTTTTTAGTTAATATAAATGCTCTACTCTATAAGGACCCTAGTGTGTCTGAAATAGATGCTACATATGTTGTGTTAGAACTTGATTTGTATCATTATTTACTGCACATTGTTCTACTTTTTCCTCGTTGAGATGGGGTCTCCCTGTGTTGCCCTGTGTAGCATTGAGCTCATGATCCTCCTGTTTCATCCTCCTGCCTTGCTTGGAATTATAGACAATTGCCAATGTTCTGGCCCTTCTACCTCTAGTAACTAAATAATAGTTATATATATAATACCAACCATACCTTGTTTAACCTGCATGCAACATAACAAGGTTAAGGCTTTTTGAAAATACTGCATTCAGACATGCAGTAAGCACCTGTTCTGTGTATAGTATCTACCCTGTGATGCCAAGAAATGAATTTAATAGGCAAAAGATAACACACGAAAACTGTATGGATGGCAATTCTCTTTGCAAAAAGATTGAACCAGTTTGGACTTTATTTTATTCTTTTGCCTTGACTATACTTTGTAATCTTGGAAAATCTAGGTATTGACCTTTTTTGCTTCCATTTTACATTAAACACTAAACTAATACTGCTATATCACTTCTCTAATATGATCTGTATTTCAACACTATTTTATTTTTATCAATCCCAGACATTGGTGTTTTGCCGGCATGTGTATCTGTGAGTGCCAGATTCCCTGAAACTGGGGTTATAGACAGTTGTAAGCTGCCCTGTGGATGCTAAGAATTGAACCCAAGTCCTCTCGAAGAGCAGCCAGTACTCTTAACTGCTGAGCCATTTCTCCAGTCCTCCACAACACTCGTTTGTTGGAATCAGTTTGAGAGTGAGGTTTTTTCTTTGTTTGATTTTGCCATTCATTTAAAAAAATAAAAACAAAACAAAACAAAACAAAAAAAAAAAAAAAACCACTCAAAGTTCTTCCCCTATCTTTGCTGGAAAAGTTTCAGTTCAAATCCTTTACCTGTTTCTAAGTTAGGTTATTTCTTTTGCTGCTATTGGACCTTTAGATACAAATGGTTTTTTAGTCTACAGGAGCTTTCCCTTCATATTTTTTTGTCTGTGATTTGACAATGGCCATCAAACACCAAGGTTGTTCATTTGAATGAAGTTTTATTTATTAGCTTTTCTTTTATGCGTTGTACTTTTTCTGTCACATTTTCTCCTGGTGGTATATTTCGGTGTGTCTTTTGAAACACTCACTTCCCTTTATTTTGTTTTAAACTCATGTTGACATTTAATGTAGGTTTCTGATAAACAGTGCCATTAGGTCTTTAATTTTTAATCTATTTATTCAGTCTCTATCTTTTAATGTATTTTTATTATTGCATTTGATTATTGGTGTTTCATTTTAATCTACCTTCATTTATTTGCTGTTTGATACATCTAGATTTAATTTTATTTAAACTTACCTTTTCCAGATTTCTTTAGCAAAGGTTGTATATACACATTCGACTGATTTGTGGTATTGTTGTGTATTTTGAAATTTTATCAGTCTGCTTATAAATATTTTGCTAAGTATATTAAAATCTTTTATAATATCATAATCTGTGCCTTTAACTATTATATGAATTTCAAAGGAATTTCATGATTTTAAAAAGTTAAGAACAAAGGGAGTTCATTAGTAGTCATCTTTTCCTGAAACCTGCTGTGTTTTTAGGAAAGAAGCATACAAAGACATACAAAGACAGTTAGTCAGCTTTATTGCTCAATTCTGATGATTTGCTTTTAATGGTGACTTTATAATATTTCAAGTTATTCATAATCATTAAGGCTAGTTCTACCATTTTGTTGTTTTTTTATGCACATTTCATTGCTCAGCTTCTCTCATGCTACTTTCTGTTTGATTTTTCTAGCGTCAATTTTTATTCTCTCTTTAATTCCTTTTCTATAATTTTTAAAGCTAAGTTTCTTAATGGCTGCCATGGAGATTAACAGTTAGCATCCAGAATTTATAACAATCTAATTTGAATTGATACCAAGTTCACTTGTGTAGCATCTGTTTACTCTTACCTAACACCTCACCCTCTGCTGTTGTTGATTATATCAGTATACATTATTTTGTCAACAGCAGAGATTTACAATGTTTTCAGTGTTACAGAACAAGTGCACTCTGCATGGGTTGTTGTACCAGAGTGTGCTCTGGTTCTTTATGATATATGTTTCAGGTACACTGCTGTTTCTTTCTTTGCGTCTTCAAGGATTTTTATTAGCACTGCTTGTAGGGCATGTCCACTGGCTCCCAGAGCTTGCTTTCATTGTTAATATTTTTATAGTTGTTATTGTCATTAATAAATCATTAGAGGTCTGATTTTTCACTCTTTAGTTTTCAAGGAGAGTTTTACTGGATATAAAATTCCCTTTCTTCCTCCTTTTCTTTTCAGCATTTTCAATGTATTGTCTTGCTTTCCTCTGACCAACATGGTTTCTGACGAGCAGTCTGATATTTGTCTTATAAGAAGAGGTCTTTGTATGTCATCGGCCACTCATCTTTCGCTACTTTCAAAAGATTTTCTGTCTTTTGACGGTCTCACTGTTTCCTGTTGCGGCCGTTACACATAGTTATACTCACACAGATCCATATATCTTGCAAGTAGAACCTAAGATCCATGAATGAGATAAAACATTCAGTGTTTGTCTTTTTGAGCCCTGTTACCTCATTTAATGTAACGTTTTTTAGGTCATCTATTTTCTTGCAAATATGTAATTTCAGTTTTCTTTATGATCCATTGTGTATATGTATACATTTTCATTATCCTTTTATCTTCTTAGCCATCTCTCAGTGCTGGTCCCCTTTCCTATTTATCATGAAAAGGTTGGTAACATGAATGTGCTAGGAACTGTGTAGTAGGATGTTGTGTCACATGGGCATCTGCACAGACTTGGTGTAGCTGAATCATATGATATTTGTAGTTTTAGTTCTCTCAGAAGTCTGTACACTTGTGAGCGTTACCACAAGCGGTGGGCGTTACCACAGCTGTGGCAGCATTCATTGTCACTCCTCTGACATACTGGTAGTCGTTCTGACTCAAACTCACAGGAGATGGAATTGCAAGGTAGGTTTAATTTGCTTTTTTTTTTGATGGCTAGGGATTTTAAAAACTTGAAATTATTGGTCACTTGTATTATAATAAACACGTATACGCAGAGAGAGAGATAAACACGTGCACACCGTTCTGAAATATAGCTAATAAAGATTTTTCACTCATTCTGTAGGCTGGCTGACACTCTGTTATCATTTGATTTGCTGTCCAGAAACTTTTTGTTTTGTTTTGTTTTGTTTTTTGTCCAGAAACTTTTTAATGTCATATAATTGTGTTTGTCAATTGATGAAGCTGTTGCCTGTGCTACTGGAGTTGTGTTGAGAAATCTTTTATCTATATCTATATCCTGGAGGCCCTTAGTAGTTTTCCATGTTTCTGGTTTTACATTAAAGTTTTTTATCCAGTTTGAGTTGTTTGTATAGAGTGAGGGATAAGGACCTAATTTCATTTTCCTGTAGAAGGACATCCAGTTTACCAGCACCCTTTATTGAAAAGTGTGTTGTAGACAGAGATTTAACCTTTGTTTCCTGGACGCACAGACCTGAGTAATCACACAGAAACTATATTAATTATAACACTGTTTAGCCAATGGCTCAGACGTATTCTTAACTAGCTCGTATATAAAAAATCAACACATTGTTATTAATCTATGGGTCGCCATTAGGCTGTGGCGTACCGGTAAGACTCTGGTGACTTTCTCCTTCAGAAGCTAAATGGCTCTCCTTGACTTCACCTACTCTCTTTATATATCTCTGTTCAGCTTTCCTGCCTGGCTTTACTCTGCTAAGCCAGTAGCTGAAACAGCTTTATTTATCAACTAATGAAAGCAACACATATACAGAAGGGCATCCCACATCAGCTTATTTTTGTCTTGATCATGGTTTTGACACTTACTAAAAAAAAAATAGATATCTATTGGTGTCTGGATTTATCTTTGAATTGTTTCATTGATCTATGTGCTGGTTTTTGTGCCCGGATCATGTTTTCTTTGTCACTGTTGGCTCTGAAGTGTAGTTTGAGATCAGATGACAGGGCTCTTTCTGCTTAGAATTGCTTTAGGCCGTATGGTTTTTGTGTTTTCAGTGAATGTTACAATTGTTTTTTTTTTCTAGCTGTGTAAAGAATGTCTTCAGAATTTTTTTATGGAAATGTCATTGAATATGTAGATTGCTTTTGGTAATATAGTCTTTTGCATAGTATTGATTCTTCTTGTCCAGGAGCACAGAGGCTCTTTCTGGTGTTTAGTGTCTTTGATTTCTTTTTTTCAGTGTCTTACGTATTGTTTATAAAGGTCTTTTACTTCTTGGCTAAGTTCCATGATCTGGGTGCCAATATTTTCACCAGTGGGCATGTCTTGCTAGGCCTGTCATTATTGTAGCTTGCAGTGTTCACGGCTGGTAGTTTGGACAGCACAGTTTCTAAAACAGTAAAAGCAAGCCAGTAGGGAGGAAGCTTCCAGTTCTTCAGCAGCTTAATTTCACCATGTTCTGTGATTCTGGCCTTTCCTATAATTCTCTGAAGAAAAAGTCACAGATTTAGTTATGGCATTTTTTTTCCATTCCGCCATACATTTCCTGTAACTGTGCCTTCATCTAGGAACAGAAAGGGAGGGAGGGAGGGAAGGAAGGAAGGAAGGAAGGAGGGAGGGAGGGAGGGAGGGAGGGAGGGAGGGAGGGAGGGAGGGAGGGAGGAAGGATGGGCAGTAAACAGGAAGGAAAGAAACTCCCTGGTATGATAGATTTCTTTAAAACTACCTGCTGTGTCTCCTTCTTCTGTTGTCTGGACTTCCAGGTGGGGGGAAATGAATGAAAAAGTAAGGTTCTCTCCCCTCCTCTTGAGCCTAATTAGTAACAGATCTACTTCTTGACCTAACTGCAAGAACTTCTCTTGACTTCTTTTTCATGCACAGTACCTGTTACCATTGGCTAATGCTGGATACAAAAACGAAAAACCCATCACTCTTAATGTGCCTTGAATTGGGGCTTTTCCCTGTTTTAGTTACTTTTCTTTTGGCTGTGATAAAAATACCCTGACAAAAGCAATGGATGAGAAAACATGTTTCAACTCATAATTTGAGGGTATTTTCCACTACAAAACCAACATTGAGTCTTCCCCATTGCAATGGGTCTCATTACTCTAATATGTACATAAATGTTTCTTTTTTTCCAGCAAATTTTTTATTTTTTATTAAAAATTTCCACCTCCTCCCATTTTCCTCCCCCTCCCCCCACTTCTCCTCCCCCTCCCTCTCCAGTCCAAAGAGCAGTCAGGGTTCCCTGCCCTGTGGGAAGTCCAAGGTCCTCCCCCCTCCATCCAGGTCTAGGAAGGTGAGCTTCCAAACAGACTAGGCTCCCTCAAAGCCAGTTCATGCAGTAGAATCAAAACCCAGTACCATTGTCCATGGCTTCTCAGTCAGCCCTCATTGTCAGCCACGTTCAGAGAATTCGGTTTGATCACATGCTCCATCAGTCCCAGTCCAGCTGGCCTTGGTGAGCCCCCATTAGATCAGCCCCGCCTTCTCAGTGGGTGGATGCACCCCTTGTGTCCTGACTGCCTTGTTCATGTTCTCCCTCCTTCTGCTCCTCATTTGGACCTTGGGAGCTCAGTTCAGTGCTCCAATGTGAGTCTCTGTATCTATCTCCATCCAACGCCAGATGAAGGTTCTATGGTGATATGCAAGATATTCATCAGTGTGGCTATAGGATAGGGCCAGTTCGGGTGCCCTCTCCTCAGCTGCCCAAGGAACAAACTGGGAACATCTCCTTGGACACCTGGGAACCCCTCTAGAGTCAAGTCTCTTGCCAACCCTAAAATAGCTCCCTTAATTAAGATATATACTTTCCTGCTTCCATATCCACTCTTCCTCCATCCCAACAATCCCATCCCCCCAAGCTCTTCTCATCCTTCCCTTCTCACTTCTCTCTCCCCCTCTCCCCTTACTCCCACCCCACCCCCACCCGTTTTTTTTTTTTTTGCCTGACAATCTTGTCTACTTCCAGTATCCAGGAGGATAATTATGTGATTTTTGGCGGGGGGGGGGGTTCACCTTCTTATTTAGCTTCTCTAGGATCACGAATTTTAGGCTCAATGTCCTTTAATTATGGCTAGAATCCACTTATGAGTGAGTCCATACCATGTTCATCTTTTTGGGTCTGGGTTACCTCACTCAGGATAGTATTTTCTATTTTTCCATTCATTTGCGTGCAAAATTCAAGATGTTATGTACTATAAAGACTATTCATTTTAACACTATCCATTCATTTCTCCTAAAAAATGAAAAAGAAGTCTTAAGCATTTTATTAATGATAAATAATGGTAAAAACAAATCATTTCCAAATTTATGTGATCAAAATAAGGGTGATTGCTTAAGCTGTTTCCTGTGAGAAAACAGTTAAAAAAAATCTAATCAGAGAATCCATTTAATTTAATGTAGATGTATCCTAAGTTTAGAAAATATTATAACATAAAGTAGAATGCTCTTGAGTGCTAAAGAAAAATGTAATTATAAAATTTATAGTAAAATTAATAGACTTAAAATGTCTAACATTAGGCAAGGTCTCACAATCTCAGAAAGAAAAAAATACATATGCTTCCTCATGAAAAAAATCAAGTTGAAAGTATGTATGTATGTATGTATGTATACTTCATCAAGTGTACACGTAGGCGCATAGTAAAATAGACAAGAGAACAAAGAAGGCTGTGTAATAGGGAATGAGGAAGGATTGAATACAGGTGATGCTTGTGAGTTATGATGGAGAATATAAAGCTTATTGGTTTTTCTAGCTGTTGTGGAATTTTCTATTTTTAGTGGTGGATAGTGAATAAAATATGCTTTTATATATTTAATAGTGAAAATGTAAAATCCATTGTGAATCCCCACAGCTTCTGAATGGTTGTTCTAGCTGTGTAGAAGTTATTTGAGATGTATACACTTTGGGTCCATCTGGCTAATTTTGGTGTGTGATATTTTTAATTTGCAAGTATTTTATAATAAAATTGAATTTTTAAATTTTGCATGTTAAGAATGGAAGTACATGCTAAACATTGAGAAAACCAAGTATATAAAGCTATGAGTGTTTTAAGTTACATATTTAGGCATTAGTGACCATAGTAAAAACACAGGAATTTTATAATCAAAAGAGAAAAATAGTCTAGTGTTTGCCTGAGAAATGGGATTCAGTTTATACAATGTGCTATTCTACTGGTGTCATAGTTTTTAAAATTAGTTTGATCTTCAGAGTAAATTATCATATAGAATTAATTCAGATATAACAAATTGAGGTAGAGATTTACTTATGAGTCCTTGAGAATATGGCATTAAGCCCAGGCTATGCCTTTAATTTCCACTCTATTGATGTGTGAGGTTAACATTTTATTGAGCTTTTTGTCTTGTTGTGGTTTTTTATTTATTTTTTGTGTTTTTTTTAATATATATAATTTGGGTTCTGCCTTTAGTACTGCAGATCGACCACCTAGGCAGTCTAGTGAAATCCCAGCCTTTAATCTTTTAAGTACTTCTCTAGAAGACTCTTTAGAACTGAATGTATTTTTATGGTACCATTTAAATGGATACTCCTTTTTTATTTCCAGCCGCCTAGACCTGAATAATCACACAAAACTATATTAATTACAGCACTGTTTGGCCAATTGATCAGGCATATTCCTAGCTAGCTGTTATATCTTAAATTAACCCATTTCTATTAATCTGTGCATCACCACAAGGCTGTGGCTTACTAATAAGGCTCTGATGCCTTTCTCCTTTGGCAGCTACATGGTGTCTCTTGACTCTGCCTTCTTTCCTTCTTGGATTTCCAACCTTGCTATATTCTGCCCTGTCATAGGCCAAAACAACTTCTTTATTAACCAGTGGTGATAAAACATATTCACAACATGCAGAGGGAAATCCCACATTACTGCCCAGTTTTGTATAGTAACCCAGATTTGATTATTTATATAAAAGATTGATTTAGCCTTTTGTTTTTCTCTCCCCTGCCCATGGGATTATTTTAAGATATTTCATGTAGAGGTATAATTAACGTCATTTCCATTCAGGACTTCTTTTTATATGGCTAAATCCTCCATCAGTCAGTAATTTTGGGCTAAGCACTGTGCTTTAGATACTAACAAATGGTTCAAGTATGGTTGCACTCTAGAAGCTGAGGAGCCCCTGCTTACAGGCAAAGACAGCATGCAGATGCCACAGAACAGCTCTCAGCCACAGAGATAGGATTGTGCTGACTGCGTCAACCATGTCAGGTTGTCTCTTAAATTCTGAAAAGTCACAGAGGACGAATGAACATTATAGCCATAATGTGAAGCAATGTTGAAAAATGATTATGTTGCTCAGGGTTCAGAAAAAGATACAACCACAGGTAAATTTGCTGTTACACTGTTGATGAATGACAAAAGGAAGCCTTGCAACTTAGTAGGTAGGCAGCCATGATGAAAGAGATACCTTTGAAGGTAAAGCAAGTCATTACTTACTTAAAACAAAATCAGCAAGAGCTTAAATGGACCAAACCAAGGGAATGCTACTTGTTAGCGAAGACAAAAACTCAGTAAGATTTTGTAAGAGATTCTTACTTGTTGTGATGTAAATTCGACTTAATCTGGAAGCCTAGATCTTACCAATCTTTGCAGAAGATAACTTGATTACTCTGTGGTTTCTATGTGACTATTTAGCTGCCTTCCCTCCTAAATACAGAGAAATTTGTAGTAGACAGTATAGTTTTTATCCTTTGAAATGCTTTCTGTCTACAACGTGATTAAGTGTAGCATTGAAACCTTCATAAAGACCAGCTGATTGTGTTTGTGGTGGGGTGTTGTTTTTGAGACAGGTCCCACTTTGGAGCCCTAGCCTTAATGTATGAACCAGGTTGGCCTCGAACTCATAGAAATCTTCCTATCTTTGCCTTTCAAATGCTGGGATTAAAGTCATCTGGGTTTTTTCTTGTTGTTGTTTTTTGTTTTGTTTTTCAAAATTAAAACATAATTAGATCATTTCCCTTTGCCGTCCTCTCTCACATACCCCCAATTCCTCTCATGTCCTCCTTTTTCTTTAACTATTTATTGTTGCAAGTAGGTGTGTATGTATAGGTGACATTTTCTTTGGGCTGCTAACTTATCTCCCAAATAAAGACACAAGCTTATTATTAATTATGAGTACTCAACCAGCTCTTTTAACTTAACCTGTTTCTATCTCTCTACATTTTGCCTCAGGGCTTTTTACCTTTCTTTTATTCTATATGTCCTACTTTCCTGCTTCATCTTGTCTGTCCGGCCCCTGGTGTCTCCCTGATTTCTCTTTCTCTTTCTTCTTCTGAGCTGAATTTCCTTCTCCTACTTTACTCTCCCTGTCTGAAAGTCCCACCTATATATACTTCTTCCCTCACTATTGGCTGTTCAACTTTTTATTAGATCAATAAAAATTATGCAGGCAAGCTAGAACAGCAACATATCTTTACATAGTTAAATAAATGCAACACATTTTTACATAGTTAAACAAATATTCTGCAACATAAACAAATGGAACATATTTTTGCATAGTTAATAGTTGCATAGTTGCATACTCTGTAACGTGTGTGTGCACAAACATAGATACATAGATAAAACTTGCTGAGTCCATTTCGTCTTGATTGTATGTATGTGATTTCAGGAATGAATAACCAGTCAGAGATCTTCTCCTGGGGAAGACTAGTTCTCCCTTTCTAAACATTCCTTAGTTGCTGCAGTTCTTTGTCTGTGAGGGTGAGGAATACGCACATGATATTACTTCCTTCTGCATTAGAGTATCTATTTGTATCATTTTTGTTCTGGTCTTATCTAGATAGCCATATTGTTGAGGTATCATAGGTCAAGCTGTCCTGTCATGTGTAGGAGACAGAATCTCATGGCAGACTTTCTGATCCTTCGACTCCAACACTCTCTGTCTTCTTTTATGTAATGTTTCTTAAGCCTTAGGAGTGGAGGTGATGTTGTAGATGTGTCTGAGGCTGAGCATTCCCTGGTCCTTTGGTCTCTGCACTATGACTAGTTGTTTTCTGTAACGGTCTTTTTCTGCTGCAAAGAGAAGCTTATTTGATGAGTTTATATGTGGCTGTAATGGTAAGAATGTGATTAGAAATTATACTGGTCTAGCAAAGTGACTGTAGTAGATGCTCCACCAAGCCCATGACTTTACTAGCCTGAGGAGTAGCTGGCTAGGTTTCCAGTCCCAGGATTTTCTTCCTGAAGAGTAGACCTTAAGTCCAATTAGACTGTTGTTGGCCGCCCCCAAGGTAAAAGTGCCATTGCCGCACCTCTCAGGAAATTTGCCCTGCTGGTCCTAGTTGTGCTTCCTAAGCATTACAGATGGATGGAATCATTGATTGCCAGACGGGAGAATAGCAGAATATAGTGATGTGAAAAGATAAAGGGGGTTAGATTAAATTGTGGAGGAGGAAGGTACATCAATACAAAGGACAAGGAAAAGGGATAAATAAGACTTAGGTTCTTTGAAAAAAAGCCACAAGGAATTGTATTATTTTACATGTATATGATAATTCTCCCTCCAAGAGTCATAGACTATCCAGCAAAATCCTTAGTACCAAGCACTAAGGATTTTCTAGTTGTTGTTCAGTAAAGTCTAAGTGACCCTCAAACAATATAGGCTATTGTTGTTTTCCTTGTCTGTCTCCCAAAGAATGAGAATACGTCTATACTTCTGAAAACACCATGCACTTTGGACACAATGCTTTGAAGATTCAAGTTACTTTGGACCTGAAAGCCTCCTCCCTGTGGATTAGCTTTCATAGTGTCAGAAGTTGTTATGCAAGCTACCAAGGGAGGGAAGCTGTCAAAGTCAGCTTACTTGAAAGATCAAAGATCACGTTTTACATAGGATAAAATGTGTTCCCGTGTCCTACTAAGAATCACTGGCAAGGTGAATAATTTCTGAGGAATGGAAACTCACTGCTAAGGGAATCTTAAGTTATTTTTCAAAATTCAAATGCAAGTCACAGCAGGAGAAATCAGGATGGTTTGATGCATTGTCCCTAATACTAAAGTTCCTTAAGTGATATATTTCTAAACTAGATGTCATTCCAATGTCTCCCGACTCTCGACAGGAACGTAACAAAGTAGGAACTGTTTACTGTGGTATACATGATAATAGTTTCTCCTTCAGAGTTTCACTGCCACAAGACCTTATTCTTACTCTTAACTTACATATGTTGGGAGCCGGAGAGATGGTTGACATGTTAAGAGCACTGACTGGTATTCCAATGGACTCATGTTTGAGTCTAAGCACCTAAATAGCAGCTCATTCCAGCTTTAGAGGATCCAACACCCTCTTCTGACCTCTAAGAGGACAGGAACACATATGTACAAACATACATACAGGGAAAACACTCATATATATAAACAGATTTTAAAATTTTCCATTTGTGATTTTTGCCTTCTTAATGACCAATTTGTTTAAATTTTATAAAAATTGTACTTAGTTCTTACAGTAAATAATCAGAGATATTTCATTTGTAATAATTCCTAGAAATTGACTCTCTGGGTAAAAGAAAAAAAGGTAAACTGTTTCATATGAGTTATTGGTTGCCTTGCAAAATGATTGACCTGGTTTGAACCTAATCAACAAACTATACACATTTAGTGTTTTCCCAGACTTTCGACATATTTATTATCCTTATATTCTAGATGTCTAGTATTTGAGACAATCTTACTTTTGTGTTGCATTAAACATGAGGGCAATTTTGTTTTTCTTAGTTCACCCCTGTCTGACCTGTATATTCAGTGCAGTCATACTAAAAATCTCAAATCTCAACAGTTTTTTTTTTAGTATTTGACAATTTCATTCAGAAAATAACATAGAAAAGCAAACATGAAACTTCAGCAAAAAAAAAAAAAAATTCACTTTGTAAAAAAAAGAACAGGCTGAGAAGTCACATTGTCCAGTCTCATCAAAGAACTATCAATCGACCAGAGCAGCACTGGCAAGAAGGCAGACACATGCACACAGAGAGACTTTAGGGGTTGGGAAGATGGCCCTGTGACTAATGGTACACACTGATCTCATGCAAAGGACTTGAATGCAGTTCCCAAAACCCTCCTCGGTCCTGTAACTTCAGCTTCAGAGGAATCTGGCCTCCTCAGCCACCTGAACTCATATATACACCACACAAATTTTAAAACATGTTTGGCAATAGTACTTAGCAGTTATTTTTTTTTAAAAAAAAAAAAAAGTTCAAGCCAGGCATTGGTGGCACACGTCTTTAATCCCAGCACTCAGGAGGCAGAGATGAATCTCTGTGAATTCAAGGCCAGCCTGGTATATAGAGCTAGTTCCAGGACAGCTAGGTCTACTCCTGTCTCAAAAAAAAAAATAGAAAAAGAATAATCTTTTCAATAAACATTTGAATAAAAAGAAGATGATAAGGAACGTTGCTGTGTGCCAGACAGCATCTGGAACAGTTAACTCATCGTGGATCATCTAGGTGTGGAGTGTACAACATAAACCTATAATGTTGCTAGAAGAGAATGAAGAAGAAATATATCCAAAGTTTCAGCTAGGCGATGAATGTTAAAATAAACACTTTATTATAGTCTTCTAAAAACAGCTTGAAGTTGGACTTACCAAAACTTTAAACCATTGCTATGGACAAGATACTGTTGTAAGAACACCAAGACAAGCACAGAATGGGAGAGTTTTCTCGCAAAGAACTTACGTCAAAAATATACAAAGACCTTCTGTGAATTAACAGTAAATATGATAATAGGCAGAATAATGCCCATTCCCCAAACACATCTACCTCATTATTCCTTTACTCTGTGAGTGTACATTTCAGATGGAATTAAGATTGAAAACTGAACTATGGACTGGGTGGATCCCTGTGTGCCCCCAGTGTAACCACGTGGGTTCTTTCAATTGGATTGGTGCTGTAGAAGAGGAAGGCAGATGGATGCAGCATTGGGACCATGCAGTCTCTGTGGTGCTGGCTTTAAGACAGATGGAGAGGAATGTGAGTCAAGGATCACCATAGTTTTTAGAAGCAAAAAAAGACAAGAAAACAGACTTACTCTCGAACTCCCATTCCGTAGTTTCTTCTTCACTTGCTTGATTAACTAGACAGAGGGTTTTTTTTTAGTTCATGAGTTACCACTAGCCAAGTGTTGGTTTTAATTCCTGGACAAATGGAGTCTTGTTCACAAAATCTTTTCTTTCACTGATATCTTGTAGGGCACTTCCTGTGCTTCCTAGCAGCATTAGCATTATACCTGGAACTAAATTTTGTGGTAGCCAACCATGTGAGGATAGTAAAGTCATGGATCTTAGAAGAGAACCTACTGTTGCCACTTTCCAGCACAATTTCTTAACTACATTGTAAATGTTACCCTTGTACCCTTGTACTCACAGATGAGTGTATCTATAACCCTCATCAAAAAGCCTCTCGTTATAGTAATGGAGACCATAACAGAAAGCCACAACTGGATGTGATGCAAAGATCAGTGGATTATGAGTAGCCTAGCTCCAGTGGATACACATGCATCATAGCTCCTGCATCTGTGGCTCAGGGAACATCATGGAAAAGGGGGGTAGGAAGATTTTTATTTTTTCAAACAGGGTTTTGCTAGCTCTGGCTGTCCTGGAACTCACTCTGTACACTAGGCTGGCCTCAAGCTCACAGAGATCCACCTGTCTCTGCATCCCAAGTGCTAGGCCTAATGGTGTACGCCACCACTGTCCAGCAGGAATGGAAAGATTTTAAGAACCAGAATATTTGCTCTGAGACTGACTGTCTTAGAAATGGCTGCATAACAAAACATGAATAATGATAATAGCAATAATAGCAATGCAGAAGTTAAAATGGAAAGGGAACAGTCTCACAAGATCCCAATCCTAGACAAAGAACTACAGACAAGTAATTACTTCTGAGAGAGGGAGAATTAGCCTCTCCCAGGGATAAACCCCTGACTGGCTAAACATACAAATGGTCAGCTCTGAAACCATGTACACAAGCAACAAAAACGGATTCAGCAAGTTGTATTTATATATTTGTGCTTTTTTTTTTTGCGTGTGTGTGTGTGTGTATAGCAATAAAGAAAAAAACCTCAATTTGAGAGTAGGAGGGGACAGGCTAGATTAGAGGGAGGAAAGAGGAAGAAGGTAGTGATGTGATAATTTAATTAAAAATGTAAAAATACTGTTAAAAATGATTAAAACAAAGTAACATCAAAATCTCTTAACAGAAACGTCAACAAAGAAAATACATGTATGACAAAGATATGGAGAGATTGACATCATGCATAATTAAAGGATGAAGGGTTTGTTGACCTGGCACAGCCTATAAAAGTGGCCTGGTGACTGAAATCAATCCTAAGAACCCACAAAAAGCCTGAAGTTGTGTCTCTCATCTTTAATCATACCACTGCTATGGTACAGTGGGAGTCAGAGAATCACCCAGAAGCTTATGAGCCACCTTGCCTGATGTCACAGAGTTGCAGAAGCCACAAGAGAAAACTTGCCTCAATAAAGTGAAAGGAGAGACTAATTAACTCCCTGAAGTTTTTCTCTAACTGCTGCATACAGGCTGCTCCCCACTGATGATGATGATGATGATGATGATGATGATGATGATGAAAGAATAAAAACTAAAGCCATGTTGCTACATATCCGTTAGATCTACTAAAAATTAAAGCATTGACAGCACTAGATGCCAAGATCTCAATCAACAGAGGCTCTTACTTCTTTATAGTGGGGATGCAAAATGGTGTGACTGTTGGAAGACAGTTTGTTTGATGTATCATATTGGTTTTAGCTAAATGAATTAACCACCTTTGTTTCCACAAAAACCTACACTCATTTATAGCAGTTCTATTCACAATCATCAGACACTGGGAGCACAGCCCTGTGTGGTGACACACGCCTTTAATCCTAGTGCTCTAGTGGCAGAGACAGGCAGTTCTTTGTAAGTTCAATGCCATCTTGATCTCTATAGCCAGTTTCTAGGCCAGTCAGGGCTACATAGTAAGACTGCCCCACTCCATGGGGAGGGAGGGACATAAACACACTTAAGTCAGTAAATAAGATCGTTTCCCATAATTCCCATAATAAGATCATTGACCCATGGTCAAACTAAAATAACATCATCCACTTCATTTCTACTGAGTAAAGCTTTAACCAAAAGGAAGCTTATTGAGTAGTGCCGATTATGTGACAGCAGGAAAGTCAGAGCTCTTGAGGACAGAAGTCAGAGCGGTTGAATACCATAAGATGAGGGAGAGAGGAATGGGTGACTACGGAAGGACAAAATAGAGGTTTTTGAGAGATGAATCTGTTGTACTCAATCCTGGCAGAATGGGTATGCATTTGTGAAAATTTATTACAGAATGGACTTTACTCTTTTTTTTTCCTTGAAAACAGATTCTTCTCTCATCCAATATATCTGAACCACAATTTCCTGTCTCTGCTACTACCCACCTCCTCTCTTTCCCAGTTCCATTCTCCCTCGTCTCCTTTCAAAAAACAGCAGACCTCCAAGAGACAACAACCAAAGACTACAAAACAAAATACAGTAAAACAAGGTAAAAATCCCTCATACTGAAGCTAGACAAGGCAGCCCAACAGGAGGAAAAGAGTACGAAGAGCAGGCAGAAGAGTCAGAGACACACGCACTCCCACAGTTAGGAGCTTCACATAGACACCAGACTAACAGCCATAACATATGCAGAGGACCTGGGGCAGACCCCTGCAGATTCTGTACTTGCTGCTTCATTCTCGGAGCCCAAACATGGTCTGCTTAGTTGATTCAGTGAGCCGTGTACTCCTAGTGTCCTCCATCCCTCTGACTCCTATAGTCTTCCCTTGCCCTCTTCCGTGGGGTTCCCCAAGCTCTGAGGAGAGGGACCCAATCCAGTTTAGACTCACTCTTCACATAATGTCTGGCTGTGGCTATCTGTGTCTGCTCTCATCTGCTACCAGAGGAAGTCTCTCTGATGATGACTGGACAAGGCACCGAATTCATTTGTCTTTCTGGGTCTGGGTTACTTCATTCAAGATGATTTTTTTTTTCTAGTTCCATCCATTTGCCTGCAGAGTTCTTGATGTCATGTTTTTTAACCACTCAACAAATAATCCATTGCATAAATGTACCTAATTTTCTTTCTTTATCCATTTTTTAGTTGAGGGATATTTTGGTTGCTTCCAGTTTCTGTCTATTACGGATAAAGCTGTAATGAACATAGCTGAGCAAGTGTCCTTATAGGAGGATGATGTGTCCTTTGGGTATATGCCTAAGAGAGGTTTAGCTGTATCTTGAGATACATCCATTCCCAGTTTTCTGAGGAACCAACATACTGATTTCCATAGTGACTGTACACGTTTGCATTCCCAGCAGCAATGGAGGAGTGTTTTGCTAGATCCACATCCTCGATAGCAGCAAGGAGTCATTTCTGATACTGACGTTAGTAATTCTGACCGGTGTAAGAATCTCAAAGTAGTTTTGATTTACATTTCCTTGATTGCTAAGGATGTTAAACATTTCTTTAAGTGTTTCTCAGCCTTTGAAGATTCCTCTATTGAGAATTCTGTTTTAATCTATACCCCAATTTTAATTGGATTATTTAGGTTTTTGGTGTCTAGTTTCTTAAGTTTTTTATAGTTATTAACTATTAGTCCTATATCGGATGTGGAATTACTAAACATCTTTTCCTACTCTGTCAGTTACTATTTTGTCACATTGATGGTGTCCTTTGCAACATCCTTCCCCGTCTCTTTTTTATTAGTTTTTTTTTAACCTGTTTTGTTGGATATTAAGATTGCTATACCAACTTGCTCCTTAAGTTCATTTGCTTGGAATATCTTTTATTCTTGTACGCTGAGGTCTATTCTTGATGTCGATGTGGATTTTTGGATGAGCAGAAGCATGGATCCTGTTTTCAGATCCATTCTTAGTTTCTGTCTTTTTCTTGAGGAATTGAGACCATTGATATTGAGAGATATCAGTGATCAGTGGTTGATGATTTTTGTTATTTTGTTGTTGTTGTTGTTAGTGTATTAGTGGTGGTGGTGGGTGTATGTGAGATTATTTATTTATTTCCTCTTATAGTTAACCTCCTTAGGTTGGACTTTTCCTTCTGGTACCTTCTGTAGGATGGGATTTATAGATATTGTTTAAATTTGACTTTATTATGGAATATTTTGTTTTCTCCATATATGGCAATGGTTCTCAATCTGTGGGTCATGAACCCTTTGGGAGTTGCATATCAAATAGCCTGCATATCGGATATTTATATTATGATTTTTTAACAGTAGCAAAATCACAGTTACAAGATAGCAAAAAAAATTTATGCTGGGGGACAGGGTCATTGCCTCATGAGGAGCTATATTAAAGGGCCTCAGCATTAGGAGGGTTGAGAACCATTGATATATGGTGATTGAAAGTTTTGCTGGGTATAGAAGTCTGGGCTGGCATCTGTGGTGTCTTAGCACATCTGTCTAGGACTTTCTAGCTTTTAGAGTTGCCACTGAGAAGTCAGATATAATTCTGATAGTTCTGCTTTTTTATGTTACTATTCCCGTTGTAACTTTTAATAATCTTTCTTTTTCGTATATTTAGTGTTTTGATTATTATGTGGTGGTGAGGAAGCTTCCTTTTCTGATCCAATATATTTGGTGTTCCATTTACTTTTTGTACCTTTATAGGCATATTTCTTTAAGCCAGGAAATTTTTGTTAAATGATCTTGTTAAAAATATTTTCTGGGCCTTTCGCTGGGATTTTTCTTTATTCCTCTATTCCTATTATTACCAGTTTTGGTATTTTCATAGTGTTCCAGACTTCCTGGATGTTTTATGTCAGAAATTGTTTAGATTTAATGTTTCCTTCGATAAATAAATCCATTTCTTCTGTGCCTGAGACGCTCTTCCAACACTTGTATTCTGTTGGTGAAGCTTGCCCCTGTAGTTCTTCTTGAAATTCCTAAATTTCTCATTTCCAGAATTCCTTCAGTTTATATTTTCTTATTGCTTCTATTTCCATTTTCAGGTATTGAACAGTTTTATTCATTTTGGTCAACTGTTTGGTTTTTCTTGGCTTTTTTTTTTAAGGCATTTATTCATTTCCTCCAGTTGTTTGTTTATGTTTTCCTGGATTTCTTTATGAGTTTTTTTTTCATTTCCTCTTTAGGAACCTGTGTCATCTTCATTTGATTGATTTTAAAGTCTTTTTCTTGTGTTTTGCCGTGTTGGAATATTCAGGGTCTACTGTGGTTGGGATTTCTGCGCTCTGGTGGAGTCACGTTGCTCTGTCCTGTTATCCTGTCCTAATTCTGGCATCTAGCCTTCTGGGTTTAGGGTAATTATAGGTCTAGGTGCTGATTTCTTGGTTTGTCTTTAGGTGAGGGTTTTATTTCTTGCTTTCTATTTCCTCTCTGGATTTTCAGAGTGTGTGTATGACTGTGTAACCTATTTTGCTGCCTGTTAGGCTGGTGTATGCACAGGAGATACCTGCTTGTGTTGGAGGCTGAGTTGCTGGGAAGCTGCAGGCAGCTATTGATATGTTGAAGAGTTAGGGAAGAGCCTGAGACATTGGGTATGGTCCTCTGGCACCCATGGCCTGGTGTTGGGCATAGGATCTGGTATAAATTCCTAAATCAAGCAAAATATGCATAAATATTCCAGACTGGAACACAGGTTGTAAAAAATAGCTCTAAAGATATTACAAATATTACACAGCCTCAGTAATGGAGGTGGGGTCTGGGAAAGGACTGTCCTCAGGAAGATTGGAAAGTGACAGTTCAGTTTCTTAGTTGGTAAGTTTGTTTGTCAAAGTTACAGATTACCAATTTGAAAACTCCTTTGCTTGTACTTGAGTGTTGCACAAATAAACACACTTAGTTTCTAGCCAGATTTCATGTCAGTGTCAAACCACAAATAAATGGAAAACTAGTAGGAACTATCAGTCCTAGGGGAGCCTAAGCTGAGGTTCACGCTAATGTTTATGTACATATCAAGATCAAAATTGCCTGGTCGTGTGTTCATTTAGGTAACACACATAAGTCTAATTCCTTGCTGTGTCTTCTGAGAGACCAGAAGCAGTAATGCCCCAGGAGCAACTAACAACTTTCCCAAATTGTGCTTATGTATATCAATTCCTAATAAAAGAAACAAAGGCTTCTTGGATAAGTAACCAATTCTAGATCTGGGACAAGAGAATACAGTTTGAACCTGGACTATGATGTAGGACCAAAAAGTAAGGAGGTGATATCAAGAGAATGAAAACAGGCAGTTGAGACCATTTCAGTAATAAAATTAGGTAATATAGTTCCCAGTGACTATATAGATACTGGAGATGGGGCCTGACCTCATCCCTGAGTGTGAGCTAAACTTGGTGACTTGCTTCCAAAGAGTAAACTATATAAAGGCCGAAGTAGGTAGTTTTACAGGCCCTCCCCCCACCCAAAAAAACAAAAACAAAAAAAAAAATGGCATGTACCCCTGCTCAAGTGACCTTCATTAATCATGTGGTGGCACATGTATAGTTTTCTCGCTATTAGGACAAACTTCCAGCACACCCAAATTGAAGATAGTTCAACAAATACCTGACTATTACTCTCCAGAGTATCAAGGACATGAAAAACAGTCTGAACAGCTAACAAACGCTGGAGACCTAGGAGATATAACATTTAAATGAATGCCAAATCTAGAATGTGAGAAAGACATGAATGCACACACAGGTTGAGAGTCAAATAAAGTGTCAAGTACTAATGCTAATGTTTTCATTTTGACATCCTTTGATTTAAAAAGCTGCTGACATTAAAGAGACTGTGGGACTGGAGAGTTGGCCCAGTGGTTAAGAGCACTCTCTGTTCCTGCAGAGGACTGGGTTTATTCCCAGCACCCACATGGCAATGCACAACCATCTCTAAGTCCGGTTCAAGGGGGTCCAATACCATCTTCTTGTTTCCACAGTCCGTGCGTAGAAGACTACATGATAATACCCAAATGCATCAAATACACCAAAAAGAAGCTGGGTAAAGAACACATAGAAACTCGAGCTTTGCAACACTCTCATAGGTCTAAATTTATGCCAAACTAAAATACAGATGCATTTTTCACAGTATATGTATATGCAAGTGAGCATTTCTGTATTTATGTCTCATCCTTTTATAAATTGGCTCTCATAAGTTCGTATGTTTATTTGAGTAGCTGTACTTTTGAATGTTCCTGCTTCCTGTGCTTTACCGCTGCTCTGTCTTATTTTGGAGTCTTTAGAAGTTGCATCTATAATTAGAGTTATGTGTATTTTCTGTGGTATTTTTGAGATATTGGTATGCTAAGAGGAAAGATTTCTTTACACACTGTCTCATTGAACCCTCAGTACGGATCTAGAAAACTGATGCTTGGAAATTAGTTACTCTGCTGAAATTAAATCCTGCAGCCCAGCTTTAAACTCGGGTTTTACTTTAGTTTCCTGTTTCTGGAATGGTAAATTGGTTTTCTGCATTGCAGGAGAATATGAGAGGTAGTTTTTGACTACTTATAGTCAGATGGTACTTATATAAAGCATGTAGATTAAAAACTACGTCCTCAACTGGGTGATGGTGGTGCAAGCCTTTAAACCCAGCACTCGAGAGGTAGAGGCAGGTGGCAGGTGGATCTGTGAGTTCAAGGCCAGCCTAGTCTGCAAGAGCTAGTTCCAAGACAGGCTCCAAAGCTGCAGAGAAACCCTGTCTCAAAAAACCAAAAAAATAAACAAACAAACAAAAAGGCTACATCTTCTTTACCACTTAGGAACAAGCTTACCCAATTTTTTCATTTTTGTTTTAAAGAAAGCATGGATTAGAAAAGTTTTCATTTGGATTAGTTATGTAAGTAAAAGAAGCACATTTCACCGAACTAATTATTTGTAGAGGACAGGGGACTGGGAAAACTATGCTTTTGACTTTGGGCATCAATGCAGCGAAGTCACACACAACTGAATTTCGAGGATCTCAGGGTGCTTTTATATGCTTGTTTGATTTTGTGTTTTCTGCGACAAGGTCTCATTCCTTACTCTGACTAGCCTGGAACTCATTTTGTAGTAGTCCAGGCACATCTCGACCTAGAAACAATCCTTTCACCCCAAACTAGCGGAATTGAAGTTAATAGCAGCATGATCAGACATGGTCACTGTGACACAAGCCTGTAATCTCAGTACTGAGGATGTTGAGGCAGGAGGATCAGATCAAGGTCATCATTACGTATATAATGAATTGGAGGCTAGCCTGGGTTGCGTGAGAGCCTACCTCAAATACACTTCTCTGAAAAAAGATATTGAGCCTCAGTGGGTTATGATGTAGCCAAATGATCTCTAATTCTATCTCCATGTAAAAAAAGAGGTGATCTTTATAGACATCTGAAAACCCGTATTCTGAGATAGGATTTTCATGAAAGGAGAACTGCATCTAGTATAAAAAGATATTTTTGTTTTGTTTTGTGTTTTGTTTCATTTCGAGACAGGGTTTCTCTGTAACTTTGGTGCCTGTCCTGGAACTAGCTCTTGTAGACCAGGCTGGCCTTGAACTCACAGAGATCCACCTGCCTCTGCCTCCTGAGTGCTGGAATTAAAGGTGTACACCACCACAGCCCAGCTTTAGTATAAAAAGATATTAACAACTAACATAAACACATCTTAAAATTCAGTGAACATGGTGCAGAGATTATTTTTACAGCAGTATTTTTCTATTTAGGTGTGGACAAAATTCTCTTAGGTGTTTCTGATCTTAAATATCTTCTGTGGGTAGAAATGGAGCCTGCCTTCTGTAGGGTTTAGTACCTGATTCCTTGCATTAATTATTAAGAACTGATTTAAGTAATAACTTCAACTAACTTGGATAGTCTGGCATCCTTGACATCAAAGAAAACTGAAAGAAGAGGATTTGTATGTGTTGAGGATGGGAGTGTCTGGAAACCTTAATTTTGAAAGTAACAATGAAGCCTAAAAATAAGGTTGATAAATCTTTCTCTGATGAGATTGTTAAAATTAAGTGGTGTTACGGGCATTAGGTGATATAGTACATTCTTTCTTTTATTTTTTTTTCTTATTAGATGGTCAGACAAGTACAGCCATAAGAGAAGGCATTGTGGGAAGTTATACTCACAGACCCCAGAGAGTCAGCATCATTGTGTACCAAAAAGGGATTACTTTTTGAACAGGCAGGCAAGGTCAGAATCCTTGCTAAAGTGCCTTTTTTAAAGGATCTATATAGAATACATATGTAAGGAGAGTAGAGAATTTTACTAGTGGTTTAAGTTCCTTTCAGTGTCTTTCAGAAGGTGGGTAGAAGAGAAACCCCACTGTTATACTGGTGTCTGTGGTAGCCTGGGCAGGATGTTCCTGCCTGATGAGTAGATGTGGAGACAACAGGAAATAAAAGATTTTTAAATACGCAGTATACATATTCATATCCATCCTTCTGAAATGAGTGCCAGCATGGCTTTGTTTTGTATAAATCTCCATTGGCAGGACCTAATTGAGGCCTCTGGTTGGGTGTTACAGTGCTTTTAGAGAAGGGTAAAGAAGGAGAGAAAGGGGAAGCTAAAGTCAACCATAAAGATGTTTGTATTTGTAGTGAGTGACAGATAGGTTAGAGAAGGCAGAAGTGGAGAAAATACAACCCCAATTTTAGTCCTCTATTGAGGAAAAAGAACACTGGGCTAAAATTAGAGCATTGAGGAAAATGGTTCTTTAGAAACATAAGCCTGCAGGCCTGCAAAGATGGATCAGTAGTTGAAGTGATTGCTGTACGAGCATGAAGACCTAAGTTAGACCCTGGTACCTATGTAAAAGCCAGGCCCAGCAGTACGTATCCATGTCCCCAGTGCTGTGGGGAAGGAGACAGAGGGATCCCTGGAGGTTGGTAACCAGCTGACCTATCCAGCCTATGCGCTTCAGGTACAAATAAGTTAGCAATAAAGCTAGATACCCATGTTTGGCCACTGGTATTTACATACACTTACTGCACACACATAAGCATCCACACATATTTACACACACATCCATATAAAAAACTAGAAATTATCAAATATTTTTAAAAGATTGCAAGTAATAAAGAGTAGCTAAGACTCAATTGTCCTAACATTGTATGTCATAACATGAATCTTCAGTAGTAGATGTAAATTACCCTATTTGTTTTGTCAAGTAGTATGTATATAGTATATTTTTACACCTGCCTGCACAAATATTGTATGTATATCCTGTTATATATAGTGTAATTCTTCAGCCAGAAATAGTTATGCAATTGATAACGAAGTTATTTCAAACCTGTTCCTTTAGTTTCACAAGTATTTCTACAGTAAGCATCTTTGTAGTATGGCTTTGTGCTGTTTGCACTATTTAAGTACTAGAAGGTAACTTTATACGCAGAGAATTTCTGTGTCACAGAATACATATGGTTAAAATTTTGGTATGAATAGTCAAATTCTTATTCTAGAATAAGGTTGCTTTCGCATATGTTATTTCAGACACTTTGATCTGTTTATACCTTATTCGTTCAGCAGTTTCTGAAGGTTTGTGAAGGTGTCTGAGAGGTTTTATTTTCGTACAAGCTGACCAATGTTACATCATTGTCATCCTTGCGAGTCTTAAGTTAAAAATATTATCTCGTGTATTTCTATAATACAAAGAACATCTTTCCATGCCATTATTTTCCATTTGGTTTTCTTTTTTCTGTACACCTACTGGTTGTATTCTTTGCTCATTCATTATCTGGTTTTATCATTTTTCACATTGAACTGTAAGAACTCTGCCATATTACAGCTTCCCCTAATTTATTATTTGCATCCTAACTTTTTGTGGTATGCCTTTTTTATACAGAAAATGTACCATGTTTCCCTGGGGTTGTGTAAAGTATTTGTTTAACCCAAGAGAATTACTACCTAAGTAAAATTTACGATACCCAAAAGTTGAGCAGGAAAAGCATTTTTTTTTCTTAGAATTAGCAAGAAATTTTCTGGAAGTTTCTTTCTGTTATTTTGTTTGATTGTTTGTTTTTCTTTTAGTTGTGTTTTTCATTTAGCCCACATTCACCATCCAGTCCATTATTCTCCCTCCCAAGTGCTGGAATTACAGGTTGTGCCACCTTGGCAGTCTTTAGAAAATTCATCTAAGATGAATACTTCCATCAAAGATCTGTCTTTGCAAAAAGAGGATATTTAACATGCCATCAGCATTATACTATGTGAATAAAATTTATCTTCATTATAGTCCTTAAACTGCATAACTGTATGTTACATGTAAATACAAACATAAACATTTTACGTAATGGTACAAAGAGTTACTTTGGTGTCTATAGCTCTGTAGATCTGGCACTCACCTGTAATGATATTGTTCTCTGTGAGAATATATTAGGAGACTCCATCTTCTAGCCTGAGGAAAATGAAAATATGCCTGGCCAATCAGATCACTCTATTTTAACCATAATTATTGCTTTAATATAGGCATATGAACCAGCAAAGTCCAAGTTAGTGGTTCTTCACTTCTGAAGCATACTGAAACTGAATGGAAAGAGACCTGTCTTCTTCCTAAATTTGTGGTTGGGGAATGTCAAGAGTCTTCAGCAGTTTAGGGCCTTCTGTATTGAAAGGGAATTAAAGAAATGAAAAGAAACACTGAAAGATGGGCCAATAGGTCTTGATAACATGTTTTTGCTCTGTGAATTTTTTTTCACACCTGCAAGGTCTAACAAGGTCTTAGATACTGGATGAATGGCAGTCCGTCCACTCATGCAGTCCTTAAAGCAAGACTGTGCTGTCTCTACTAATGATTTAGACATAACTGATGTTAATAATGTCGTGTGTGTGTGTGTGTTTGTATGAGAGAGAGAGAGAGAGAGAGAGAGAGAGAGAGAGAGAGAGAGAGAGAGAGAAAGAGGCTTGAATTTAGCATGACACTGACTAGAAAATGGCAGTGGAGATTTTAAAAGGAAGGATGGAGTATTCTGACCTGCTGCCAAACTTTCCCCCACATTTTCAGTGCACCTGTATGTTTTAGTGATCACTGTCCCCCATCTCCACTGCACCTGTATTCTATAATAGTCACTGCATGGCCCCTACCCTCATATTTCTGGTGTATCTGTATTCTGCAATGTTTGCTGTAGTCCTTTTTTGTGTGTGAACTGTTTACATGTCTGACTTCTTGTTTGGATTTTACTTGGTGATTTGATATGAAATTTTAATGTGAAAGCACTTAGCATTAGGAGTTTGACATTTTGTCTGACCTTAATCACCAAGAGGATCATGAGAGGTTTATTCAGTGGGAAGAGAACTGTTATAGCTCTGACAGGAATGATGGGAAATAAGTAAACAGCCTTTTAAATCTTCACCAGAAATCAATAGGGTTTAAAGATGATGGACGTTGGTGTTTTTTGCTGCTTAAGGACTTCAACCTTTTACGGGAAAATATCTTCTCTACGTGTCAGCAGTTTTTCCATGCATGAAATGAATCGCTACTGCAAATAGACCATTCTGCATAGAACACTCTTTATCACTATTATAAGGGAGAAATTGTATATGACTGGCCACGGTAATATGGAGCCTTTTGGGGCATTTTTATAAGAAAAAGGAGGGCTATATCTCAGAGCTTTGCTCTAGTCCTAAGTATAATTTATACAACAAACTTTTCCCTCAACAAAACAGTACTAGTTTTCCTGTGTTGAAAACCTCTGCTGTGCTTGACATTGACTGTAAGGTGGTCATTTAGATGCTACAACTCCTTTTTAAATGGTGAAACTGACTTTCACAGGCTCTTCTACATTCATATAATTAATGACAGAAGCAAGGTCCATTTGACTTTGAAGCAATCCTTTTGCTATTATCCAAATTCTATCTCTGAGGCCATGTATTCGTGTGTTCTCATGTAGACCGTATTTCTTTAACCACAGTGTCTTTTAATGTTCTTCTTTACTCTGTTCTAGTCAGTAAAACTAACTGAAGTGACAGATCTCCACTTCATTTAATGAGAATGAGAGCTGTGCCGTAGTCATTGAATAAAAGATATGGGCTGAAAATGCTTCTCATATACTCTGCAGATTTGTTTTTTATGAATGATTTATGAGCTGTTAGGTTGATGTAGCATTTTGCAGTAAATTCACAATCAGCTGCAATCTGATACAAGTGTTCAAATATTAACCGGGTGTGTCATGCACTGCCCTTTGTTTTAAAGTGTAAAATTAAAGACTTCACTGTGAAAAAATATTCGTATAGTGAGACGTGGTAGTGCATGAATGTATTCTTAACACTTGGGAAGTAATGGTAGGAGAATCAAGAGTTCAAGCCTAGCCCTAGCTACATGGTGAATTCAAGGCTAAGCTGTGAATTCAATTGAGACCCTGTCTAAAGCAAAACAAAATCCAAAAAACTATACTTCTAAATAACAGTGCTTCTAAATTCTTTAAAGCATAGTAATTTTATTATTACTTGACTTTTTAGTTATTCAACTTATACATAGAAATAAGTTTGTATGGAAAATAAGTTTTGTTTTGTGACTTGGAAACATTCATTATAATTCACATTAAAAATATCAGCTCAATCTTGTGGTAATAAATGCTATAGCATGTTCAGGGAGAGAAAAAACTTCTCATAAGGTCTATGTGTTTGGTTTTAGGTGTGAGAGTGCTTTATACTTCGGTTAATTCATTGGGAAACTTATAAAGGAAATGCGCTCCTTACTAAATCTTGTCACCTAAATTTTGTCATCCACCATTTCTGTGTTTAAAACTGAACTAAACTAAATGATCAGAGAGTCCTTCTAGTTCTGAATCTCTATAGCTTTTTAAATTTGGAATTTGGATTGAGGCTATCTTTTTCTATTGTATTAAATGAACACATTACTAGGATTGATCTGTAGCTCAGTGCCTGAGTGGTTGCCGGGTGTATGCAAAACCCCTTGTTCAGTGTGACACTACAAAAAATGGATAAAATGAAGAATGTGCTTATAGTATTCCTAAATGTGCCGGCCTGACCTGATTTCTGTTCATCTCCCTGGTTTGGCTAGACCGTGTTGTCTAGTGGCTTGCTCTCACTTTACCGGACAGATTGGTTTGTTCTCATTTAAAGATATAAGATGATGGTGGGGTGGACACTGTTCCAGGTGCTCTAAAGACACTAGATTAAGTTGGTCTTTCTCTCACGATCTGTAGGTGCCTGAAGGTTTCAGATACGTAGTGATTTATTCTGAATTTGTCTAAAGGAATAAATTGATGGATGTAAGTAGGTAATATTTCTGTGTGTTGGAAGGACTATGAGAAATAGGTCATTTCTGATAATACTGTGACCCCATCTGCCTTAGTTCAACATTGACACTGACCCTCAACCTTTGAAAAGAATATGTAGAACTTAAGCTATCCGCTCTAGTCTTACTCACCTTCTGCTCTCCAAGTGTTGTCAATTGGAAAGTCACGAATGAAACCTTTGATGTCAGAATTTTTATATGTAAAATGTTAATAGGGTTATTGTGGGGCTTAATACAAATTTAGCATCTTTGAAAGAATTTTGTTTATTTGACTTTGTCAGTCAATAATCTATGTTTTATATATGATCTTATTCTTTTTTGTTTGCTTGCTTTTTGTTTTTTGAGATGGTTTCTCAGTGTAGCTGTGTTGGAATTCACTCTGTAGATCAGGCGACCAGGCTGGCCTCAAATTCAGAGATTCCCCTGCCTCTGCCTCCCGAGTGCTGGAATTAAAGGTGTGTGCCACCACTACCTTTCATAATCTCATATTCTTACACTGTAACTTTTAGGGTAGAACCAGATAGACCTTTTTTTTTTTTTTTTTTTTTTTAAAGAAAGGAAACCCTGAGGAAAGAGAGGTAGGATCTTCTCTGTGCGCTGTGTTGAAGCTGTGTTGATGAGGTCCTGGTTCAAATGAGAGACCCTGCGCGAATGAGGCGGAGAACGGTCAAGGAAGATGGCAGCATCACGGCCTGCCCTCAGCTGCTCCCAGCTTTCTATTTTGCATGATAAAGATTACAACATGGGCAGACAAAGAGAGGGCTTTTTAATATAGTCTGTTGCCTTAGTACAGCTCCATTTCTTATTTGTCTTTGGACTTTTAATCCCTGTTGATAAATAAGTCCCCTACTTTGCATGTTTTTCACATTGGTTACATGGATTGTGAGCTTGTCTTTTCCTCAGATATGTATGTTAAAGTATAATCCTCAGTGTGGTAGTATTTGGAAGGGGGACTTTAGGAGGCAGTGCTAGTTGGAGAGAGGAGCCTTCATGAATAACCTGAGTGTCCTTGAGAGAAAAGTTCAGAGGTTGCTTTCTCAACCATAGACAGATACCATGAAAACTTGGCAGTCAGTTTCCAGGAGGGTCTTCACTAAGCCTTGTGATGCTGACATCACTTGAAAGTCTATTTCTGCAACTATGAGAGGTAAATATGTTGTTGCGTATAAGCCACCTAATCTATGTTTTGTGTTATAGCAGTTTAAAATAGTTATGACAGATACTGTAGACTTTTATGTTTTATGTTGATGAAATATGCCTTAATGATTCCTTCTAATTACATCAGTTTAAAAAACCTGAACCTGAAAGTTTTCCTAAAGACATGTTCTAACAATAATTAAAGTTACTAGAAAATGGCAGTTTATACCATAAAAGGGAATATTTATAGCAATATTGTACTTAGTGTTAATTACTTATCACTTATGGTTTATGTATTGTTCTCACCTGAATATGTCACTTCAAAAGAAACTCCTTTTCTTGTAAAATCTACATTTGAATTTTAAAATAATTTTTATTAAATAAGTGTCATAAATCCTTAGCAAGACAGAAGTTATGTCCCCCTCCCCCACCACTGTCAGTCAGCGTTCTCTGCCATCATCCCTTCTTTGATGTGGCAGTTACTCTTGTGTACCTAACTCTCCTATTCACTAGCAGGAGCTTTTTGGCTCTGATATTCATTTACTTCCTTCTTGATTCTTCCATTTAACCTTTGGCATTTGATATTTCCCAATGATATTTTGAGTAATACTTCAGATTATGTTTAATAGCAAAAAATAGTTGCCAAATTAATCTGTGGTTCTATAGACAAATCATGTCGCAGTGATTCTTACAGCAAAAAAAAATATTTATAATTTGGGACTGTTGTCTGTGTCAAACTTATTTCTATAATAGTCATTTTTTTCAAATAGTGGTAGAATAATAAACTGAAATACAGGTAACTTACCTTGACTCTCTCCAGCCTTCAGAATAAACCGTGTATGAAACTATACCTCCAGTTACCTCTGTGGCTGTATTTCATTCCGATCTTATTTATAAAATGAGAGCTGACACTGGATTATTGCTATGGTTCTAGCTAGCTGGAAAAATTCTCAAACAAGCAAGTTTAACAGTATCTGTCACCTATATTTATTTTTCCCAAAAGATCTTTTTCATATCATAGTGATGTGCTCATTCTGAAGCCCTACTAGCTTCTATCAAAGCACAGGAAACCTAGCTGGCATTCGCCTGCCTGAGGCATCAAGGAGCCAGTCCTGCCCCTCCTAGATGTTCCCACATCCTGAGAAGAGTGGTTCAGTTTTGATCTCTAGTTCTTCAGCTCAGTAACTTTGTGTGCTGATCACCAGTGTTTAACTGGGTTCGGAAAGTCTATCCGCATAAAGCTTCCTGCCCCCAGACTTGCTCCTTCTCAGCCACTGCTGCTGTGTTTTCGGGTCCTACTGTTGTGATGAGGGGAAGAGGTAGTCGGCTTCTATTTGTAGATGACTAGATTATCTGCTTTTCTTGTCGCTCTAACAGACTTCTTGGGAACATTTAAGAGGAAGGAATGTAGGTTGTATATTCGCTCATAATTTCTAGGAGCTTAGTAAGTTCTGATCGGAAGACAGGACAGAGAAGCTCAGTTCACACCCTGACAGGCCAGGAAGTACACCTCACCAGTGATCTTCTTCCAGCTTGGAGCCATCTCCTAAGTGTCCAGACCCCGACCCCCAATAGCAGCACCATCTGTAGCCAAGCATTGCCGTTGTTAGCCTGTGGGGACATTATAGATCTTGTGTTGTGCCTGTGGTAAGCTGCTGTGGTCAGACACTTTTACTTTACAAAACTCAATCTCCCTCCCATGGTTAGTATTACTTAGCATATATTGGGTAGCCAATTACAGTTACAAAATTAAGCTAATATAAAAATACCACATACGTCATAAAAACTAAATTGTTCATGGAAAGAAATACTGTCTTAGTGAATGATTCTTCTCTGCAAGAAAAAAAAAATCACCCAGAACCCAGGTTTATGATGCAGTTATATCAAGAGGGAACTCCAGAAAATACTTGTTGATTATCACTATTATATTGTTAGGACCAGAAGATAAACTATCACAATTACTGTTATAGGAACCCTAAACAGTATTTTTTAAATGGCTATAGACATTACTTGCTGTTTAGATTTTATATAGTCTGGTAATATAATCACATTAAGTGTGTGTGTGTTGTGTTATACACTTTCTTTTTATTTGTAACAGTTAATACCCAGTCACCAGTCTAATTTAGTATTTTGGGCAATGATGACAAAGTCAAAGCTGGGTTTAAGCTACTATAATAAGATGGAAAGATTCCTGTTTTTATAATTAGGTGGATCTAAATCCCTATTAGTTGAGCGAAAACTTGTAAGACACACAATGGTAAGTTGCACCATAAATGATAGCTAAATTTTTTTTAGTTTAAAATTTACTCCATTAAAAATAATTATTAGTTCAGAAAACAGTATAAACAGAAATTTTTTTTCCTTAAAGTTACAGTTTGCTAGATTGCAGTGTACATGAACATGAATGCACTGTAGGAGGAGCTGTGGGCAGGCCTGTTTTTCATCCCGCCTGGCTCCCGCAACGCTAGCTTAGCCCCGGAAATAACACACAAATTGTATTCATTTAAACACTGCCTCGCCCATTATCTCTAGAGAGTTAGTTACTGCTAACTCTCACATCTTGATTAACCCATTTCTAATAATCTGTGTAGCACCACAAGATGGTGGCTTACTGGGAAAGATTCAGCATGTAGGAGAGTCTTAGGTATTTCTGTTGCTTTCATTAGCTAATTAATAAAGAAACTGCTTGGCCTGATAGGTCAGAACATAGGTAGGTGGAGTAGACAGAACAAAATACTTGGAAGAAGGGAAGTGAGTTAGTCACCATGACTCCTCTCCGCGACAGCCGCAGGTTAGAATCCTCCCGGTAAGCCACCACCTTGTGGTGCTACACAGATTATTAAAAATGGGTTAATCAATATGTAAGAGTTAGCCAATAAGAGGCTACAGATAATGGGCCAGGCAGTGTTTAAAAGAATACAGTTTCCGTGTAATTATTTCGGGTAAAGCTAGCTAGGTGGCGGGTGGGAATGCAGCCCGCTGTTCCTTTTACAATGCACTCTACAGAAATGTTTTACCTTAAAACTTAGGAATCTGAACCAACCATGTGTCAAAGAACCAGCCACTTTTCAAGACAGGTTTCTCTTGTGTAGCCTTGGCTATCCTGGAACTCATTTTGTAGCCCAGGCTGGCCTTGATCTCAGAGAAAGCCACCTACCTTTGCTTCTCAAGAGCTGGGTTTAAAGGCATGTGCCACCACTGCCTGGCAGTGTGTATGGTTTTTAATTGTGTTCAATGACAAGAAATTTCGTGTAAGATTCTGAGTACTGGATGAAACATGCTAAAGTTGCTTTTTTCTAGGAAAAATAGGACAAATGAGACATAAATTGTGAAGCTGTTGTAAAGAGGTAATTATGTTTGCAAAGTGCCCAGTGTCCAGCACTTTGGTAAATGTTTCTAAAAATTGAACCTTTTTTATTATCAGCATCATTTCTATCATTCTCTTCATTTTTGTGTATTGATCAGCCTTTAAAGTTGAGTTTCTCCTTTGTCGATCTTTCCAGTGTTTGTGTTTCTTACAGTCAGAACCTTTTATGTCCATAAAAGTTTCAGGTACCCCAAAGAGAAAAAGGTGTCATCAAACTCTGTAGACATGTGACTTGGCTGTTGTCATCTAAACCTGTTGTCCAACATTGATTATTTAAATTTTCAGAACTAACTTTTCTTCATGTAAAATAATTATGGAAGAAATGGTTATGCAGTAGTTATCTTTAATTTGCCCAAAGGAGCATATTCTTTTTGTGTACTCTTTCTATGGTTATCAGTTCTAAATTACTCATATTGGCAAGTTTTCAGCTTTCATACTTTCTTCTTGTCCTATAATTTCATTTTATTTTACTTCCCCTTATTTTTGCCACTTCCATTTACCCCATTATGATCAACTATGAGTTCCAAACTCATTGTCACCGAATAGTTCATAATGGTGTAGAAGTTTTTAATTTTAGTTTTATGGTAACTTAGCATTAATTCAGTTGATGAACATGAGACGCAGTGTTGAGACAGGAACAGAAACGTGCTGTAGGATTTATGTGGTTGTATGATTCTCCTGCACTGTGGTCTTAGCCTTAGCTCTAAGAGGACTTACTGGCTACATTTTTTTATTTTTTTAAGAAAGCTTGTTTCTTGCCATTCCATAATAGACTTAGAGCCTACAGGTGGAACTCAGGAAGATTTTGAGTCATCTGGTGAGCTTTAGTGGATCCTAAGCTTCTGGCCTTACTGTGGTGCAAAACAAGGTGTGCATATGAGCGTCCCTCGCCAAGATCTGAGGAAACAATGTGAAACGCTGTAACATGAGGGCCGGCTCGTTGGGATTTCTGTCCCACCCAGTACCCCACAGCTGACAAGCCCCAAAGAAAATCACACAGAGATCTCCAAAAGTTATAAAACTGATTGGCCAATTAGCTGAGACTACTGTAGCTTATATTAACCCATTATTCTTATCTATGTTAGCCACATGGCTTGGTACCTTTCTCAGCAGGGAAGCTCACATCTTGCTTCTTCAGTGATCTGGGCAGAACTGGCAGAGGGAGCTTCTCGCTTTCCAGAATACTCCTGTTCTCTTTGCTCTACCTCTACTTCCTGTCTGGTTTTCTCACCTATACTTCCTGCCTGGCCAATCAGCATTTATTTAAAACATGATTGACAGAATACAGACAATTATCCCACACCAAAATGCTTATAAAAGTTCTGCCTCTCCTTCATGTTTATTAATTTATTTATTTCTCTATTCAGGAAGGATAAAGCATAGGCCAGTAGTGAAGTCATTCAGTGGAAGGTGTTATTCATTGGAAATCGGAAAAGGAAATTGTTTTGTAAGGATGTGGAATTTGTGTGTTAGGTAGGCTGTAAGTACATTGTGAATCCTAGGTGGCATAATACCATGTAGGGCTGTAGCTGGAAGACTGATCTTTAGAATATTCCGATAATACAGAAAGAAATATTTTTAATAGAGTGCAATTTTAAGAAGTAAAGATTAGGTAGGAAATTATGTATTATTTCTGGTTTGTAATATTTTTAACTTTGAGATCTTAAGAGAATCTACAACTTACTGAAAAAGAAAACATCTAAGAAAATAAATGTAATTAAGAAAGGGCCTGTACTTCACACTTGTAAAGAAGACACAAAACACTAATTATCCTTTCTGTAGACCTTCCTCCTTGAAGGCTCGTTATTAGGGCAGAGTTGGGGGAAGAGGTGAGGCCTGACTATTTCTGAGATTCTAGGAAGAATTTCAAGAAGTGATGGAAATTTTGGAAATATACTAGTACAAATAGGATCGCTAATGGTTTTGGTAAATCATAAAATGTTGCTCATAGAACTTTAAAGTTTAGTAATTACTGACTTCATATTTTATAAACTTAGAATTTATAAAGTACTTTATTTCTATAGACACTTTAATGAAATTTCCCATTATGATTTATCAACTTTGATGCTGAAATTGATGTAAGCGATGAATAAGATATACAAAGAATTTCAAAGTAGGGAGGAAAAAAGAAGAAATCTGAGTCACTTTGACCATTCTTTAAAATGTTTGTCTTGTTAGGTTTCTCAGTTCTTCTAAATTGGTTAGATTTGAGTTCAGCATGCCCTTCTACTATTTCATTCTGTGTAATTACACTCAGTGTAAGAGAAGAAGGAAATGGCAGTCATCGTGAGCTTCTTCTATATTAGATCCTAACCTTCTAAACACCTACTAGGCCAGACTTCAGAAATACTTTCCATTTGTGACCGCTTGCTGCCTAAGAGACGTTTATGCAATTTTGGGCATGTGGGCATATAAATAGACATAGTAGACGAGAGAGATGGCTCAGCAGTTAAGAGCACCGGCTACTTCTGCAAAGAACTCCACATGGTGGCTCACAGTTGGCCATAACTCAAATTCAGGAATTTTGACACCCTCCTGTCTTTCACAGATACTGCATGCAGATGCTGTACATACATAGAGAAAGGGCAATTGTATATACAAAGTAAAAGTACATAAATCGTTTTTTAAAAAAATAAAATCAAATAGGCATGACAAACTTTTTCTGATTATATTTTGTAGACATAATTTTGCCACTTATTACAAATAAGCAATTTTGCATTTTAATGAAATGCAAATGTTTATTTTTATATGAAGTCTTGACTGAATATTTGATACCGCAAGACTTAGAACATCTTTATTCTTCAGAATAAATTGATACTCTGATTTTAAAATGGATAAGGATGCCACACACATAAATACGTAGTAAAAATAGCAGAAGAATGTCTGAGTCATTTCAGAAATTCTGTCCTGGTGCTAACCTAAAAATCATTTGACAATTTTAATGGTGAATCTCAATGTTAGCAATTCATACAGTGGTTTTTAAAATCAATACAACCTAAAGATGAACTGATTTAATACTTGCACACTGAGGAATGGCGATAGGAAAGTATTAAGTGTGTAGTTTCCATAATGAAACTGGTAGTCTCTTTAACGATAGAAAACATTGTACGTGTAGTAAAAATGCTGCTATTCATGACAGACACACTGTAGTCTTGAATCTGAGCCAACATATTTAAAGTAGCATTTATTATTATCATTATATGCTCTGAGAGCATGGTGTATGTCCAGAACCGAGGCCACAGTAAAATTTTACAGCATGAGTATGGGTGAGAGCTGCCTTGGATTCATGTTTGATTTTGAATTAATTCATTCAGATAACGCTAGGTTCAACTACTTTTTCTGTTGCCAGAGTTTTTGCAACCCCTATATCCAGTGCCACAGCGGAGCCAGGACCCACTATCTAAGAAGTTCATGTGCTAAGAGCATTATTTACTTCGAGCACAGCTTTCTGTGTTCACCATTATTATGCTGTCAGTACATCTGTACAGTTAAGTGCGTACGTGGATGAGTTAGTAAAAGAATAGCTTATGGGTAGTGTCATAGCTCCTAATAGGACCTTTCATCTCTTTGCACTTTGTAGTTATATTACCTCTGTAAACTCTGAGCTTAATTACAGCACTTAGAAATCATTCAGAAAGACAAAATGTGAATATAAGTAGTTTTGTATCTTCATTGTTTTCTTGGGGATCTGTACACATGCACATGTGTAGATCAGAGAACACCTTTTAGGATTCATGTCTCTTACAATGTGTGGGTCCTGGGAGTCACACTCAGGTCGTCAAGCTTGGTAGCTAAGTTCCTTTACCTGTTGAGTCATCTTGCCAGTCCATGTAATTAGTTTTGATGTTGAGGAAAACATAGGATCTACTGCCTTTTAATTTCTACTTTCTGCCGTATTACATCAATGATGAGTGACAACCATGCCTTGACTTCCTTCCATTAATAGCCAGATGGCTGTTAGTAGTAGAATCATTGCCTTGAAAGGTAGCGGCTGAGAGCCTGGGCTTCAAATCGGACAAAGCCCCATCTTGACTCTTACTGGGCTGTGGGTACTTTTGTTTGTTTAGTGGTTTGGATTTGGATTTTTGTTTACTTGCTTATTTGTTTTTGTTATGTTTTGAGACAAGAGTCTTGCCACGTAGCCCTGACTGGCATGGAACTTGCTATGTAGAACAGGCTTACCTCGAATATAGAACAATCTTTCCAGCTGACACCTGAAAGATGAGATTTTTGCTAGTGATGCCCATCTGATTTTTTTTCTTTATGCATGTTTTTTTAACTTTTCTCAACTAGTTTCTTGTCATAATATAGAAAAGAATAGCATCAACCTTCAGGTAATTGACTTAACACAGTGGCTAGTACCAGAAAAGTGCTCCTTGGGGATTAGTTCAGTACTGCGAGGGATGCTATCACCCACTGATACAAGGGAACGGATCTGATGAGAATTTACCAGGGCCAGTCGGACTGGGACTGAACGAGGACGTGATCTAGCCAGATTCTCGGAATTTGGCCGGATTCTCTGACTGTGGCTGGCCCGGGGTCTTTCTGAAAAGCCATTGACTATGACACTGGGACCTGTTTCCTCTGCATATGCTGGATTTTGGGGATCCAGTCTGTTTGGACGCTCGCCTTCCTGGACTTGGAGGGAGGGGGAGGGAGCTGGAGCTTCCCACAGGGCAGGAAACCCTGACTGCCCTGGGGGACGGAGGGGAAGGAGGGGGGGAGTGGGGGGAGTGGGAGGGTGTTGGGAGGGGGGGCGGAAATGGAAACTTTTATAATTTAATAAAATTTACTAAAAAAAAAAAAGAAAAAAAGAAAAAAAAGACAAAAAAAAAGAAAAATAAAAAAAATAAAAAAAAATAAAAAAAAAATAAAAATAAAAAAAAATAAAAATAGAAGAATTTGATGAGATGGCTCAGCGGGTAAGAGCGCTGACCACTCTTTCAGAGGTCCTGAATTCAATTCCCCACAACTTCATGACTCACAACCACCTGTAATGAGATATGGCGCCCTCTTCTGGCCTGCAGGCAGGATCCTGTATACATAATAAATAAATAAATCTTAAAAAAGAATTTGATGCTTCTACTACTACTATTATCGTTGTTACTATTATAGCAACATCAGAATCATCTTTGAAAATAGTAATTTCCCAATTTTCCTAAATTAAAGAAAAGTCATAGGAAAATAATATACAGGTTGTGAGTTTGTGGTTTTATAAATGATAGGCACGTGTTGTATATTATACACTAATAATATTGCTTTGTAGATGTTACAGCTTTCAACTAAATGTTTTGTGTGTTAGCTGGTGTATGTACATGCTTGTGGGTGTGTATCTAGAAGCCAGAGGTCCATATCTGTTTATCATTCTTCCTCTGCCTTTATGTTGGAGACCAGGTCTCTGGATCTGGTGCTTGTCATTTCGGCAGGAATTACCTAGCCAGACTTTCTTTTCCTCCCCAGTGCTGGGGTTATGGATGTGTACCACTGCCCCTGTTTTGTTTTGTTTTGTTTTGTTTTGTTTTGTTTTGTTTTGTTTTGTTTTAAAAAATGATGATGAGGGGCTGGAGAGATGGCTTAGTGGTTAAGAGTGCACAATAAGGTTAATAACAAGAGTATATGAAAGAGTACAGGGTAAATGCTGTAAGTGACTCCGACATGGCTGCGGATCCCTTACAAACTGTGCTTTCAGTTGGCTTGTGGAGGGCAGGATGGACAGGAGAGCAGTAAGACAGCTCCATGACAGTGACAGCTCATGACAGGGAGAGTTGGCAGGTGTCTGCAGCTGCAGGGATTGGGAGCACATTTTTCTGCTTTCAGAGAGTAATGCATTCTGGGAACTATGAAATGTGGCTCTATGGATAAGAGTTAGTAAGGGAGAGGCTTTTCTGGCACCTTTTTGTAACACAAACTAGAAGAACTGTTTTGTGGGGTGAGGCAAGAACAGTGAATTCAGGAGGGAGAGGCTGGAGATAGCGCCCACTACACTAATGGTTTGACTGGACCATTCCGTTTCAGTACATGATCTTGATACTGATTTGTTTTCACATTGGTTTGTTTCTCCTTGGCAATGTGGAAAAGTATTTTATAAACCTTATGTTGCTCTCATTACTGGATGCAACGTAATCACATGATATTGTTTTTTATCTTTGCAGGTATTTTTTATTAACTTTCAAAGAATCAAATTTTTCATTATATCATTTTTCAGACAAATTTTGTTTTTGTTCCTTCTTGCCATTTAAATTAAGTGTAAATTGCTCTTGTATGTTTTCATGAGTTCCCTCAGGAGTCAGATAATAGATGATACATAACTAGTAAAATAAATACTGGTCATCACTGATATTTGATAGTTTATATGTGTTTTTAGTATTAGTAATAAGTTAGAAAGCAGAAACATCCACCAAAAAGTGCCCATTCATAGGCTCCATCATACACTAACTATATGAAATTGTGGGGTAGACAGTAAGGACCCATCTTTTTTTAAAAGTTTAGTACATGGCATGGTTGAAAATGCCTCTGCTTTATTTTTTAAAAAAAATTTAAATGAAGTGGTGGTAGTTGTTGTTATTTTGTGTGGACAGGAACAAACTCAGGAAGGTTAAATGTTAAAAAGCCCGCAGCCAGCGCTCTGTCAGCCTCACGCTCAAGTTCGTTGCTGTTATGCCATGCCGCTCCTCTGTTCCCATCAGAGGGATGGTCGTGTTACGAGTTACTGTCATGTGATTTGTTCAGGAATCTCCTTCACTAAATTTATAACCATTTGTGTAGCTCTGTTCTAGAGCATTCCTAGTTCTAGTAGGAAATGTGTGCTGCACACCTGAGGCCCAGAATTGGTTCTGTGAGTGCAGTGCACACCTATGATCCAGCCTCACCGCCACCTTTCCTATGTTTTCACACATGGTGGCCGTGGCATGACCTATGAAGTAGAAAGCAAGCAGAAGGGAAAGATGCTGGTATTCATCCAGTGCCCTGTGTACTGGAGCAGTGAATCTGCAGGCAAACGAAAGATTTGGGTGACAAATGTAACACTTGTCATCAGGCTGATGTCTTCTTAAGTTTCTTGGGTGTTGTTAATTCAAAACATAGTTTGGATTGACTTACTGATATTGATTCCTGTACTCACTACACCTTAAAACCTTGCTTTGCAAGGGAAATACGGTTATCAGATGCTTTTGTTATCACAGAATAAAAAGACCTGGTGGGATACAGACGGGGAGAATGACAGTTAAATGGACGTGGTGAAGGTTAATGCTTGCTTCCTGCATTGATATTGGAGGTCCCAATCACTTGTCAGTATGCTCCTATAATACATGCAGTACATCTTCATTAGGAAGGCAGATAGCAATCAGTTTCAGGTTTCCAGATGAGCCTGTGGCCAGGCCATAATTAACCTTTTGAACTTGAAATTGTAACAGAATGTACTATTGGCTTAGGTTATCAATTATGGTCAGAGTCAATTGATACTCACTCAGAGAGGCTTATTGTTGATTGATATTATAATTTACTCATCTTTCCATTGTGGTGATTAAAAAGTAGCAGTGACATGACATGCTATTCCAACTTCTGTTCTGGAAAACGAACATTTTCTAAGCCTGATATCTTGCCAAACTGTTATTTAACTAAAACAATTTCTTATGGTCTCAAATTTTAATGTTTTTTTTATGGACTCCATGCAACTGCTAAGGGAACTTTTAAAATTATATAGTGTGCCCAGCTTGTGGCAGAGCACTTACAGCCTATCAGGCCACTTTAAATGTCAGTTTTTAAAAATTAAAGTTTAGACAAACTGTTCAGTTGTTATATTTTTATGTATTTCTAATGAATTTTATCCAACATTTTATTCAAATCAAGTAGTATTAGAAAAATAGCTAATATAATTTTCCTGTTTTAGAAAAACTTAATAGAAAATGGGCTAACATGGAAAATACTAGTAGTTGAAATGAAAGCAGCATTGTTGCATGTATGTGCAATGAGCAATTATGCTTGAAGGCAGCTGCTTATTCCCAAAATTTTTTGTTAATTTTAGCCTTACTAATTTTAGGAATAATTTCATTGGCATTAAATAATGTATTGTGCAAGTTATTTCTTGAAAAGACTTGCACTTATGAATTTTTGGGTTTTGCTTTGCTTTGGCTTTGGTTAATATAGGATCATGCTATGAAGCCTAGGTTATCCTCACTTACATATGACTGACTATATTATTTGAAATTATCGTCAATGAATCTTGTATGTATATATACAAGATTCTGGGTGGGGTATGTGTGCGCGCGCACGCACCAGATCTCATTACAGATGGTTGTAAGCCACCATGTAGTTGCTGAGAATGGAATTCAGGACCTTTGAAAGAGCAGACAGTGCTCTTAACCACTGAACCATCTCATCAACCCCATCAATGAATCTTTCAATGAATTTTCTTTAAATTACTTCTGAATAGAAAGGACGTTGTATTCAAATGTTTACTGAAATATTTTTATACTGCTGATATAAGGAAGTCTATAAAAGTATCAACTTAAAAGTTCGAGGAACATTATTGAAAACAGACTGGAAATGAATGTAAAAGTGGAAATGAACATGCTTATAATGTCATGGATGCTGCAGTCTTACAGTCTTTCTTCTGGTAATGTAGCATGACTAGCCTCTTGCTGACTTACTGCTTGGTACTCACCGCCCTTGACCCCTTGCATCTCTCTTCCCACTGACTACCTCAACCTGTGTGTCTCATGAGCCATCTCGGGGAGGAGAAATTTTACTTCCCCCCACTTGTGTCTTTTAGTACTGGGCTCATAAATTAGACTTCTAAAAACAAATTAACAGAAGAAAGTCATAGACGCTTTATTCAGTAATTTCCATCTATACACAAGAGCTTTTATATATAAAAAAGTAAAGGCCCAAAGAAACGGTTAGAACAAAAGCAAAGTTGGGCATGGTGTTGTAAATAGTGAAAACCTAATGGTACAAACGAGTTTGCGCCTCCTACAGATCACTATAGCAGGGTAACTAGGAAGGGCCGGTTGGACAAGATTTCTTTGTTGATATCTTTCTACTTACTTATACTGTCCCTATCTTGGTGATAATTTCTTCCTTTGACTGATATAGAAAGAATACCTTCCAGTGGGTATTCTCCTATTTGGGGAAGAAAATAAAAGTTAAGAGCACTCTTCTTGCATCTGTTTGTACAGTGTCTTTAACTCAAGATAGTTGTATGCCAAAGTGTATATTTTGTATATCATTCTGCTACCTCTTTTCAAAGAGGTCATTTCTTTTTTTTTTTTTTTTTTTACTTCCCTCCCCACGAGTAACCCGCCCCTTCAAAGAGGTCATTTCTAAGATGCAGCCCTTTAGCTGTTCCCCAGACTTTTTCCTGTCACTGTGTTAAGTATGGAAATCATTTGGACTATTCCACCCTCTTCCTAAATTGTTTTTGAAAGGTGTTGTAACTTCTTTCTTCATTTCTTCCCTCTCCTTTGTCCGCAGAGATGGGGATTAAAGCAGGGCCTCCTGTGCACTAGGCAGGCACGCTACCACCACACTGTCCCGTGAGCTCCCCATATTTGTTTTTCATCCCTACTCCCCACTTTCCTAAGAAGCTGATAAACTGTCAGATCTTGAGTGAGTCCTCATGCTCTCCTAGGAGATCTGACCCCCAGTTCCGGCTCTAAGGTGCTCGTCCGCCCAGATTGACACCTTCAGCATTTGTCATTCACCCAACCTGCTGTGGTCCTTTACAACTCTGGAATAAAATCTTTCTGTAATTTCTCTTTGCATTGTTTATTTCTCCAGCACATGAAGTCCTTACCCTTACAGGCTATGGGTTTGTCTGTTCTACTCTGTCTTTGGACAAAGTCCTTCTCACCCTTTGATCACAAGTGTGGCCTGCCTGCCGTGTACATAGAAATGAGAAACTTAGAAAGATACTGGTAGTTAGGCTGTGCTGACCGTGGTCTGCAGTGCTCACACTTCCCTTGCTGTATGCTGCTGTTTCTCTTCCAGATCTGCCGCTCTGCTTTTCATGAGTCTATGTCACTCTTTCTAAAGAGGTCACGTAATACAGTACTTTTCTGTTTCCATGGCAGTGGTCACCTTTTACTATATATTCTTTGTTTACATGATACTTTGCTTTTCCTTTAAGTACACACTTCCCTTGAATTGATTAGTATCTCCTGTCTTCCTCCTATAAATACTGATTAAAGTATTTATTTATTGCCAGGAATTGAGCAAAACTAATATAGGAAAAATTCAGGCCATTCTTGCTTTTGTTACTCCTGTGCCCATAAGTAAAGCTTATATGTTACCTGAGCCTTAATTTCCCCCTTGTAACTTGGGCTTAAAATCCTTGCTTCAGTGCCTGTCATGGAGTAGGTATTTAGTAATACTTTCCTTTTTTTATTATTTTTCTTTTGTTTTTTGATCTTTTAATTTTGAGCTATATATTTTTCTCTGTTCCTCTCCCTTTTCCCTCTCCATTTCTGCCCTTTCCCATGATCCCCATGCTCCCAGTTTACTCAGAAGATCTTGTCTTTTTCTACTTCCCATGTAAATTAGATCCATATATGTCTCTTTTAGGATCCTCTTTGTTGTCTAGGTTCTCTGGGATTGTAAATTGTAAGCTTGTTTTTCTTTGCTTTATGTCACCATTTTTATATGTGAGTACATATAATAATTGTCTTTCTGGGTCTGGGTTACCTCACTCAATATGGTGTTTTCTAGATCCATCCATTTGCCCACGAATTTCAAGATGTCATTATTTTTTTCCATTGTGTAAATGTACCACATTTTCTTTATCCATTCTTCGGTCGAGGGGCACTGATGTTGTTTCCAGGTTCTGGCTATGGCAAATAATACTGCTATGAACATAGTTAAGCACATGTCCTTGTGTTGTGATTGAGCATCGTTTGGGTATATACCCAAAAGTGGTATTACTGGGTCTTGAGGAAGATTGTTTCCTAATTTTCTGAGAAATCGCCATACTGATTTCCAAAGTGGCTGTAAAGTTTGCACTCCTACCAGCAATGGAGAAGTTTTTCCTTTATCCCACATCCTCTCCAGCATAAGTTGTCATCAGTATTCTTGATCTTGGTTATTCTGACAGGTGTAAGAAGGAATCTCAGAGTTATTTTGATTTGCATTTCTCTGATGGCTAAGGATGTTGAGCATTTCCTTAAGTGTCTTTCAGCCATTTTAGATTCCTCTGTTGAGAGTTCTCTGTTTAGGTTTGTACCCCATTTTTTATTGGATTATTTGTTCTTTTGATGACCAATTTCTTGAGTTCTTTGTATATTTTGGAGATGAGACCTCTGTCCTTTGTGGGGTTAGTAAAGATCTTTTCCCATTCTGTAGGCTGCTGTTTTGTCTTGTTGACCGTGTCCTTTGCTTTACAGAAACTTTTCCGTTTCAGGAAGTCCCATCTATTAATTGTTTTTCTCGGTGTCTGTGCTAGTGGGGTTCTATTTAGGAAGTGGTTCCCTGTGCCAATGCGTTCAAGTGTACTTCCCACTTTCTCTTCTATAAGGTTCAATGTGACTGGCTTTATGTTGAGGTCTTTGATCCATTTGGACTTGAGTTTTGTGCATGGTGATAGATATGGGTCTATTTTCATTCTTCTACATGTTGATATCCAGTTATGCCAGCACCATTTGTTGAATATGTTTTCTTTTTTCCATCTTATATTTTTGCTTCTTTGTGAAAAATCAGGTGTTCGAAGGTATGTGGATTGATATCCAGATCTTCTATTCGGTTCCTTTGGTCCTCCTGTCTGTTTTTATGCCAATACCAGACTGTTTTCAGTACTGTAGCTCTGTAGTAGAGTTTGAAGTCAGGGATTGTGATGCCTCCAGAAGTTCCTTTATTGTACAGGATTGTTTTGGCTATCTTTGGTTTTTTGCTTTTCCATATAAAGTTGAGTAGTAATATTTTCTTGCTTGTTTTTCCCTGTGATATTTGTAAAGCATAATTCTAATAGTCTAACAGAACGTCAGATTGCAGAGGAGTCTCTACCAGTCAGACTCCTCACTTCAGCAGCCTCTGCCATTTCATCTGTCCATCATGTCATTGTATGTCTCTTCTTTAGCTAGAAAACTACCAGTGAATAATTTCTTAAATTTGAGCATATCTGACAGTTATTTACCCAAGCTATTGCTATTTAGAAATGAAAGAATGATTACTATTGGTATTTTTAATTTCCCCATTGTGTGTGGCTAGCCTTTCTTCATTCACTTATTCACTAAAGTCTGAGCACGCCCTGTGCTTACATAGTCGCCTGTGCTGACATCAACTGTGCATTGATGATAACTGGTGAAGCAAGTATTAAGCAGGAAGATGCCCAGAACACTTTTCAAACAATTTATATCTTCATCTTAGCTTCTTTATTCTATACTAGGCCAAACTTTTAGATTCTGTTATCTCACTTAATTCATAGAAGAGTTCTTCCAAGCTATAATTATTGTTCTTTTCACAAGAGGGAATTAAGTTTCTGATAAGGTGAATGTTTTCCTCTGAATTATAGCTAATAGGACAGTGGAAATCAGCCTAGCCTTTCCAAATCTAGAAACTATGCTTTTAATTTCTGTGCCAACAGGCTTCAGAGTGAGTTCTAAGAACTTCTTGAGCTCCACGACCCTTTCAGGAGCTTAATAATACCAAACCTATTTTCAAAATAATTCTAGTACAATTATTTACTTTTAAAATCTCACGCGTAATTGTGCATTGGTGCTCTTGAGAGTCTGTGTGCCATGTTCTATCACAAAAGATTGAATGTAGAGGCACATATATAAAACTTCTGCACCTCTTAAGCAAGATATTAAGGTATAAAAAGGTACATGAACCAAAAAGTTTGAAAACTAGTTTTGTATACATTTATTTCATTTCACAGCCTTCCTTTTTGTACGTCTTTTGGGTATTTAAATTAAGCCTTTAGTTGCAGAAAGTCTGACCATTCAGTTTAGAACAGCATTTTTCTTTCTTATCAGTTGTTGAAGTTGTTACAGTAATACGTGAGTGTGTGACTGTGAACGCACAGTAGTTGATACTACAGCCGGAGAACAGCCTCTGTCCTGAGTTCCAGAGCTAAAATATCGGTGCTAGAAACAGATGGCAGCCAGAGGCCCTGCCAACCCTTTGTTAGAGGTACAGATTTGTACAGTGCATATCAAAATAAACATGTTAGTCTTGACCCTGCTGTCAGTAATTGTATGATTAAATTGAAGAAATTTAGTTTTTGTTTGGGTGTATGAAGTCATCAAAGATAGGCAATATGATTTGGGGGTTTGTGATGTATACTTCCCCTTTTCCCATTTTTTTCGCCCTCTTAACGCATTTCTTTGCTTTCTCTACCAGAAAGCCAGGGAACTTGGGTCTTTAAATCTTTAACCTTACAATGAAGGAGGAATGGGTAGAAATTATAATGCTGCAAGCATAGCAAACTGTATTTCCTAAACCAATCAAAACAGAAATAGTTTGCTGATCTGACAGAGACAGGTGGATCTCTGTGAGTTCAAAGCCAGAAGTACAGAGCTAGTTCTAGGACAGTCAAGGCTACACAATGAAATCCAGTCTCAAAAAAAAAATCAAAACAAAACAAAAACAGTTTTACCATTTATCTCTGGTATTATGATGTAGGCCAGTATGAATCAAATCTTGATAATTCTATAGGTACATATTTATTATAGAAATGAAATGTATAGCTTTACTGGCCTGGGTGAGATGATGTGTTTTGCTAGCTGGGTAGTGAATAAACTAAGCTCTTAGAGACTTTTAACTTAAAGGGATATTTCTACTATCTACTCACTGCATACACCAACATGTCCCTCTACTTTCTAGCTATTTGCTCAAATTGAGCCCAGAACGCCAACTCAGGCTCAGGGGAAGGTGATGTAAGCTTATTCCTATTCTAGAACATGGATCTATACCTAATGTATGTACAGCATCCTAGTTCAGGTCTAACTCGTGACCTTTACATTGAGTAGACAGAATCACCATTAGAAATGACCCTTTGTTTTTTTCTCAGAATCTTATCAGTGGGATTAGATAAGCCATCAAGTAAGATCAGAACTATAAAAACATCGGAAAGCTAGTTTGTGCAAACATAAAGAAATAAAACAAATTTTTAACAAATATATTTGGCACGGTGACTTTATTTTAGAAAAACAGTCTGGGCGGTAGTGGCACATGCCTTTAATCTCAGAACTCAGGAGGCAGAGGCAACGACAGGTGGATCTCTGTGAGTTCAAGTCCAGTCTTGTCTACAGAGCAAGTTTCAGGACAACTAAGACTACACAGAGAAACCATGTCTCAAAAAGGAAGGACGAAGGAAGGGAGGGAGGGAGGGAGGGAGGGAGGGAGGGAGGGAGGGAGGGAGGGAGGAAGGAAGGAAGGAAGGAAGGAAGGAAGGAAGGAAGGAAGGAAGGAAGGAAGGAAGGAAGGAAGGAAAAAGGAAACAAACAGTTCTGAGATATGAATAAAAATCCACAGGATTCAAGTTCAGGTTGGTTAGTATGTTTTCTAGGCATGGTAGAACTTTATCATTGTTGAAGTAGAACTTACTTGGGTTTCAACATTTTAGATAAAGCTTGCTTTGCATAATGATGTGGGATTCCCCTCTGTATGCTATGAATATATTTAATTACCATTGGTTAATAAAAAAAAAAGCTGCTTTGACCTATGGCAGGGCAGAATATAGCAAGGCAGGAAATCCAAGCAGAGATAGAGGAGGAAAGAAGGTAGAGTTAGAGAAACGCCATGTAGCTGTCCAAGAAGCAAGAATTAACAAACCATGAGCCTAAAATATAAAAAAATTTATGGTAAAATATAAAATAATAGAAATGAGTTTCTTTAAGATGTAAGAGTTAGTTAGTAAGAAACCTGAGCTAATAGGCCAAACAATATAACTTCTGTGTGGGCTTTATTTGGATCTGGGCAGCCGGAAAACAAAGAAGAGCATAAGATTATAGCTGGGCGTCGGTGGTTTAATCCCAGCACTCGGGAGCCAGAGGCAGTTGGATCTCTGTGAGTTCGAGGCCAGCCTAGTCTATAAGAGCTAGCTCCAGGACAGACTCCAAAGCCAGAGATACCCTGTCTCAAAAAACCACCTATATATATGTAAAAGTTTAGGGCTGGAGAGATGGCATACAGTATAAGAGCACTGACTGTTCTTCTAAAGGTCCTGAGTTCAATTCCCAGCACCACATGGTGGCTCACAGCCATCTATAATGAGATCTGGTCCCCTTTTCTGGTGTGCAGGTTTACATGCAGGCAGAACACTATTTACATAATAAATAAGTAAATCTTAATAAAGAAAAGATTAGATACCTTGCTCAGCCTTGGGCCTGCCTCAAAGCAGTGTGCTAGACTTTGTTGACCCCCCCCCCCATGGGAAGCCTTACCTCTCTGAGGGGTGGATGGGGGAATGAAGGATGGGGGAGGGTGAAGAGAGTGGGAAGAGGGGAGGGGTGGGAACTGGAATTGGTATGTAAAATTTCAATTAAATAATAAAATATATATATAAAGTTTTCAGCAAGGAAGGCAACTTGTATTATATTTATATTGTCTTTAAAATTGGTGGGGGGATAATGGATATAAATTGACAAATTTAGTTTCTACAGCTACTTTTTCCTGCAATAAAATGCTCCCTCATCACCACCCACCAAAACCCAACAGACCAATACTGACAATACTGACAATACTGATTGCCACCTTACCTTAGAATGGAACCCACACAGATCATAACAGTGCCTTGTCTCATTCGTCTTCACTTCTTATTAGCTGTGCCTTTATCTGTGTGAGGTGTCATCATGTTTTCCTTGTTCTTACCTTTTTAAAGCATGCTCAATTAAAATACTTTTAAAATAATTTTGTGTATAGAAATGCCATTTTGTTTTTTTAATTATATATTTTTAATAAGAACAACTTAGAAAAACACAGGGACACATCATCAAAAAGGTAGTTGGTTGCTGTTGTAGAAGTGACCTTGTGCGGTAGAGATTGAAAAGCTACTTCCAGGTGTTTCTTTGGTGTGCATGAATTAAAAGTTTGATACAATTTTACTTATATTGGAAAGACATACTTTATTAATGACATTCATTTGTGTAGTCTGTCATATTTTATATACACTTAGACTTTTGTGTCCAGAATTGTTTTGCTAATTACCAGTGATAATGATGTATTTCAGTTGTAAAGAATTGGGTTCAAACACGGCTGTTTCATTTGGCATGCTCTGGGCAGATTACTCTTAGATCCTCAGCTTGTTTTCTGGAAAGTTAGTATAAGGCCATTTAAGAACAAAGGAAATTACATATCACAAATTCAAAATACTCATTTTCTCTACAAAATATAAAGTTCCCCTTAAAAATAAGATTACAGCTCAAAGGTTTTTAGGCAGTGGAAACTGTACTTATTTGTATCTGCTCTTGTTTTTTCAAGATCTGACACCACCTTCCAAATAATGATAGTCCTCTAAATGGGGCAGTGTTAATTTGTCTAGCTCAGTGCTGCTTGTACAGCTTGTACAGCTTGAAAAAGATAGGCTGTTTTTGCAGCCTTTTCATTCAGATGACTTATGAATTAAGAGCAAGGGCCTATCATATTCTAAGATCCTGTAGTTCATTATTGCAAAACAAAGTATCCATTTATTAGCCATGGATTGCTTACAATGTCTGCAAGAGTAAACAGGCCCACTCATAAGAATAAGTGTTGCCTTCAAATTTGTACTGAAGTATGCTGAAAAACATGTATGCTGCGGCTGTGGTAATGAGCGGTACAGTAGAGAGAGGTGATTTATGATACCTGTTTCTGACAGCTATAGTGCGGAGATTCCCAGGGTATCCGATCACGGCATTAGCATGCTGACAGCTCAGCATTTAGAACATTATGGTAATTTATCCTGCCTGTGCTGTCACCTGCACTGTCAGAGTTTCTTTTTAATGATGGTATAACTATTTTGTTTGTTTGTACTGCATTCTTTTCATTTGGCTAATGCTTTCTCATTAGATTGAACCTAGTAAATGAGAGTAATTAAGTGCTTCCTATAGCTCAGATGCAATGATTAAGCTGCAGAGCTGCTACTGATTATGTTTTGTCATTTATCTCTATTAATCTGAGAATAATCCAGATGATAAACACATGTAATTTTTTGCTAATGTTCAATAGATGAAATTTATAGTTCCTCAGTGGAACCGAGCATTAAGTATATATTCATATATAAATAATAAGTTGCTACATGTGGACCTGCTTTAAGTAAACATACAAGTTACAACTAAAGTTAATGAAAAATATTCTTTTAATTTCCACGCTGAATTTACTCTTTCCTAAAATGTCCTTTTCTCCCAGCCAGAGAGAAAGAGAATGCAGGCTTGTAGAATGGGTTGTGTCTCTCACTTTCTTTAAGTCCAAGGGCAAGACTGGCTTGTTTGAATATATGTATTTGAAGCACTTTGGATCACTCTATTCTAAATCTTTCAGTTCTCAAGTACTCTGATTTTCTATTTATATTAATTTATTATTCCAAAAAATAACTATTATTATCTAATTAATAGGATTTCTCTCTTAGTAAATAAGTTAAACTGTAGAAATAATAATATAAAATTACATGTATGGTTTTTGAAAAATACTTAACCTTTTATTTGCTTATATATCACATTTGTTCTAAGATAATAGTGCCTTTAGAATTTTGACATGAATAGTATACCTTATGAATAGTCAACTAGTTTTTTTAATGTGTCTGTAAAAAGAATAACCAGCTGATACATTTTATATATAATTGAAAGGTAATATATGCCATATTCATGTGTTTTAAACTGTCAGTATGCTAAGATTTGTTCCACTTTGTGATCTATTAAGATAAAATTCCAACAGTTTTTCAAAAATATTGAAAAGATGAGATTCTTTTTCAATTACAGTATTGCAATACTATGTTAATAAATGTTTTTTATCACAAAATTGCTTAGTATCTCTTTGGGTAGGCTACCCTAAATTTTCATTTCTTGTACAGATGATAAGAAATTTGAAGGGAACCTCGTTACTGCGTTAGCTACAGTCCCTCTAAGTAATTATGAGTGTAAGAGAGCTGTACTTAATCTTTGTGTAGCTAGCTTTGAGACGGTGTATTGCATTAACAACTGCTTTCACATTTCATAGAACAAAAAGGCCTTTCGAGTATTTATACATGCAGTATTGTGCATAATTGGGTTGTTTGCTGAATTTTGCTATATTACAAATGATATCATCTAAATTAAGTACTTGAAACATTGATGCTAAGCCTGCCTCACTTAATCTTAGTGGAATATTAATTTTTAAACCTTGAATGAAATTTGATGATTTATTTATTCATTTATTTTTTGGATTCCTTTATAAAAGAATAAATTGCTGTTAAGGTAGTTTAGACTGCAGTGAACTCTTCCCTCTGTGTATAGAAATGTTTTCATGTAGATTTACTGGAGATTGAAGCAATCATAAAATTGATGGCTTTTATTGAATTCTCTGCAAGCCTTTTCAAATTGTTTATCATATAACTCACAAGATTTAAAATTTGACCTGGTGGATTTTCATCCTTTTTAGAAATCAAAACTTTAATTCTTTCCTTAAGGCTGAGTTGGAATGTGTGTTGAAATTCTCAGATTACATATTAAGAGATGGTTTGTCAGTATTAACATAGTAGAAGACTCTGCCTTTGCAGTCCTGTGAGCGCTCTGGAGAGAGAGATCCACTAACCACAGAAACAGAAGCAGAGAGCCCTGAGTTTCTGTTCAGAGATTGCTCTCTAGTGATTTCTTCATCAAAATGTTCCTTTTTCTTTTGCCTTCCAAGAAATTAGCATGTGTAGTGCCAATGTGAGGTGCAAGGCTGAGCAGTGCTGCTCGAATGTTAAACTGTAAAATGGAAGACCAAAAACAAATGTTTTAGAACTCAGGAATATTTCCTAGAACCATGACTGATTTTTTTAAGTAAAAACTGGGCAATACTTGAGGAGGGGATGTTCACTAATTAAGACTTTCTTTTCAGTGAATTAGAAGATGAAAGCTTTGGTTTTGATAGGGTGGAAGGAACATTTTGACACCGAGCCTGTTGGAATATTTTCAGTATTAAATATCATTATCTTTTTGTTTCCTTACATAGTTGTTAAATGCCCTTTCCTAAGCAGTTGTACTCTTTACCATTGTTAGTTACCCTAAGCCCACGCTCCCCTTTAAACAAAGAGCGAGTCTGAGCTGTTAATGGTGAAATCACAATATACAAGTGTTTCTTTGTTCTTAGCTTTAAAAATAATTATAAAATAAAAAAATGTTTTCTCCTTGTTGGTCAGTTCTGTAGAAGTAATTTAAAATACTGTATATTGAATTCTTTGATCATTTCTCCTGGGTGGATTGGGAGAGAAGTCAAAGCTGAGGCAATTGCTTCTGGGCTCTCTTTCTGTGTGCTGGTAAATGAAACACGAGGATCCTCTCCAAACCACATGACTAATGGCCACCTCCAGTGCCGCCTGCAATCAAAGATTAATTTGCTTTATCAAGTTTAAAGAATACCGGGTGATAAATCATGTCAAAAAGAAATAATCAGTCAAAGGCTGATTCTTTTCTACATGTGAGGACAGGTGCTACAAGGCATGCTCTTGCCATTCACAGTTAATTTCGGTTTTATGCATTTATTATGTTCATCTTAATTTGTGTTTAGTTGATACTTGATTCAAATCATTTCTGTCATTAAGACCAACTAACATTTCAACTGAATAATGATAGTATCCTCGATCCAAAATGATATTCCCCTTTACATTGTATTAAGCACATTATCATAAGTATTACAAGTAGCTGATTTTTTTTGTAAACTAAGAGTTAGCTGGTGTCAAATGGAAATGTAAGTTGTGTTTTTTGCATGTAGGAATGACCAGCATGAACTGGGTATTCATATGTGGAATAGAAGTCTGTCGTGTGTCTGTCTGTCTCTCTGTGTACCTATATTAAATAATCTTTATGCCCACATCTCACCTTTTTTTCATCTTTTAAAGTAAAAGAGAAAGAACTGGAGTCCCACTCACGATCTTTCTTGATTCATTACATGTGAATAGGTGGCCCTCCCAGTCCAGGAGCAACAGGCAAGTTTTGGACAATGTCTAGAACTAAGCTTGTACTCCATTAGCCATAGTGCTGTTTTGGAAAACAGGGCTCTTTGATGTTTTCAGCAGAGCTACTTGCTACCAGTTACAGCCTGTGAACTTTAGGACATGCCTGGAAGATGGAACTGTGTATGCACCTAGATCTTTACTAGCTTACTTCAACGTTGCTGAGAAATTAGTACTATTCCTTCTGATATGCAGAATTAAATAAACGTTTGCCATATACTCAAACCTCAGAATTGTACAAGTACCTATGTGTGCAAGCAGTTGTAGCAAACCTCATTTCTGGATTGGCTCGTTTTCTTTAGTTTCAGTCAATCTTTCTGCTTAGATTCTCGGGCCAGTTTTGTCCAGTAACTTGTTATCAGTTCGAGGAGGTTTGTGGCTGGCTTTGTTTCTGTCTTCTGTGTCTGATTCCTGCAAATTATCTTAAAATATTTATAAAGGTCCATTATTGATCTCACTAGCTTCCCAAAGAGAAAGTACCTTGTCAGATTTCGCTAGGATTTAAGGCTTCTTTTTAAACAGCTCAGGAATCTAACTTGCCTGTGCACTGTGGTTAAGAGTGTGAAATGTTCTCATAGGTTATTTGAACTTTGGGGAAGGTTGTAGACCCTCACTGAGAAAGTGGGGTCACTGAGGCTAGGTCCGAGGTGTAGCCTCACTTTTCATTTGTTCTCTGCTTCTGACTACGGAAGCAGCATAAGCAGGTGCTTCACACTGCTGCCGCCATGTGTGCCGGCCATGATGAATTAACTGTATGCTCTCAAACTTCAAGACTCCCTTAAGTTGCTTTGTATTGGTTATTTGGTCACAATAAGAGAACTAAGGTACTATATTCACATATTGTTTCAAGTGAAGGTTTTTGATGTGGTATCTTTCAGTTCTAAGTTTATGATACAGGATGATATGGTCCCTTATGTTTTGAATTTTTTAACTTTTTGATAAAACAGTGAGTCACTGACACTCATTGGCAGTTAGCATAATAGCATTTTATGCTAGGGAATTGCTAAGGTATAGACTACATAGTAAAGTAAAAATCGAGTTATATTTGAAGAGTCAGCACTTCTGCCCAAGATCTAAGTCCAGTATTTGTATAAAGACATTTAATGTCGAAGGTGTTGAAGTCTTTCTAGTGGGCCCTACAATAGTAATTCCTTAGTATTACCATTAGGATATGCTTCTGTATAATTAAATGTGTTTATCTTTCCCTACATAGATAAAGTATAACATGATCTTTCCCTTCTTACTTCGCTACATGTTGGCACTCTGAAATTGCGTGCAACCTGTATGTATTTTTTAATGACGCTTTATTGTTCTTTCTCTTCTTTCCTTATTCAACTTTTATACCTGTTCTTCATTTTTATTCATTGTTTCATTTTAATTCATTCTTTGACTTTTTGATGTCAAGATGTACTCTGTACCATTTCAGATGCTCCAGTGAGTCGGTGCATGAATACATAGAATTGGCTACGCATTATTATTCTTGTTTATAAAGTGAGGAATGAGCTATAAATCTATGCATTTCATGAGTCACATCCAGAGGTTTGCGCCTTTCTACTCAGTACTGTAGAAAGCTGTAAGGGATATCATCCCATCTCACAGCAGCAAGAATACTGGACAAACTGAAAGCTTAATGACCCTGAACAAAAGCAGAGATTCCCACATAACCAAATAGTCAAAAATTGAAAGACAGTAGTCTTAGAAAACAAGAAACAGAGTACTTCCTTAGTTTGGGGCACTTGGGACACTGGGAAGAATAACTGGCAAGAACTAAACTGGTGAGGCCAAGTACAGATTGACAGTAGCAAGAAAAGTTCCATGTAACCTCAAGTATATGAGAATTTTATAGCCACTTGCAGGCCCCACAAAGCCATTTCTCAGACTAAGGAAGGGGGATAATAAGAGCTAGACTCCTTGCCGTTAAGGAAGAGAATTGCAGATAAGGAAATTAAAAGGTTAGAATGAACTCTGATAGTCAATCAGATTAATACTGGTATTTATTCCTGGTGGGTTTTTCCTGCAAAAGTGACAGAAATAAATATAAATAAATATAATGTACCTGTGATTTAGCAAACATTCTTATGTTCCTGACTTGACCTTGGAAGAGCCCAGAGACTACAAGTAGCAATGAAATCACCTGGATTTCAGATCTTGATTTCTAAATTCAGTTTTCTAGTAAAGGTAACCCAAGCTTGCTAAAAATGGTTACTTAACAGGCTTGAGTCACAGAAAATAGATGTGATGCCGGCAGGTGAGAGTAAAGGAGGAAGTGGAGCCAGTGCTGAATTAGAGCTCATGTAGCAGGGAGCGGCCATTGGTTTTGACTGAAATGCATGTGTGTTAATTAAGTCACAACATGCAGCAAATTTTATTTAACAAACATAAATTTAAAGATAAGCAGATTTCTTTATTGGTCTCCACAAGGAATCGGGCATATTTCACAATATACTTATTAATTACAAGAGGAAAAATAGTTAACTGTGCTTAAGACTTTCCTTCTTCTTGAGATGAAGAGTAACATCATAAATTAAGATCTATGACATTTACTATCCTAGGTATTTTTGGTAAAAAATATATATCTTTAATCCAGTCAAGAGAAAATATCAGACAAATCTAAGCTAAGACACATCCTAGAAAAGAATTGCCCAGTATTTTTCAAAATTAACAGCAAGGAAAGACTGAGGAAGGATGGCAGTGTGGTAGAATCCTGGATTCAGTCGTAGGACAGAAAACTATAGCACAAAGTCCAGTGGTGGAGACCCAGCTGAAACTCAGGGAGCCTGTAGTTTGCCTTGCCTGTGCCAATGTTTTGTCAGATGCTTACATTAGGAGAAAATATCTGAGTAATTCATAAAAACCATTTTTTCCATGTATGTAGCATTATTTCATAGTTGAAGTTTGTTTTTGTTTTTATTTTGTTTCAGCCATCAGAGGGCGGGGTGTAGTTAAGTCAGTCTTCCCTTGTTGGACACAGAGTTCTGGGTTTGAAACTCAGTACTTCAAAAAGCAGATGAACGGGGGCAGGGCAACAATGCTCTCTCTTTTGGCAGTGTTTCTTTGCAAACTAGAACTCTGACACACTAAAGAAGCCCGGTGCCTACCTGAGCCAACCCTGAGCCCCTGTGCTGAAGTGATCGTGCTGCAGCCTTGGGAGTAGCTGGGACTGGAGGTCCATCCACTGCAAGGCTGAGTCCTTCCTGTTCTCCCCCAGCCACCATGTCCCTGCTTTCCTCTGACTGCCCTATTTGCCCTTGGACCTGTCTTCCTTCTGTGGTTACTCATCATGTGGTTATTTCATTGTGAGCTTTTTTCTTAGCCTTACCTTGCCTCCGAATTCTTAGTGCTTGGTCTATACTGACTACTGGTAGCATTTATTATAATAAGCCTTGTCTCCTGTGTTTCTTCTTCCTTTCTCCCTCCCTGTCACTCTCTATCTCTCTCTCACACACACACACTCTCCCCCCTCTCAAATTTACCTATTTATTTTATGTATATGAGTGCTTATCAGTATGTACGACTTTATGCCAGAAGAGGGCATCAAATCCCACTATAGATGGCTGTAAGCCACCACGTAGTTGCTGGGGATTGGACTCAGGACCTCTGAAAGAGTAACCAGTGCTCTTAACCGCTGAGACATCTCTCCAGCCCCTATATTTCTTCTCTTAACATCATCCTGGCATAAGACATACATTACCTTATAGCCATATTTTTTCTTTTTTCTCTTCTCTTTTTTTCCTTTTTTTCTTTTCTTTTTTCTTTTTTTTTCTTTTCTTTTTTCTTTTTTTTTTTTGTGATTTTTCAAGTCAGAGTTTCCCTGTAGCTTTGGAGCCTGTCCTAAAACTAGCTCGTGTAGACCAGGCTGGCCTTGAACTCAGAGATCTGCCTGCCTCGCCAAGTCAAAGCAAAGACAGTTATCGATTACTGGAAATAATACTTGGGAATGAAAGACTGTTTCAGAGGCTTTGCTTGTATAGCACCTGTTTGAGGTGAATATTGAACCAATCATAGAGTTTGAGAAAATGAAGACTCCAAATAATGAATCACAGAGCAAGAGGTGATTTGGTGATTTGGATTTGCTCAAGTCCACCAGAGCAAGGTGGACTCCTCACTGCAGAGCCATGTAAAGTTTGCTAACATACACATTTACATTTTCCTAAAGTTTTCTTAAAAGTTTATTTTTGTTTTAAATGAAATTGCAGCATGTTATAGCTGATTATAATATTTTATACCTAAAAATTAATTGTTGCCTCAGACTGTCTTCTTTTTGTTTCCAGGTTCTTTTTTATCTGATCAACTAATGGAATAAATGACTGTAGTTACTCAGAGATGTGTAGCACAGTTATTCAGACCAATTGCACTTAAGATAGTACACTATGGGAAAATATAGTTCTTACACGATAGAATAATATAGTATTCCATACTTGTTATTTTATAATTAAATCATTCTTGTACGTGTTACTTTAAAGCACTACTCAGTAATGGGATCAGAGAAGGGAATGGAAATAGATGACCCAATAATAGTCTCGTAGGCTTTTCTGAGCTCACCCTGTGGTTCAGGGCAAAAAGAGGACTTAGCGAGTTATCATCGTCATGAATGGTGTTGGGGTCCCCAATCTGCTCCTCATCCTTCCAACTAACTGTTCATTTGAGGGGTTGTTTTTTCACATACTAAAGAAGAAAAAGCTACTACTTCCTAAATTTACAGATGGCCTTAACTTTGTGTGGTAATTTTACTTTTTGGACTAGAATTTGCAGTGACGTACTTTTTTATGATTCCTTTGGTATATATTCACTGAGTATTTACTTACTATATCCCAATAGTGATGCTTAGGGTTTCTAGATTAATAGAAGAAGCAGATGTGCAAACAAAACATGGACAACACTAAATGACAAAGGAAAGTTATAAAGTGCCATATGAAAGCAATCAAGAGAAATATCCTGGGGCTAGAGAGATGGCTCAGCAGCTAAGAGTACTGGCTACTTTTCCGGAAGACCCAGGTTCAATTCCCAGCACCCACGTGGCAGCTCACAACCGTCTGTAACTCTGTTTCAGGGGATCTGGCATCCTCACACAGACAGACTTTATAGGCAAAAACACCAAGTCACATAAAAGTAATTTCTCTAAAAATCATATGAAAAATTATATTTGGACTAGTCTAAAAGATAGAGGTGATGGTTCCATGTCGAAGGAGAGGGTGGTGATTATTCCCAGCTGAGGGGAAGGGAGGCACAGAGCTATAATGATGTGATCAGCCCATGGGTGCACCATACTGATAGAGACCATGCTCAGGGGAGTATGGTCGCTGTAGTTGGGAAGAGAGATAGCAAACAAGATGAGGAAAGATTTTTTACTACATGGGAAAAATATTGATTATGTGTTAACGTGTGTGTGTGTGTGTGTGTAGAGAGAGAGAGAAAAAAAAAGTTGGTGAGCAGTGAGTAAAAGCACTTATTGCCAAATCTGACAACCTGAATTCAAGTCCCACATTCTTCTGTCTCCATCTCCTTTCATGACCCCTACTCCCTCGCAAATCTATAACCTCATCTTTTTTATTACTGTGTGTATGTGCACATTCATATATATACGACCTACTGAGTCCAGTTAGTGTTGCTCATATGTATATGTATTTACAGCTGACCATTTGGGATTGGAGAACATATCAGGAGTTTGTCTCTGCCTCCTTTTTTTTTAATTGTAGCAATAGAAATTGCATAATAAACAAAAATCAGTTATACAGCCATCATATCCATTCAAAAAGCCATATACATGATTATACATGATTCAGAGAAATTAATGTTTATATATATAGATATATAGTCTCTCCTTCAGGAACTAACAAAACATGGGGGAAATATAATTCCTTTAATTATTTCATTAGTGAAGTGGGCACTAGGTACCCATAGGACAGCATTTTTTTAGAGGAAAACCTCTCTTTTGTGTAATAGGTCACAGGAGAAGAAGTCAACATTTTTTTAATCACCTGTAACATGCAATGCCAAACGTTTTATGTTCATTTTCCCTGCTCCTTGCAACAGTTCCATAAAGTCATACCTCTAGTGATGCACCCTAAATTCACCATCTCTTTCTCCCGCTTTTCTTTTCATCTTAGGCATTTGGGTAAATTGAACAAACGGTAATTTAAGTTGGCAAATACAGATACATGTCTAGTTTATAAGGCTTGCATAAACTAGAAACTTGCATGACTGAAAGACATGGCTAATATTGACAAGTGGGCTGTGGTGGTTTGAAAGACAATGACCTCCAAAGTGAGTGGCACTATTAGGAGATGTGGCCTTGTTAGAGTAGGGGTGTGGTCTTGGAGAAAGTGTGTCACCGTGGAGACCAACTTTGAGGTCTCATATATGCTCAAGATTCCTCCCCGTATCTAAGAACACTTCCTTTTGCCTGCACAAGATGGAAAACTCTCAGCTACTTCTCCAGCACCATGTCCACCTGTATACCTCCATGTCCCAAATGATGAAAATGGACTAAATCTCTGAAAATGTTAGCCACCCCAATTAAATGTTTTCCTTTATACGAGTTGCTGTGGTCATGGTGTCTCTTCACAGCGATAGAAACCCTAACTGAGACATGGGGAAAGCCTTTTGTAGAAAAGGCAGAATGAGAAAATAGACCTTGGTGAGTGAAACAAGACCACTGCCGTGTAGATCCCTGTGCGAGTCGTCTTCCTGTGGTTCTGTGTAAGTGCTCTCACCCTCATCTCAGAGGAGAGCCTGGCATCTTGGGACAGGCATTAAACTCAGGCAGGTTCTTTCCAATACCACAAGAAGAAATGTTTGTTTGTTTGTTTGTTTTTTGTGAAAACCCACCAGCATCTTTGATCAGATCTACAAAGAAGTCTAACATCTCTACTCCCCAAAGCCTGAGTTATCTGTGCTGTACTGATCCTTCTTTAAGTTTTACTTACTTTGTGAGTATTTTTCCTGCATGTATGTCTGTGCACCATGTACTATCCGGTGTCCACAGAGGTCAGAGGAGAACATTGGGTTCCCTGGAACTTGTGTTAGGCAATTGGAATTGTGAACCACCATGTGGATGCTGGCAGCCAAACCAGGATGCTCTATAAAAGCAGCAAGTGCTCTCAATTGCTGACTTGTCTCTCCAGCCCTCTGTGTTTTAACTCTTTTGTTGGCTAGTAATACCAGGTTACACTAGTTACTTCTTTGAACTGGAAAGCCCAGCTTGGATTCTATTAGCGAATCAGCGTAGTGTGCTGGATAGAGGTGCAACTCTGCAGTGGACCTGCTGGTGCCTCGACAGCTTCTTTGCGTCAGTCCCATTCCTCCTTACACTTCCACTTTCCTCATTTGTGCCACTAGAATAATAATGGCGCTTACTTTTGATAGATATAAACATGGAATTAATGAGTTTGTTTAAATTGCTTGGTATATGCAATAGTTCTTTCCAGAGATGACTTTCCCTTTACAGAATACATTGAAGTATATTAGAAGACTTTGATTATCATTTTGCTATGGGCATCTTATAGGTAGAGACTGGGGATGCTATTAAACATTTCATAGGGATCAGCACAGGCTCCATCACTACAAGTTATCTGGCTCCAAATGTCAGTGATACTAAGTCTGAAGAACTCCAGCTTAGCACAGTTACTGACGTATGCATTGCAGAATATTTGCTATTTTCTGATGATATGTAAGAAAAGCAGAGGAATAATTAACTACTATACACTCTTCTAAGCAGCTAAAGAGAAGTATAAATTGATCTCAGGTAAGAAATTATTTTAAATATTAGGCTATCAATATGGGGACCCTATTTTTAAAAAAATGAATTTTTGATATATGAATATAAAACCATATCTGATAGCTTTTGTAAGCAGTTTTAGTATCTAATTCTGTCTAGCATTGATATACCTATATATGTGTACTTTTCAGCGCATTCATGTTCATATATGTATACATGAATAATTGGTTAAGAATGTGGCCTTTGGAGTTATTCAGAATTATTCTGACTTGGATTCTGGGTGTCATTTGCAGACTTTTTTTTTTTTTCGAGACGGGGTCTCTCTGTAGCTTTGGAGGTCTTGGAACTAGCTCTTGTAAACCAGGCTGGCCTCAAACTCACAGAGATCCTCCTGTCTCTGCCTCTCGAGTGCTGGGATTAAAGGCGTGCACCAGCACCACCCTGCTATAGACATATAATGGTTTCTCTGAAAAATGGATTCTTCAGTTGTAAAACTGTGATATGTCTACACCTGCATCATAAGAGTATCATGTTGTTAACTGATAACAAAGGCTTAAAGTGCTGAACATAATGCTTCCACTCCGTGAGCACTCAACAAACAATAGCTGCTCATGGTCCTTCATTGCTACCGTCCGTGATGCAGTCCTGTACACACAGGAAGTGGTGAAGAACTGGAGGGTTGCTTGCTGATGACTAGATGATTGCTAGTAGACTAGCTCTGGCCGTGGGTTCTTTGTTTACCATATATAGTCTATACAGCTTTACATGCTGATCTTACTAGTTGGATAAGGTTTGTTCTCCAGTGGCTCTATCAAGGTCTCCTCCTTCCTTGATTGATAACTACCAGTGTCCACTCTCAGCATCCATGACTCTTTTTGGAGACATACTGTGTCTTTTTATTGAAATGCAAGTTATACGTATTTTTTTACAAGTGCCTATTAAAGTACCAAGTTACACACTCCGTATGTGCTTATATATATGGAATTTCACCCACCTGCAAATCCCATATCACATCAAGAAGGGAATCTAAAGCAGGAAAATAGCATTTTCTGTTTTTCTGTCACATGACTAGGCACTGTATTCTTTTTGATTCTATGTTTTCAGCTTTCTTTCAATTATATCTTGAGCTCCTTTGAAATTGTCAATGTGGTTTTATCACGGATAAACTGAAAACATGAGGGGTTTTTTTGTTGTTTTCTTTTTAGAATAATATGTAGTTTGATTTTTGCATGCTGTAGGACTGGTTACTGTTGTGGTTCTGAAGGCTAATTTGTAGTAATTTCTTGTTCCATTATACTTGAATAATACAGTCTATAACCTACAGACATGGCTTAAACTTTGAGCTAATTTGTATCTATTAATGTTTTCCTTGTGCAAGACCTTAAGGTGCTCTTCTTTTGTTCTTTTTAAAATAATTATATTAAGTATAAGACTGATTCCTAATTTCAAAGAATTTTTTCACCCTTCTACAGTTAAAATAGTATGGTAAGGAGGTGCTGTTATAAAATGGTAGCAGCTTCCATGGAGGCCTCAGTAAGCTTTTAAGTTTAGGTTAGTAGTCTTCTGCATCAGTTGACTGTATCACATGATCACCAGAAAGCAGATGCAGAGACTGCAGGGGAGACGGGCCGGATGTGGAAGCTGGAACCAGCAGTGTTGGCAAACTGGCAAGTGCTTCTGCTTTGCTAAGCACCTGCTTCTCTGTATTCAGCTGGCCTAGACCATCTGCTTTTTTAGTCTCCCTATCTACTTTCTGCCGTTTTAGAACTTGAAACATCTTTAAAAGTGGCTCAGAATTAAAGAAAACAAAATTTGTTAGTAAGTGTTTTGGTATCACGATAATCTAGGAATCCACGCCACTCTTTCATGGCCTGTGATCTGGGATATTCCAGCTTAATCCCTGGGAGAATTACTTTTTAATTTAAGTGTAGTGTGTTTATGTTGTAGGGTTAAATTGTTTTTCTCTTTTTTAAACTGCTTATTCTCAGCTAATCACAATGTACTTCCCTGAGTAGATACTTAGCCACAGTGTAATATACCAAAAACAATTATTTAATATAAGTGATTTGCAGGTTCCTTCTCCTTGAGAGGAGGAAGGGAAGAAGGTAAACATCACACAATTTGGTGAAAGATCCTAATTCTTTTTAAACTTATTTTCTAGATATACCACTTTTATTCTCAATTTTCAAATTAGAATTTATAAGGTTTCTATTGTGTAATTGCTCCCATATTAGACATTTTGTTCACAGTAATAGAATGTCTGCTTCAGCCTTCTGAAGATGGGCATTATCACCTTCATCTTGTAGATGATAAAGTGCTTTTCAGACAAGTTACAGAGATTGTTCCTGAGTCACACTTGAGACTAAAGACTCAGACTCTGTTGTTTCTCTGGCTTTTCTATACTGCTTGTCAAGATGTTTGCAAGTCCAAGACATAAGTTGGTATGTTGTAGAGAGTCTCTTTAAAAGGTGTCAGAGACAGTTTATTTTACTTCAGTGGAAATGAGCTCACTTCATTGGTTTGTGAAGCTCCTGTCTTCTTTCTGTTCTTTGGTAGTCTGTGAACATTTTAGATTTTTCATTGATTGTTAAATAGTTGGTACTTGGTCGTCCATGCTTCTTCTCTTTTGGAAATTAACAAAATGTTTAATTACTTAAGGAAGAAAAGGAACATTTACAGAATGTAACTTCTTTGAATATGTATGTGTCGCACATGTGCACGTTCACATGCTGGCGCTCATGGAAACCAGAGGTCAGGGAGGGTGTCTTCTGCAGTTAAGCTCACCTTGGATTTTGAGATAGGGTCTCTCACTGAACCTGGAGCTCGCAGACAGCAAACCCAGGGATCCTGTCCCTACCGATTCAGTGCCGGGTTTACAGGTCTGCACTGCTCTGCTCAGCTGGGAACACAGTGAAGTCCTGATGCCTGCGTAGCAAACCCTTCACCAGCTGAACCCCTCCTGATCCTGATTTTCCTAAGAGTGTCTAACACTGTCACCTGTGCCCCTGTTAATGAGAAGGAACATGTAAATCAGTATGTTCTATCACTCTGTTTTTAGTGTATTATACTGTGGCTAAGTACTTTCAAGAGTCCAGTTAGAATCAAATGACTATGGTTACATACTTTAGACTGCCTAGAAATTGAGCCTATGAAAACCAGTCCCACAGATGCCATAGAGAAAGGTTCAATTTGACTTATTTCAAAGCAGTGCTAATAGATGCAGTCTATACTTACTAAGAGCAGAGCACATTTGGAAATCAGCATCATGGTTGTCTCAGGTTCCTTCAGCCTGGAAAGCTGGATACTTAAGAATAAAGGTATTTATTGTTATATTTTTTTCATTGTTCAGGGGTATTAGTAATATGAGAGAGTTTTTCTGGAATATTTAAATTTGAGTTCTTGAATCTACATTAATTTTAGAAAAAATACAAAGTTCTATTTCCCGTAATGACCAATAAAGTTTATGGATATATATTTTTTTTTCCAAACTAGTGGCACTAACTATAAAAACCGGTTAGTTGTCTGTGGACTAAAGACTCCACAACTAGAAAGTATACAAATATATGAGTTGCCTCTTTAACCTTTTGAAATTAAAAATCATGGGAAGAGAATAGTTCATTGGCACCTTACCAAGAGAACAAGACTAGGTGAGCCATTGAACTGACATGGCCTTAAATAGTTAATGTACTGACTTCTACTTTTTGGCCTTTTACCTCTTAGCCTGTCTTAGATTTTCCCTGATTCTGGGAAAGAGGCAAAAATGTCACAGTTTTCTCATTCTGGTATTTTCAATCCTACTCTTCTAAGTAATTAAGAGTCCCATTTTCACACTCAGTACCTACTTTCAAATCTTTGGATTAAGGCTCAATTTGGTACATACTTAACTGAACTCGTTTGAGTAGATGATCTGCCCCCAAGGAATAGGTAGTGGAGTGGAAAGTACCCACAGTGCAAAAATGTGGAAAGTAGAAACTTAAACTGAAAATAATACATACACACACACACACACACACACACACACACACACACACACACACACACACACACTGTAAAGGCCAGGATATCAAGGGAAAGGAACACACGGTATGGTATCAGAGACAGCAGAGAGTCCCAGAATTAAAATGATTGTCCCCTGTCTTTGGTGTGCACTGTAGATAGATAAATCTTAAACTACACTTTGATTTTAGTTTTTCACATTTAAAGAACTCCCTGCTCCCTGTTCCCCTAACACAAAACACCAGTACTCTCTGTGAGTAACGCCTTTTATAATCTAGTACCCACTGTCCAGTTTTAGTCCCCATCCTCACTTCTGCTGATTTGTTTCTTTCCATCCTCAGCTTGGACCACATTGTTCTCTCAACATACCATGCCCATTCGAGCTTTCACACTTGACAGCTGAGTCACCAGCTGAGTCATCTGTTAAAGTTCATTTAAATAATAATGGTAGTGCTGGCATTTGTTTATAGTTCATCACATGGCAAACACTTTGATAACCTTTACATCCATTAAATCTCATAAAGTGCTATTAACCCCAATTCTACAGAAAAGTACTTAGCTAAGAGTACACTTGGGAAATGGTATCACAAGATTTGACCTCAGTTGCCACCTACATAGCTCAGTAAGTTAAGGGGCTCTCTGCGCAAGCCTGACAACATGATTTGATTCCCTGAACCCATGTAAAGGTGAATGAGAGAATGAACTCTGAGTTGCTCTTTGACCTTCCCCCACCACACACACACACCATGGCACTGATGCCCATTCGCAGCATACAGACACAAACACAATAAAAATAATAAAAGATTTGACTTTAGCGCTGCCCAACTCTCTAAATTTATTAAATGATGATCTGTCATTCCTGATCTTGTACCTTAAATATTTTGTACCATGTGTCATTCTCTTGCTATGTTTAGGATTCTTTTTTTTATTAGTTTTATAATAGATTTATTTTTAAAGGGCAAAACACTCAGACAATTTAAATACAAGTCCAACAGAACCGCTGTCAGTCAGCCATGATGCAGTTGGGCGTCCTCGAGTCCTCCTGATGAGGAAGAAGGCTCTGAAACTTTATTCATATACATCCTTCTTATCTGCAATGTAGTCTACAATTTCTTGTGGACACATTAACTTCTCTGCATCTATATCAGGAATTTCAAATCCAAATTCGTCTTCCATGGCCATAATAATCTCCACTTGGTCCAAACTGTCTAAGCCCAGGTCCTTCATAAAATGAGAATTTACTGAGAGCTTTTCTGGGTCAATCTTGTCATAGAGTTTCAAGACATACAGCACTCGGTCCTTTATTCCCTCTAACGTCAAAGGGGGTGCGTCACTGTACTGGCGGCACAAGTGTGTGACCTTTCCAGGCACCTGCGTGAGGGCCAGGGCAGGCTGCAGAGTCCCGGACTTCCTCCGGGTTCCCTCAGGGCAGACAGTGATGCTGAGCGGCCGTGTCAAGGCCCGTGTGGGAAGCTGGGGCAGCGGCGCGAAGGCCGCGGGCAAGCGGCGGACACAGACGGAAAGGACACGAGCCGCCATGGCTGCGCCAACCCAGAATGCACTGCCTATGTTTAGGATTCTTGAGGGCAAGAGAAATAGCAGTGCATAACTTGGGTTTATGACTACAACTAGGACAAGGCTACCTTATCCACTGTTTTCTTTGTGACTGATTTGTTCCCAATCAGGCAGAATGTGGTGTTCAATGTTTTGAGTGGTGAGAAATTTTGTTCTGATCCTGCTTAATTAAAATAGGAATTGCTGATTCTTCAGTGTTGTGTTGGAAGATGGCGGGTTAGACCAGCTAGTACTTAGTTGTTGATAATTGTAAACTAGGAAAAGATTATGTTGGCTACGAAAGTGTTATTCTGGACAAGAAACGTGTTGCTTCTTTTTTCCTTCTATTATACATATACTGATCGCTGCAAATATATTTAGTTGCCTACAGTGTGCTAAGGGGCAGCCAGTTCTGACTAGAGAAAGCTCATCCTGCCATCATAGACTGGCAAAGAACTTAAAACCAATAGGAAATTGTTACTCAATGTGATATGTTTTGTATGTGATGTGCAAAGCAGTAGAAACCTGTCAGGATACTCATAAGTGCTGGGGAAGATTCCCTGAGGATGTTCCTCCTCTGTACAACATTAACATGTAAGGAAGTACTAGGAGTTGTATGTTGGAGCGGATGAGTCACTGCAGCTTCATGCCTTCCACTTCCCTATTCACAGAAGCAAATTGTAATGTCAATCCAGGTCATATTGTTTATCAAATGAGGGAGGTTGACAGCAACTAACATTCCATCTAAGAAGATTAGTTAAAGCAAGTGAATTCTTGCTCCTTCTCTCAATTGAAACCAGAAGCATACATTGCTTCTATTCTGTAACATAGGTGCTAAGTATATGTTAAGGTTGTTTTCCATGCACCAAATGAAATATCATCTACTAGAAAATTTTCTTAGAATTTACGGTACTACAGTAAGTGTGAGTGAACCTGTTAAGTATTTTGTTCTTTTCTTTCACTGAGAATATTAATATTTATGATCAACTATAGTATGGGAAGTGGTCATGATTTCAGTAAATACAAGCATATACTATTAGAAAGAAGCAAAAACAAGTTAAATACATTAGGGTTTTATTCATGAGTATGTATTCATATATATATACATATATATACATACATATATACATACACACATGCAAACATAGAGAAGTGTAGATTAGTAGAATATCATTATTAGTGAGAGTAATTATTACCTTCTAAATTACATGAAAAAATAAACTTACTTCATTGAACTCTTTAAAAATACTTACCAGGCCAGTAAGATGGCTCAGCAGTTAAAAGAACTTACCATACAAGCCTGATGACCTGGGTTTCCAACCTCTAGGAGCTCCCTCTTCCTCCTCATATACATTATACCCCTTGCACACCTGCTCTTACACAGATTACATGCACATACACAATAATAAATAAAAGTAAAGATTTATAAATCTTCTACACTGTCCTAATTATTGATTGTAGTAATCAGGCTGATTCAAAAAACAGGAAATGGAAAAACAGAACACTACAAAATATAAACTTTAGTTAGTCATCTTGAAGAAGAGATGAAGTGAAACTGAGTTGTTTGTACTTTGAAAATTGAAGCAGTATTCATCATACATAATTAAACAAAGTTGAAATTTTGTAGGTATGGAACAAAAAGCCAAAGCTATTATAGCTATTACAGGAAATAGAGGAGATTAATAATAAAAAACAGCACATTACCTCATAACCATATTCTTATCATGAGGTTAGAGGAGGAAAGCATTGAGCAAATACCTTTATTATCTTAACAGGTTCATCCTACAATTGGAGTGTAGATATTCTCTAACTACACAGGAGAGCCGGGCACAGGGGGCAACTTATTTTCACAAAGTAAAGTTTTAATGGCAGTTTATGTGGATATGTGAACATAATTCAAAATGTGTGTGTGTGTGAGTGTGTGTGTGTGTGTGTGTGTGAGAGAGAGAGAGAGAGAGAGAGAGAGAGAGAGAGAATAAAATGCATTTGATATGAGCACTAAGTAACCACATTTTTATAAATACAGTGTTATAAACTAAGTGGGCATTTTGTCTTAAATCCAGTAATCTCACCATTTTAAATTTGTTTTAGGTAAGTGCTAGGAGCTATAATTTTTAAAAGAATGCATTAAAAAAATATGCCTTGTTAGCTTTCAGTCACTCAGCAAAGTTAAAATTAATCCTAGTTAGAAAACCTTTAATACCTTTGGTAAAAGAAATAATATTTTTAAGTTTATTTTGGATGTGTTTTTGGAAAGTTCAAATAGCATGCATGTGTGGGTTTCATGAACAGCTTTTACTGCATGTTGTAGACATTTTTGGATCATGTTTTTTCTATCAGCTATTTGGTAAAAGTACACAATTTGCTAAGATGGTTAATAGGACACAAATATAGACATTCCGTGTGCTGTACCATGTAAATGTAAACCTTTGTAGTTACATGTTTTTGTAGCAAGAGAATTGTTTTAAAAGGCATGTAATTTATTAGCTATCGGTAGCTGCTTTATTGCCTTGCCGCGCTGCAGTAATAAATAAAAGAAAGTGAACTGATTTTACAAATGGCACACAAGGTGCACATTTTGTGGGGGAAAAGTCTTTTTTTAAAGAATTGGCATTAAATCCTTTTTTTGTGATGACAAAGAGGCTAAGAGTGCAAACTGTATTTTCTGTTTATCGAAAACAGTCTTTTTTTCTCCGGGGCATTTTTCCCTATGATCATCAAGGGATTTCAAAAGCAATAAAGTGTGGAATCATTGTTCGACTTGAGCAGTATTAAAACTTAGGTTTTAATTTCAGTGAAGTAATAAGATTTGAACCTGTCTCACATTACAGCACTGTAAGGCATTTAGCAATTGTATTTTAAAGGAGGTTTTTAAAATGCAGCTCACTTGTAAGCTAACTGTCTTTCTGTAATTAATAGTTTTTCTTCAGTCTAGGCTGTTGCAATCAGACCAAGAAATATCTGAGTTTTTATAACACATGGTAATTGTATGTCTTAACTCCTAATTAACCTAAATGTCTAATAATTTTCTGTTTGCTTCCAAAGCTGCTTAAGAGAGGGGGAAAAAAAGTGGCATTTAAAACTATAGTGTGTCTTTAGGCTTTCAGAAATACTGATGTGCATGTGTATTTCTGTGAGTTTTATACAGAGCAAAATTATATGTTAGTTGATTCATTAACCAAGCATTTTAGCCTTCAATATCATTTACGAGTTTTTAGTCACCTCATCACATACACACACACAATTAAATGCCAGATAAGTTTCTATTTGTAAAACTAAACCCAAAGTAACAATCTGGATTCTTCCATATGTAACATTGAAACTCATAGTTATGTATCAAAAAATGCTTTAAAATATGAGCATTTCTATTAGATCAGTGTGAGAACATACTTGCTGATAAAAGATTGTATTTACCATTTTGAATTGCTCTTGAAAATAATTGCCTCTACCAAAGGAAACATCTGTATGATGGCACATGGTTAAAGCTGCCATCAATTTTTAACATTTGAGGGTTGAGCTATGACCTTTTATGATGACTGTGAACAGTAACTGCCTCCATTAGCCATAAGTTTTGTTTCTTTATTTTAGTAGATGGCCTAGACTGTAAATATTAGAGAATCTAAAATAAATCAACATATTATCCTAAGGATACAAAATGTAAGAGCTATTTGTGGTGGGAACCTTTGACAGATAGTTTGGATGAAGCAGATGATTGCCTGCCTAGCGTGTCTGGTCTCCACTGCTGTGCCCGCGGGCGGTTCAGTGCTATGGCTGTGTACTGATGTCAGGGTTAGTGCTGAGTGGCTAGCAGTGACAGATGTCTATAATTACAGGCAATGCTTCCAGTAGTTCTGAAAAGCCAGCCTATGTTGAACAATTATCTTATTTCTGCCTTGCCAAAGAGCATGTTCCAATTGCTAGTATTAGCAGCGGTGGATATAGAGCTTCATCTGCTGCCTTGGGACAAATGTGGGAAAAGCACTTGGTTATGAAACATAAATGCAAAATATTTCCTCAACGTTTTTAAATTAGTTAAGTTCAGTGTTTCCTAATTTTTATCTTCCCGTAATGTTTCTGTTGAAGGAGTCTTGAAATGTAAAAACACATTTGGCATACTTATTGGGATTTTGTTTTCCCCTAGGCCTGTGTGGCTCCCCAGTGCCAGTATCCCTTGCTTTACTAAATAGATGTTAAGCAAGTTGGCTTTGAAACAAGTTCTCGCATGTAGATTGTATGTTCTGATTGATTGCCATTACAAAATTGGAAATGCATTTCCATGGAAAATTTCTCAATCCCAGTAAGTTTAGTTGGAAACTTAATGACAAAATTATAAAATGATAATCAGGCCGGGTAGGTGGCTCAGTGGTTAAGAGTGCTTGCTGTCCTTGCAGAATGCCTGGTTCATTTCTCAGAGCCCACATGGTGACTCACATTTGTCTGTACCTCCACTTCCAGGGGATCCAGTACCCTTTCTGCTTCGTGGGATCTTGCATGCAGGTGGTGTCCCTAAACTCATGCAGTCACCGACATGTACAAATAAAGAACGTGATTTTTAACAGAAACTGCTAACATATGCCATATACCTTAGTATTCTGGTGACTGCAATTGCTAAGAATTGCAGTTCTTGTTTTGTTTATTCGTTTGTGTTGCTTTTTTGTTTTTGTTATTGTTCTTTTTTGAGACAGTTTCTCTGTGTAATCCTTTCTGTCTTGGAACTCTGTAGACCAGACTGTCTCACTACCACCCAGCAAGAATTGTGATTCTTAAATTTTGTTTTAATCACCTATCCTCAAAGATTTCAGTATTTTGAACATTTCTTATCTACAAGCTTTTGTGACCACTTCCTTTCGTTGCTCCTTCTTGGCCCACTTGACTGACTCATTAGAAATGTTTTCATTCTTTGTGGTACAAATATGAGAGTGTTCATTTTATCTGGGCATTTGCATTTGTAGGCATGGACCATAATGTCACATCTACCAGTTCAACGCACTGTATAATAACACATTACTCTTGGTGTAGGTGTCAAATTCTGCATTTTTAGTTACTGGTGCCTAGGTGCTTGAGAATACAGTTTTATCTTAAGTCATATTCCAACCTGTAGAGAGTTTCTGCTCATAGCGTAAACACTTGGCTAGAAGTATTAATTTTTTCATGTAGTTCTTTTTTAACCAGATATGATTATCATCATTTTAGAGAACTAAAATTTCATGAAATCACCCTACTTCAAACCAATCCAGTTTGTTTTCCATTCTGTCATATTTCCTGTCAGTAGAGGTGGGTTTTAGGCATGAACAGTTGCAGTGTGTGCTAACTAAACCAACATTGTGACTCTCATCCCCATGTTAATTATTTCCCAAGGGAATTGTATTTCTCCAGCAACAGATTGAACCAATGGTCTTAGCTGGTCAGCAGTAATGAGAAAGCTAAACTAGATTCAGATGTTTATATAATCCATCCTAAAACAGAAAACCTGACTCAGAACCCAGAGTCTGGCATAGAGATCATTAACAGTATAATCTTATATGTAAGACAGTCCTTGTCAATTATTACTGTAATGACTGCTCCTTGGACACCCTCACAATATTTTTAAAATAATTTACAAACTTTTCATTTTATTTTGGAATCCCTTGTGTAGATGTACTGAGAAAAACTTTGACAACTAGATGGATTCACTGATCTGAATTGGAAAGACTTCAATAATTTATTGGATATGGAAATATAAATCATCCACTTGTCTAGTGTGTTGAAATTTATGATATAAGTAGGAAGTAGTAATCTACAATGACTTGTAAAATGAGGATGAGGGCTTCAGGACTGAGCACTCAGTGATTCAGATGAGCCTTCAGGTAGACATCATGGACTGCCATTCTGCTTTTTCACCATCTCCTGCCCCATGCCAATTCTTGCTGCTCCTACTACTGACCGAGTATACATTGGGTGTTGTGCTGCCTTTTTACCAGGCCTTTCTCCCCAGTATCCATCCTTATTTAACTAAAACTCGTCACATGTAACTTAGGACATGCATCTGTCTTCCAGCATTTGATCCACATAGAGCTGTCATTGCAGTGAGAATTGATAAGGACTGCCTTACACATAAGATTGCAGGGAAAGGGGATGGTCCTCTCAACACGTGCCAATAGTAGCCACAGCAGCTTATGTGAATGGGGATTTTACTGTGTCAGGACTGTCCTGCATACTCTGTATGAATTCACCATTTCAACCCTTTCACAAAGCCCCCAAATAGTAGGTCCTACATATATCCTCATCCTATAGTCTTTTAAAAACCTAAGTTTTAAAGGTTAATCAACTTACTGCAATCACTTTGTGGTTGGCTGAATCCCACGAATCTTGAACTTCAGAACCTATGCCCCAAGTATCCCTTTAGATTCCTACCTGATTAGTGATAGTATTTTTGTTTTAGATTTATTTTTGTGTAAGAGTGTTTTGCTTGCATGTATGTTTGTGCATCCCATACATGACTGGTGCCCTTAGAGATCAGAAGAAAGAATGGGTTAGATCCCTCAGAACTGGGGTTAGGTGGTTTTTGGCCACCATATGTCCTAGGAACCGAAACCAGGTCCTCTGCAAGGAGCACATACTCTTAACCACTGAGCCATCTTTCCAGCCTCACATATTATTATTTATTTTTACATTATTCTTTGTATTCTTATATAGATGAAGAATAGAGCGTGTCAAAAAGTAATTTAAAGTTATAGAATTAATTCATTAAATAAAAATGTTTTGAGTGATTATCTGCAAAGTTAATAAGTAGAAGATTCTCAACCAAAACCTCATGTGTTACATTGTGCATTATTTGTGTGTTTCCTCCTGGTTGAAATTACCTTAAAAAATATGTACTTAGTAAATGTCATTTTTGTTGTCTTACTGACAGAAGAATATGTTTCCTGAGCTCCTGTGTACTGTTTGCTATACCAATTGGGCTCTTGCATGTTTATGACTAAATTACAAAATGGAAAATTTGGACAGAAACAGGATTTAGGCTGTTGCTGCAAATATTGCCTGCTCTGAGTTAAAACCAGATCTTAGCACTTCAAGGAGTTTGAAGGTAAAAGTTTTCATCAAGTAGGCTAGTATATGAGAGCAATTGAAAATTGGGCAAAGGAACTTCTTAACTATGTGAGAGCTAGCTAAGAATGTAACTGAGTTTATGAAATGCTTGCCTAGCACAATAGAGCCCTTGACTTGATCTCCTCACACCACATAACACCAGCCATGATGGTATATATGTCTATAATCCCAGCACTCATCCCTTACCATGTTACAGATTCCCTCCCATCCGGACAGGATAAAGAATTAAGTGTGTCTTTGGAGGTCAGAAGTTACAGAGGCTGTCTTCTAATATAGGAAATGGGACGTGGTTTCAGAGAGAGGCTCCAGAAAGAAATATAGAATCATGTAAAATAGACAAAAATACTAAAAGTAGAGATTGCTTCTAAGTAACTGTATTATATTTACTACAATTACAAGTGGACATGCCTTTCTAGAGGGTTGTATAGATGTGTGTATACAGTATGTACTAAGTGTGGAAAACTGACTGGTTTACTTTCTTCTGCCCGTCTACACAACTGAGTGTGTTGGTATTAAATGTGGTTTTGGCCATCAGCTGATGACTTGGCTACTGACATCATTAGCTCCATGTGTTTGCCTAGTGTAAGTGCCTCCTGGAAACTGACAATATTAAACAATTCTTTAAATAGTTCTGCCATCATCATTTATTTGTTCCTTTTTTAGAGCTAGCCTTGAATAATTGGTTTTTGAATCCCTTTTGAATTATTCTACTGTGGCAAAGCCATTATAATTCATATAGTCACATTCAGAGTTTGAAAATGACTTCATGCCACTATAGTTTCAGAATGAAAATCAGTGTCATAAGAATTCTTTTAAGTGACAGCAAACAAGATTCAGAGCCATTTTCTTCCTGCACCTGAAATCGGGAAGGCTTAGTGCTCTTCTCTGACGGCAGGTGCCAGGTCCATAAACTCTGTGCTTTTTAGGTTGTACGCCCGAAGAACGATGTTTCCAGAGTTCCAGAGAAGGCTTGGAAAATAGTTAAGGTGAGTTGAGTACCTAGTTATGGTGACGGGATCACCAGTTTTTATGCTGGTCTCATTGCAGCCGCAGGTTCTTGTTACTGAGATGGACACATGCACACAGGGATAAGGACATGGGTGTGTTGCCTCGACTCTCTTATATACTATATAACCCTAGTGTATGGGGCTTAAAGCCAAATGGTGTTCATTAGTCAGCTAAGTAGTAGGACTCACTAAAGACTAGCTAATGTGAAAGCAGTCTAGGTTTCTTGATTATGGCATTTCTGATCCCTGAGAGGGTAAGTCATACTTACTACATTGAATAGTATCTGCTACTGGACAGTAACTAGCACACACCTGTGCCAGAATGTGTTTCTGGCTGACACCTTCAAGAAGCATGCAGAGTAAACAAAATCCTATGCTTCCTAGGTCCTCACCTCTGCCTTTATCCTCTCACAAACTTTATACAGCAACTTTGTTTTTTTGCTTTAAATCTTAATCATACCATTCTGTATGCTTGCTCTTACAAGGTTTTGTTATAACACAAAATTGTGAATAAACCCTTTAATGTTTATTTATAATGCTTCCTTCAATCCACGGTCTCAGACCTTCTAGCCAAGCCTTCTTCTTTTGCCATAACCTTGAGTTTGGAAGAATAATACCTAGGATTTTAGCATGGTTTTATCCACAGAAGACTGGTGTAACAGAAGCTTGGCTCCAGACATGGAGTGAGTTGGCAGCCAGCAAGAGCAAAGCTGTGTCAGGACAAATGTACACTCTCCATCTTCTCTGGTTGGCTCTCAGCTGGTTGCACCGCAGGAGTCTCTATGAGCTGTGTATCCTGTGACCAATAACTGGTGCACTCGACCCAGGTCCCTCTTGGCTAGGGACAGCCTGTCGGGAGGCATTAGGTTCATGCTGGTGAAGATTCTTAGCCAGGGACTCCCTGAAGAAAAATGAGGCAAACAGCCAGATTCTGTTGAACAGGTGGTAGTTAGACCTTAGCTCTGGTTGTGGGGGTGGGAAACAAAAACTCTTGAAAATTGCCAGTCTTGCTGGTTTTCACACTACCTGTGCACTTCTGTCCAATAAATGATTGTTTAGAAAGGTATTCAGAAATATTTCTGGCAGCATCTGGAGTTGTCTAACTTTTCTACCTTCCTTTAGCAGTCTGGATTTGGGCCCATGTCAGGAATGGAAACCCCACTGGGATGCAAGCAAAAGAGGAAGCATGTTCTTAGCCATGCATCAGTGGAGGCCCCTACTGGGAGAGGGGATTATCACAAGCAGCAGGCAGCCCTGCACCCCAGCCTGCTGAGCTCCTGCTCTGCCACAGGATGTGGAGCAAAGGAAATGTGAGGCCAGAGTGCTTGCTCCAAGTTTCCTTACACAATAGGTTATTCAAGCAGATCGGGAATGCTTCTTAAGAGATTTGTTAGGTGCGTGTCCCCTTACAAGATGGCCCCACAGATGGTGGGCTGAGATGTTCCTGATGCAGTACAAATGGAAGGTTTGTACTGTGCTTCCATGTGCCGGCTTCCCTTCGACAGACTCTGCTGACGGGGCAAGTAGATTGCTCAGCCATTTCCACTTAGTTTCCAACTTAAATTACAGTTTTAAATTAAATTCTGCCAAAGGATTTTTTTTGTCTTAATTTCATTCCTATATTTAGTAATTTTATTTTAAATGCTATGGAAAGCTTGGCTAAGATTAATATAGATCTATTCAACATCACTAAGTTTGCATATTTAATATGCAGCAATGAAGTTTGTACCAATAATTCTCTTGCTGTAATGTTGCTTATTATAATGGTCCTGTTTTATTGTGCTTCAAATGTCAATGAAATAGCTCAATGTCCTTCCTTCCAAATGGTTCAGCTAAGTAATGAAATGTTGCATTAGTTCATTCTTCCCCACATCAGTCTGCTACCAACTCCTTCCATCTTTAACAGGGTCCTCATCTAAAAAGAAATGAATTGACCACAAGACAAAAACAATGAAAATTGCTTTCTTACTCATAATATAGAGTTCCATGTCCAAGTCCCAAATTCTTTCCTAAGTAACAGTATCACCTTTGTCCTAAGGAAACAGTCTTGTGCGGGGCACTCTCTCCATGTGTGGCACTGTCCCCATGTAGGTGCTTTCTGAGTCAAATATTTTGAAGTTACAAGTCAAAGCCTTAACTGACAAGTCACTTCAGTAAATTAAGATAGTGCTTTGAAATTTATTTGGATATAGGTTATATTACCAATTTTATATTGTTTGATGTACGTTTGTACAAAATAAAGAGGTTCAGAGATGGTCTGTCACCCGATGGCAGACATCTTTGCTGTTGATTTCCACAGCACTGCCAATTTTATGCATTGAGCCTGTGCATAATGTGCTAAAAAAAAAAAGCCTTTGAGAAGTTATAACATCTTAAACATCTATAGAGAGCCTACGGGTATTAACTTGCCGTAATTTTCTGAAAATTCATTATCCAAAAATCTTAATTCATTATAACGGCTCTTATGAAAACCTACAGAACTGGGTTTCTCTTTTTCTCATATTTGTACACAATGAGAGATTCGTTGTTTCTAATTTGTTTCATGTGGTGCTTCTGAGTACATTTCACAGAGGGCTGTTATTGAATCTCTGTGACTGTCATTATATCCATCAACCTCTAGGAACTAACATTCTGGGTTTCCCAGTTCTGTAATCTACTTCAGATGTAAGGATTGACATAATTAGCTTCTCACAAGCTATAGCCAGAATGCAGCAGATACCTAATGCTGAGTATCGGCTTGGAGGGGGAAGGCAGTTTAAAAATTAGCACAGGGTTTACTATTATGCTTTATTAAATTTACAGTCAAATGTCTTGTTGCTATTTCTATGTTGATTCCCTTCTCTGGCTGTCTTATTTGACAACTGTACACAAGAACATTGAGGAAAGCAGAAAAATGAAAGGATAATTGAAGCTGTCTGCCATAAATAAATGTACAAGCCGCATCTGCCATGAGGTGACTTCAGAGGGCGGAGAGTGCACTGCACCACCAAAATTGTCCATTCACTGACAAACACTCTTTCCTGAAAGTTCAAAGAACCTTTGTAGTAAAATAACAGGGATTTATTCAGGTGACCTTTTTTTAGGAACATGAATTCTCAAACTGTAATGACAATTTCTGATACTTATAGAAATTCCATATATTTCGCTAGCTGTTTTAATGTGTTGGAATTAAAATGAGTATTTTGTAGCTTCTAAGGCAGCAACTGTTTAGAAGTAGAAAGAGTTGGTGTTCAGGAGACTGTATCCACAGAGGTGGTAGAGACTACTCTAACCTGAATGAGGTACTAGATTCAATTCCCAGCACCACAAAAAGGAAAAAAAGGAAGAAGAGAGAATTGATGGTTCTGTGTCATGAAATATTGACATAGTTTTTTTAATCCCTTTAACAAAGGCAATTTCTGTGACTAGAATGTGTTAATTGGTTCAACATATACATAAAGATTTCAGAATTACTAATGCAAATTTCAAAGGTTTATTGGTCTTGATGGTTATCTTTATGCTATTAAAATCTCCATGAGCACTGGAGAAATAAATGGCTTAGTAGATAAAGCACTTGCCATACAACATTTGGATCCCCAAAACCCACATAAAAGACGGGCAGGCAGGATAATCCCAGCACGCAGAGCAGGAGATAGAGAAACCCCAGGATAAGTTGACTAACAAAGATAAGCGCACTCTTTGTTCAGAAAGAGACCCTTTCTCGATAAATGATGTAGAGTGTGATCAAGGAAGGCAACTGATGCCACTCTTGGGTTGCTGCACATTCTTAGTTATGCAGTAGCACCACACACACACACACACACACACACGGTGGGGGGTGAAGGGAGGGAGAGTGGGTGTATATATGTGTCTCCAAGAGAAATTCGTCTTCCCTTTCTGTTTCTTTTGTAAGACCTTTTCTTGCAAAGGGTATTAGCTGAACATTCCAGAGTCTGCTAGGGAGAAAGGCCCATGAAAAGGGATAGTAGGAAGTAGCATTTGTAAAGTAACTTTCATTCATCCCTAAACCTATGAAAAACCTTTGTTAAGAATTATTGTTGATTATTATTTCTGTTTTACCAATAAGGAACCAATATCTAGGGCTAGAGGGATAGCTCAGTGGTTGGGAGCACTGGCTGACTGCCCTTCTAAAGGACACAGGTTCAGTTCCAGGTTTCCACATGGCAACTCACAGCTGTCTGTGGCTCCAGTTCATGGGGGGGCTGGGTGTCTGACACCCTCACACAGACAAATTTGCACATGAAATAAAATTAATAAATATTATTTAAAGTGCCTCATTTTCTTAAAAAATTCAACCCAAATGTCTTTGGAACCAAAGCCTATTCTTTCTTTAGCTAAGTTCAAGACCATATTCTAAGCACTACTGTGTTGTTGGTTACTTTTTACTCTTTACTCTTTTAGGGGGACGCCATCCAGCTCCCAAATAAATACATGGAGACGTATTCTTAGTTACAAATGCCCAACCTTAGTTTGGCTTGTTTCTTGTCTGTGTTCCTTAACTTCAGTTATCCCATCTCCCTTTGCACCTGGGCTTTTTCTTTCTCTCCTGTTACTGTCCTTTCACGCTGACTCCATGGCTGGGTGACTGTCCCCTTCTTTTCTTACTCTTTGGGTCTCTCTTGCTTTTCTTCTATTTATTCTCTCTGTCTGCCAGCCCTGCCCATCCTTTCTCCTGCCTTGCTATTCTCTGTTCAGCTCTTTATTAGACCAATCAGATGTTTTAGACAGGGAAAGTATCACAGCTTCACAGAGTTAAACAAATGTTCCACAGCATAAACAAATGTAACACATCTTAAAATAATATCCCTCAATACTGCTGAACAGACATTTCCCCTCCCCTCCAAGTGCACAGACCTAAATAAGAGGTGAAACATTTATTCACATGAAAAACTGGCACTACTAGGTCATACTTATTATATGGTATTATAAGTATCTATAATAGACTTGAAACAGTGGATGCTCCCAAATTTCCAAGGAAGAAAGTTCTTCTTACCTAATCTTAGAGTAGACTTTTTCCAGGACATACATAAGCTTTAAAACCATTCTGTTTTAAACAGCAAGAGTTTGCCAGGTCCCATGCTTAGGGAATGGGGTTTTAAATACAAGATCCTGTTTCAAAAAAAAATTTTTTTTTGAAGTAGAATTGGCAAAACTATACATTTGATCAATAAAAAGCGTTAGTAAAGTGGTGAGCACAGTGAACATAAAAGATAGTATTAGTCCTGCTAAGATAGTGTTAGTTCTGCTCTCGGGTGTGCTGAAGGCTGAAAACAAAGGAGGGCTGAAGCAGGCAAAAATGTATTTTCAGTGTCTATACCCCTGATGGAACAAAGCACAAAACCAAGGGCATGACCGTGTGTTCGTTGTCATTGTGTTACCAAAGGCCCGACCGTGTGTTCATTGTCATTGTGTTACCCAACCTTGGAAGAGCAACTGGTGACTGGGTCTCTGCTTTGGTGGTGGCGGTGGTGTTTTGAAGTAGTCTTTTTATGTAAACCAAGTTAGCCACCAATTCAAAATCTTGGCTTCTGTTTCTTGACAGCTAGGATTAGAGACATGCACTACTTTGTCTGACCTTAATCTCTTTTTCTTTGGTATTTACATGTGTCTCATTAGAAACAAATTATCTTACTAGCTTCTGAAATCAAAGGTGTGATGAAGGGAGACTTTCTCTCCTTCCAACACCATTCTTCCTGAAAAGGAATTTTATGATGTGGTTTCTTCTTCCTATCATAAAATGTTTTGGTAAAATTAATTTTAAAGTTATTTTTAATTAGCTGGACAGTGATGGCACGTGCCTTTAATCCCAGCACTCGGAAGACAGAGGCAAGTGGATCTCTGTAAGTTCGAGGCCAGCCTGTTCTATAAAAGCTAGTTCAGGACAGGCTCCAAAGCTACAGAGAAACCTTGTCTCAAAAAAAAAGAAAAAAAAGTTATTTTGAATTGATAAAAGTTGCAGAAAGTGTTCAGAACTCTAAATAGTATGTTTGAATTGTTTTTAGTGGAAATCTTTTATTAACTTGTGCTTTATGATAAGTAACTTCATAAATATTCTTCAGTGGGCAAGTTATCTCTTACCTCTTAGATAGTATCTATCACATTATTAAATTCTATATGTTAGAGGATGTTTTCATATTATCTTCATGTTCTTCAAATGGCACAAGACCTTGAAAAATGTGAGACAGTCTTTTAAGAGTAATGCTGTAATCATACATTGATTTTAAATGACCCTGTCACACGTGAAAACAAATCAGATTGTTGCTCTTAATGAGCTTTTCAATTTACTATTCAGTAGATCAGATAAGTGGATTTAAGAGGTAATGATCCCGCTTAGTGCTCAAGCTTGGCTGTCAGATCCTGGTAGAGGAGAGAAGTCCCCGAGGACAGAAACGTTGACACAGCTCTAGATGGGATAATGGGGATCAAAGCTAATGGATGCTAAAAGGAATAGTGCGCGCTACAAGGATTGTGGGTTAAAGCACTGCCTGCGTCAGTGTTCACTGTTTGCTCCTGCGTGTTATTGCTTCAGATCGGATGCTTTGAGAAACTGTTTGACAGCAAAGCACAACAGACCTGCCTGCCTAGCAAACTCTCACAACAGGAAAACTCCTGGTGGGAACCTTGTTTTTAAAGATACACTTTAGTTACTATGTTCTCACCATGGCATAGTGAAAATCAACGTTATTTCTCAGTTTTGCCAAGAAGTAGTGTTCATAAAGCCTTGAAATGTAAATTTTACTTTTATGGAAGTTCAGAGTAGTCATCCTATGATCCAAAACAAGAAAGTTAACTAGGAGTTAACAGAAAGAAGGAGGATGTGATAAAAGTACACGAGAATGGGCTGCTTGAGATCCTGCCATCGCCCTTCCGGAACCCACGCGTCTCAGCTCCGTCTGCCAGCAGTGTCCACCGCATTTATGGCACACAAGAGAAAACTAGGGCTTTGGCCTGGAGTAGAGCTCTCATGTTTTCATTCTTGGTAATCACCAGTGCTTTTAAAATCCTGGTCAGGGTGAAGAACACAGTGTGTGCCCCTGCAAGAGCAATGCGGGGGAGAGAGCAGACAGTAGGGCACCAGGTCCCCACTGTTGTCTGCTTTCATACGTTAGTCTTACATACAGGATCTCACTAGATAATCACAGATTAAAATAACTATCCAAGCAACTCTATAATACTTTTATTTTTCTTTTCATGTTTGCCCACTGAATTCAATATAGCCTCAAAAGGGGGGAGGCATATTTCATTGTTTGATTATTCACACTGTAATCCAGTCTTCATAGGTCCACCCACTGCTTTTTCTATTACTTATTAAGTACACTAGTCTAACTTGCTGAGACAATAAATAAGGTATAAGACAAAATATCAGCCCTTAAGGATTTTCCAGCAAAATGGGAGAGTTGGATAACTAAACATTACAATGGGAAAGAACCATGATAAAAGAACAGAGCACATATAGGGGGTATACAGGAAAAGGCAACTCACTCTGCCTGGGAGGGCTAATAAGGCCTTAGGAAAGATGACTTTTGAGTGATAGGAGGGGGAAAGGGCTAATGCTGAGCCAGAGAAATCCTATGGATTACTCAGTGCTTCTGGTTGAGAGAAATGGGGTGTGCTGGTGCCAAGGTATGAACAATTTGAACACCAAAATCATTTATGTCCGATATTCCAAGAGGACCGATTTGAGTCTTCCTGGCCATGGGTCATCATGGTAAATTAAAGGGAAGTTTGGGCCTTTTTAGAGCCTTTTTGTAGCTGTAGGCTTCTGATTGAGATAATTGTGATAACTAAGGTGCTTAGGTTCTCATTCCCTCCACCACAAGTATCTTAGGACCCTACAGTAAACACAGCAGCCATTGTGTAATCATCAGAATACTGTCCTGGAGGGCCTGGAGTCAACAGAAGAGACAATGGAAAGCTGAATGTTAGTTTTCTTTCCTCCCTTTCTGTTCCATCTTCTTCTCACCATCCTGTGTCTTTTAATACCTCTGCACTCCTCTGGTGTGACCCTTTAACTCTGAGTGAGTTATTGTCCTATTTGTGACCTGTGACAGTATGTAAGCTAATGTGTAAATAAAGCTAGGGTGTCATATTTGGTAAATAAACAAATTACAGACGGTGAGACTACATAATCACTGGGGATAAGATGACAGAAAAGAGATCCCATGCAGCTGGTGTCTCACAGGGACAACCTGGAATCCCACTAGAGCATAGAGGGTGTAGAGGTGTTAACTACTCTCAGCTTTGCCAGGCTACCAGGGAATGTTCCATTGGCTGATGGTATTTCCTCACTTGAAGTATGATTGTGTGTTCAAACGCATGGTGTGTCTGAATTTAAGACAGAAATGTTGTACTCCAAGCTCTGCAACCAGCTCTGCCCACTTAGAAGCTCTGGATTCTCACGTGCTGATGATCAGCCCCACCGTCAACAGCAGGACCTGTCTCTGTGTCTCTCTAAGCTAGAGAGTATTGCAGGGGGTGTCTATAGCTGATATACAATCTCATGGTTTTCTAAAAACTTTTATAATCTCCTTGAATTATCTTGAATTTTATTGGTACTTTCCTGAAATTAGAATAGGTAGAAGGTATTTCCTTAGATTCTTTGTTGAACAATATTTTCAAGTCTTTTGCATGCCTATTCCCACCTTTAAGAAAATGGTGGCTCCCAACTTTGAGGACAAAATACATAGTGTGCTGGGCAAAGAATGAGGGTGGGTCTGTTTGTGTGTCAGTATACATACATCCCAAAGGAGGAGTGCTTCCTGGGGGGAAACTGACTGCAGTCTAGAATGGCGATGTTTTCGTTTCACTTGCCCCGTACTCACTCCCTGTTTGCAGTGTGGATGCAGCACATCTTTGACTTTTACACTTGTTAGCTTTAGCAGACTTTTGAAACTGCCTATGGATGATAAAGCTTATAACACTTAATTGTTAATGCAGGTGTACGCCCGTATGTCAGAAGTCTTAGGAATAACAGATGACAACCATGTTCTAGAAACATTCATGACAAAAATGTGAGTATCTGTTTTGGTTTTTAATTGTATTCTGTGGTTTTGAGTCACATATCATCTTACTATATATGAATCCTTTTTTAGATACTAATTTTTAACTTAAAATTTTGGCGTTAAATTTTTGTGTATGCATTCTTCTGCTTACTTCAAATGCTTTCTTAACTCACCATCTAAAGGGCATTATCATTGTCAGGAAGTTCACATGGTTATAGTGAACAATATCAGAACACACTGACCTAAAAAGATTTCCAGATATTGATTCCACAGTTTACTTGGGCAGAATTGTTTTTTACTTTATAATTAAAAACAAAACACCCTACCTCAAAGACCAATGAAAAGCTTATTGCAAGCTACCGTCATAATCACCTTAAAACAGAGCATCCATTGGCTACAGCAGAGATGTGTTTATGGAGCTGCTTGGTTTGTCCTCACAGACACAGGGTAGCATGTTGAACCGACATTGGTGTGCTTCCACTTGCGTGCTGTGTGTCTCACAGACAACCCTGCTGTGCTTGCAGGATGAAGCTGGGTCAACACCAGGACCATAAGTCAGTTTTGGAGCCACCAGGTGATGCCTCATTTGGGGCAGTAACTAGTTCACCTTCACTTGACTTCTTCTGTGATGATAATTCCATTTTCATTCTGTTTGGCCTAAATTTAATGTTTCTTCTGTGAAGCACTTAACTTATAGACTGACTAACTTAGAGAATTATTTACAAAACTATTTTAAAACTTAAAGAATTCTATGCCAGTGTTCACTGTAGGTTGATCATATACAAGTTTAAATGTGTTATAAGAATAAAAAGAGTTATTGAAATTCAAACATGCTTTTCATTCTGTGATTGAAGTCACCTAACTTGCATAAAATATTTGTTTCTGTGGTTCTTCTTATTCAATACATTTTTTTTTCATATTTAGTGTTACAAACCTTAAGTACTGGGGAAGATGTGAGCCTGTAATTTCAAGGACTCTTCAGTTCCTAAATGACCTTTCAGTTGGATATCCTTTTCATTATATATGTGATGTACTAACTCAGCAGGTGCATTTATATGGCCAAGTATTTTTCCTTAATTCTAATATTCCAAAATTTCACAATAAAAAGTCTAATCTGTTTAGCCTTATCTATAAATGTGTATTTATAGTAACTGTACTATGAAGCATTTTTCAATCATAAGTGATTGAAAATATATATAATATTTTACCAATGAGAAATGGATTGTAGATGGTTGCATATGTTGTTGGCTGTAAGATACATAGATGTTATAAAAATTAAATAACCATTGGTTTAGTTAACCTGTAACATTAGCAGATATCTTAATATAGGGACAATTCTGAAATAGTTGGTGCTTTGGATGGAATCCTTTAGTGGAGTTTCATTCCAGGAATATGCTTGTATTAGTTAAGTTTAAGATTGTGTTCCTCTGTAAACCATAAAAGATTTCCAAAGTATTAGACACCCACTTTTGTGCTGGAATTTAATATGCAACTTTTTATTGGAAAATAATCGTCCTTGTCTGGCAAAATCCACCATGCAATATTTCTGTTAGTAGGTATAATGCAATAAAGACAGGGAGGGCTATTTATCACTACAAATTTTGAGGATTTCAGGATTCTTTTTATTATTTTAATATATTTCTTTGATATTAAATCAGAAAAATGATAAATTACACCTGTCCAGGCTGTTTTTCCTCTTTACTGAAAAGTGATGTACAACCCAATTCCAGTGGTCATTTTGGCTTTTTAAGATATGTATTTTTTCTTATTAAAAAAAACTCAACCTGTATTTTTTTCTAATAATGGTGCTGAAATACTCTATTTCTAACATATGAAGTGGTTGATAAGTACTTCATAGTATTGCAACCTCTCCAGCTTTTCACAGTGAATTACTGTGAAAGCATGTTATCTAAGGGAAGGCCTGTGATTCCAGAACACAGACCTATTGTTTAGATTCGCTCTGGTTTTAGTTTGAAATTGATATTTAATATAAAATTAATTTGATTTGTATTTTGGTATAATTTGCATAATGCCTAATTTATTGGTATCTATTAAGATACTCTTTCTGTTATCTAAGTACAGCTATTTTAACCTTTTATTTTCTGAGCTGTTTATTCCTTTTGAATACCTATTAAAATTAATTTTAAAAACTCTTTCTTAAAAAATTTTATTAGATAAAGGTTAAAGGTTCTCACAGATGAATTATTTCTGTGCAGGTACACTGATTTATATTTTTTAACAATTATTTCAAGTTTGCATATTTAGAAATATATATTAGTTCAATTTGATTTCGGTGCTCAGTTATTTGAATTATAAATCATTATGTCCCTTCTAGCTGATCAGTCATGAAATATCCTTGAATTCATTTACATAATGGAATATGTGCTTGGTGTATCCATTTCAATGCAGTCTCTAGTTACCTAATGTATGTTTTGTTGTTCTATCCATTTTCATTATTATATGTGTTTTTTAATCATGATCTTAAAATAATAGTTCATTTTTTGTTAAAAATACAATGGCATTCTTCAGCTGTAGGAAAGTATCACCTAATCATCTGCCTTAATAAAAAGCCTTATGTTGATATTCAAAATATTTTGAGATATTATTAACAAGTCAATAATAATCATGTTATCTTATGGGTTTTTTTCATTTTCTTTATAATGTATATCTTTGGGTACTCCTTGAGTATTTTGCTTTGTGTTTTGTTTTCTGTTTTGTGTGCTGCAGGTGGCAGTCATTCAGTGATCAAGACATTCACAGCCAATCTGTGAGATTTGGTTATTTTTCCTTAATCTGATCACTTGTTTAGAAAGATTGTTTGGAAAGAAAAAATACCAAAGTTTTGTGTGTTTTTTTTTTTTAAGAATTACAAAAAAGTCTGAAGTTCCCTTAAAGCAGTGGTAGAACTTGTTTGAGCATCAGAACATGATGTCTGTCATCACATCATTAGGCCCCCACAACCAGCACTTCCCTCTGCAAGGCTTGGGCTGCTGACTGGGGACATGTGCGAGAGTTTCTCCCTTGAAGTATTATAAAAATAGGGCTGTTGATACGTGATCCCAAACAGATCACAACCCACAAGTTAAGAACTGCTGATCTAGATAGACAAGAAATAAAAAATTATAAAGATGAGTCAGGAGACATAATTTTTATTTTAAGAAATATAAATGAACATTTCAAAGTCAGTTTGTTGTTGTTGTTGTTGTTGTTGTTGTTGTTGTTGTTGTTGATAGTGGTGGGTTTAAAACATAATTTCACCAGGTACTTATATGTTGCCCAGGCTACCTCAGCCTGTAGTGTTGTGTTTGTAGGTGTATACCACCATACCCTGCTAACCAATCTCCTGATGTAAGGATAGAACTTTTGATTTAAGCAGCTCCTAGAGGCCTTTATTTTATCACCTCAGATGAATTGTTTTTATTTTCTCAAGGCATGGTGAGAATTTTTGAATGCATGTAAATAAATAAATATGAGAACTGAAAAGTCATCTTTTCCATACATTCAACAATTGACTTATCTACTTGCCTTTGTTGTGTCTTCTTTTAAAGTAATCTAATCAAACTATGAACAGCCTTTGCATTCCTGTCTCAGTAGTGTGTATTTAAATTATAAGATCATGTAACCAGCTGGAGCAGATGTTACAGTGAACACTCGAGAACATCAGCCACTCCAGAAAATGATTCTTCTTAAGCTCTTTCTAATGTTTCAAAAAATTATAAGATTTCATTATATTCTACATAATTCGTGAATGTGAGAAGACAGAATTATCAGGAAGAAAACATGAAAAATGGGTTAGTTTGTAATATCTTTAAGTAGTGGTTTCTGTGTAGTGCACATGAATGGAACACAAGTACCCAGCATAATGGACAAGTGTCAGGAGTCTGAGGAAGGAGCCTCGGTTGGGTTTCCTGAAGAAGTTAAGACACATGAAGTAATCAAGATATACCCACGCGGCCATCAGGCAGCTGCCAAGGAAACAAGACATGTAGAAAATGAGGGAATGCCATGGTCACGTGGCAGTACTGCTCTCTCTTTATCTCTGTTCAGATTTCCCACCTGGCTTTACTCTGCTAAGCCATTGGCCAAAACAGTTTTTTATTCATCAACCAATAAAAGCAACACATATATATACAGGAGGACATCCCACACCAATAGCTTCTTGTTCTCTATCAATTCCGCTAATAGTAGTCACTTGCCAGTGCAGGACAAAGGAGCAGATTACAGACCCTGCTTTCAGAGCTCTCAATTCTAACAGAATTACCCTGATTTTAGACCTCTTTTCATATTTCTCCTCTAAGAGCAAAAAGTCAACTGTTTTACCAACATAAAACATTTTTTAATCTAACTCAAATTATATACTAATTTCTGGAAATGTATATGTTAAAAACAATGTGGGCATGTGACAATGATACCAGTGAGGTGTGATTCATGAACAAGATGGGAGTCAGGAGAAAATACAGGATGAGAGATGAAACAAAAATACAGAATAAAACAAGTAAAGTAAAACATGGAAATAAAGCTGTGTTACAGGAAATGTTTAGAAACAGGGAATAGTAATTCTTCCTTTGTGAAAGTACTAAGTTTAATGCATTGTTTTCTTTCCCTGAATAATCCTCTCTCCAAATGGTGTGAGAGAATGTTAAATAAAATGAGTTTTCACATGCATCCCTCAAGCATACTTTTATTAACATCGCTCATCAAATGTTATTATTTTCTTTGTCTATCCAACTTGAGGAAAGCCATCATTGTTTAGTTCCTCTGTCTGATAGCTTTATACAAGTCGAGTATGGGAGTCGTCTCTACTCTTGCCAACTTTATATTCTATCTTCAAAAGATCACGTTGCACAGATATTATATGGATCTGATTTTTCTCTTCCCAAAGTCCGGAATCACTTCCACTTGCTTCTCAGATAAAATTACATCAATGATTGCATTCGAGGCTTTTAATGCCTCCTGACTTACTGAGTTCCCTAACTAGTGTGCTGACCAGCTCACTCAACGGTGATTTATATTTTACCCTGGGATCAAGGACATTCATTTTTCTTTCCACCTGACCCCTTCCTTGTCCCTCACTGAATCACCAAAAATGTCATTCCTCTCCTTTGACAGGATGGTTCAACTCAGATTTTTGATTTTTCATAAAGACTTAGGAAAGCAATACCAAGATAGTTGTAATCCTTAATCCTTTAGTGCTTAGTGAACACTTAATTCTTTTCAATTTTTTTCTCATCATTTTGACTCTTCTTAATGTTCTTTTTTTCTTCCCCTCCCCTTTGGTTTTTTGAGACAGGGTTTGTCTGTATGTAGCCCTGGTTATCCTGGAACTTGCTCTGTAGGCCAGGCTAGCCTCTGACACATTTCTTAATGTTCTTAAACACAGTGTTCTTATGACTACATCTTCGGTATGGTGTAACATTATTTACTGTGCATTAGTCTTGTTTTCTACTGGATTTAATGTGATAGAGATTAAAGCTTTTAGAACATATTGTCTCCTCTCCTGTTGAGTGACTGAAGTTTAACTCCCACTCCTTCCTTGAAAAAAAAAAGGAAAAGAAAACCTGGTCCCTTTGATGCCTGGTTGAGGTTCATGAGCATTGGCTTCCTTCATATTTCTGACATATAGTGTTCTTATCCATGGACTTCCCCCCAGGCCTATTTTCAAGATCTAAATTGTCTATAAACACTGAACATATGTGGCCCTAAGAGACCTGCCTAAATCCTGTTGTTACCTACCCTGATTATGCTTAGTGAATATAGGTTATGCTACTCAATTCTGAGGCTATTTTTTTCATGTTAACTCTGTTTTTGTAAGATACAACTTTCAGTTCTTATTATTATTTAGAATCACTTTTGGGGTGCTAGTAAGATGGCTCAGGGATTAATTAATAGCACTTGCTGATCTTGCAGAGGACCTAGATCCAGTCTCCAGCACACACATGGCAGCTCACAACTGTCTGTAACTGATGGACAAGTCACTGCACACATATAGTACATTTATATCATGCAGACAGAACACTTACACATGTAACATAAAGCGAAAATAGAAGTACTTTTTCTTTCAAATAGTACATAAAAAATAATGGTTTTCTTATTTTTACAATTGGTGACATTTTAGGTTTGATAAAATGTGATAGATACTTGTGCTGGTTAATTTTATCTCAACCTGATACTAGCTAAAGCAGTCTGAGAGGAGGGAATCTCAGTCAAGAAAATACCTTCATAAGATCAGTAGACAAGCCTGTAGGTCATTTTCTTAGTTGGGGATTGGTGGGGGAGGGCCCAGCCCGGAGGACCCAGCCCATTATGGGTGGTGTCATCCGTGGGCTGGTGGTCCTGGGTTCTCTAAGAAAGCAGGCTGAGCAAGCCATGGGGAGCAAACTAGTGATCAGCACTCCTCCATGGCCTCTGCATCAGCTCCTGTCTCCAGGTTCCTGGCCTGTGTGAGTTTCTGTCCTGATTTCCTTCAATGATGAGCAGTGCTGTGAAAGTTTATACCAAATAAACCTTTTCTTTTTCAGTCATGGTATTTCATCACAGCATTAAACCCCTAACTAAGACAAGTTGATATCTGGGTTGTGGGGTATTACTGCTGTGGCAGATCTGACCACTTTTGTTATACAAGAAAAGCTATTGAATGTTCAATGCTTGGTGAGCTTTCTGTAGAAACTTGGAAGATAAGAGTGTTGAGCAGGGCCTGACTTGTGAAGTTTGAGAGGAAAGTGTAAAGGCTCCATCAGGGCCATTTGTTATTTTGAGTTAAGATTCTGTGGTTCTGGTCAGCTGGGGCTGAAGAATCAACGAAACTAATAAAGTGAAGCGTTTGCTTTGCTGGTGTACTTGATGCTGATTGTTGTATGGAGCTGAGAAATTAGTGCTTTTTAAGAAGAGATCAGAATTGTTGAGGCAAAATCTTCTTGGAAGTGTTTCCTGAGAGTCAGCATACAGAAGCTGTGTCCCAGAGATAACCAAGGTTGTACCTCATACTCTCAGCCAAACTTAGTAGTGTAAGAGTCACCCAAGTGGGTACTAGTATTGAAGACATGAAGGGGTCGTGGAGTACAAGACAGGCCATTGGAGAAGTTCAACCTCAGTGGCAGTTGATGGCCCAGGATTGAAGGAGTCATGGAGAAATTGAGACTCGGCACCATGAACAGAGTCCGTTCGTGAAAAGGCAGCCCAGTTGCAGCAGAAGACCCCGGTGTTTTGGAGATACTGGTACCATGGGATGGCCACCAAGAACAGCAACAGCAGTTGAGTGGAGCCAGCTGAAGCCTAGAAGGCAAGCCGCGTGTGTTGCAGGGGCAGAGCAAAGGAAAAAACCCAAGCTACTTGGAAGAGCCCAGACGATCATGAGTGAATCCCAGACATTAGACATTGAGACAGTCACATTTTTGGAGTTTGGTTTGGCTTTGATTTGACTGTGACTGTGCCCTCGTTCTTCCCTCTTGAGGTAGGAAATTATTTTATTTCCTTTTTATTTTACAGGAGCCTACGATTGAAAGACTTTGGATTTTAAAAGTGATTGGCTAGTTTAAAGAAACTGAATCTTTACTGTGTAAAGTCTATAGAACTTTGAAAGTTATTTATGGTTTTTAATATGAGATCTTCTGGAATGAATGATACAGGAAAGGTAGTTTAATGGTAATGTATTTGTGTGTCAAGTTGACAAGGGGTCAGTTGTGCTGAAGAAAATGCCTCCAGCTGGGCGGTGGTGGCACATGCCTTTAATCCCAGCACCCAGGGAGGCAGAGGCAGGTGAATCTCTGTGAGTCCGAGGCCGATCTGGTCTATGGATTGAGTTCCAGGACATCCAGCGATAACACAGAGAAACCCTATCTCAGAAAAAAGAAAAAGAAAAGAAGGAAAGAAGGAAGAAAAGAAAGAAGAAACTGCCTCAGTAAGTTGGGCTATAGGCAAGCCTATAGGGCATTTTCTTAATTAGTGATTGATGGGAGAGGGCCCAGCCGGTTATGTGTGGGGCCATCCTTGGGCTGCTGGTCCTGAACTCTATAAGAAAGTGGGCTGAACAAGCCATGGAGAGCTCCATGACCTCAGCTCCTGCCTCCAGGTTCCCAGAGTAGCCTATTCTAACTCCTTCTGCTGCTCAGGAGTCCTAGCACTGTTGCTGTTCCTGTTACCATGGTGTGCTCACCACTGAGCTGCAGGCCTCCAAACCTAACCTAGTACTGCCATAAGCCACCTGTCCTTCTACCCAAAATGGAGCAAATCAAAAGAAGGCTTGTCTGCTAGAGAAGAGTAAGAATAAAAGATCCTACAGATACGTCCTTTGCCTTTTTAACATTACAAATATTAAGACCATTAACTAGCTTTGAGATGAATTCCTGTACAGAAATGTAAGTATTCAGATGAATTCTCATTATTGTATTTTTTCAAATTTTTAATCATTTTTCTTGAGAATTAATTAAAAGGCAGTGGGGGCTGACCTTGGCATAAAGTGCACAGGTGCGGTTCTGTGGAAAATGTCTTTGGCAGATGTTTTTGCTGTGGATGTTCGTTTATTACTTCCATAAATATTCTGTTGTCAAAACATGCCTTACTGTTTGTTAGCAGTGCTGACAGGAAGGCTCCTCTTAATGGCAGCATTCATATTACCCATATACCCTGTCACTTTTAACTTAGCAATTTTAAGAGAATTGCCTTTGGTAATTACTTAAGATATTTCTAAGTTTATTGATCCCCACCCTTGTTTAACTGAGTGAAGTTTGAGTGACAGGTCATCTGCTCAGAGATTGATGATTTTGAAAAGTCGTCAAATCCGCATCTTTAAGTCTAAGAAAAAGCTTGCTGCTTATCAGCACTGATCTTGTCCTGTGGCTGCCAGAGATGCAGTGCACCGAGGAGAATGCACGGCTGCCAGCGCTGTCCTGGGGACACACGCGTATAACACGCCACTCTAGTGCTCACCGGGAAGCTGGACAAACTTGCATCTAAGGCATGTCAACAGCTTGTCGTTGGGAAAGTCTTCTAGTTTTGTTTAATTCATTCAGTCATTGAACAACTGGAAGTGATACTGTTCTGCCAGTTAGAGTTATAAGAATTGGCACTTTAGCTAGTGTCCTTTTGTAAGTTTTCTTCAGCCTCACGTCTTTTCCCTGATTTATAGTCAGTAAGATGTGTGCATCACCTGATCCTCAGAACAACCCGTGCAGTCACGTGGCCGTAGACTCTGTTCTCAGCTGCTGGAGAGGAACTAAGTGCGGTCGGGCTGAGTGTGTTACGTAAGCTTATCCAGGTGTCGTCAGTCCAGGAGCCCATGTTTCCTGTCTTGTGTCCCAAAGTGCTTCCCTCCCCGTGTCTAAAGTGATAATTGGACTTTTAATGTCATCATACATAGGAAATTTACAAAGCTCCGTGTTCAGAAATTATACGAAAGAAAGGAGCTGATGCTTTCATTATGACGTGAATGGAACCAAGTAAGATTGCTATAGCCTTCAAGACAGAAGGAAGTATATAGAACAACCAAGATGTCCTATAGCAGAAAGTACATGAATGTGGTGTAGGAAGAGAAGAGGAGGTGCATCCTGAGTACGCATCCCTAAAACCCAAAGTGGACTAAAAGTTATCTATGCTATGTATTCATGTTTATGATCTCTCAGTTTTATTCTCATTCAGAGTTTTCCTGTTCAGATGATTGATGTGTAACAGGAAAAAAACATGATCCTTTGAATGAAACCTTAATTCAGATGTCAACAAAGTCAACCATATCTGTGCAATCTTAGATGGACAACTTAATTTCTTTATACTTCTGTTTCTGCATCTGCAGAGCAGAAATGACAATACAGTTGTGAAGACTAGCTAACATGAAAAAATGTCTTTCCCTTAAACACTAGAGACATATTAGTTACATTAAGCTGTCTTTCAACACTTAATGGCATGAATTTTGCTATATCTTTCTAACTAGATTTTGGTTTTAAATTTCTGAGTTCATTGTTTCTTAAAATTGAATAATTTTCTCTTTCTTGATAGTCTATTATGGGTCTTTATAATAATTTTATTATGAAGTAGCATTAAGTAAAAAGAAATTCTCTAACTATACCCAAATGTAAAAAGGGTCAGTTTCAATTTTCTCCTATCAAGGCTTTAATAGTGAGGGTTCTTGTCTTAATTATAGGACTCATTCTTTCTTTCCATAACTAGAATATGTATAAGATGGAAAAGTAATTGCCTTAGTTAATAATGGATTATCATTCTTAGCAAAATGAAAGACATTCCTATAGGAGTAATCCTAGAAATATTTATTCTTCTTACATACTAAAATGCCATTTTAGTTATGTTTTGTGATTTATTACATACATTTCTCCAGATTCCTTAACATTACTACCTATATCCTTTTAAAAAAACTTGTGAAAATAGATGCTGTGAAATTCATGCTAAAAAACCACACGGTACGTCTTAATTCTTTAGTGACTCAAGTTTTCTGGATAGGTAGGTCAGACATTGGTAACTTTCCGTGCTCTTTTGCTTCCGTTAGAGTGAACACTTCCCATTTCTTGGCATCGGTGATACTTACAGTCTCAGTGACTTCAGGTGCCGAACGACTTTCTACACAGCCCTCACTCGCCTTCTGATGGTAGACCTAGGTAAGTTGATGACACCTAACAGGAGGTGAACACAGTTGTGAAAGGAGGAGTGGAGTAGTAAGTGTAGCATTTCACTTAGTACAAGTTGCTTTCTTTGACCATTTTCATAACTTTCTAAGCTTTGCAGCCAAAAGACTAATTTGTACTATTTGCCCTGATTTTTTACCTCAGAATTTTCTTTCTTTGTGTTCTTTGACCCATTAATTTTACATTTACTAATCTAGAACTGGACATGGTGGTTCAGGTGAGACAGGAGAATAGACTGTCTCAAGGGCTGCCTGGACCACAGAGTGAGTTCAAGATCAGCAGTTTGGCAGACCCTGTCTCATCTCAAATTTTCTCTTTTTTTTATTGATATTTATTGAGCTCTACATTTTTCTCTGCTCCCCTCCCTGCCTCTCCTCTCCCCTTAAACCCTCCCCCAAGGTCCTCATGTTCCCAATTTACTCAGGAGATCTTGTCTTTTTCTACTTCCCATGTAGATTAGATCTATGTATGTCTCTCTTAGTGTCCTCATTGTTGTCTAAGTTCTCTGGGATTGTGATTTCTAAGCTGGTTTTCTTTACTTTATGTTTAAAAACCACCTATGAGTGAGACATGTGATAATTGTCTTTCTGTGTCTGGGTTACCTCACTCAAAATGATTTCTCGCTCCATCCATTTTCCTGCAAAATTCAAGATGTCATTACTTTTTCTGCCGTGTAGTACTCCATTGTGTGAATGTACCACATTTTTCTTATCCATTCTTCGATCGAGGGGCATTTAGGTTGTTTCCAGGTTCTGGCTATGACAAACAAAGCTGCTATTAACATAGTTGAGCACATGTCCTTGTGGCACAACTGAACATCCTTTGGATATATACCCAAAAGTGGTATTAATGGGTCTTAAGGAAGGTTGATCCTAATTTTCTGAGAAATGGCCAGACTGACATCCAAAGGGGCTTTACCAGCTTGCATTTCCACCAGCAATGCAGAAGTGTTCCCTTTACCTCAATTTTATCTCAAAATTTTCTTTAAAAGTCAGGAATATACCTCAGCAATAAAGCACTTGTCTAATATGAACAAGACCCAAGTTTCAGTCCACACTACTGTAAAGTCAAGAGAAGAAAGTTTAGGAACAGTCTTAGGAATACTTGTAAACATTTGCCTTGTTTTGATATATTTCTTGCATTTTGTTTTATTTTTCACATGTTAAATTGTATTTATTGTGTGTATGTGTTTGTGCTCATGTACCACAACATATAATTGGGGTCAGAGGACAACTTTCAGGAGTCAATCTATTCTTCTACCATGTGGGTTCCAGTGATCAGATTTGGTTGTTGACTTTGTCCATTAAACAATCTTGCCAGCCCAACAGGAATGGTCTTTCCCCTTGTTGTTCTGAGACAGGGTCTAATGTAGTAGTGCAGGTGGGCCTCAAGCTGAGGTCGAGAATGAGCTTAAAATTCTGTACCTCCAGCTTCTACTTCTGGAGTGGCTAGGATGATAGTACAGGCCTGTGTACGTCCACTCCATTTTAGGCAGTGCTGAGAACCAAACCCACAATGTCTGATATACTAGGCCAACACTCTACCCTGACCTATATTCACAACACTTAACATTGTCTAAGTCTGCAGGGGCAAAGTTTGGGGTTTTGTTTTGTTTTGTTTTTGTTTGAGAAGGTGTCTGGAAGGGGTGGTTTTGAACTGCTCTGTAGCTGAGAATGACCTTATACTCGGGTCCTCTTCTGTCTTAACCCCAAGTGATGAGATTATAGGTGTATGCAACCCTGTCTGGTTTTATGTGGTACTAGGAATCAAATCCAGGGCTTTGTGCATACTTAGGAAATGCTCTACTGGGTCTGCAGTGCTAGCCCTGCCTTGTTGCTGCTGTTTATGTGTAGTAGTAACAGTTAAGCTCAAGAAAAAAATGGAAACTATGTGAATGTCTAATAATAGAATTAAAAGTATAGTGTATAAAATTATAGTGGCCTGTGGCACAGAAGTTGATGGCTGAAGACAATACAGTACATAAAGTTTAATGTTCTTAAGTGAAAAGGTAATACTGAGATAATAGGGCAGTTGTGTATAGTGGAGAAAAATACATCAAAAGGAGCTAAATAAAATGTAGGGCTTTTGTATGCTAAATAATTACTGTTACTGTTGTGGAAAACCATATGGAAATGCCTTAAATAATTAAAAGTAAAACCACAGCATGCTTTGGAAATCCTGCTAGTGGGATGTACACCCAGAGGGAGTGAAGTCAGTGTGCGGGAGACATCTGCACCAACGTGTTCCTTACAGCAGCAGTCACAGAAGCCAAGAGATAGAAACAACCTAAATATCCACTGGCGCATGAACGAACAAAGAAAATATCAAGCACAGTAGAGTACTCTTCAGCCATACAAATAAGAAAGTGAATCATTTGCAGCTGTATGGAGGAACCTGAGAGGGTCATGTTAAGTGAAATAAGCCAGGCACAGACAGACAAGCTACTACCTGATCTCACTCGTGCATAGGCTCTAAAAAAGGCAATCTCATAAAATTGAAGATGGTCCTTACCACGAACTATTGAAGTTGGAAGTAGTGTGAAATGATGTCCTGGCTTTGATGTGCCCTTTTAATTAGTGATGGGGATAAATAAAATTCAAGAGATATGACATGTAATTGTGGGGTGGGTGATCCTATGTCTCATGCATGCTAGAGCTCCATTCCCAGCTTATGCTTGTGATGTACTTTATCAAGGGTACGTGACATACTCTCACTGCAAAAATGGTGACTGCAGGAGATAATGCATGTGCTAATTAAAATGGTAGATATAATTATATGTTGCTGTATTTTATAATGCTAAAAAATACCTATTTCTGATTTTTAAGAATTTTATTTTTAACTGATAAATAAAACCAGGAAGGTTGTGTATATTATCAGGGTAAAGTGCAATGTTTTGATATTTATAAGCCTTGTTCAGTGTTTTATTCATGTTAAATAAGCCTTGTTTTCTTAGTTTCTGTTGTTTTTGTTTTATTTGGTTTGGGTAGTACTGAGGGTCAAATCCAAGAATCCTGTGCATGGTGGGCAGGCGGTTTACAAATGAGCTGCAATCCCAGGTCAGCGTTAAATACCTATCTCTTGTACATTTGTAATATCCTCATGTAGCTCTTTTAAATGTACAATACACCATTATTGCATCATTAGCACATAGGACTTCTAAACTACTAACGGCACTGAATGCCTATTGGTAGGCTTTTTCCCTTCCCTTCCCCTCCTCCACAGGCCTCAGCCTCTGGTAACCACTGTTACTACAACTTTTATAAAGTTCTTTCAGATATGAAGGTGTAGTTTTGTTTCCTTCTTTATTTCACTTAACATAAGGTTCTATCTGTGTTGTCACAAATGACATTTTATTTCTTTTGATGACCAAATATAATGTGCTGTGTATAAGTGCCATACTTTCCCCACGTTTCACAGATGACACTAGGCTTGGTTCTGTTTCTTGGCTGTTGTGAGTAGTGCTGCAGTGAACACGGTAGTGACGTTATCTGTTTCTTTCCTTTGGATGAGTACCTGATAGTGGAATTGGTGGACTGTGTTCTTTTTTAAGTTTTTGAGTGATCGCCACACTGATTGGTTTTTATGACGACTGTACTCACTGTTCCTGTTTGCCCGCATTGTCTTCAGCATTCATTATCTTTCCTCTTTGTGGACAGCCATTCTTAATATAATGAAATTATGTATCATTGCATTTTTTGTTTGATGTCATCCCATTTGCTTTCCTTTGATGCCTCAACTTACAGTGTTAGAGTCTTGTTTTCAAAAAAAATTTTTATCCAATTTTAATTTTTTTTTATTGAAAAGCTGTATTTAGAAAACATGTCTACAAGTAGCTGGAATCTTGACATGGGCGCATTTCTGTGTGGCTGTGCTACTCTAGAGTCCTGCATTTTCTCATACGGAAACACTCGGGGAGGTTAGTCAGCTGTGGACACAGGAGATTGTGAATAGTGGCACTGTTATCCTTAGAGAATGTAATACTAATAATATTTCAGGGAACTAGCGATTGATTGGTACATCAACATAAATAGAATTTTTAAGGTGTGATCATATAAAAGTTTTATTTTGCACATAAAATGCATTGAACCTTGAAGTAGTTAAGATGGAAAAACAACTAACCCTCTCCATAGGCATGGCCATATCGCTTTCACACATTTCAGCAGAATAAGTCACCAGAAAGACTAATAGCCAAAAATTGAGAAAATGCAGCTAGAATGATTAAGGAGCTGAGTGGAATTGATTTCTAAGGAAAGATTAAAAGAACCATGTATGTATAACTTGGCTAAGTGACAACCAGAGCTGGAGGCAAAGAAAACTGTCTATAAATATTTGACGAGTATAAACCAGGCATGCAGACCCATCTAGTGTGAGCTCCGAGTAGAAGCTGTCTACACTGAGCACCGGCCAGTCCACCTCTTGGCTGCTGCGGTGCAGAGAAGAGAGGTCGCCCTAACCCTTTCGCTGTTCTGGACAATCATTTATTTAGCAAACACACTGCTGAAGTAAGGGAAGACACACATCAGGCTTGATGGGCCCTGCCTGTTCTCAAGGAAATTGCATTTTTGTTTTCCATATGCTTAAAACACTGTATAGACGTCTTTCTTTTGATGACCTTGTTTCACAGTGAAAGAAATGGAGAAACCAATGTTAAAGAGTAATACATGTAGATTTCCTGGAGATCCTTCAGAACCTGATCATAAAAATGGGTCAGGATTTACTTTTTCAAGGCGTCCTCACACACAGTTTGACCTTGTCTGTTGTAAACAAGAGAAAAGCATGAGTCTGAATATAGTGCAGGCTATCCCAGAACACTTTCATACTTGGCTGGTTTTGGATAAGTAATATTCATATTAGTGCCAGAAGGACTCTGCGTTGCACAGTTTTTTGTTTTGTTTTGTTTCTTGAGAAAGGGTTTCTCTGTGTAACAGCCCTGGCTGTCCTGGAACTCCTCTGTAGACCAGGCTGGCCTCAAATTCACAGAGAGCCTCCTGTCTCTGCCTCCTGAGTGCTAGGATTGAAGTTGTGCACCACCACACCTGACTTGCCGTGCACACTTTTGAAGGCAGATTTACTTTTGCTTACTATTGTTTAATGTAAACTGTGACAATAAAAATTTAAGTAAACATTTATAATTTGAATAAGAGAATTTCACTTTTTCCAAGTTAGATTTCTTTTAAATATCTGTCCCATAACAGTATAAATTATGAATTTATATTTTTCAGTTCAAAGTTTAGGGAAGAAATGTAATTGTTATATTCTAGTGCTTTTTTCATACCTTTAATGAGACAGAAAGAAGCTATAATAGACATGTATGTACCTGGTACATAGTAGGTACTCAATATAAGTCAGTTGTATCTGAGTTACAGGTTAAATTTAAAACTGTAATAACTATCAGTATAGAACTTTATGCTGCTTGAAAAAAATACCCCTTCCCTACTTAACAGTAGTTTTGTAAAATAGTGCACACGTAAACATCAAGCAGTGTAACATGAGGGGCCCTGCTTGTTTGTGTTTTCTGTCCTGTCCGGCCCCCCAGCTGTTTAGTCCCAGAGAAAAATCACACACAGATGTCTGTAAGTTAAAATGCTGATTGACCCATTAGGTCAGGCTACTTATTAGCTAACTCTCACATCTTGATTAACCCATTTTTCTGATCTATTTTAGCTATATGGCTCAGTACCTTTTTCAGTGGGGCAGCTCACATCCTACTGCTTCGATGATCTGGGCAGGAGTGGGAGGAATCAGCTTCCTCCTTCCCAGAATTCTCCTGCTCTTCTTGTATCATTTCCACTTCCTGTCTGGGTTTCCCACCTACACCACCTGCCTGGCCAATCAGTGTTTATTTAAAACATGATTGACAGAATACAGACAATTCTCCCGCACCAAAACAGTGAGTTGTGGTGTAAGTAGGGTTTCTTTGCCTTGTTAAGGACCAGAGTTGTCCTTTCCAGAGGAAGCTGAAATTCTTCAGAGTACTGACTTTATATTTTCCATAACGTTTTAGCACCAGACTCACTGTAGTTACTTAACTGGGTGCTTGTTCAGTTGCAAACAACTATGCAGCAAGCAAGATCCGTTATTGTGGCTTCTGGAATCAGCCTTGCCTGCCAGGGTCTCCCTGGAAATATCTTTTATCGTTGGCTTCTCCAGAACAAAACATCAAGCAGCTGGTTGCTTCTACAACTGATGGCCATACACGGCCATTCTTGTGCTGGGTTAGTCAGCGCCTGCTCCCTTTTTACACTGTTACTGCTTCTATTTTTGTTGATGCTGTTGAACATGGTTTTGGTTATTTGAGGCCTTGTCTCACAATCTAGATTGAGGGTGCCATTGCTGTCAAAAATTTCTTATGTATACATTGATAGTTTTCTCTTTGTGTTCACTGCCATGGAAACAAGGAAGAAAAAATAGCACTCTTCTCAAGAGTAGCACAGATCGTGTGCTAAATGAAAGAAACAAAAATAATGAGGATGAGAACCATTCTCAAAAAATAATGGTAAATTTTATAGCACTGATTCAGGGAGATAAGAATCAAGTAGGAAAAAACTGCCTAACCAAACAGCTTGCAGAAAAACTGGACGTGATTCCTGGCTTGAAATACAAAGCATTCTAATTGAATCCTACAAAATGAATTGAGTATTTTTATATAAGCCATGCACACTGGAGCAGTTAGAAAGGGAGAGAAATTGGGTGTCACATTAATTGGTATTTACTTTGAAATGCATTTTGGGTTATATTCAATAATTTGCACTTTGTATGAATTTAATTAGATGCTATGTGCCCCAGGTTGTATTTCAGATGAAAATGGGGGAGTTTTTGGCAATACGCAGTTGTACTATGTTATCAAACTGTTTTAAATAAACTAGGCAAAATGCTCACTTCTATGAAGGACAGAATTGGAATCATGTCATCATTATGATGATAATGTTTCAGTGTGGAAACGATGTTAGCTGTGTGCTATTTAAGTCCTCAGAAATTAGCAGAGGAGAACAGGAAGCCCCTGTTTACATGCAAGTAAATGCACATGTAGAAAGAAATGGGTGGTCGGCCTCTGTGCTTGCATGCTACCCCTTCAGGGAACCACTCTACAGCTCCCTGGGTTGTCTTACAATTAACTTGTTGATTTAATAAGCTAAAGGAAAGAGAGAACTTCCAACAAGCTGTTCAGTGTAAAATATTTGAATAAACAAAAACTTTCTTGTTGTTTAAGTAGAAGTATAACTGAGTGGGGAAGTGTAGAAAAACCTTAAAGGTAAGCTGTTAGTTTTGTGAAGAACCAAATAGTAGTTGCAAATGTTTTGCTAAAATAAACTTGGGAGTGTTCAGTGTTAACAGTCATATCAAGTCATACGTGCAGAAATTCTGACCCTGAACCACTCAGAAGTATTTGGGTAGGATTTGTGTGAGCAGTACAATTCCTCGGGTATTTTAAATTGTAAAAACCAATATTTTTAAAGATGGTGTTTATGGATGTTAAGACAGTTCTGTCTTTAGGAGTGAGGATGACACCATGTGTGTTTTCATGATTTGTAACAGTAATTGGCACTTGAAGATACTGCTGACCTAAAGTTGAGGAATTTTATGTAACAAGTTAACTACTTGTGTAACATGGAAAGAATGCTCTACCAATAGCAGCTAGAGGTCCATTTTTAGAAACACAGAAAGGAACTTCCCTTTGTATTCCATTTTATCTGTGTGTGCTTCTGAAACCTCAAAGCCCACCCTGGTGATCCATTTTTTTTTAATAGGCCACACCTACCTCAACAAGGTCACATCTCTGAATGTGGCCTTGCTTGTGAAATGGTGGTCTGCTTGTGGAAGTCAGAGGACTCTTGGAAAAGGCAGTTTTCTTCCTCTGCCTTGTGTGCTTCAAGAGACTGAAGGCTATAGAGCTTGGTGGCAGGTTCTTTTATCTGCTTAGCCTTCTGCCTGCCCCTTCTTTATTAAAAATAGCAAACATTTATTTACAGATTTATATTTTGCAAACTACTAATCATGAAGGTGACACCCAGTTTCTTTACACGTTTCTAATTAATGTAATGTGCCTAACTTATATAAAAATAGTCATTTTGAATATGTTTTATATTTAATTCAGACTCACATTCAGTAAGCTGTTTTCATGTATCTTATCCTATTTAACCTCTCAGCAGTCTACATTAAGAATCCATCATCCCATTGTTAATAGGCTCAGAGATTTCATAACTTGCCCAAGGTAGCTATCAGCAGTCATGTTTGTACGCACTCCCATCAGATCATTCCGCAGCCCTCACCTTCTCAATCCAGGAAGAGATAAAACTTTTTCTTCTTTTTTATTTGAATCGTTTGGACCAAATGATTGATTCTTGGCTCAAGAACATGAGGGAAAAACAAGAGATTACTTTCTAGGAGTTTATGAAGTAAACAGATTCACATCTTTGGTTTTTCCTGGGTAGACAAGTATGACAATTAGTCCAGTGAAGGTCAGATGAAATTTTAGATGGTGTTCTATGTCTAATAATTGGACAAAGCGGTTTTTCTTTTCGTGGATTAAGGAACAGAAAAGTGGGCTTCTCAGGAAGACTTAGCAGGTGAGAAGATTTGATGGGAATAGCTAATGTTCTCATAGGTGAAGAATACATCACCATTTCACCTGTGCCCATGACTTGGCAGAGACTGCTTGGAAAGTAGACATGGGAGAAGGGTGGGAGAGTGGGCAGTGAGGGTAAAAAGCAGCTGGAAATACTTAGAATCCATAATGAGATAATTAAGACTAATTAGCCGGCCCTGTAGGCAGAAAGCAGCCCATTAAGTCCAGATCCAGTTTTAATAATGTACCTGGCTTTGAGGGTAGAGTCCAGAGCTCCCTGGGGAATAGAATGCTTGGGGTGAAACTTGTAGGTTAGGTCTCTTACAAAAGGAACAGCAACTCTGCACTGGATAATGTATTTTTCTTCTAGAAACTAATGTGAGTATTGTGGTTTTTTAGAACTTCAGAGAGCCTCAGTTTTCTCATCTATTAAATGGAGATACTTAGGGGATCGCCATGCAAACTGAATGCCTACTTAGTAACTATTAACTAAAACACTTATTGAAAGTCATAAGCAAACCACGACAGACCTCAAAGTGAGGCAGTTTCATTACTCTTCCTGCATCTGCTCTCCCCACTGTTGACACTTCCTTGCAATTCTAAAATACCCTGCCCTGCCTGAAGTCACAGTCATCTCAAAAGTGACCAGAGCTCCTAATCAGTTTACAAGGAAACTGGACTGGAGCCAGATTCCGTCTTGTTTGAAGGACTAACCAAGCACATTCCCTTAGCCCTCTGCTAAACAAACTTGAGAGCTGTCATCTTACAGCATTGGACTTAGCAGGACCCTTGGAGGATGTGCTGAGACCACAGATTCTGCTGGGATCACCCACAGCTACTTGCCTTTAGTGGACTATTTTCTGTACCCACTCTTGTCTTATTCTTTTCTTAATTTACCTTAGTTTGGACTACCTTAATAGGCAAGTCCATACGTACTGTGTTAAATTCTTATTACTTATACAACAAATTGCCACAACTTAGTAATTTAAACAGTATAAAGATTATTTCATAGTTCTAGATGGCAGATGTCCAAAGTGGGTCTCAGTGAGTTGAACTACGGTATTGGCCGTGCTGTGTTCTAGATAGTCTATCCTCCTGCTTCACAGCTTCTAGAGGTCCTTCCCCTACCCCCACTCCCACCCCCGAGAACATTTGGCCCGGGCTCGTGGTGCCGTCCGTATGATTCTCTCCCACTTTTAAGGACTCTTAGGACCAATTGTACTCATCTGAATAGTGCAAAATAATTTTTTTCTTAATTTTTTTTGACAGGGTCTTTTAGGTTGCTCAAGCTGGACTAGAACTCATGGTAGTCCTTCTGTCTCAGCGTCCTAAGAGCTGCGATTGAAGGTTTCTATCACCGTGCCTGGCAGATTTTCTATTTTAAAGACAGTTGATCAGTGGCTTTAATTTGTCTTTAGTAAATAACTCAAAATACTCACATGTTCAGAATTTTATCCATCATGCTGACATCACAAGTGCCAAAGCATTTCATAGTGTTTGTCATGCAGCACATACTTAGCAGCTGTTGGCTACCATCATTTATAATGACTGTAATTACTTGTTACTTGTCTCTCCTTGCCCACTTTACCAAGTCCCCAGTGATCCGGCCACTGTCTGCATTCAAATCTGAGGAACTCAAAAGATTGACAGTATGTCTGTGTATATTTCAAGGCAAGGATAGACTCGGATTTTCTGTCATGGCAGTGGTTTTCTTTTCTTTTTAGGCTGGAGTGCCATACAATTGGCTTTTTTTAAATGTACAATCCAAGGGTATTCATCATATTTAGAGTATTTGCAAGGTTGTGTAACTACCACCGTTATGTAATTCCAAAGCATCCCCAACCCACCCCTTATACTGACAGTCACTTAATTGTTTTCTGTCTCTATTTGTCCTAGAGTGAACATTGAATATAAATGGAATTATAGTCTCTGTGTCTGCCTTTAACTTAGTATAATAATTTTCAGACTTATCCATGTTTTAGCATATATTGATACTTTTCCCCTTTTGATGGTTGAATATTTCTATGTATGTACACACATACACATATCTCATCTACTCTTCAACTTAAATAAGCAGTTGGGATTTGAAATGTTCCTACCTTTGGGTTATTATGAAGGACTGCTGCTATAAACATTTAGATAGACTGTGGTTTTGTCTGATTGAGACAGGATCTTCACTGTGACCCAGATCTCCCTGGACATGGAGGTCCTCCTGCCTCTGCCTATGGAGTGCTTTGTTTACAAGTGCGCACAGTGCCATCGGCTTACAAGTTGTGGTGGGTAATAATGCCTCCAGCTGCTTGGAGTCCAGTGGCAATTCTGCAGCTCAGAAATAACTGCCAAGCCCTTGCACAGGGCCTGTCTCACCCGTGTACTGAAACCCGTGGGATTCAGTTCTTAGCTCTCAGAGCAGGAAACAACTATTTTAAACTCACCACCCCTCAAATTTGTTTTAGTGTGAGGTTGATTGCTTTGGGGAAGGTTTTGTTGGTTTAGTTTGGATTTTTAAGGCAAGGTCTCTTGGAACCCAGTCTAGCCGCAATCTCACTATGTAGCTGAGGAAATCTTAAAACTCGTTGTCTTCCTCTTAACATCTTACAGGTGTCCAAGGTTTGAAGCTGCGCCCAACAATAAATAAAATGCACTCAAAATCAAGTATTTGGCTGCCAACATATTAAGAAAGACCCTATTTTAAATGTGTTTTCTCTAAAACATATAAAATAATATGGAACATATCATTGAAATATATAAAAATACTAATTTCTCTGTTCAACCATACCCCCAGAAACCTAGGAAGGTGACTTGTTTGGTGATGTTCTAAAAGCATATATATATATATATATATATATATATATATATATATATATATTCTTTTTATGGGTGATGAAAAACTTAAAATGTGTATTAATGTAATAACTTACCTTTCATATTTGGAGATAGTTTGTTAATGAGCATTTTACCTATAAATCATATTAGTCTTGTGACCTCTGACTTACTAGAAAATATGTCAGCCTTATTATATTCATAGGGTCCTGACATGTACATTTTACATAGTAAATATATGACTACATCCTTGAATTTAAAACTACCAGACAGTTCATATTTCTTCCTTTGCATCAGAACCAATACATGGTACCTCTGTAGACAATACAGGGGAGGGAGAAATCCTTAATGGATGCTGATGCAAGTAACCAGTTTTCCAACTAAGGCAGTAAAACATGACCATGCAGTCAATGGAGACCCTACTGATGGCCTCTCTCAGCATTGGCCTAGGGATTCTACTTTCCTTACCAGCACCAAGATGTTTTTTCTCTCTTCTGATTTTTCAACTCCAAATTCAAGATTCTGTATCACTGACTTCACTCCATCCTTTTGATGCCTTCCACTCCATCAGAGATATTGGTGGAGTTCATGTTAAGATCTGAACTTAAGAGCAAAACAGACCTGATCAGAACCTCAGATCTTCACTGGTATTTATCAGCCGGAAAATATTTGGCAAGCTACATAATTCTTTTGGGCATCTCTGTTCCCATGCAAAAACAGATTGTAGGATTTCATGGAATGTGAGTTCCAACAGTTTGTTGAATATAGTAAAAGAGCCATGAGCATGTTCTTTAAATAAACTCAGTACTGAATTCATCCAGACCCTATTCTAAATACTGGAGAGACAGCTGTCATCAAAGCAGATCACGTTCCTCCCCAGAAAGGTTATGTTCTCATAAAGGAGACAAATGATAACGTGTATAAAAGGCCCCAGACAGTCATAGAAGTAACTCCAGTAAGAACAGGAAAGCAGGTTGCAGGATGACGGTGGAGGGAGTCGGTCACTTGAGACACAGTGGGCAGAAAGGCCTGTGAAGATGTTACATATAGTCGCACTGCATGTATTCCTACTGCATTCCTACTGCATTTTATTTTTTGTTTTTTACATTATGAAATCTTTGGGATTTTGTTTGTTTGTTTATTGTTTGTCAAGACAGGGTTTCTGTGTGTAGTCCTGGCTGTCCTGGAATTCTCTCTGTAGATCAGGTTGCCATCAAACTCAGATTCACCTGCCTCTGCCTCCCAAGTGCTGGGATTAAAGGCAGTCGGCCACTGTCACCCAACTGAAATCTTTGTGGTTTTTTTTAATTTTTATTAAAATTTAATTAAAATATAACTGTATCCCTTCCCATTTTCCTTTCCTTTCTCTTCAGCCCCTTTCATGTCTCCTCTCTCATGTCTCCTCTCTCAAACCCTCCTGTATTACTTCCCACTCCCTCTCAAACTGATGGCCTCTTTTTCTTTGACTGTTATTGTTAGACACATAAATACATGTATATACACAGAACCTGCTGAGCCCATTTAGTGTGGCATATGGGATATGAGTCAATGATCTTAGGGCTGACCACTTAAGGGTTCTCATCCCTATAGAAGCTAATTCTCCCTTTCTCAGTAGTTATTAGTTGCCTACGGTTTTTTGTCTAGGGCGGGACCTAGTCGAATTGAGCCCTTCGCCATTATCATGTCTATTAATATTGTCATTACTCAGGTCTTGTTTCAGCAGCCATATTATTGATGTGTCATGGGTGTACCTTCCCTGTTATTTCTGAGATTCAATCTCCCTGGTCCTCTGGCTCTTACATCTCTATGCCCCTTCTTCCTCCCTGTTTCCTGAGTCTTCTGTTCAGGAGTTGTGTTATAGATATTTAACTGAGCTCCCGTGCTCTGTTATCTCTGCATTATGCCCAGTTGTGATTTTCTGTAATGGTCTCCATTTACTGTAAAGAGGAGCCTCTTTGAACAGAGAAAGCTACACTCATCTGTGAGTACGAGGGCAAGCTTTGAAATGCAAATAGGAATTTTCCTGGTCTGGTGCATAGAATAGCAGGTTCTCTTCTAAGATCTGTGACCTCAGATTTCTAAGACAAGGGGTGGTTTCCTGCCTATTGAGTGGGCCTCAAGAATCTTGATTCGTGAAATAAATGAAATCTGCAAGACTGTTTTATCTGTAGCTCAAAATATAAAGTTGGAATGCAGAAGCTCTGAATTTATGTTTGTTGTAAGTAAACATCCCTTTGCATTGGAAAAGTCTAAGCTTTGTTGCAGAAGCTTCATTCCCAAAGGAAGGGTGTTTATTGGGAAGGCAATCGTATGGTCGCACTTTTATTTAATTATCATAATCACCTCTCTACGTCCATGTTGAACTCAAGACAACAAAAATGCTAATGGGTGTCATTTATGAAGTGCCAGCAAGGGGAGGTACAGATGCTTTGTCATTTAATCCTCACAGCTAACTTTATGAAGTAAATATTGTGTCTCTTAATTACAAATGAGGACACTAAGGCTTAGATGCCAGACAGCCAACAGTGGCAGAGCCAGGACTGAAGCTTAGTTTCGGAGCATCCACTAAAGACTGGAAAGTCAGTCCCCTTCTGCCTGCAAGGATAATTATCACAGTTTTATTTATAATCACTTCTAGAAAACACTTTATCATAGAGGAAAATTGTTTTTAAATTCAATGTACATGTATAGTATGTTCCTAGGGTCTGATAATGTTCACTTCTACTGTTTGCTAGATTGGGGTTTTGTTTTTTCCTAGAGTCTTTTTTGTGTTTGTTTTATGGTGGTAATGTTTGAACCCGTGTCTTTCATACAGGCTAGGCAATATTGCTACTCTACCACTGAGCTCCTGCCCAGGCCTTTCATTTTTATATATATATATATATATATATATATATATATATATATATATATATATATCTCAAAAAATTTTTTCATTTTGGTATAACAGGTTTTCAAGTAGCTGGGCCTAGCATTGAAATCCTGATCTCCCGCCCCTTCTTCCAAGTGCTAATCTTATAGACTTGGACCTTTAATCTGACCTGACCCAGGACTTTGGAAATTTGCTGAAACAAATGCTTTCCATTCAGACACAGTACCTCCCTAGTAACAGAAGACACTGTTTTCAGAGCTAACACTGTAATACCAGTACCACCATTGGTATATATGAAATATCTATTTTTCATGTATTTTAGCATTTAATTGTAACACAAATGAATAATAAAAACCTAGAGACCGATATTAGGGTTCAACCTAAAGATCAGAAAAGCAAAATAACCAAGCCACTAGAGAGCTCTTACCTCTAAAAACTCCTGACTGAAAAGAGAACTATTTCCTGGCTTATATTCCTCTCTAGTGCTGGGATTAAAGGCGTGCACCACTACCACCTGGCTTCTGTGGCAAAGTAGTGTGGCTACTGGGACTAGAGATGTGTTCCACCACTGCCTGCCTGTTAGACCGACCAGTGTGGCTGTTTTTCTCTCTGATTGGCAAACAAGCTTTATTTATTAAAATACAAGTAAATTTCACTACATTTAATTCACTACAGAAACCTTAAAGATAGTTCCATCCTTATTTTGTAGATGAGGAAGCTGAGATTCAGTGATTAGTAAGATACCCAAGACTAAATAATTTGTGGCAAAAGTCAGATTCCTGAATCTGTGTACTGCAGAGCACTGCATGGTCATCTGGCACCCACACCGAAGCAGCATGCCGAAGCTAAGGCCAAGATAAGTCAGTGTAGGTTAGTAGTTAATAATTGACATTATCAGTTTCTCTCCTTCAGTACAAGGAGGCCTTGATCAAACGATGATCATATCGTGTACGTGACTACAGTATTGATGGTATTATTAAATGTCTTGTTATAAGGCTTAGGAAGGGTGTGGCCACCTTTAGATGGTATCTTTGAGTGCAAGCCTTGAAAATAACTTCTTTGACAAATGGTATTGGATATGAATGAAGAATGATATGATCACAAAGCCACATGGCAGAGCAGAGATTATAAATTGTTCTGCCTTATTCTTTACCCAAGATCTTGACCCATGACTAGAACACCAGGAAAGATTCTTTAACTTTTGTCATTTTTTTTTTTTTTTTTTGCGTGTGTGTGTTCTCTATTCTGTTGGATTCTAACAAGAAATTATATAAGTCTTAAGGGGAGAAGGAATCAGGAATCATAAAAAAAAAAATGATCAGGGTCAACCAGATCAGCCACCACTGAAGAAGAGTCAAAAGACCCATCATTGATCACCTATGTGTTGGGGTGGGGGACCTTGAACTTCATCATCTGTGCCAGGATGAATACATCAGTTTCTCTAGAGTTGACAGCATCTGAGTCATGTGGAAAGCCTGCTACAACAGCTGCTGTTCCCTGCCCCAGAAATTATGAGCAGTAGAGTGGGTCTGAAGTGGAGCCTGGAAGTTGGCATCTTCTAAGCCCCAGGTAATGCTCCTGCTTCTAGAGCAAGTACCAACCATTAAGGACCACTGGTCTCTTCTCTGAGGTCATTTCCTACCAGATGCTGTATTTTAAAACCACTAATAGCACAGAAATCAGAAGATCTGAACCATATAGCTCTCTTCTAAGTGGCACCTTCAGCCAAACATCTAAGCTTTTTCTATTGGTTCATGAGCAAATGGTTTCCTGTGGCATAGGAGAAGTGAAAGTTCAATCTAATTTCAGAGAAACCAATTTTGAAAAGAATAGTATGCAAATTTTTAGTGTGTGGAGAGTCTGTTTTGACAGAATTCTTAAGGAAAACAGTCTACCTTTCTATGAGAAGTATAGAAAATATGAAAATACCTTGTTTTATTCTTGTTTGTAATGAACAGGAACATGGAGAACAGTTGAATCTAAGTAAACCATGAGGGGGCCCATCCTTTTGTCGTTTATTAATAATTTAATCTTTAAAATTTGTATTTATGTATGTGTGTGTATTTGAGGGTGTTGGATCCCATGGAACTAGAGTTACAGGCAGGTGTTAGTTGTGTGATGTCAGTGTTGGGAGCAGAACTCAGATCCTCTGTAAGAGCAGCAGGTGCACTTAAATACTAAGCTAGTTATCTCTCCAGCCCCTAGCAGTTACGTTTTTAAAGAATGTAAATAAAAAAGAATAATAACTTAGAACTATCTGAGCACTTGAGTCTGTGAGCCCTTTGGGGCCTTGGCACCAACAGAGAATAAAGGGAAAGGGGAGAGACTGTTATCTGTAAAGCCTTGAAAGCAGGGAAGCTCGGGGCTTCGAGGTGTAAAGATGGGTGGACATGCCTAAGGCATGAGTCAGTCAGAGCCAGAGTATTGTTGCTGTTTCATTTGATAGAAAGGACAGAGAAAAACCAAAATATTCAATTCAGTGAACTAAAGCGCCAATTGTGGCATGGATGGGAATGCAAGCTGACCTCTTCACAGGGCCATTTCTAAATACTCAGTGTTGAAGCTAATGGACATTAGCATACATTTTAAACCATAGTGTTCCTTTTGTTCTATAGGTGAAGATGAGGATGAATTTGAGAATTTTATGCTGCCTCTCACGGTCTCCTTTGAAACAGTTTTGCAAATATTTAACAACAACTTTAAACAAGAAGAAGTGAAGGTGAGTCTGTTTCCTCCAGTGAAGAAATACAAGCATTCTTCCTCAGTGCCTCACCCCAGCAGAGAAGGTAGCTGCCTGTCTGTCTGTTTGTGTCTATGTGTGTCTCAGGCCCACATTTCTAAGTAATACGCTTGTGAGATGTACTTTAGTAAAGTAAGCACTTTTCTAGTTTCAGATGCAAATGAGCTGTGAGGTCAGTAGTGGCTTAAGACAGTCTGTTCATGGTGAGATGGTGCAGATTTGTCTCAGTGCTGCTCGCTGTGATAGCGCAGTTCTCGTGGGCAAACCACTTTAAATACTGCTGCCTCCATCCACCCTGCTCTGTGCTCCGCATATCCTTATAGAGACATGCACACATGCTAAAACCCTACATCTCTGAAGATTTTTTAAACAAGAATTTATATAAATCAACACTTTATTAAATGGCTAGGCATATGTGTATAAATAGGAGCCGGCCTTGAAGTGTTGCATTCTTAAACTGAACAAAGTGATTAGGATAACTGATAGCTAAATAAGGCTTTATGTGCCTGTGGGAGCCATATTAGGATTGATTTGACAAGTCAGTTCAGCTGTGGCAACAGTCATAATATCTAAGACAACATTATGTTTTATTAGTAAAATCCTTAAGTGTAGCAAGCTGTTTGTGACAAAACAGCCCCATATTTTAACGTGGGGGGATGGGAAGCAGGCGCTTTGCCAAACAGAAATAGTGTCTCCCGAAATTATACCGTATCAGAGCTATATTAAATAGATTGGCACTGATTACTATTTTTAAGAATAATAAATGCACTCCAGAGAAGTAGGACCCTTGTTGGTGATGCCCTAGTCACATATTATTGTTGTTTGAAATAGGTTGAAATATTAACCATCATTTCATGGCTTCTCTTCTCTTGCTCCTTTCCCTCCTCCCTCTCTTATTCTCTCTCATATACACACGCAAATACCGTGAAACCAATTAGAAAAGAGATGGCCTTTCCTGATATTTATACAATTCTTCTGTGAAACAAAGATTACCTAAATGCTATACCTTGTAGTTTAAAATGGAGTTCTTGAACTAGATGTTTATCAGGATAACATAGTCATGAAATTTTAAAAAGTAAATAAGATCTTAATTTTTCTTTGTTTATATGGTCTTCCTGAATTCTTTGTCCGTTCCTAGCCAAACTAACTGTATTTTTTAGATGTTGTCCAAATGCTTCTGACCAACAGAATATTTGCAGCTTTTTAGTAGCCCTTGCTGCCCCTTATCAAAAAGATTTGGTGAGGTTAAAAACTGCCATCTTTATAAAAATTTTATTTGTCTCATTTGAAGATTTCATTATATTCTAAGCCTGTTTGGATGTAATTCCATCTAGTTTGATAGAAACCATCTTCCTAGAGTCATTTTTAATGGAGTTCCAGTGATATATCCCTAAACTAGCAAGTTCTTAACGACCCTGGAAAGTGACTGCTTGATTACACTTTAACGGTATTTGCAAATAAAATCACAAGTAATTAAGGGGAAATCTCCAGGCTTTTGAGCAAGTTTGATGCATGATAACTGCCTGATTCAGCTTCATCTAGAGTAATGCTGTGTAGGCAACAGCTACTGAGATCAATAGCAACGTAATGATAGTGGCAGAATTAAGTGAGTAACCTGAGAACTGTGCCTCAGAATGCATGCAGCTGCCACGAACCAAGGCCACACAGTGCACTCCGTGCTTCCGTCCTAAATGTTCATCAAAAGACGCCCTGCAGGAAAATGGAGTTAGATGCTCTTTATTGCTGATCGTGTCTCTTGCCACATTTATCAGGGAAATTGGATTAGCAGTTGGCAGCTGCAGGTAGACAAGATTCTGCAGTGATTAAATATGCAGCTTGGCTGCATTTGTTGTGACAGACCTTTAGTAAATTCTACTGTAAGCACCATCTGTCTAATTTGTATGAAGAGAACTTGATGCTTAAAGCTACCAATAAGGAGCGAAATCTGTTGCTTTATCATAAACAAACTTTTGTACTAAATGCTCTTAAATGTAATTTATTAGGTTAAGGCTGTTTTTTTCTATCATGGTGAATAAATAATACATGCAAAGGTGCTTTCAGGTACTTCATTTTACAAGTACTAGAGATGAAAACAGTTCTGTTTTGTTCTCCAATAAAGTATTTAGTATTCCAATCCACAGGAGGTGATGCTGTTAAAATATCTTTATGAAAATGCTGCAGGACTGCCAAATTCATTTAATTTGCAACCCTTACCAGGATCGTCTAAATCCCTATTTATAGATATTCTTCGAATGCAGATATTAGGACCTGTGTTGCCAAACTGAAATACTGTGAGGAAAAGAAATGCTGAAAAGCCCTTATTTATATCTTTGTTTTCTTTACTTAGTCCTAATAAAATTGAAGCGAATGTTGAATTTTTGTTTTGAGGATTTTTGTTTTGGTTTTTTTCTTTCCAAAGTCAAAGGGAAAGAAATAAACAAAAATCCTAGTACTGGAGTATTATTTCAAAATGTTTCTTGCCTCCCATCCCCCGTCTTTTTATCCATAGTAAAATATAGTGTGCTGTTACCGTGGTCCATGCATATTTCTCAATTCAGCCATGACGTCACGGGTTTTAAGAAAAATGAATGAGAACTTCTCAGAGGAAGAGGAGCAGTTAAATAGGAACCTGCTATCTTTAGTCCCTTCGTAAAAACTCCCCGATGTTAAATTATTTAAAATCCTTGATTTTCAGCATGCGCACATTAAAAGTTTTCGCACTAAGTGCCAAATGTTGCAAACAGCACTTTAACAGAATGATTTTGCTTTGATCCCTGTAGCAGTTCCTGAATAATTTATCACAGGTTATTGCCTTAATTCTGGAGAGGGATAGAGCAATAAAGGCAGATGAAAACACTCCAGTTGAAACACCTTGGGGCCTGCTCATTCCTCTGACACGGCTCTTTTGTTGGAACTATTTAGAGGTTATTAAGATGTGTCTCCAGAATTAAGAGTATGCTGTAAGGATGAAGACAGCCATCTTAATTCTAAAGACAAAGCACAATGACCCTTCACCTTCTTTTTCTTTGTTGTTATTATATAGTAGAATTATGAGGATAATATTATAGCTGCCCCAGTAGTGCCACTACAGTAAAGGGTCTGTCAGACTTCCCATTAGAAACCCTGTTTGGGGGTCAGGGTGGAAGGAGCTGCGTTTCAGCTGTTTCCCAGCCCATCCGTCTCACACTTGGCACACAGACAACTGTTCACCATGCCGCGGACTGAAGCTCTCAGCAGCTTCTTCTTGGACTCTCCAAAAAGGAGTCCATAGGATCAGATCACTAGACCTAACTGCTCCTCAAATGTACCTCAAGAAAATTATTGGAACTCATCACCTTTTAGATTTTTCGCTTCCCCAAGATTCAGGGTTATTTGCTAGCTAGTGTGAGCTTAAGGCTGCCTGTCTTGTTCCCAAGCTGAGTATTGAGAAAATTCTCCTGTAGCCTTGTTTATGTATCTGTGTAGATTCTATGCTGCCCTGAGAGGACTGCTACTTTTTTATTAATATAATGAATCTGTTTCTTACATTAACACTACACTTCACTACTAGAGTGAATCTATCTAAAACTTATGCTTAGTTTGTTAAACGCTGCCTCTGCTCTGAAGTTACATTTTCACAGAAGTAAAACATTAGTATAATTTTATGGTCACATTTTACTGTATTAAAAAGACCATACATTTGCTTAATTAGAACCTTTGTATCAACTTGGCACCTTCAAGGAAGAAAAATTCTGACCAAATAAAAATAATCTTTTGTATAATGACATTTTATAAAAAGCCCTTTCTTTGTACATAAAGTAAAATTCATGGTTCTTGTTCACTAATTTAGAATTGAATAATGGATATCTTATGTGTATATGGAAGCTTGAAATTACCTGACGAGTAGCCTGTATAAGTGTACATAATAAAAATAGAAATTTTCACAAATATTGTAATAGATAACAAAGCCAAGTAGAGTCCTTAGGCTAGCATAGATGGCAGCCGGCGTGTGAGCGTTCAGAGGGTACGCCGTAGATGACGGGTTTTCTGTTCTGGAGGCTGCAAGGAGGGAAGAAAGCTGAGGAAGACCAGGTCTGTTTGGTGAGAGAAAACAAACTGACTAGTAAGCAGTTTTTAAAAAGTAACAGTAACACATGAGGTAATCGTGAAGAGGCCTGGTGATGATAGAAAAGCAGGAGCTGGTCATGTTATGGGAAACAGCTGAGTGAGTCATTCTACACAGCAGAAGGTGAAATTAGGAGTGTTCATATTCAGAACTTCAGGTTCCCATCATCCTATAAGCGGTTAAAAATAAAAATTGAGTAATCCCCTGGACAACATCCAGGTACATTGAGTCGCCTGTTAGGTAGGAGGAGCAGGATGTCTGACTGTTCACTATGGTTTGGTTCCTTGAAATGTCCTCTGTAATGAAGACAGTCAGAACTCATTGCCTACATGATAACTTCGGTGTCTTACTAGACAGCTTTCCATTCATTACCAAGGTCAATCTGTAAAGATCCCAAGACCATTTTCTGGCTTAACATTTCTACTGAAGCAGTATATTCAGAATCACAGTTGCATATCTCAACTATCACACCTCCTTGTTGGGCAATTATGTTTATTTGTGCTCTTTGTTCTGACATTGTAGCATCTGTTCACGGGTTTTCTTTTCTCTTCCCAATCATCATCCTAAGGACAGCTTAATTAAGAGTCCAGAGTATGAGTCAGATCTTTTTTATTCATATCAAAGAGGTTTGGTTTGGCTTCCTCCTTCTGAAACCATTTGTAAACCACACTTACTGTTTTTCAGGCAATTGCTAGGCAATTTTGCACACAAACATATTTCTCACAACAGGTCTGTCGAATGGCCATAATTATAATTAGCCCCCTTGATAGATGAAGAAACTAAAACTCATGAATTGCCCTGCCTTTCAGAATTAAACAAAACTAGAGTTCAGTTTCAGAGTCTTGTGACATTAAATACAGAACTTTTTTCCTTATGTCATTCGCTAACTTGAACAATATGGCTGCCTTCCTGGGTGCATCATGGTGCAGTAGGTCCCCAGCCAGTTTCAGCTTGTCCTGAGTTATTGCAACTTTTTTTTAGGGATCTTTAAATGCCAGTGCTAGGGCAGACTAAATTGTATAGTGAGGTTGATTTTAGTCAAGCCAGTTGGTTGGTTGAAATTTGCCATTAAATAATGTCTAAACTATTTGTCTCTTGTGAAATTATGAATCCTGATTTTTTTTTCAAATTTGGCAGTATTCAGATAAAACGTATATTGAGACTCAATGTTTCTATGCTCCTGGAATTACAACTTAGCTCAGTTTATAAGAAGCAAAGTGGAATTGGTCAGCAGATTGATGGTCTGTGTATTAAAGAGGCTATGGTTTTCTATGGAAAGAGATCTGAGCGAGACATTTTAGCTAATGAATCAGAATCAGATATGTGGTCATTATTGCCTGATTATTACTCCATCTGCTCTGCGCTAACGTGAAAATCAATTACTGTGTCTCTTTCCCACTGACAGCGTATGTTGATCGGGCTGGCAAGAGATCTTCGAGGGATTGCCTTTGCACTGAACACAAAGACCAGCTACACCATGCTGTTTGACTGGATGTATCCTTATTACACTGTGACAATCCCAGCTCTGTGCACAGAGGGATGCCAGGCCCCTCTCTTTCGTTTAATAGTGTGGCACAGTAGGGAAGAGGAAACAAAGCTAAATGAACTAATGTGTAATCAGCTAAAAATTACAGCACAGCAGCAGCGGTGCAGATAACTGAGCACAGCACTGAGACCTGGCTCAAGGAGGTCACTCTTTTCATAGATACCATTAAATATTGACAACTTAAAAATCACTTCCCTCAAATGATTGTTTATGTTGGGGCTGCAGGCATCATGTAGCTAGTATCTCTACTTGTGATCAGTGATTTGAACCATGTGGTATTTTCTGAGGCGATTAGAAGTCTCTGTTCCATCTCAATTAGCAGCACTAAGAAGGTTACTTTATCTTTTTGGGATTTTATTCAAAATGCTACAGTGGGTCATCTGATGAGGATGTTAATGGTCATGGAGGCTGTGGGATAAATGGTCAGGATTTGTCATTGGCTATAAAATTTGAATTCATCATTACTAAGTCGTAGTATAGATGGGAGTAGGGGGAAGCCCTATATAGAAATGCTTCATCACATAAGAATAAAAAGAGACAGATGAGGTTTGAAATCCCAGCTCTTCATTCTATTTTGTGGCGACTTGGTGTTATCATCTAGCAAACTAAACAATCTAGTATGCTACCTTACTGTGACCACTAAGATAAGTAAGCATTCTGGCTGATGTCTGACACTTCACGATGGCCATAAACATGGATTAACGTGTTGGTAGTATGCTGAGCCGTCTTGGATCCTAACAGGAGATGACTCCTCAAAAGTATGATAGCTTCATGCCCTCTACATTAGAAACCCTTGGTACATAAAGAAAATTCTTCTTGAAAGCAAATTGATTTGTCTTATTTTATGATGTTCTTTCTTAAAACAGTATCTTGGTGTAGCCCAGGTTGGCCTCAGACTTGACATGGAGCCAATGATGGATCTCCTGGTCCCCCTGCCTCAGCCACCTAAGTATTGGGATTACAGGCTTGTCACATGCCATCTTAATTTACATTTAAGGGGTATAATTTCTTTCTTGCTTTCTTTAAGCCTTTCATATCCAAACTTTCTTACATATCCTAAAGGAAACTTCTTAAAAGCAGTGTTCGGTGACTGTGCCGTAGTTGTGACCCAAAACATAACAGATATGAACAAATTTTAGAGCGAACACTACACACAATGAAAATTTTTAAACACTAATGTTTAAAGCATTAGTGACTTATGGTGTTAGTTGCTATGGAAACCTATCTCATTTATTTTCTTAGATATCCGACAGATAAGATTTTTTTCATGGCCCTGAGGACTCAACTATATACATACTATAATGTATGTATGCAGAGGTTATAAATTTAATCATAAGAAAGTCTTAAATTAATCTACAAAGGGTAGACCAGAGACATATAAACATTTTATTTTTCAACAACCAATTCTGAAATCAAAACTTTCCATTTATTTGGAAAAATCATAAAGCTTATTTAGCTTTGTTACCAAAAAAAAAAAAAATGATTATTTGCCTGAAACCAGGCTCTAAAGCCAGCCCATCCAGCAGTTAACAGGCTTTTTTCTTGTTCACCAGTTTTAAGAAGAGCCAAGGTCAGGAACTCCCTCCTGTGTCAACAAATATAGTCTGGTTTCCATTTCAGCATTTGTCCAGCAGATGGCAGAAATGGAGAATCTTAGAACTTAGTGTTTTGTTTTGAGCTAGAAACCAGTATCTCCTCCATTTGACCACAGTTGAAGTTATTGGGGTCAGGGGCGAAGGGCGAGGTGTCAGTTATGCAGCAAGCTGTGCTACATTGCCAGACGCAGTGACTTGCTACTGGCCTTGCTTATAATAATTGAGTTTCAGTAGCAAATCAGCTTCCTTGGGAAAAGGCCAAAGGCTTTTCATAATTGTATTGACAACAAAATGAATATGATAAATGGTGTTCATTCAGTTGAGACAAGATTTATAGTTTTCCTTTGGGCAAGGGATGAAGAGCAAATATTTATAATAATAGTAAAATTTGTTTAAAAGTTACATTATTTGATCATTCAAAAAGCTTTATTAAAATATTTTGAAATACTTTTAACAGTTTCAGGTGATAAAGTACAGATTCTTTCCAAAGTATTCAGGTAATGCAAAAATGAATAAGTATATGATTTTTTAAAAATGCGGATATGAAAGTCATTTATTCTTCCTGAAATATTGATATGTCAAACCGTCAGTGATGATTCCCACATTACTGCTGGGGAAGTTTATTTGCCTTTTATCCACATAGATGTGTGTTCTTTAATTTGTTATGCAATCCTTAGCTTGCAGAAGAAATATTCCTGTAAGAGCACATGTCATCATAAAGTCAAAATACATTTTATTTATGATGATTGTTTGATAAAATGCTATTTTAGTGTTTAGCTATTTAATTCAGAAGCATCTCTGTGAACACTGACTGCATTAACGGCTACACAAGCTGCATAGCTTATCACTCCGTCCTTCCAAAACTAAATGGCCTGAAACTACATAGCAACCATCTTGATAATTTTTCTATGACTAGAGAATTCAGCAAGAAATCATTCATTTATACCTTTGCCCCTAAAGTAAGAATGCAGCAATAAGAAAACTACCTTGCAGTGAATTGAAATACATTATTTAAGCCTTTCCCAGATGATACTTAGATTAAGGTGTCAAAAGTCCAGAAAAATAAACAGATATGTTATTTCCATAGGCTCTAATTTCTGTGATGTGGGCATGAGCTCTCGCAGGCAGTCAGCACTGCTCATTACATGAGCTCTGTACGAAGACAGTCTTAAACTCCAGCCATGTCCGCACATCACAGGCCCCTGTCAGAGCTGCTGTGACGGTGTGATTACATAAAGGTCCTACTGAAATGTCTGCTTCAAAGCAGCTAGGTCACTGCTGTCATTTCTGTTCCTGAGACAGTAACCAAGGACTCACACTTGCTTACTTATTCACAAGAAAAGCAAGTGGGCTTCCGTAGCACAGAGTGCTTGGTTCCAAGAACACTGTAGGTTACTGAGACACAATTCTTACCTCAAGTGAACTTTTTAGTTCGAACAAGTCCTGTGTGTGACTGACTTACAGCAACATAGGAAGCTGTAGATGCCAGAACAAGAACAAGACAAGAAAGAGATGTCATTTATCTAAGGGCTCAGGAAAGGCCCTGGAAAGGTGGACCATGTCACCCTAACTCTTGCCAGGTCAAGTAAGATTGGACCCTGGGAGTTAAGAAGAGCAGTTTCAAGTGATCATCAGTTTGGGGGTAAGAACGATGCTTCATTAGGACACAGCTCACTTCATGGTTAGAGAAACAGGTTGTCTGGGACCCTTGACTATCAGACTCCAAAATGTATATCCATGTTCTGCAGGCAGCATGAAACCTGCAGAATACGTTCTCATCACTTTGGTTGGTCAGCATAATCAGAAGTGTATCTCAAGGCAAAAGTAATTGGCATTGTATGTGAAGCAAGTTAAACAGCAGAAGAAACTAAACCTAAACAGCCACCGTTGAGCCAGTATTCTTTGGAATGTGCGTTTTGTGTACCAGAAATACAAGAATAAAGTACTGCTTTCCAGAAGTTTGCAATTAAGTAAACATGCAAAAGGAACCCCTATTGACCAACTAATTGCACGTGTTACAACAGACACGTGTGAAGGACCACATGAACATTTGTGAAGAATTGACAAGTATTTTAAGCAAAATGAAATTTTGGGAGAAACCAAAAGTCGCAATAAGTTTGAAAAGATGGGTTACCAGCCAGGAGAGAGGAAAGGTGTCACACAGCACATGGCCCCTCATGGACACAGCACAGACGTGTCACACAGCACATGGCCTCTCATGGACACAGCGCAGATCTCACATATTCTGCATGGATACAACACCGACGTTGGCATGTTTGTGGAGTATATTCAGATAGTCTCTGAACTGCTGGGCTCTTTCTAGTCTAGACCCACGGCCTCACGCTGATTCCCCCAACAGTTTGAATGAAAAAACTCATGTTTTAGGTGTCATAATGCTTTGTCCTCTTTTCTAACTATGTTCATGTGGGTGTGTGTGCGCACACTCATGCCATGGCACACACGTGGAAATTAGAGGACAGCCTGTGGGAATTAGTTCTTCCCTTCGCCACGGGGTCCTGAGTACTGTGTTCACCTCATGAGGTGCAGCAGCCGCACCTTTACCCAGTCAGCAACCATCCTGGCCCTTTTATTTTTTTTCACACGTTTTAAAAATTACATATATCACTTTTTCTGCAATTAAATCTACAAAGAAAATAGTTGTGGTTTTTCTCTTTACTACTTTTTCTGTGGGGCAGCACCTGGAAACTACTACTAATTACTGGATGGATTAATGGGACGATGCATGGATGAAAGCAAGTTTGATGCTTGCCACTTCCTCCTGTTTGGCGTCCTGTCTGCTGGTGTCACCACCAGTGCCTTTGGTAGTCATTTGTCTGTGTAGCCCTTTGCTATTCATCGGGAAGATCTAGGGAAGAGAAATTAGATCCGTGCCCCTTCTACCTAAGGGCTCCCTTTCTCTTTCTCTGCCCAGATATATGTAGTCCTCACAAGGCCGCTGGAAAATTAAACTTGGGTTTTGATTCTCGCTCTGTAATCTGAGCCTGGCACTCTCACTGTGAAGCCCTTTAACCTCCATGCTTAGTAGACCTCTGCTCTGCTTCCCAGTAATCACTCATTTTCTCTGTGGCAGTCACCTCTGTCAGAAGCATATTAGAATTGTCACTGCTCTCATTCCACACAGAAAAGGGAGCATCCCCTTCATATCCCCTGGCCTTATCCCAGTGTGAATACAGCATGCTCTAAAAAACCATGGCGCTCTGTCCTTAGAGTTGCAGGTGACCTGTGTGGGCCTCCAGTGCACCTAGGTTTAGAGGTTGGTGTCTGTTCCCTGATGATCCCAGAGTTTGTGTGTAGGCTATCTCTTACCTGAACAGGAAGAGCACCCTTTACACACCTGCCACTCTGGTGAAGTATGACAAAAGAAAGCCTTGTCTTCCTATTTCTAGATTCCTGGCCCTTAACACAATTCATAGTATGTGGTGTCTGTATATTAAACAATAACAGCTTTCCTAGTACTTAGAAACAGTAAACTATCTGACAGTTCAGATCAAGTTTGCAGTCAAGTCGGGGTTTGTGTGTGTGTGTGTGTGTGTATGTGTGCGCGCGCGCACAACACTACATATTTGGGCACCAGAATACAATTCACCCCATCATGTAGGTTCTGAGAATCAAACACTAGTTTTCTCATGTGTCTCTTCACCTAAGCGTCTCCATTCACTTCCTGTCTCCACCCCCTGTTCTTTTCCTTTGTGTTATTTTATAGCATGTTTATTTAATTTACCTCCTGATTATGAGGATATAAATCCCATAAGGGAAGGCATTTTCCTAGTGCTTTTGTTCCCTGGTATCTCTGGAGACTCTAAAACAGTACATTTGAGGAGGGCTTCAGCAAATACTTGCTACGGGAGCCATTTTGGGAATGCAGCCTGAGCCTGTCTCTCCTGGGGAACTGCTGCCTTTCTACTTTGTAGGGGCCCAGCACACTGCAGGCCTGGGAGGGCTTGTTTTCACTATTATAGAAGTGATTTCTTAAAGCCCAGCATGATCCACTTCTATCCATGTAGGCTCTGCCGCTTCTGTAGGTTTACAACATCTAATACTGGGATCTATATTGTACTGAGCCTGTTCATAGTAGGCAGCCCAGGTTTCTGCACTCATAGGGCTTCGAATGCAGAGATAAGTTCTGTAGTGGGCCAGCACAGTCATATATGGGCCTTCTCCCAGCCCAGGTGGCCTAGCAGGTAGAGTGATGCTAGGAAGGGCTTTCAGGAGTCATTGACAGCTGCAGTGGAATGTGAGGGTGGAGATGGTAGTGAAGCGTGGATCTCGGCCCTTTCACTGCTCGTGGAGCAGCGGGTGGTGCACACGGCCAGCCCTGCTGCTCAGAGAGAAATCAAGAAGACATCCCAGAGACGTGGAGCATGAGCTGGGTGTTGGCAGATGGGATGAGGCGGAAGGAGGCAGCATATGGGAAACTGGGCACTAGATTAGATTGGAGGCCCCATGGTTTGCAGGGAGTTGGGATAAGCCAAACTGTGTGTAGAGCAGAAATGGTGAGTTTGAAGACACAGCAGTCTTCATGCCTTGACGAGGAACCTGGCGGGGGTCTGGGGGGAAGTGGGCAGGGGGTGTTGAGGTTTTTCACCATGGAGCTCACTCTGCCCAAACCACACAGGAAGAGCAGGTGATCCAGCTGAGCGCTTAGACCGGGAAAGAGATGTGGGAACCTAGCGAAACAGAAAGTGATGCCCATGCCACCAAGTATTCATGCTCTAGTTTGAGGCTTTAATCCTTTGTTTATTGTCTATTTTCCAAGAAGGAGGTCAAGTGAAACCAGCAGAGATGAGTCAGCTGTTGATACTGTGCATTCCTGGCTAGGCTCATCAGAGCAATGCTCCCTTTGTATTAACAAGGATGCTTTGCAGGCCAACCTCAGGAAGCAGAAGCAGGTGAATCTCTGTTGAGTTCAAGGCCAGCTTGGCCTACCTAATGAGTTCCAGGACAGCCAGAGCTATACAATGGGAAGCTCACAGAGAGAGACAGAGAGACTGCATGGACGCTGTACTACCCTTAGCAATCATTGAGCAGGTTAGAGCTACCCCCACCATATAGCGCTAACAAGTGATGTGGTGCCCAGAAGATGGAGCATTAATAGCAGGTCAGACCTTTTATACAGAGTAACGAACAACCCAGATGTTTCTTGGAATTCCAGTGGTACCAAAGTAGAGAAGTCATCAACTTAATTTAAGCTGGGGTAGATCTGTAATGTTTATTGTTACTGTTACTCTATGCTTTTTTGGTTTTTTAGCTTTTCATAATAAGTCTTTTTCTTGATGTAATACTCAGAAGCCCCAAAAATAATGACTCATATATTTTTATTCCTCTTTAGCTAAATTTAGTTTTCTTTCCTATAACATTAAGCATAATTCTTTAAGCATGTATTTACTTGCTATTTAAAAGTATATTTTTGACTTATGCCTGATACCTGGAATAAAACAACTTAATTTACAGAGACAAATTCAAACTTTGTAGCTACTCCAAAAGTATAGCTGTATAGTTAGAGTAATTTATATAGTACCATTGTCCAGGGAGCAAAAGAAATGTGGATTTCTGTTTGTTTGCTTCCTTGTTTTAAAATCCCATTAATTTTCAGCAGTATATTTTTTTGTTTTATTGTTATTTGGGGGAATGGTATCCAGGACTTTGTACATGTTAGTCGGTTTTCCATTACTAAGAGACCTTTCAAGTTCTTTGCCCCTAAATTCTTTAACAGACTTTATCAAAGGTATCCAGCCTATCTTCCAGTTCTTCAGAGAGCTATTGAGCGATGGTATGGAGAACCAGCATGTACTACTCCTATCTTAAAACTTTTAGCAGAATTGATGCAAAACAGGTAAGCAGCTGTGCACAGTCTAGGTATTGTCACAGGTTAGCAAGAATACAATAGACATGAGCTTTGGAAGGAAGAAAGTTCCAGTATACTGTAGGAGTGTGGGGCTGAGAGAGACCACAGCCACTGTTATTAAAAATATGCAGACATGGAAAAAGAAGAGCAGTTATTTTAACTACTTCTTTGCTTAGATAACAATTCTGTAGGATTTTAAATAAGGAAATGTGATCTCTGAGTTGAGAGGGTTCACTTTATGAATAAGGAAACTGAGTCTCAGAGCAGTTTACGTGCAGGTGTTGTTTGCCCAGGAGCTGCGAGGGTGTCTCTGTTGACCCTGAGCATCCTGTTTTAGGTGCATGTGTTTGCAGCTGCACCATTCTGAGCCCTTACGTCTGTGCAGAGCAGCAGGGATACTGGTGCTCTGCTTACAATCGCTGACCAATTCGGCAAAGGGGTGGGGCAGATACAGCAACCTCCTTGTTTGCCTCTTTAAAATGTGTCACTGTGGATGTGGCCCACCAACAACTGCCTGTCACTTAGCCATCCTGTTGCATCATTGCCTCTCTGCAGATAGCCAGGCAGGGAAGGAACATGGATTGCAGCTCAGCTTTACTCTGTTGCTGAGTTGTTCACAGCAATAATTAGGTTTTTTTTACCCTTAAATGAGAGATGGAAGATTTATAAAAGAATTTTTTTTAAAGCTCTTAAGTGTTGTTGTTTTTTTTTTAAGTTTTCTCAAGTATCTTAAATGAATACATGGGCTTTATATTTAATATTAGAAATGTGAATTATTTATAATTAAAATTGTTAATTAGACATGCAATGCCAAAATGGCATTTAATAGAAAAAATAATGTTCTATGTTATTAAGCATTTTGTGTCTTCCATAGCAGGTAACTCATAGCACAAATGACTCAATAATTGCCATATAAAAATTTATATTTCATGAAACACTGTATAAATTTAGTATTTAGTGTGAATTATATATTTGCATTTTTCTAATCAGAGTTATTATTATGGTACTTAACAGTAAACTAATTTTGAAAAGCAGCAATTTCTTTAGAAAACAAGACATTAGCAATGATTGGCCTGTGGTTTGGGGGGTAGTTTTTTTGGTTTGTTGGACAATTAGTTGGTGTTTTGTCTTGTTTGTTTCTTGCAACATTGTTTAAATACATTCCGTTGTATCTTGAAAGTATAGAGGAATGGCATGCCAGAGCCAAATGAGGCCATGGAGGGAGCTAAAAAGCAGATATTACATCAGAAGATTTGTCAGTCCCTTAACTCTGTTCAAAGTGCTCTCCACCTGTGGGGAGAACTTGTAGAATTTGTGTGTGTGTGCAGTGGAAACTATGGTCTGTAATTGTGTAGTGTATTTGTGTGTGTGTGTGTGCAGTGGAGACTATGGTCTGTAATTGTGTAGTGTATTTGTGTGTGTGTGCAGTGAAGACTATGGTCTGTAATTGTGTAGTGTATTTGTGTGTGTGTGTGCAGTGGAGACTATGGTCTGTAATTGTGTAGTGTATATGAAATGTGTTCCATTCGTGAAACAACTCAGTTCACATTGTGCATTACTAAAAGACCTTGTGTTTCTTGTCACTCTAGAATTTTTTTTTAACTTTATGACTCATACTTGGGAGATAACAAGTATGTAACTTATGGTTTTTAAACAGTTATCCATCAGCCACTTTGCGAGAAAGGAGAAGAGATAGAAGATCTGTGATATAAAGTATCAGGTTATTCTTTTGATAAATTAAAAAATGAACCCTTTGAATCAACAAATAGTGAATAAATTATTATATGTATTTTATCAGTAGCCGTTCAATTAGAGTCGCTCTTTTAAGGATAATTGTTACTGAACTGTTCCTTGTAAATGCAATTGCTAGTCTTGTTGATATTTTGTCTTTTTATCTTCAGGAATAGTCTGATTTTTGCTATATTTCTTAGGTCTCAGCGTTTGAATTTTGATGTATCCTCTCCTAATGGAATTCTTCTCTTCAGAGAAGCAAGCAAAATGATTTGCACTTATGGTAAATACCTTTCTCCACATTGGTCTCTGCAGTATGCCCTAACCTGTTTCTGGAAGGAAAGAGGCTCATTGTTTCATTCTTTTGAACCTCCATATCTGTGTGAATTTGTGAGCTGGGTAATAGTGCAGGAAGTAGGACCCTTGCCTGAATAACATCAGGCAGGAGAGGTAATGACATCCTAGCCAACCTGATACATTTCTTTGGGATAAAATAAAATGTCAGTAGTAAAAAATACAGTAGACTTTTTAAAGTTATAGTATGTTCAGAATTTTTCAAATTTTTTTATCAAGGAATTTGCTGTCTTGGGAGACCGCTTTGTCAGGAAATGCCCTGGCAAATGGCAGTGTTTTACTACAATATTACAGGGAATGTTATATTTTGATTCTGTACTCATAGAAGTAGAGTTCCCAAGTCACGATTGTTCTAGTCAATCACATTAAAATTTTTTACAATTTATTTAGTAGTTTAAGCCTAAGAACTACCATTATCCCCAATACTTGCCAATGAAAACAACTTCATTAATTTTCTTCTGAAAACTTTTCTGAGTTGTAAGCATTTGTTTTGTTATTTAACAATTTCAGACCTGCATTTACTCTATTCTAGTAACTCTGTTTCCAGACCCTCCCTACTTCCCTGACAGCCCCTTCCTTTTAGTTCTGTTTTCCATGTTTGTTAGTTTTTATTTTGTTTGTATCCTGTGGAAGCAGTGTGATGCTGGATAGGGAACTAAGCTTCAGAGCTTGTGGGCATTGTACCTACCAGTGGGATACAGTTAAATGCTGCTCTATCCCCTAGAATCAGTGCAGTAAGTGGTGGCTTCATGAGCCTCTTCCGTACCCATAGCTGACTGCTCAGAGGGTCTCACTTGTGGACCCAGCACCAGGACACAGCTGCCGTGAGTTGATGATTTTGCCATTGTAGTGAGGGGCTGCGGGCAGGCCTGCTTTTCATCCCGCCTGGCTCCAGCACGGCTAGCTTAGCCCCGGAAATAACAACACACAAATTGTATTCATTTAAACACTGCCTGGCCCATTATTTCTAGAGAGTTAGTTACTGGCTAACTCTCACATCTTGATTAACCCATTTCTAATAATCTTTGTAGCACCACGAGGTGGTGGCTTACCAGAAAGGATTCAGCATGTCTGACCTGGTGGCTGGCTCCATGGCGTCTGCCTCATAGCCCTCTTCCCAGCATTCTGTTCTGTTTACTCCGCCTACCTAATTTTCTGTCCTATCAAGGGGCCAAGGCAGTCTCTTTATTGACCAATGAAAATAACACAATAGACAGATAACCCTCCTCCATCATGCCATGATTGTGTCATACTTCAAAGATGGCACTTTGCAGCCCTTCTCCCTACCGTCCAGCTCTTTGGTTCTTTCTTCATCCTCTTCCACAGTGTTCCCTGAGCCTGCAGGGGGTGGTGCAGATGTCTTATTTTCTGTGGAGCCTTCAACTACCTTGTATCTTCAGCATCTTTTGAAGTCAATGGATCTTTGCAGCCACTTCAACCACTGTAGCGAGAGGCTGCTCTGATTGGTCAGTAGCTATTGTCTGCAGGTGTAAACATGGTATCTAGAAAGATGACCTAGTACTGTATTGGTTCAGCAAAGTAGCAGTATCAGGTTTCATTGTAGGGCCTGAGACCTGTTCAGTCATAGATTTGGTACTGAATGTATAGTACTAGACATGGATTCCCTCCTGTGGAGTAGACCACAAACCTTTTTTTTTTAATTCAACATCCTTAGCCATAAGGTAAATGCAAATAAAATTACATTAAGATTCTGTCTCAGTCCAGTCAGAAGGATCATCATCAAATACGCAAATACAACAAATGCTGTATTAGATCATTGCCATGCATTCCTCAAGTCTCACTCAGCATAGGTATGATCGTGGGAATGTTTGAGTTTGTAATAAAGAATTGAGTCAGATACTGTCTTGAAAGGCCTTAAATCAGTTAGCCAGTATAATTACTGTGGCGATTTGAATAGGTATGGTCCCCAAAGACTCTGGTACTATTTGGAGATGTGACCTTGTTTGAGGAAGTGTGTTACTGTAGGGGCAAGCTTTGAGGGAGGTCTTATATGCTCAAGCAATGCCCATTGTGGCAGTCTCTTCTTGTGTTACCTGTGGATCAAGACATCCAGCACCATGTCTGCCCGCACCATGTTTCCTGCCGTGATGGTAATGAACTGAACCTCTGAAACTGTAAGCCAACCCCAGTTAATGTTGTCCTTTATAAGAGTTGTTGTGATGATGGTGTCTATTCATAGAAATAGAAACCCTAAGACAATTACTGTAATTACCATAACTACCCACTGTGATTACTATAACAAGAACTGAAATTGAATCTGTTGGCATTAAGAAGCTTGCCAGGTACTATGTAACTGTCAGCTGGTTGGATTAGAATTTCACCGGAAGTCGGTGTGACTGTAGATCATAATTTTTCCATATCCCTTCCTGCTTCCTGAGAAGATTTAGGAAGTTTATGACAAACACTATTTGTTTTAGTGATTTGCATCCTAAAACTTGAAGGAAACCAAAGGTACAAGTGGGAAAATATCCTCCAACTGTGTTACCAGTGACTTTAATACATACACTTCGCATAGAATAATACAAGACCATCGCCCATCCTCGGTGGAATCCCATGCTGGCTTCCAGCCTTCTGTGATCTGGAATATTTTCTTACCATGCTTTTTCTCTGGAGAGTCTGGCATGTTTGTTTGAGGAAGATCATGTGTTTGCAGTCTAGGAGTTCAGAAGACAAAAGAGTAACAGCAAGGCTGAGCTTAGTGTGAAATACTTATTTCTTTGGGTTATCCAAGGTGAACGACAAGGAAACCTAAAGGGCCCTTCTGTCCCCATCCTCACTGAGTTTCCTTGTAGCTCACCTCTCCTGGATAATGTTGGGGTATTCAGGTAGGGTGGTACTAGAAAGGACTCATTGCTTAATACACCTGATTTATTACACATTTTGTAGACCATCTCTTCTTCACTGCTCTGTGAGACTGGCAGAAAAATAATACTTTTGGTATGCTGTTTTATTTATCTACATTCTGTCATGATATACTTTGATGTAAGTTTTTAATTTTGCTTCAGCTCTCAGCTGCTCTCGCTGTTACAGCTCAGGGTCAGCACTGAGGTTAGCCACAGTAGCACAAAACAATTTCCTGTTTGTACAGCCCAGGTAACATTTGGGTGAGGATTAAATTTTACCACATTTTCTACTAGCCCTAGCCTATTATTTCTAATGAGTTTTAAATTGCTTCAAGAACATGTATTTCAAAACTTAGCGCAATGATCCTTCAGCCTGAGCAACTTAATAAAAGAAATTTCTTTCTCTAAATTTTTGGTTAAAATGTTGCATGCAGTGTAATAAATGTTATTACTCTGGAAACCTACTTCTCACTTTTAAGAAGTGGGTGTTTTTATGCTCAATTTCCATTTGTTTAATCTTTTCTTCCTATTGCCTCTGGGTACTGGTATCTTTAGTGACAACTGTTGGTTGAAGAGTGCACAGAGGGAAGAAATACTGCTTGTCTTCTTGAGACTGGCCAACATGGGATTGCTTGTGTTCCTTCCTTTGGTAGCTGATTTCTGGAACCTTTGCTTGTAAAAATTTAAACTTTAAAAATAGATAGCACAAACTATGATTATTCTCTTCACTGAAAAATGTACATCTTGAACTGAGAGATGGCTCAGCAGAGGACCTGGGTTTAATTCTCAGCACTCACATGGCCACTCAAAATTGTTTGTAACTCCAGTCCCAGGCAATCGAGTGCCCTCTTCTGGCCCCCACTGGCACTAGACACACATGTAGTGCATAAACATACATGTAGGCAAAACACTCATACACATGGATAGATGAATGAATGAGCGGACTGATGGATGAATGGAGAGACAGATAACATCTCAAAATAAATCTTTTAAGAATTTTTATCTTTGAAGCAACATATGCTTCTTTAACACTCATAAATTGAGTTTATAAAGTTTAATAGAAACCATTGCTACTCCTCATGACCAAGCTAACAAGCCAGTGGTTTACTCAATGGGATTTACAGAGTCCTAGAAGTCTGTTATAGTACCATAGAAGCTCTTCAGGGGGAAAAAGAAACAGAAGAGGGGATCTAGCCAGAAATACCCAGCTATATAGTTGTACAAACTGATTTGTTTATTTAAAAAAGTCTCTTGTTAAGAAAATAATTCCTGGAATACAACATTAGAAATGGTCATATATTTACATTAAAATGATAACAGGAAGATAGATGAGGGCTGCACTGGTCTTGAAATACTTAGAGATTTTGTAAAATATCAACAGGAAATAACAGTTGTTAGAAACAGACTATCCAGGGCTATGCACAATAAATAGCCTTTGTGTAAATGGAAGTTTCTGTCCCGCTGGGTCTCACAGCTGGTCAGTCCCAAAGAAACACACAGAGACTTATATTAATTATAAAATATTTGGCTTATTAGCTCAGGCTTATTATTAACTAACTCTTAAATCTTAAATTTATCCATTTATATTAGTCTATGTATTGCCATGTAACTGTGGCACTACCTCATGAGGAAACGTGTCTTGTTTCCTCAGCGTCTGATGGAAATCTGACTCTGCTTTTTCTCTTCTCAGAATTTTCTTAGTCTGGTTGCCCCACCTATACTTCCTGCCTGGCTACTGGCCAATCAGCGTTTTATTAAACAAATATGAATTACAAATCTTTACTGGGTACAAGAGCATTTCCCACAGCACCTTTGCTTTGTGTATAGCATGTATATAATACAACTTCCAAAAGTCTTGTGCAGGCAATAGGATGGTTATGCCTTGAGGACCCCAAGCCCATCTCAGTAACTTACCAAAAGGAAGGCCTTAAAGATTACTCAATGATGAGTGTAAGAAACTATAAGTGCTAAACAAAACCTCCTATGGACACAAGAAAACCAAAATGCTAATGTCTTCCTTTATCCATGCTGCTAATGTTTATTGAGCATGTACTGTGTGATACTGTAAATTACAAGCTGGGAGGGATAACACAGATTCTTTTTTTAAAAAAAAAAAACTTAAGGCTGGCGGGAGATTCAGACAGATAAATGAAGAATTACAGTACACTGTGCTCTGTGTTATGCATGAAAAGTATTCAGAGTGCTCTAGAAGCCTAGAAGAGATTTCTCCTTCAGACCCAAGGGTGACAGAAGGCAGAATTTTTGGAAGAAATAAGAATAGAACCCCAAGGGACTATAGAGAGATGGCTTAGTAATTAAGAGCACTTGCTGCTCTTCCAGAAGGCAGGACTTTGATTCCCAGCACCTACATCGAGTAGTTTACAACTACCTGTAATCCCAATTGAGGGACTCCAACACCCTCTTCTGGTCTCCATAGGCATGGGGCACCCATGTGTAGACACACACAGACATACATATATTTTTTTGGTTCACAAATATGTGGGCAGCACAAATTGGACTTGATGGATGAAAATAAAAGGACATAAAGTTGAGCCTGGAACAAGCCTAAGAGATGAATGTGACCAAAACGCATTGTATGAAATTTTGAAAAAACTAATAAAATTTTTTTTATTAAAAATTTCCACCTCCTCATATCCTCCCATTTCCTTCCTCCTCCCCACTCTCCCCCTCCCCCTATCTCTCCAGTCCTAAGAGCAGTCAGGGCTCCATGCCCTGTAGGAAGTCCAAGGTCATCCCCCCTCCATCCAGGTCTAGGAAGGTGAGCTTCCAAACAGACTAGGCTCCCACAAAGCCAGTTCATGCAGTAGAATCAAAACCCAGTGCCATTGTCCTTGGCTTCTCAGTCAGCCCTCATTGTCAGCCACATTCAGAGAGTTCGGTTTGATCACATGTTCCATCAGTCCCAGTCCAGCTGGCCTTGGTGAGCTCCCATTAGATCAGCCCCGCTGTCTCAGTGGGTGGGCGCACCCCTCGTGTCCTGACCCCAAAAACTCTACCAAAGAACTCCTACAGCTGATAAACACCTTTAGTAATGTGGCAGGATACAAGATCAACTCCAAAAAATCAGTTGCCCTTCTATACACAAAGAACAAAGATACAGAGAGGGAAATCAGAGAAACATCACCTTTCACGATAGCCACAAATAGCATAAAGTATCTTGGGGTAACTCTAACCAAGGAAGTGAAAGATCTATTTGACAAGAACTTTAAGTCTTTGAAGAAAGAAATTGAAGAGGATACCAGAAAATGGAAGGATCTCCCATGCTCTTGGATTGGGAGGATCAACATAGTAAAAAATGGTAATTCTACCAAAAGCAATCTATAGATTCAATGTAATCCCCATCAAAATCCCAACAAAATTCTTCACAGACCTTGAGAGAACAATAATCAACTTTATATGGAAAAACAAAAAACCCAGGATAGCCAAAATCATCCTGTACTTCTGGAGGCATTACCATCCCTGACTTCAAACTCTATTACAGAATTACAATAATGAAAACAGCTTGGTATTGGCACAAAAATAGAGATGTTGGCCAATGGAATCAAATCGAAGACCCAGATATTAATCCACAAACCTATGAACACCTGATTTTCGACAAAGGAGCTAAATCTATACAATGGAAGAAAGAAAGCATCTTTAACAAATGGTGCTGGCTTTAACTGGATGTCAACCTATAGAAGAAAGAAAATAGATCCATATCTATCACCATGCACAAAACTCAAGTCCAAATGGATTAAAGACCTCAGTATTAATCTGACCACACTGAACCTGATAGAAGAGAAAGTGGGAAGTAGTCAACAAGACATGTGCACAGGAGACCACTTCCTAGGTAGAACCCCAGTAGCACAAACAACAAGAGCAACACTTAATAAATGGGACCTCCTGAAACTGAGAAGCTTCTGTAAAGCAAAGGACACTGTCATTAAGACAAAACGGCAACCTATTAATTGGGAGAAGATCTTCACCAACCCCGCAACAGACAAAGGTCTGATCTCCAAAATATATAAAGAACTCAAGAAACTGGACTTTAAAATGCTAATTAACCCAATTAAAAAATGGGACGCTGAATTGAGCAGAGAATTCTCAACAGAAGAAGTTCAAATGGCCAAAAGACACTTAAGGTCATGCTCAACCTCCTTAGCAATCAGGGAAATGCAAATCAAAACAACTTTGAATGGCTAGAATCAAAAACACCAATGATAGCCATTGCTGGTGGGAATGCAAACTTGTGCAACCACTTTGGAAATCAGTGTGGCGGTTTCTCAGGAAATTCGGGATCAACCTACCACAGGATCCAGCAATACCACTCTTGGGAATATACCCAAGAGATGCCCTATCATACTACAAAAGCATTTTGTTCAACTATGTTCATAGCAGCTTTATTTGTATAGCCAGAACCTGGAAACAACCTAGGTGCCCCTCAATGGAAGAATGGATAAAGAAAGTGTGGAATATATACACATTAGAGTATTATTCAGCGGTAAAAAAAACAATGACATCTTGAATTTTGCAGGCAAATGGATGGAAATAGAAAACACTTTCCTGAATCAGGTAACCCAGACCTAAAACTAATAAAATTTTTAAAGAAAAAACTTTTAATTAAGAAAAGAAATAGATATGTAACAGGAAAACTGCCAATCTCAAAATTGCTAGAGTCTCAAGTGAAAGTAACTTACCTATTTCTATTGTTTATGGATGTGTATGCAAATATACCATTCTGTGTGTTTGTCTGTCTGTCTGTCTGTGGAGGTCAAAGAACAACTTTCAGGACTTGTTTCTCTTCCACTGTATGAGGTCCAGGAATTAAACTCAGGTCATCAGGCAGCAGACATTCCCTAAATCATCTCACCAGCTCCAACTTTGCCCTTTTAAAACAAACTTGATTGGGTATGTTTAAGGAATGTAACATAATGTTATGTGATGGCTACAGACAATAGGAAATGTTTCTATATAGAAGAAGCAAATCAACATGTTAACCCTATTGTTTCCTATGTGCTTACATGGCAGGAGTAGCTAAGACCTACTCATTTTGCATGAAACACAAATACAGTTGTTACTGTTTTTATTCCACCTGCAAGCTGGGTCATGCAGGATTCTTCTTTCTATGTTTGGCTTGTTTCACTTAACAGAATACATTACCCTCCAGACTCTCCAGCCTATGATATAAGGCAAGATCTTGGGCTCTTTAGGACTGAATGATGTAGTGTGTGTGTGTGTGTGTGTGTGTGTGTGTGTGTGTGTGTGTGTGTGTGTGTGCTCCTCTCTTCATCTGTCCATCAACATTTTCATTGTACTACCCTGACTATTGAGCATGCCCATGCCTGTAGATGTTATTAGCATATGGTAAGTCTGTATTTGATTTCATCAGAAACCTTATCCTGATTTTCTTGATGGCTGTGCCAACACTATACAAGGGTTCTCTGTCTTCTCCATCTCTGCCAGAAGTTGTCATCTCTTAATATTTTGGTGAAGCACCATCCTAGAAGGTATAAGACAGTTTCTGACAGTGGATTTGAGTTTCCTGTCTTCTGTGATTGATGATGCTGAACATCTTTTCCTGATGCTGTTGACTGTTTTCTATCAGAGTGATTTTCCATGGTGGAGTTCCATGAGTTCTTAGGGTATCTTGACTATTGACTCCTTATCAGGCACAGGCTTGCAGGTGTTTTTCACTATGGAAGCCACCTTTTCACTTTCTTAACTGTGCAGAAACTTTTTAGATTAATGTAGTCAGTCCCGTTTGTTTTTGCTTTTATGGCCGAAGCTTTTGGAGTGACACCCAAAAATTCTGTGAGAAAGCCAGTGTCCATATTGTCCGCTAGGAATAGCAGTTTCATCTCTGAATTTAGGTCTTTTATCCCTTTGACTTGGTCTTTGTATAAGCTGTGAGTACAGGATGTGTGTGTGCACATGTCTGTTATTGTTTCTGTCTCTCTACTCCCTTACTCCTTACTTTCCCTCCCCTGGGTGTTGTTTTTGCTTGTAGTAAGCCACTTGTTGGCGACTGTCCTTTCTCCATTGTGTGCTCTTGTAACTAGAGGTTTCTCTCTGTCCCACCACTCTGAGTCATAATATTAATTACAAACTGTTTGACCTGTTAGCTCAGGCTTATTATTAAGTAGCTTTTACAACTTAATCCATTTCTTTTATTCTACATTTTACCATGAAACTCGTGGTTTATTACCTCACATCTTGTTTCCACAGCAGCTACTGGTGTCCCCCTGATTCCACCTTCTTTCTCCCTGTCTCTCTGCTTAGATTTCCTGCCTAGCTATATTCTACCCGGCTGTGAGCAAACAAAGTAATGGTAGAGTAACCGGTAACCATGAGCTTTGAATGACGGTGGTATGCCATGGGTGCTATGGGTTCGTCAGAGCGTGCAATTGTATTCCTCTAGTGGGGAATCTTAAAGCTGAGAGAAGAGATGCCCATGTCGGGGACATGGAATGTATGACAAACTTTGTATCTTTCTGTTGACCTCTGTGAAATCCTAGAACTGCTCTTTTAAATATATATCTTTGGGCCAGGTCTGATAGTGGCACACACCTTTAATCCCAGCACCAGGGAGGCAGAGGCAGATGGATCTCTGTAAGTTCGAGACCAGCCGGGTCTACAAGAGCTAGTTCCAGAACAGGCTCCAAAGCTACAGAGAAACCCTGTCTCAAAAAACTTTGTGTGTGTGTGTGTGTGTGTGTGTGTGTGTGTGTGTGTGTGTGTGTGTGTGTGTGTGTGTGTGTAAAATATCTTGTTACATTACTAGAGTGCAAGAAGTAGGCCAAGCTGGAAAGATGATGTTTAACTGGTATTCCTGTAAAGAAGAGCTAATCAGGAGGGTGCCTTAGGGAAGAGTGTTCCAGAATGAAGGAAGTAGACTCAGGGTCCTGAGGCAGGAATGTATCAGACATGTCTGAGGAGCTACAAAGGAGGTCAATAGCCAGAGCAGAGCAGAATGCGCCAGCAGAGGAGTGGTGAGAGATGAGCCCCGAAGGCCTGCCCCGTTCTGCTGAAGTTTAGCTCCCAGCTACAAGGGCCTGAAGAATGGGTCAGATGTTGTTGTTGTTGTTGTTGTTATTGTTGTTGTTGTTTGGTGCTTTGGTTTAGTTGGTTGTTTTTTTGTTGTTTTGGTTTTCATTTTGTTGTTTTAGGGTTTAGGTTTTTTGTTTTTTATTTTTGAGATAGGGTCTTACTTTGTATCTCTAGAACTCACTGTGTAGAGAAAACTGACCGCAAACTCAAAGTGCTGGTATTAAAGGCATACACCACCATGCCCAGTCCTGTATAACATTTTGAACAGAGGAATGACAGTCCGCTGGCCGCCTTATTATGATAGAAAATAAAACTGCACGCAGGAGGTGAACGAAGGCTATTGTGGCAATGCAAGCACTAAGGTGATGGTAGTGAGAAATGGTGGAGCAAAGTTAGATTCTGAAGCTGGGGCGAATCAGCTGTGTCAGTTGGGTGGAGAAACAGTGTATGGAAAGAACATAGATAAGGGGATGTAGCAAATCATCAGGAACAAGGGAGCTGCTGCTGAGATGCAGAAGCTGAAGCAGGTGGACTAGCTCAGTAGCTCCACAATGACTGAGTTTGAAATGTTGGTGTCATCCAAGTACAGATGCTGAATGTAAATATGGCGTGTGAATCTGGAGTCTGGAAGGTAGTTCCAGACTAGAGAAATGAGTGTGGGTGAGGCGTTTAAAGTTACAGAACTCAGTAAGGTAGCTGGTGGAGGCAGGAGAAGGGGGTGTAATAAATATAGGAAACTTGGGGATTAGCCTAGTGTAGGAGGGAAGGCAAAGAGGAAGGATCTGCACAGAGAGTGCTTGCACCCTCACTGACTACGGGAGGTCAGCGCCAGTGTCCAGAGCTCATCGGTGAGATGAGAAGAGGTGAAGACACTGCCATTATTTTGTAAGGAGTTTGGTTGCAAAAGGAGCAAATTCTAACTTTGTGTTGCTTTTCTTTTGAAATGAAATAAATCTTAGCATGTTTTATACAATTGTAATGATCTAATAGCAAAAAAGAAATGACCTCACAGGAGGGAAAGAAGCACAGAAGAGTAGGATTGATTGAATTAGCCGGGGGACTGACTTGCTAAGGAGTGTGCAGCAGCGTGAGTTCAGGTGCCTGCAGAAGGACGACAGTGAAAGTTTAGAATTCAGGATGTCTTCCCAGATCATATATTTTTACTAGACATTAGCAGTCCTCTCTAAAAATCACTGTAGTAATTTTAAGATCCTAACAATTTGCTTAATTTTCCATATCCTTAACAATGCTACATTCCCCTCTTGTAATTTGGAAGGGAAAAATTATATTCCCTTTCCAGCCTTCACATGTTAATTCCCCTGCAGCCCTCTTCTGTCTGGGGATGCTGGCTGGTCTGCAGAGGCAAGAGTGGGTCCTGTGATCTGAGCACTGGAAATGAGCATCCTGAAGTTCTCTTCCCACAGCTCTTCTGCTCCATCATCTGATTGCATGCTCTCTTCTCATTGTTCATCCAAGCCACTAGGAAAGACTTCAACTTGTAGAGCTGTCTGCTAAATATTAAATTTGCTATAAAGATGAAAGGAGAAAAAGAAAAGATGAATCAATGTACTGGATTGTTTTCTAAGGCAGGAAGCAAGGTTGTGCATACTGATAAATGGTATTAGTGTGATATATCTTACTTACTCCTTGTGTCTTCCTTAAACCCACCATTGCCCCACTCCACACTCTACTCCCAACCCTGGCACAAAGAACTAGTAGGACATGAGCAGACAGATAAGCTGTAAACCCTTCCAGCTGATTGTGTAGTGAAGGACCAGAGAACAGGCAAATGATACAGCATGGGCTTTACCATGAATTATGTAAATGGAAGGGATTAGTGGGAAGTAACATTTCCTGTATCGTGCATATCTAACTCTGCCTTTTCTCTCCCAGACCGAAGTTCCTCTGGGCTCTTGGACAGAGAGCAAGTAAACTGTGATATCATACATTGCATATATTGGACACTGTCCCACTTACTGTTGGTATAAGTGCATTGCATATGCTGTCTCCTTTACTCTACATAAGAGCCTTGGAATTTCTAAGTATTATTATCTTCATCTTATTGATAAGGAAACAGTGACTTACAGCAGTTAATAATGTGCCCAAATAACCAGATAGTAAGCTTTTAGGTGAGCTAGCCTTTCAGTTTGTGGATTCTCTTTTCCTGAGGCCCTATAGAACTTTGACATCAGCCATATCCAGGTGCTGTGTTAGGACAGGGGCTTTGCCCCTACTGCTAAGTAAGACAGATGCTGTCAATGAGACAGTGTAGTTAGGGGGTTTTGCTTTGTTTCTAGGCTTGGAAAGTCCTTCTATAAAGATAAGTCTCCTTCCTTTGGTGCTACTGCAATAGTGGCAAAGAATCAACTGTTACTGGCGTCTATGGCTGCCCACTCGACAGCCATTGCCTCTCACCACTGTAGTGCTGTGGTGTGGATCCCTCTTAGGAGGAAGTGCAGGGAACAAAGGGTTGAAAGGACTGGAACTATACAGGTTTGGGGAATAGCAGGCAAGGTATAAACAATATCTGAGAGACAGAATTATGTACACACACAGAATATGTATAGTAAGGTGAGTCTACTTGTGAGACTTTTAGACTTTTCAAGGCACAGTCTCCAATTTTGAAAAATATTACTGAGTAATACAACCTGGAGAGAGCTAAATTCAGTGAAAAAATAATGGCTTAGCAAGCCTTCTCTTTCATAGTCTTTAATAGCAACCATAGAATGCTAGGATACTTGTGTAACATGAGGTAGTTTCCTAACCCAGACATACTAATCATGCTTTTGTAAAGCCATAATAGTAAATTAATGAATTAATTCAGATGTGTTTGACGTAGTCCAAAAGGCAAGTGTGCCAACATTGTAATTTTAGCCTAGCAGAAAAGATTAGGATCCGGAATAACCTGGATGGTAGATAATCTAGTGCATTACATTCAGAACTGTCCATCAAAGTGTCTAGGCTGTCTGCTAAGCCTTTGCTGCAAAGTGCATGGAGATGTTAGGAAAGTGGAAGAGACCAGTTCTGCTGAGGGAAGAGGAGAGTGGGGAAGGCTTCGCAGACTGACCCAGGTGGCCAAGAAATACACATAGCTCTTTACTTCTTGTCTAAAGATGGCAGTATAAAATAAGCCCTCGAGTTTCTTTCCTTTGTCTCTGCCCCCTAGCAAACACAATATGTGAGCCCTTTCTTGCCTCCAGAATTACTCTAATTCTTTCCATCATCTGTCTATAGTGTTCTTTTTCAGAAAAGGAAGAGTGACGATATGACCTTAATTTATATTTCTTTGAGAAAATTACCCTACTGTCTTAGTTAGGGTTTTTGTCGCTGTGAAGAGACACCATGGAAAAGTAACTGAGAGTCCTACATCTTGCCTTGTAGGCAACAGGAAGTGAAGTTGAATGAAGCTTGAGTAAAGGAGACCTCAAAGCCCACCCCACAGTGACGCACTTCCTTCAACATAGCCACACCTCCTAATAGTGCTACTCCCTATGAGCTTTTGCACTTAATCTACCTAAAACATATCACATCTTCCAAGGCTCTCTGGGATACTGCAATTGGCCCTTCGAGCATAGCCTGTTCTATGAAGCCTTTCCTACTGTCTTCTACCTAAACAAAGTTTGTTTCTTCTGTTGCCATAGCCCTGTTACTCACTGCTCTGGTTGTATTTGTCACATTTTATGGAGTTAATCACAGATCTCTTCACCCAGCCACAGTGAACTACAGAGCAGAAATTGTTTGTGTTCGTGTGTTTATCCCAGCACCTCACAGATAGTAGCTGTTAGATAAATACTGTCATATTGTATTCCATCTTCATGGAGATAAGGCCTCTGTGTTCAAGGTAAGTTAGAATGAGGATGTGTTACTGAGTACCTTCCAAGGTAGACTTCAGCTTTCCAGACAAAGCTTTTGTTTCTCAGATGTCTCAATTATAAACAAATCACATGGATGTTCAACCACGTAACAAAGCAATGGCAGTATTTTAGCAACAGATCCAGAAGGGGAAACTTTTCCCTGACTAGTTGTATTTTATGCTATACTAGAACTATTGGTCCTTTTTAATCTCTAAGTACACATGTGATTACTATGATACACCTATCACGTGTGAGCTGGCAGAGTGCTTACCTAGGATGCTCAAAGTCCAGGATTTGATCTTCAGCATCTCTTAAATTGAATGTGGAAGTGAACAGACCTGTGGTCCCAGGATGCAGAGACTGAAGTGAGGAGAGTTAGAAGTTAAAGGAAAGGAACACTGCTGGGCACTAGTGGCGCACATCCTTAATCCCAGCATGTGGGAGGCAGAGGCAGACGGATCTCTCTGAGTTCAAAACCAGCCTGGTCTACAAGAGCTAGTTCCAGGACAGACTCCAAAGCCACAGAGAAACCCTGTCTCAAAAAACCAAAAGGAAAGAAGGAAGGAAGGAAGGAAGGAAGGAAGGAAGGAAGGAAGGAAGGAAGGAAGGACAACACTATGATATTTTTAGAATAGAACTTTTGTTTTTCCCCTTTCATCTTTAAAACTTAAAGTTTTCAGAACAAAAAAAAATTCTAAAAGTGTATTCTAATTTAGTTTAAATTGATTTAAAATGTATTAAAATTTAGAATAATTTTAGGTAGTATATCTTATACACCCATGGATAGGTCAAGGGTGGGAAGACCACTGACTAGCCGTCTTGAAATAATGGCGTGTGTGAGCATGTCGGACCATTAAGAAAGTGTAAACATTAGGCACTATGAAGCTGAAGCAGGGTCTAAAGAGGTGAGGTGTGAGAAGAAACTGATGATGTGGTGTGAAAAACTGTTGCCTCTGCCAGGCAACTGGTGGCAGGCTTGAGGTCCTTAGCAGAGTTGGTGGTTATGAGCAAAAACAAAAGGAAGGGAGAGAGGGAGGGAGGGAGGGAGGGAGGGAGGGAGGGAGGAAGACCAAGTGGAGCCTCGCAATAGGTCTATACCATGGCTCTCACCACTTCAGAAAGCCTAGCAGTTGTTCCTCTTCTACCTCCTTGAGCTCACCGATTGCTCTTAGGGCCACTTTTACCCACAAACATATCTGTTGTTTAAAGAATTCCTGGATAGTGCTTAGCTGCACACTTTCAGAACACATTTCAGACACAGAAATCGTTGATTATAAATACTAAGTAGTACTGAAATATTAATTATGTAAACAGTTCTTTGTCTTGTACATGACTAGCATATGTATTAGTCAGGGTTCTCTAAAGGAACAAAACTGTAGGGCATGGTGCACATGCTTTGGAAAGCAGAGACAAGTGAATCTCCCTGAGTTCAAGGCCAGCCAACCTCGGTGACATACTAACATACCAAGTTCTGCATAGAGAGACCCTGTCTCAACAGACAGAACATGGTAGCCCATGCTTTACTCCCACGTACAGGGAGCAGAAGTAGGTGGATCTCTGGGTTTGAGACCAGCCCAGTCTATATAGTGAGTTTCAGGACATACACCCTATCTCAAAAAATAAATAAAAGTAAGGAACAGAACTGATAGAATAATATAAATTAAAAGGGATTTATTAGAATGGTTTCCAGACTAGTCCAACAGCGACTAGTTTACAGTGGGTTTGTCAGGACTCTGTCCACAAGACTAGATAGATGTCTCCACTCTTCTAATCTGGACCAGAGAGCTGCTGGTGCTCAGTCTGTGTTGGAGCCTTGAAGATGGAGGTTCTAATACCAGTGAAAGTCTGTCCCAGTTAGGGGTAAATGAACTTACTCACGTGAGTGGTAGCAGGCAGGCCACCGGAGAAAGCAAAGACTTTCTTCTTCCATGTCCCTTTATGCTGAGACTAGGAGATATGACCCAGACTTAGGGCAGGTCTTCCACCTTAAATGATCCAATCTAGAAAATCCATCACCGGTATGCCCGACTGCTTGGGTTTTAGTTGATTTCAGATATGGTCAAATTGACAACCAACGTTAGCCATTGCAGCCTAGAACTTTGGTAGAGATTTTAAACTAATCATCTCAAGATCTTCAAAGACCTAAAAAAAAAAAATAAGAAACCACAATTATTTTGTATAATGCCAGTAATCTCTTTTTTTATTTTTAAAACAATCTTATTATATATACCAATCCGAGTTCCAGCTCCCTCTCGCTCTCCCACTCCCCCCACCTTCTCTCTACCCCCCCCCATTCACTCCTCAGAGAGTGGGAAGCCTCCCATGAGGAGTCAACAAAGTCTCTCACATCACTTGAAGCAGGACCAAGGCCCTACCCACTGCATCTAGGCTAAGCAAAGTATCCCTCCTTAGAGAATGGGCTCTAAAGAGCCAGTTCACACACTAAATACTGATACCACTGCTAGTGGCCCCACAGACTGCCCAAGCCACACAACTGCCACCCACATTCAGAGGGCCTAGTTCTGTCTTATACAGGTTCCCCAGCCATAGTGGGGTCAGTGAGCTCCCACTAGCTCAGGTCAGCTTTTTCTATTGGTTTCCCCATCATGGTCTTGATCCCTTTTCTCATAATATCACTCCTCCCTTTCTATGACTGAGTTTGACCCAGTGCTTAGCTGTGGATCTCTGCATCTGCTTCCATCAGTCACTGGATGAAGGTTCTATGATGACAATTAAGGTCGTCATCAATCTGTTTACTAGGGAAGGATTAAGATACCCTCTCCACTATTGCTTAAATTCTTAGCTAGGGTCATCCTTGTGGGTTCCTGGGAATTTCCCTAGTGCCTGGTTTCTTACTAACCCCATAATGGCTCCCTTTTTCAAAGTATCTCTTTCCTTGCTCTCCCTGTCCCAATTTGACCTTCCCAATCCCTCATGTTCTCCTCTCCGCTCCCCTACCACCCTCCACCCACCCCCCACGCTGCCAATTTACTAAGGAGATCTTGTGTACTTCCCCTTCCGGGGAGGGGCAGGGATCCATGTATGTCTCTCTTAGGGTTCTCCTTGTTTCCTGCCTTCTTTGGGGTTGTGGACTGTAAACTGGTTATCCTTTGTTTTATGTCGGATATACACTTATGAGTGAGTACCTACTGTGTTTGTCTTTCTGGGTCTGAGTTACCTCACTCGGGATGTTTTTATCTAGTCCCATCCATTTGCCTGCAATTTTCAAGATGGCATTATTTTTTACCGCTGAGTAATACTCCATTGTATAAATGTATCACATTTTCTTTATCCATTCTTCAGTTGAGGGGCATCTAGGTTGTTTCCAGGTTCTGTGCCAGTAATTTCTATGTTACATCTAATTCCAAATCTATGAGGCTCCTAGAAATAAAGTAACTCAAGATTAAATAAATTCACATAGGAAATTAAAACTTCACCCAGAGTTTAGAATCATTTACATTTTAGCATTTCTTTTTTCTGACTTAGCTGGTGAATTTTAGTAATATTTGTAATAATTCTTGGAGAATTTCATATAGTATATTTTGAACATATTCAGCCCCTCAACTCCCATTACCACCCTCCCATCTCTTCACACTCAAGTTGAGATTTCTTCTTCTTTGAATACAGCTTTTGTTGCTAGGCGCTCTCCAGAACAGGACCTGAACTGGCATGTGGTTGGCCTACTAGGGCTTTTCACAGTGAAGAAAACTGACACTCCCTTTCCCAGAAGCTCTCAAATGCTCTATCTTCTCAGCTAGTGCTGGGATTTGCTTAACTTGTAATTTTATCCTATCTCTTTTTTTAAATATATATATAATACATATATTATATATATATAACTCTGTTTTTCTCTTTTTTCTTAACATTTATGTATTTATTATGCATTTCTGTGTGTGTGTATTCATGTGTGCACATGAGCCACAAAGCATGTGTGAAAGTCAAAGGCAATCTAGTCTCCTTCCTCCACCATGCAGAGATGGATTTCAGGCCATCAGGCTAGGCAGCAGGTGTCCTTAACCACTGTGATACCTTACCACCCTTATCCTTTCTTTTTTTAGTTAAAACTTTTATTTAAGGGCTAACAATTCATTTGCATTAAAGTAGACAAACTAATCTGAAGAGTGTGTGTCTCATGGTTTTCTTCATGTCTATGCATATATATACATATACATATATATATATATACATCAGTGTGATCGCCATCCAAATAAAAACACTGACTTTCCATAGTAGCCTTGACTGATTTTTTTCCTTCTGCTCTTCATTCCTCCCAAGTAAATGATCTTGTATATTTATTTTTTGTACAATGGGTGATTCAGTTTGGAGGACATGCTAGGGGAAAGTTAACAGTAACTGCAAAGTGAAGATGATCGCTGTGTCTTGCAACAGCTTTGAATTACATCTCCTTATTACTTTCTTTCTGCTTTTACCCCACAACAGGAAATCAGATCCTGTCTCTTGGGAGTCTCTCAAAAGATCAGATTTATCCAATGAAACTCAAGGGCATATCCATCTGCTATTCAGCTCTCAAATCTGCCTTGTGTGGAAATTATGTCAGCTTTGGCGTCTTCAAGTTGTATGGGGACAATCATTTTGACAATGTACTCCAGGCCTTCGTGAAAATGCTGCTGTCAGTGTCCCACAGTGACTTGCTGGTAAGCCTGCTGTGCCCTGGGGGTCTTCATGGGAAACTGGAGTACCAGCACCCCAACCTAGAATTGTTACAAAGCTGGGGAATCCAAATACCACCACATTCTATGTTTCAAGATAGCATGCTTGCTCCAGACTTAGTAAACCTGGACAGCCCTAGTGCTTATCTGTAGAATCAACACACAGGCTGAAACGTCTCAGCTGTCACTTCTAACCACTTGTCATCCAAAGCATTGTAGCCTCTTCATATGAAAATAGACTTAGGAATGTCAGTGAATTGCTTTCAGCTATATTTATTATTCACAAAAGGAAATACATGATTGGATGCAGAATTTTCCCTTCCATCCGTCCTACCTTTTAGCTTCTTCCTGTTTGACCTTCCTTTGTATTAAAATTTGGGTATGGCAGACAGCGGTAAGCTGCATGTTGAGCTACCTGATATATGGACTGTTATTCCTTTGGTTATTTACCCTGTGTTAGTCACCTTGCTAATTCTCTAGGCCGCACTTTTTCAATGAGTGCATTGAAGCCCCTTTTATACTTATGACATTTAGCTTCTGTGGTAGATGTCAGTGATCTTTAGACTTTGGAACGTTTCAGAAACGTCTGGGATGCTTGCTGGAAATGCAAATTTCTATACTTCGGACTTGTGTCATAAACAGATTTTCTTTAAAACATTTCAGCCAATTTATACAGGAGCCACTGTGTGCTTGATGTATTTTCTGTAAGTACTTGTTAAAATAGCCAAATTCAGCATTGGGTTAACCGAGACTTTCCCACCTGCTCCCAGAAGTTCCATAAATGATCTGGAGAGCTTATGGGAGAAGTGTTCCCAGTGTAAGTGTTCCCATCTTACAGTGGACCAGTGCACAGCACACCTCATGCCAGGGTGTGACGCCTCCTTACGGTAAAGCAAAGTGATCCATGAGCACGGAATCTGTGTGACAGAAATTACAAAGCAGCCTCACTGAAGGGACTTTTCACCGCCATTGTGCTCCACCAAGAAAGCTGATTGCACTCCAGGCAAACCGTCAGTACTTCTCCAGCCTGAATGTACATCAGACTGTGTTTGTGACGCTGTGAGGAGAAAGGCTGATTTCAAGACCATGCTTCAGAACTCTTTACTGAGTCTGGAGTGGGGGTCAGAAAGCTACATCTTGAATCAGCGTGCTGAGAGGTGTTGGACCTCACTGGATGCTGTGCCACTCTAGGTTATATTTGCCATGGGTGTTACACCGTGATGCTGGTTTGTGTTGCATTTGAGATTTCCCAGGCATTTTCTCATACACTTGCCTCTGGTCTTTAGAATGTGATAAATAATAAACATTTATCAACTGATAATTTAACTAAATGGGTTGGCCTTGTACAAATATAGCAGACTGAGATGCCATATCCACGTGGCTTACATTTACTCTATCTCTTTATATAGCAATATCGGAAACTGAGCCAGTCTTACTATCCCCTCCTGGAATGTCTCACCCAGGACCACATGAGCTTCGTCACCAACTTGGAGCCCCCTGTGCTCCTGTACGTTCTCACATCTCTCTCAGAGGGACTCACCACTCTTGGTAAGGATCGTGAAAAACACTGTTCTCCACAGAAAGGACTTGACTTCATTCTCCTGATGTATGTGCTTGTTCACTGAGATTTTTGTACAATGAAGAGAAAAGAAATGTTGTCAGCCCAACTGAAAGATGGTTTTACAGCTATTACTTGCAAATGGGAAAATGTACGTTTAATATTTTGTTAATTTTTTATCAGTTTTGAGATATAGTTTAAATACCACCAAAGCCCAAAAAGTTCTAACAGATTCATACACAATGATGGTCACAGCAGTGCGTGGTGTTTGCGTCAGGACCCCCCAGCACGTCCTCATCAGACCTGTTTCCCGCCCTTAGCCCTGCTCCAAGGAAACTATCTTTCTAGATTTTCATATAAATGAACGCTTAAAGCTAGAAATTATTTGTGTCTTATTTCTTTCATTTAACATAATGCCTTTAATAATTATGTTTTTTAAATCAGTTCATTACTCCTTCCCTTTGCCAGGTGTTACTGCATCACAAAGATCACCACACTTGGTGTGTGCACAGATCTTCTGATGGAAGTTAGGATTGCTTTCATTTCTTGACTGTGTGCACAAAGTCACTATGAGCATTCACAAGTCTGTCTGTGAAATTCTTTGTATTTCCCTCGGATAGATACCTAGAGTAGGATTTCTGGGCTATGTCTGTCAGTTACTGTGCCGAGATGCTGTTTCCCGACGTGGCTATAGAGTTTCACCCCAACAGTGTAGAAAGGTTTCAGCTGTTCCCCATCCTTACACTTGCAGTGATTCTTCTCAGGCTGAGCTGTCAGTGTCTATGACGTATAATCTTTGTGGCTTTAATTTCCATATTACCAATGTATACTCTGAGGATATTACCATGCTTATTTGTTTTATCTTGTGTTGTGCTTTATTCTATGCTGTGACAAAAATACTTGAGAAAAGTCAACATACAGAAAGATGGGTTAATATTTTGGTTCACGATTTCAGATATTTTAGTTTGTAGTCCTTTATTCTCCTCATTTTAGGCCTAAGGCAAGGCTAAAGATTATGGCAGGATGCAATTGACAGAGCAAAGTTTCTAACCTCATGGTGAGCAAGGAGCAGAGAGAGCAAGAAAGCAGATTTGAAGTCAGATGACATACTTGAGAGACATGCCTCAGTAGCCTACTTGCTTCAACCATCCCCTACCCCCTGTTATTGTACTTGGTATGAACTCATCAGTGACTAACCAACCCATTGATGAAGTTTGCACCCTCATGATCCAGCCAGTCACCTTTCAATCCACCAGCAGCTGGGAACAGAGCCACGAGATACAAACAGTAACCTACATTTTCTTGGTGATGTGTTTGTTCATATCTTTTACACTGGTTTTTTTTTTTTTTTGCTTCATTTTGTTTAACTTTGGTTTGTGTTGTTGGTGATTTGTAAGCTGTTATATATTCTGGATACAGATTCTTTGGTTTTTCAAGACAAAGTTTCTCTGTGTAGCCTTGATATCCTGGAACTCGCTCTGTAGACCAGGCTGGCATTGAACTCACAGAGATCCGCCTGCCTCTGCCTCCAGATGCTGGAATTAAATGCATGTGCACCCCACCACTCCGCTTGGATACAGATTTTGTTTGTTTGTTTGTTTGTTTGTTTGTGGTTGTTGATGGCAAGCAGGGTTTCTCTGTAACAGCTCTGGCTGTCCTGGAACTTTTGTAGAATTTATAGACAAGGCTGGCCTCAAACTCAGAGACCTGCCTGCCTTCATCTCCTGAGTGTTGGGATTAAAGGTGTATGCCACCACCTTGGGTTTGAATACAGATTCCTAATCAGATATGTTTTGCAGATAATTTCAGACCATGACATTTCTTTGTGTCTTCCTAACAATATCATCTGAAAAGGAAAAGTTTCTATTTTGAGAAAATCCAATACTTCTTTAGCCTACAGCCATAAAGATTTCCCATTTTCTTCCTAAAGTATCAGCAGTTTGTCCCTCCTGTTTAAATCTATGACGCATTTCAATTTAACTGTTACCTATGTTCTAGAAATCAAACATAAATTCTTTTTAAAACATAAGTATTTGATTTTTCTAGAACCTTTCATCTTTTACTTACTTACCTTTTACTAACTACATCTTCTAATTCCATACTTGGTCTTAAATGCTGTGATATAGTTCTTTAATATTTTTCTCTTAAAAATTACTATAACATGAATTCTTTGCCTTTTCATAGACATTTTAGAATTAACCTGTCAGTTTCTTGTGTTTCCCCACCCCCACCATAACAAAAGACCAGGGGAATTTTGCTTAGGACTGAATTGAATCCTGCAGTTCCTTTTGGAGATGACAGGCATATTAGCTATTTTCAAGACCAATTCTGGAAAATTTTCCCCCATTCTTCTTCTCACTAATGTCTTCCTTAATTAGAGCTTTGACTCTGAGTTTTGTATATATTTTGTTTGATTTATAACCAAATATTACAGGTTTTGTGCCTCTTAAATGGTATTCTTAAATTTCCTTTCTTTGCTACCTAATAGAAATGGTTTTTTAATGTGTTGACCTTTCTAAACTTACTAATTGTGCTAATTTATCATAGATTTCTTAAATTTTCTATGTAGCTATATCAGCTGAAGCTTTAATTTATCTTATATACTAGCTAGAACCTATAAAACAGTAGTGGGTTAGGCTGGGGTTAGGGAAAACAGTGTTGAATAGAGATGATTCTACCAAATACCATTTGTCATCTTCAGGATGGAGGAAGCACTGAGACTCAGCAGTCATATGATGTTAGGTTTCTCATTCGATGCTGTTATCCTGTCTAGGAAATTTGAACAGTTTCCCAATGTGACTAAAGCATTTTGCTCCAGCCATATAGAAAGTTCCAGGTCCTCCTTATCCTAATAATTAGGAGTCTTTAAAGAATAAATGTTCTGATATTATTGTCATGAATAATATTGAATTGACTTTATCAAATATTTTTCTATATACTTGTGCTATTTAGTTTCTCCTCAGTTTGACATAATCTAGTGCCATCTGAGAAGACAGAGCCACAACTGAGAAAACACCTCCATCAGATCGGCCTGTGAGCAAGCCGATAGGATGTTTTCTTGATTAGTGATTGGTATGGGAGGGCCCAGGGAGGGCCCAACCCATGTAGGTAGTGTAGCCCATGTAGGTGGTCCTAAAAGGTAGAAGAAAGATAGCTAAATGTGAGCTGGAGAGCAAGCCAGTGATCAGCATCCCTTCTATGGTCTCTATTTTAGTTCCTGCCCTGACATTCTTCAGTGACCGAGTGTAGCCTGAGACTTGAAAGATAACAAACCTTTCCTTCCAAGTTGCTTTTGGTCATGGACTTTACCAAAGTAATAAAACAATACTAGTAAGACTATACAGGGTGTTTTAATGCTAATATATTGCATTAATATTGATGATCATGCTCAGAGATTAAACCAACCCTGCTTTCCTGGATTCAGGGTGATGGGATTTTGATACAGATTTTTACACCTTTATTTGTATCAGATATTGGTGTATTCCTCTAAATTAATATATACTCCTATAGTTCTTACATACTGTTCTGTTTTCATAACCCTGCCATTTGTTAGTCTTTGTCTTGTGCCTGCATAATATGAGCTCAAAAGTATTCCTTCTTCTGCTGTCTCAGGTTTGCATAGACTTGAACAGGGTTTGTTTAATGTTGACTAGAATTCTCTAATTCAGCTCTCTCACTTAGATTTTTCTTTGGGAAGTTTTCAATCACAAACTAAATTTCTTCTGTGGCTGTTCCAGTTATCTAATATCATCAGAGCATTTAGTTGCTATTGTCTTTAGAATTTGCCCTTTTTATCTTAAGTTCCTCTTACATCATTGCCATAAGATTGTTCATAGTATCACTGCTATCCGGTGTATCCGTCCGTAGTGCCTGTCTGTGATAGCCTGCCTGTTGGTCTGTCTGTAATATCTGCCTGCTCGTTGCTGTGTCTGTAGTCTCTACAGTGATACCCTAATGCTGGTCATTGCGCCCTCTCTTCTTTTCTCTCCTCATCATTCTAGCTATAGTTACCAGTTTTGTTTGCAAAGCTTTCATTTTATTGATTTTTCTGATTTTTATTTTACTAAGCACAATCTTTTATTTTCTTCAATTCACTTTGCATTCTCTTTCCTATTCTTGTTTTCAGATGAACATATAGCTCATTGATCTTAGACCTTTAGACCTTCTTTTGTAATGTGTACATATACTACATCAGCACTACTATGAGCATATCTCGAAGATTAAATGAGTTCTGATTTTCTGTTTTTCAATTTTTTAAAAAAAAAATTGAAATAGGGTTTCTCTGTGTAGCCTTGGCTGTCCTAGAACACCTTCTGTAGACCAAGCTGACTTCAAACTCAAGGAGATCGCCTGCCTCTGCCTTCCAAATGCTGGCGTTAAAGGTTAATAATATTTTATTTATTCTTTGAGGATCTCATAGCATGTATATACAGTATATTTCTGTGTCCACTCCCTACTCACCCACACCTTTGCTCAAACCCCACCCAACCTGTCCCCTCACAACTTGATGTCCTCTTTTTCTTACTCTGCTGAGTGAGGCCTAAGCCAATCCGTGCTGCCTGCCCACATGCTCACTGGTGGGAGCCATCTACTAGAGCTTGGACTCTGCCAAAAGAATAACCTCTCTGTCTGCCCCAGCAGCCATCAGCTGCCAATAGCTCATTAGAAGTCTCACTCCAGTCTTTGCTTGAGTTTTGGCTGTTTTATTCTTGTGCAGGTAGCCACAGTTCATGAGTCTGTTGGCCATGTCTTATCCAGGAGACAGCATTTCACAAGGCTCCTCTGTATCTTCCAGCTCTTCCTTCTTCCTGCCCTCTCTTCTCAGATGTTCCTTGGCTCTTGGGGATTGAGGACTGGATACAGAGGTCCCAGTTAGGGAGAAGCACCCAGTCTTTTATTCTCAGCACTTTGATCAGTTTTGACCTCTGCATTAACCACTCCCATGACAGAAAAGATTCTTTAACCAAAGTTAAGAACAGTTCAGATCTGTGGATATAGACATGAGTATGACCTCAAAACTGTCTTTATTGTTCTGCTGATTTTCATTTGGACAATAAGTGGTTAGTTTTCAAGTATGCGAAGATGTTCTTCACTCTGTAATTGGGTGTAGTCTGTTTGTTTTTGTTGAGACAGGGTTTCTCTGTGTAGCCCTGTCTGTAGACCAGACTGGCCTCGGAGACCCACCTGCCTCTGCCTTGCGGGCTGGGATAAAGGAGTGCACCCCCACGTGGGCCCAGCAGTTCAGTTTTTAGCCCTTTAAATTCATTAGGACTGTAATGGTACAAACTGTCATGAACTTTACACAGGTACTCGTAATGAGTTTGTGTTTCATTGTTGCGAAGAGAGAGCATTTCTAAGTGTCAGGTCTTATTGGTTGATGGCATTCCAATAATCTATATTCGTACTGTTTGGTTGTATAATTTCTTCTATATACTTGTTCTGAGAATTAGCAAGAGAAAACTATTACAGTCTGACTACAGTTATAGCTTTGTCCTGTTCAGTCCTTATCAATATGTATACTAAATATTTCAGAGTTCCTGTCAGGTGCATAAGTATTTGAAATTACAGTAGTCCTTTGAATTTACCTTTTTTATTATCACAAAATGACCCTCATGATTTGTTGTAATGTTTTTTTCTCTGAAAGTTCTGTCTGATGATATCTTGAGCTTTCTTATGCCATATATTTATTTGGGGATAAGGTGCGTGTACCTTCGTATTTCTGTGGAGGTCAGAAGACAAGATTCAAGGATCAGTTCTTCTCCTTCCACTGTGGAGGTCCTAGGGATCAAACTTAGGTCATCAAGCTTGGCATAAGTACCTTTACCCACTGAGCCACCTCACCACCCTAGCATTCTTTTATTATGTTATAAAAATGCCTTTATTATTTAAAATTGATTATTCCTAGAGTGTACACATTTCTTATTTCTGCTATAACTATCAGAAACTTGATACCTTAAAACATAGTGTATTCCCTTACAGTTTTAGAAATTACATGTCTGGCATAAGTTCGAGTTAAAATCAGGATGTCAGCAAGGATTCGTGTCTTGAGAGCTACAGATGTCTATAGTCCCTAGTTTGTGGCCCATTGTCTCCACCATCAAAGGCAGCAGCATTTTATCTCTCAGAATTGTACAAAGAAGTCTTCTGACTGACCAGTTCTAAGGACACTTAGGTTTACACTGGGTCTCACTTGGATAATAGCAGCCTTAGTTCCCCACTGTGGATCCTGACATGTTCACAGTCTCTGGGAACTAGGCTTTCTCCAGTGTACAGCAGAAAGCGGGGATTGGGCCTGTGTGTCAGCGCTGATTTTTTCTGCCCTTTATATAGAAATAGAGTTTCAGGGGTTTAGTATAACTACCTGTACATTTTGGGTCTGAGTTTGCAATCTTCATGTGTGTTTTCCTACCCAATCTTTGTTTTTATTTGTCTTTTTATTCCATCTTTTTGTTTAGATTGAAGCCTATACTTATTTAATTGGTTGGGTTTAGATCAGTAAAGGGGGTTTTTGGTTGGTCTCTTGTTTGGTTAGTTGTTTTTTCAGACAACAGTGTATAATCCATTCTGGCCTTGAATTTACATTCTTTCTGCCCTTGCCTCTGAGTAGCTGGGATTGCAGGCATGTCACAGCTACCCAGTCTTTAAGTATGCCAGCATCTCTTGAATAGATGGACCAGGGTACTGCACGCCTTGCTAGTTTAATGAATCTTGGAATGAGTTCTTCACTGAATCAACAAGGAGCTCATAGCGCACTGTCTTCTGCTAGGACTTCTTCCCATAATTTGCAGTCTATATCTAACATTGGAAGTAGAAGTCCACTCCCTTTGTCTTCTCAGCACCATGGAGACCGCGACAGTAATGCAGACCAGGCCAGTAATATTTTGACCAGCTTTGGTCTGTCTGCTAGAGACTTAGATGAACTGAGTCATTATCCAGAGTACAAAATTACTCCTGAGAACTTGCCCAAATCCTTCTACAGCTTAAAAGGAGGAAAACTGAAGAAGGCCCTACATTGAGTTATGGTAGTGATGTCAGATCTGCTACACGGGCACCACCATACAGAGTACCTAGGGATGATTGGGAAGAAAAAAGGCACTTTAGAAGAGATAGTTTTGATGGTCGTGGTTCTAGTCTCAACCCAGTGCTTGATTATGACCATGGAGTCATTCTCAAGAATCTGGTTATTATGACAGAATGGATTATGAAGATGACAAATTAAGAGATGGAGAAAGGTGTAGGAATGATTCTTTTTTTGGTGAGACCTCGCATAACTATCATAAATTTGACAGTGAGTATGAAAGAATGGGATGTGATCCTGGCCCCTTACAAGAGAGATCTCTCTGAGAAAAAGAGGGGCGCTCCTCCGAGTAGCAATAGTGAGGACTTCCATGGACTCTTACCGCAGGGTTATCCCCATCTGTGCTCATATGTGATTTGCCAGTTCATTCTAATAAGGAGTGGAGTCAACAAATCAATGGAGCTGCTGTGGATGAGGAAGAAGCTGCAGCTCTCCTAGAAAGTGGTGGTTCGGTGTGCGGTGAGACAGTCTTGCTAATTTAGGGGTTGGATCATCTGATGGGGAAAAGGAGCCTTCAGATAAAGCTGTGAGAAAGGATGCAAGTGCTTCAGCAGCATCCAAGAAAAAACTTTAAAAGGTGGACAAGATGGAGGATCTTGATCAAGAAAATGAAGCTGCATTGGAGAATGAGATTAAAAATGAGGAAAATAGAGAACCAGGTTCTGAATCTGCTGAGAATGCTGATGATCCAAACAAAGATACAAGTGAGAATGCAGATGGCCAGAATGACAAGAACAAGGAGGACTATGCAATTCCAGATGAGCATAGAATTGGACCGTATCAACCTAATGTTCCTGTTGGTACAGACTATGTGGTCCGTAAAACAGGGTTTTACTGTAAGCTGTGTTCACTCTTTTATACAAATGAAGAAGTTGCAAAGAATACTCATTGCTGCAGCCTTCCTCATTATCCAAAATTAAAGAAGTTTCTGAATAAATTGGCAGAAGAATGGAGACAGAAGAAAGAAACTTAAGATGTACAAGAAGCTTAATTTTTTCACAAGAAAACAATGGTTCTTTGATTTTAATGTTAACCTTTTTTAAACACAATACTGATAGTTAGAAAACTATTGTACTCTTTTGCTTTAGTGGAAAAATAATAGACGTCTGTTCGTGTGTTTAAGTGTTATAACAGAAAGTACACATACGGTTAACATAATGGAAAAATTTTTGTTTATTCAGAATGGCCACAGACAAAAGTACTTCGTAGAGATTGACTGTTGTAAACTTACGGAAAACAACTTGCACCAATAAGAGAAAGATAACATAGAACCATTCAGAAAAATGGAATTTAGTAGTTCGTAGCTTCAAAGAAATGTCAACTTTTGATTCCACTCAATAAAGAACAAAACCAATTGTATTTCTTATTACTTTTCATCTGAAACATTCCACATTTTAATCTGAGCCTTGCAGACTTCGTTTGACTTTGGAAGCTGTTTTGGTTGTGTTTCCTTTTTAGAGAACTTCATGCATGTGAGATTGGCAATTTGAGTGCAGGTGCCGTTTTCTTTAATGTCATGCTGTGTAGATGATAAGAAATTAAGTAATTGGCCTTAGATTTGTAATTTTTCCCCCTGAGTTCCTGCTAGGTTTCGTACTCTAGTAGTCGAATGTTATTTCAGTGAAATGTAAAAATATTCCCGTTCTCTTTGACCAGTATTAATTTCTTGAGAACCTATTGCTTGTCACTTGAATCCTGTAGCTGTCATACATCTCTGGTATAAGCAACATTCAATTTTTGAAGTGTATCAACCATCTCTATATTTTCAGAATGTGATTTTACATTTCTGCATTTTAAAAACAGTTTAGCGGGCTGGAGAGATGGCTCAACGGTAAAGAGCACTGACTCTTCTTCCAGAGGTTCTGAGTTCAATTCCCAGCAACCACATGGTGGCTCACAACATCTATGATGAGATCTGGTGCCCTCTTCTGGGGTGCAGGTACACGTGCAGGCAGAATACTGTATACATAATAAATAAATAAATCTTAAAAAAAAAAACAGTTTTGCCATAATTCTAGACTCACGCTTCTAATTCATGTACCTGCACATGTGACCTTCGTGAGCAGAACTTTGCATGTATAATCTGTGTTTACTTGTAACTATCTAGTTATATACTGCTTATAATGGATTCAATGTACTGAAGTGAATACCAAGATTAGAAATTAAAAGTTAAAAAATTATTAAAAAAAAAAAAGAAGAAGAAGAAGAAATACTTTGGCCTTCGGCTTTGCAGCTTTGGTGAGCTCATGTTTGCAAGAAAGACACCAGAGAGTCTCCCTTTGTGATCCCCGCACTCTGGTACTTTATGCACAGCTGTAGCTGCCGCTTGTCTTCCATGTCTCAGTCCTATTACTCTTAGCTCGGTGAGACCACTTGGCTGTAGTTGGGTTGCCCTTCCTGTCCTGCTGTCTAGACTGCTTTGGGCCGTGAGCTACAGCAATTGTAGGTATTTCCTCATTCGTTTCCCTCTCCTCGGGTTTAATAGTCCTATACTTGTTGTTGTGCAGTAATTGAAAACTGTGTTTCATATATTTTGTCCTGTTTCTGGTTGTTTATGACAGGAGGGGAGATCCTCATAGCAGTTAATCCTTTGTGAAAAGAAGCAGGAGTCTTGTCTTTTGTTATTACAGTTTAGCTTAACGTTCTGTTATCTTACATCATAATAGCACTATGGGCTTTGAATCAGTTGCAAGCAGATGTCAGTCTCAAAGTGCAATATTCCCAGGCCTGGGATCCATAGTGTTCTGAAGGGTGCTGAACGCTACCTGCCATTGCTGCTGTGTGCACAGTGGCAGTGGACACAGACTGCGCCTGGCTCTGTCATGGGGCTCTGTGTTCCATCATCTCATTCTCATGAACATCTCTTATACCAGAGTATTCTAGCACAGCCCTCTCTTCCTGCTGGATCATCTGAAGGCAGGAGTAGTGTTCCATTTTTTATGTTTTCTTTCTTCTTTGAGAACCTCACACAATATATTTTGGTCATATTCTTATACTTCCCCCAAGTCTTCTTCCCAGATCCTCCCACCTCTCCCTACCCACTCAACTTCATGTTCTGTCTCTTCTATTACAAAATCAACACACATACACAAAACAAAACAAAAACAAAAACCAGTGTCTGTTCTGTGTTGGCCAGCTACTCCTGGGCGTGAGGTCTTCACCGGAGTGTGGTTGATATACGCAGTATTACTCCATTGAAGAAAACCAGTTTTCCCTCTTCCAGCAACTTCCAATTGTGAATAGCTTCTTGGGACTTCTGTGGGACTTTGTGCCTGTTTCCTCTCCTCCATGCTGTGATTTTGTCTGCGTTAAGCTTGTGCTGGTCTTGTGCATGCTGTCACAGTCTGTTCATATGTGGATCTGTTGTTTTGTGTCTGGAAAACACCTTTCCAGACATCATCATCCACCCCTTTTTCTGCGTAGATCTCTGAGCTCTGGAGAGATTGTGTGATGATGCCATCCCATTTAGGACTGAGCCCTCCTCCAAAGAGTCTGTCTCTGTCTCTGTCTCTGTCTCTGTCTCTCTCTCTCTCTCTCTCTCCATATTGTCCAGTTATGGATTCCTGTATCCATCTGCAGATCTACAGGAAGAAGAAACCCTGATGAGGATTGAACACTATGGGTATAGAAAAGTGTTGTTAGGTGTCATTTTGTTGCTGTGTTCACCAAACAAATAGTAGATTTTCCCTTAGGACCATAACCATCTCAGGTTCTTCTTCATTAACTGTTTCAGGTATGGATTCCATCTCATAGAGCAGTCCTTAAATCCAGTTTTTAAAAGTAGCTGGATATTCTCATAACATGCATACCACATTGCACCAGTAGGCCTATCTTGCAAGCAGGTCATTATTGTAGTTCAAAGGGTTCATAGCTGGGTTCAGATTGGTGATTACTTTTCTCTTCTGGTAGCATGCACAAAACTTTCTGACACTATGAACAGTAGTCAGTAGCGACAGTGCTTCCGGTTGAGCACCAGCTAGATTTCTGATAAGGATTTCAGAATTCCCATAACAGATTTTTTTGTTCTATGCTGTAAGTATGTGGTATCTTCAATAATAATGTCTTACTGTCAAGCTGTGGAATGTAACCAGTAGCATTAGGAATACCCAACAATATTTGGGGGAGGGTGTCTGGCTAATAAAGGAGCAGAGTCTTGATCACTACTTTATTCCTGGGCCCTGTATAGTAAGTGCTTGCTAAATACTTACTGGAAGGATTAATTAGGTAGTATTTTAGTATACACATGAGTACATTATTGCTCAGAAAGTGTCTAAGAAAGAGTCTTTGCCTTTTATTGCGGGGTGACACACACCTTTAATCCCAGCATTTAGGAGGCAGAGGTAGGCAATCCTGTGAGTTCAAGGACAGCTAAGGCTACACAGAGAAACCCTGTCTCAAAAAAGAAGAAAAAAAGAAAAACAAAGTCTTTCCCATTTCTCCTCCTCACACCCTCCTGCTAGATCTACCTGGTAAAGGCTGCAGCTTTGACAACTGGGCACCTGGTAAAAGGCGTTATGTGTGCATTTACGATTTTACCTTCAACCTCTTACATTTTCACAGCTTAGGTGACTGGCAGATGAATTAGACCCTGTGCCTTCACTAAAAATTGAATGTTGAAAGTAGCCAGTTGGATTTTTTTTTCCTCTCTTTCTCTATCACCAAGGTATGATATACAAGCAAAGATCTTTTACAAGTATAGAGCAAGTCCAAAGCTTACAAAAAGTTGCACTTAATGATTCTCAACTCATTTCTTCAATAATTAGCACTCATGCAAATGCTGTGTACCAAGTAGCTTTTTAGACCTTGGCAGTACTGAGGGAAAGAAGACATGAAGCTTGTGTTTTAATGATGAATGACAAACAGTAAGTGAAGAAACACTCATACAAGAAAATATCAAGTCATAACTACTAAATAAATAATTAAGTGAGGTGATAATTTCTGAAGCAGTAATGAGAGAAGATCCTGGGGACCAGCTATGTGGTAGGGGTAAAGGATAGCAGAGTGCTGAGTCAGGCAGTGGTGGCGCACGCCTTTAATCCCAGTACTCAGGAGGCAGAGGCAGGCGGATCTCTGAGTTCAGGGCCAGCCTGGTCTACAGAGTGAGTTACAGGACAGCCAGAGAAACCCTATCTCGGGGAGGAAAAAAGAGGATAGCCAAAGTGCTAAACATGGACCGTCTGGGCTGGCCAGGAGTGGCTGAGGGGCATAAGTACTTGCCTAGGAAAAGTGAGAGCTAGCAAAAAAATACAGTCAACTACACAAACCAGACCTGTTTATTATCAATAAAGTGCATGTGAATGTCAAGGTATGTATGTTGCCATTTGTAATGCTCCTAAGTGGAGTGTTCGGTATTGATTGTTATTACAGGCGAAACACGGAAGAAAGACTGTAGAGAAGAAAGACATTAGTCTTTCCCACCGCAGATAGGGCTAAAGAGAAGACAACCGTGGATTAGTTTAGTAGCTAGACTTTGTGTTTAAGGAATTGAAGACTGGGAAATGCCTTACAGGGGAGAACTGTCACAGTCTGTCCGTGCTGTGTGTCCTAGTGAAGCTTTCCACAGTACAAATATGTCTATATACTATGGACGGACAGACAAGAAGTCAGTCTGCTTGCCATTCCAGAGCTAGTCCTCCCCAGGGGTCCTTATGTCTTGGAAATTGCCTTTCAGACGAGTCTTCCCAAGACCCTAGTCCTCCCTTGTGCTGTGATGAGTTTTGAGCTGAAGTCAGATTTCAGCTGGGCCCCGTTATCTTCTTGGCTCTGTTGTGTGGCTCTTGTGCTCAGTTAACTTTTCCGAGCAGCTTTCCATGGCGGCCTTACTAAGCAGGAGAGCTGTTAATGAAGCGTGTGCTTCCTGTGGAGACCACTTGCAGGAGAGCCAGAGCACTTGGCTGTCTCAGTGCCAACAGTAAGTTGCTAGAGAGGACAGAGGGCCTAATAGGTGTCAGAACAGACTTTACAGATGTAATCTTTTTCAAATTATTCTAAAAACCAAGAAGTAGCATAAAATTTAAAAACCCCTGATGTCTGCCCACTCTTTGAGAAGTCATTATCAGAGTCTCACAATAGCTTCCTCTACAGATTAAAAAAAAAAAAAAGGTAATGCGAATGTGTTGTCTTCAGTACTGTTCATCCTGTTTTGACCAAATGCCCGTGATCCTTGTGATTCCACACATTTAAAACTACCTAGAAATAACATTTATCTTTTTCAAAGTCCCAACCATAAATCAACCATAATGGAAACCCTCGCTTTTATTGCAAAGCTGTGTGCTCCAACCTTTGAGTCTAAAGTGTTTACCTGGCTTTTCTGCAGCTGACTCAGTGGATTAGTCCCTTTTAATGCAACTTGCATGGCAGTGTGGTCACCAAATTATGTGACGACTTTAAATTTCGTGCATGATTGATAGCTTATTGCTTTCTACTTAAATCTGTTTACTTTTATGATCAAGGCTTCAAATATAAAAAAATGAAGGTGAAAAAACAAGGAAAACAACTCAAGAAATGAGTGCTTGGTTCCTAGGCTGCCTCCCAGAGTTAGCAAAGGACAGGGTGTCTTCCTCCAGAGCAGCCTTGGGTGTGGGGCATGATGAAGAGTGAGTTAAGCAGTACATAAATTCCACAGTTTCGAGATGCCAGGGAACGTTCTTTCCTTAAAACATTTCTTGCCAGTGTTGGAGGTGCACACCTTTAATTCCAGTACTCAGGAGACAGAGGCAGGCAGATCTCTGTGAGTTTGAGGCCAGCTTGGTCTATGGAGTGAGTTCCAAGGCAGCTAGAACTGTTAGACAGGAAAACCCTATCTCCAAAAACAAAAGGATATCTTACCCCAGTGATTTACAAAACTACTGTCCATACCTATCTGTCTTTAGACCTTCATTCAACCTCTAATTCCTCAGGACCCTGTATGGGCAGCCATCATCCTGTCTGTGTCTCAGAAGCCCACAGCCCTCCTTTCTGTTTCCAGGAAGTTTTCAAGCTGGGCGTTATTTCATTGCTAAGTAGTACTAAGCATGGGTTACCTCTTCTCTTGAACAATCTCTCAGGTTAGTTTAGCGCCTCCCACCCATTCTTTTTTTTTTTTTTTTTTTTTGCTTGGTTGTTTGTTTGTTTTTTCGAGACAGGGTTTTTCAGTGTAGCCTTGGCTGTCCTGGAACTCACTCTGTAGACCAGGCTGGCCTTGAACTCACAGAGATCCTCCTGCCTCTGCCTCCCAAGTGTTGAAATTGAAGCCATGCACTACCACCACCTGGCAGCTCCCCGTTCTTGAAGTCACTGTTTGACCTGTGATCTATCAGACGTTCATGTCTCCATCATAAGATGAATAAGAAGCTCTTTCTCAGCTTGCACTCCCCCCAATTTCTTTTTGTTCCTGTTCAGTTTGACTCGGGTTTTGGTTTTTTGAGACGAGATCTCATATAACCTAGGTTGGTAAAACTGCTGATCTTCCTGCCTCCACCTCCCAAGTATAGGAATAACAGGCATGTGCTACCATGCCTGGGCTCTCAGTTTGTTTCTCTTCTGAGGCTACTATATTTGCTATTTCTGTTTCTCTTAATCAGAAATTGCCAGGGATTGTGTCAACATGTCATCATTAACAAAAAATTATGGGTAGTATCATACTAACCATATTATGGTCATGTTATGATTCTAAATCACTGAAATGGGTAAACTAGGGAATGTTGGGATTTTAGCTCCCGCTCCCTTTCTGCTTCCCTCCCTCCCCTCACTCCAGGCCTTAAGCATGCTAGACACATACTGTGGCCCAGAGCTGCATCCACGGCCTTTTCTCATTTAAAAATGCAGACGACGTTGGATATACTCAGTAGTTGTTAGATAGAAGTTAGATGAGGGCTAGGAGTGTGGCTCAGTTGCAGAGTTCTTAACTAGGATGCATGGTGGCTTGGGCATATCAATCTTAGCGCCCCCACTAAGAAGGTAGATGTAGGAGGAACAGAAGTTCAAGGTCAGAAGACAGCCTGGGATATGCAAGATCCTGTCTCCAAAGAAAAAACTTAAAGAGTTGATACTTTTAGTGTACAAAGAAAATTATAAATGGTAATATAACGAGTACTTTCTTAGAAAACTTTCAATAACACCCCTGTTGACTTTCAAATTAAACATGAATGTTTCTGCCCATTTTCGGATGCTCGCACTGTAGCAACCCAACCTACTTTGGTAACTCTCTTTGATGATTCCCTACACATTCTTGCATGCAAACCCATTTACTGTGAGTGATAGCCCAGTAGCAACTGCAATTTGAGTTCTGATTGTGGGCTTGGTTTGGTTTTGTTTTGTTTTGTTTTGTATTGTGGGTGTGAAGGATCAAACCCCTAGGACCTCGTTTACTATAGAAGTACTCTGCTACCACAGAGCCAGCACCACCCCATTGTTTTAAAAACGCTTGATGCTTGTGTATACTTTTGCTTAATACTTGATTTTAATATAGTTATTGACAGTATACATGAAATAACTCCTTATCTACTGCCCAACCTGATCGTAGAGTCCTTGGACAAGTCACTTAAATCTCTAAGCTTCGCCTATAAAATGAGGATAGCTATTACAGGACTGATAAAGATTAAAAGCAATAATCCATATAAAATGTTTAACTCTGTCCCTAACATGTAGTCAGTCCTCCATCCGTGTCAGATACTTACTGATGAAGCCTTTTTTCCTCATTCAGCTCTGCAGAGTATTTTACAAATGATGAGGGAAGAAGACCCTTCCAAAGTAATAGTGCAGTGGTGAAAAGATGGGCACTGGAACCAGACTGTCCAGCTCCAAAATCCAGGGTTCTTAACTCTTGTTGTTCTCTACCTGAAAAACTTCTTCCTTGCAGCTCACAGAAACAACCTTTCCAAGCTCTCTCAAACCATGTCTGACATCCAGCTCACTTTGATCACCATTAAAATGCAGCAGTTAGGGCTGGGGGAGGGGGACAGTTCAGCTGGTGAAGTACTCAGTTGGTGAGCGCAGGTCCCAGCTACCATGTAAGAAGCCAGGCATTCTTACTGTAGCTGTAGTCCCAGCTTTGAAGATGGAAATGGAAAGATCCCTGGGGTTTTGATAACCAAAACAGTAAACTTCAGGTTCAGTGAGAAGATCTTGCCCCCAAAATAAGATAGCATATGATTAAGACATTGAACATCAACCTCTAGTCTCCATGTGTGCGTGCACACACCCACCCACACACACACACACACACACACACACACACACACACACTTCCCAGCAGCAGTATGTGACTGTGTGATTCTTTCATATACCACTGTATGCTGCAGTGACCTCTGTGGAAAGCCGTGAGCTCTTTGACACCGGGGCAGGGTTTGCACCTATTTTCCCTTTGGAGCCATTACCCTGAAATACTTTTCACTAAATAGATGCTTAATAACCAGTCAAGTTGAGCAGAGTTGTTCAAGTCCCAAATGAGGAATTCTGTCCAGTTCAGACCAGGAATCATTTTCTGACTAGTGTTTCTCTATGCCAGGCCTTGTAATAGACACAGAACTTAAAGAGAAAGAAGCCAAACCTCTTCTCTCAAGGATTTAGAGTTTCACTGAAGTGTTTTGAAATCCTAACTCTTTTTAATGGAGCCAATAATCGAGTGAACAAATAGTTCAGTAATGGGAATGAATTGTTATTTATTGTTGGTACAGATACAGTCATCTCCTCCAGCTGCTGTACAAGTTTAGACTACATGGTCACCTACCTCTTCAAGCACATAGCAAAGGAAGGCAAGAAGCCGCTTCGATGCAGAGAGTCTGTGCAGGCTGGCCAGAGGCTGCTACACTTTATGCAGCAAAATCCAGATGTGCTACAGCAGGTAACATCGCTTTAAGTGTTTCCCAAAAGCCAGTCTAGCCCCTGAACTTATATAAATGTTTGCCAGGATCTTTAGCAGTTTCTCCTTCATACTTTCCCCTGACAATGGAGAGTACACTGGCGTCAGTATTACCCGCCCATAAAAATCCAGTGCTGTTCAGGTCACAGCAGAATTCAGAAGGTGTGGTTCTTCTGAGGCCTGAGAAAAGTGCAGCAGAACTCAGACTTCTGCGTGGGCCCTTGGGCAGCTCTGCTGAAGTGTGCATTAAATATGGCTTCTGGGGCAATCGTGCTAACTCCTGCTCTGTGCAGACAACTTGCCAGGAACTGTCCATTCATGAGAGTTCAGTGTAAGATTAGGAGTCACACAGTTCAGACATTAGGCAGTGTTCCCAAACATTCAATTAATATGTGATAATGCAACAATTTGTTTTTAGTTGTGATTTTTCAAAAAGATTTATTTATTTGTATATTTTATGTATTTGAGTGCATTGTCTACATGTATACCTAAATGCCAGAAGAGGGAATTGGATCCCATTATAGATGGTTCTGAGTCACCATGTGGTTGCTAGAATTCAACTCAGGACCTCTGGAAGAAAGGCCAGTACTCGTAACAGCTGAGCTGTCTCTCCAGCCCCCAGTTGTGTTTTCTAACTAGCTAACACAGGCTAAGTTCAAGTTTATGATTGTTTTAAATAACTCACTTCTGCTGATCTAAGAAACAACATACATAAGAAATGAAGATACATGCCTGACTATTCCAAAGAGAATAAAGCCATTTCACAGATATACCATCACTATGATTGATGTTTCTACTTCCACAAAATTTGGGAAATGTGTGTCTACTGTTTGCAGTTTTCCCTTGCCCAGGGTGCATCCATAATAGTGTGATTTGCAAAGGTAAAGACCTCAACTGATTGTGTTGTCATTACTGAGCAGTGTCGTCTGAGCCAGTAGACTAGATCACTGCACATGAACATGCTGAAAATAGAATGGGAAGTTCATGGGAGAGGTTTCCGTCCTGGCTGTAATGGTTTTACTAGGATCAAAATGAAATTATAAAAGTCTTATTTGTGGTGACATTTCCGTTAACTGGTTGCATTCCAAGAACAGATGACATGGGTGTAGTTCATTCCTGTTTTGAGTAACTAGAAAAGGGCGAATTACTACAAGCCTGCAACTCTTTGCTGTGACCCAGAACTATTCAACTCATTAGTAGTGCAAATAATGAAGAGAACTCACTGAGGACCTTTTCACTGTGATTTATAGCTCATCCAGGAGTATCTTCAGTGATGGCATGCTCTAAGTCAGTGAGCCTCAGCCTTCTCCATGCAGAGCTCACGAGGGCCATAGCACACTCCAGCCTGTACCAGGAGTGACTGACTTTGGGTGGGACTAGAGATGTGGAGCTTTTCAGGATATGAACAGTCTGTTTCATTTATTGTGTGCAAAATGCAAGACCAAGTAAGATTTGTAAAGATGCAATTAATCAGTTATGTTAACATAGTAATAATGGAGACGGGCACAGAAGGGGAGGACTGTTAAAGTCTTATTTAGACTTCACAGCAGTCTAGAAATGTGGCTGTCATCATCCCCAGTTTTACACATCAATTCACTAGAAAGTAACAGAATTGGAATTTGAACCAAGGTCTGTTTAGTTCCAAAGCCCACATCCTTAAAACTCACACCACTGCTTCTCAAGGTATCTCAGAGTCACTTGGATTCAAAATGCACATCCTGCCATGGTTAGAATGCACTTCTCTCAAACACTTCCACCTGGAAGTCACTGCTGGTACGGGTGTAAGTGCATGGAGGAGGCTTACAGCATGTCATCACTGAAGATAGCAAATATCCATGCATACACTAGAAATCAGGCTCCACCTACCAGGACAGAGGACAAGTCTACCACCAACTCCTTCCTGCTAGCAGTCATTCATCATCACAGTTTGTCCCATCTGCTTTGGGCAGTCACTTCTAAGTTGGTTGAAATTTTTAGTAAAAATCAATAGGCTACAAGCTAGTAGTAAGACTGCAGGAGATCAGCCAGTGTGTCTTTACTCAGAATCCCCATGCATTTGTTGGTTTAAGTCATTTCTGTGTGTTAATAGACTTGGTAATCTTTCACTTTATAGCATATGACTAAGTAGTGATATATCTTTATTAAGCAGTGGAATGCATTCTATTTATTTGGGATGTAAGCTTTCAGATAACATTTTAAATATTAATGACTGGTCTCTAGTAGTCAGCATAAATATGATTTGCATTAGCACTAGGTTGTATCATCTTGAGTGCCTCTGATGTCAACTATTGGGTATAGTAATATCTGACATCATCTCCTTAGGTCACTGACAACTTTGACCTCTATTCTTATGCACAGTTTCTGTCGTCTCAAAAGCTCTTTTGAATTGATTTGAAATTTTGACTCTTCCCTTTATGAGGCAGTAAAATTGATAATTATTCAGATGGGAACTGAGCACTGAGTGAAAAATCAATTCCACCCGCTCTCTGCTGCGTATAAAATTACTTCTGAGTCTGCTGGACTGAACGGATGGCCAGAGTAAAAGCAGCAGGCAGGAGCAGTGGGAAGAATTAGCTGGACAGAGCTAATAGCCTGAAGGGATGGTCCTGGAAAAGAGGGAGTGGGCCAGTTGGGGGTTATTATGACCAGGGATGGGCCCATTGATCATCTGTTTACATCAGCTTTCCAAGACCTTATAAATCAGCCCTGAAGAGTGGCAGAATGAAGATTCAGACTCTTACCAGAGGGATTTGTATTAGATTATTCTCATTTTCACACTCAGATGAAAAGTGAGCCATTGATTATTCATTGGTTGCCCATTAAATGCTGTTTTTATAGATGATTTGCCTATCACAGAAGGTAATGAACAAGGTTGCTGCTTCATAACTTGAGGTTTCAGTTTTCAAGGCATCTGTGTCGTTAAGTAATGCCTAACCCTATTAAGAGGAATGGGTTACAAATTGCTTAACAGTGCTGAAAAACTAGACCCTAATGACTAATTGTGCCTGGAGTTTAGAGAGGGCTTGTCAGCTCTTTAAACTAAACTGATGCAATGATACTGCAATTATTTACTGGTTTGAACTGTTTTCCTTCCACCCTGGACATATTTGGCTAGAAGCATAATTGCATGGAGAGTGTCAATTCCAAACTGCAAACGTGATCTCAAGCTTCTGCAGAAAAGCCTAACGGTGGGTGAAGGGTTTCCAGCACCTTCACGGGCCTTGCCATTTGTGTGCCACAACCCAGGAAAGGCATTTATGTGCCTCTCGTCTGGATCTATAGTCTTGTGACCATAGATCTTCCACAGTTTGTAAGCAGATGTAACTTTCAAAGATTAAAATTTACCCCATGTGAAGAGTCATTAAATTCAAGTGAGTCTGTGTGAGGTAAGAAATGCTGGCTCTGTAGTATTCCTTTAACTTAACATCTGAGAAAAACCCCGTTTGCATAAGTTAGGGAAGAAGAATTCCCCAAGTATCCTTATATCACTAGGACAATGAACTAAAAACTTAAGTGATCCGCAGTAGCAGTGGGCAGATTGCTGGTCACCATTGGTTAGTAGTGGGGGAGAGTGATGTGCTGCAGGAATTTGGCGATAGTATTTGTATATGAATTTTTTCGGTTTCATTACTGGACATGTTAAATATTTGCATTCATAACCAGCAGATCAGCATTCCTTCAGATATATGAAAAGACAAAAGTTGTGCCCAAATTAGGTGAGTGTTGACATAATTGAGGGGCCATTTTAGAGACACAATAAATTCTTTTTGTAATAAGGGCACTGGTGCAGAATCTCCTCTGCCTGAGAACCTCCTTCAGTGTTCTAGGAAAAGTAGCACCTTGTGCAGAAGAGGAGCAGTATCTATGGACTGCCTCTGTCACTGAGCGGGCTGTACACTTAGCATGTTGAAGAGGTGGTTGCAGTCATAGTCATGCCCAAATACAGTGCATAAGAAAACCAGGGCAACTCTGACCCAGCCTAATGTAGCTAGCTATTTGGCTCAAGTCAGTTCTATTGAAAATACAGAGAAATTCTAATTAAGATTTTCTTTCCCTTCCTCTCTTCTTTTTTATTTCATTTATTTGTTTGTTTGTTAGGTAGCGTGCCATTTGACTAGAAATTGTAAAGAGCTGTCAGGAGCTATAAGAATCATACTTCAGTAGGAATGTAAGCTGAAAGAACATTACCCCTTTTCCTCAATCAGTCAGTCAATCAATGAAAATTGCTTTTGTATAGTGCTCTTCATGACATGCATCCCAACGTGAATTGCAGCAAAAGGGGAATCGTCTGCACTTTTTTCATCTCTGTATTTAGACTGAAATGATATTGCTCAACATTTTGACATGCTACACAAAACATCTTTCATACTTAAGATTCCATTCCTTAATACTAAGTAGGCGAAAGTGCCAACACATACGTAAGTGATGTTGAGGCTTTGGCCTGTGGAACCTTAGCAAGAGTCTAAAGGCAGAAAACACTTAACCAAATGAAATACATTCATATTTCTTATTTAACTCTTGAAAAAGTAATTAGCCATATTTTCTAATATTGATGAAATAACTTCTCATGATCCTTAAATTTAAAAGGAGGCCTTTCGTTTGACCAACTAGTTTGGATGGTTGATTTATAACTTTATTACTGAAAACATGACAGTAGACTGATATCAAAACAGACTGAAAGAACATGCATAATTGGCCAAAGAACTTAAAGAAAGCCAAGGGTATGTCATTAGATACAAAAAGTGGAAAACAGTCACTCAGATTTTGTGACAGTTGTTCTCACTCAAGTTGCCATAATATCATGTGTCTTCTGCTCTTTTTCCTCTCCCACTGCTCCCCTTTCTGAAGAACTAAAATTTTAACAAAATCTGTTTAAGTCCAGAGTTCATGTACTTACCCCCAAAGCTACCTGCTCCCTCATTTGGAGGCTTCTAATCTAGGGAAGTATATTATATAGTATTTTGAACCAAATAATATGGCAAGTTGGACATTGTAAGTTCCACTGGGTCATCTCAAGGTAGAATGATTTAGAATGCTCATCCTTTAAAAAAAAATTAGGTGTGTGTGTGTGTGTGTGTGTGTGTGTGTGTGTGTGTGTGTGTATACATTTACACATGATGCAGTGCCGGTAGAGGCCACAAGAGTGCACTGGATCCTGGAGCAGAGTTATGGATAGTTCTGAGCCACTGACATGGGTGCTAGAGACAGAATTCAGGTAACCCCCATCTCGTGTCTGAGACAGAGCTGAGTTTCCTCTCCCTTCTATTGTACACCCATCCCCACTCAGTAATTCTATAGCTAGGTGATGAGGGAGGGTGTAACATTTAGAAGGACACCTTGAGGAAATCAGTCTGATAGTGTGATTACCTAATGATGTTCTCTGTGACTTTTCCCTAAGCATCATGAGGCTGTTTTTAAAGTTTCCTTTTTTTCCTTAATCTTTTTTATTTTTATGCATATAGGCATTTTTGCCTTCATATATGCCTGTGTACCATTTGTATGCCTGGTGCCCATGAAGGTCAGGAGAAGGTATGAGATCCCTTGGAACTGGAGTTACAGAAAGTTGTGAGCTGCCAGGTGGGTGTTGATAATCAAGCCTGGACCCTCTGGAAGAGCAGTCATTGTTCTTGACCACTGAGCTGTCTCTCCAACCTGCTTTTTGATGTTTCCTTTAACCTGGTGTTTCTAGGAGGCTGTCCAGATGGCTGCTGCTCACAAAGGCAAATGTGGTTTGTAACACTCCCCACCGCGTCACATCTCTGGCTCATCCTTAATCTCAAATGGAATCATGGATGTAGAATGCCAGTTTCCACTTCTTTCTAATAAAACCTTTCTTCTCAAGGAACTTTTGACCAATGATACCATTAGTCATATTTAAACTCTGGATCTGATACCTGGTTGCCTTGAGTCTCTGTATACCATTTCTGGCTATTACCAAGTAGATCTCTCTAGATCAGTGGTTCTCAACCTGTGGGGTTATACCCTTTTGGCGCGGGTAGGGTGTCACTCAAAACCACTGGGACCTACAGATGTTTACATACAGTTCATAACAGTAGCAAAATTACAGTGATGAAGTAGCAATAAAAATAATTTTATGGTTGGGGTCACCACAATATGTGTGGTGTGTGTGTGTGTGTGTGTGTGTGTGTGTGGTGGTGGTGGTGGTGATTTTGGTTGGTTGGTTGGTTGGTTGGTTGTTTTTGGTTTTTCTCTGTCCTGACTGTCCTTGAACTCACAGAGATCCGCCTGCCTCTGCCTCCTGAGAGCTGGGATTAAAGGTTTACGCCACCACCTAGCTGAATCTATGTATGTTAAGAGGATTTATTAGAGTGGTTTACAGGTTGTGGTACAACCTTGTCCAACAATGAATGTCTCCCTACAGAAAGGCCCAGAATCCAATAGTTCTTCAGTCTGTGAGGCAGAATATCTTAGCTGGTCTGTAACACATGTTGAAACCCCAAAGAAGGAATGCCTCGGCGACAAGATAGATGGGAATTCCAGCGAGAAAGAGGGCAAGCAGGCAAACAGCGAAAGTTTCCTTCTTCCCTGTCATTGTATACACACAGCCAGAAGGTGTGACCCAGACCTATGGCAGGTCTTCAGGCCTCAAATGATCAATTAAGAAAATCCCTCACAGATATGTCCAGCTGTTTGGGTTTTAGTTGATCCAGATATAGTCAGGTTGACAGTCAAGATCAGCTGTCACTCCGAGCATCACAGGCTAGGATACCTGCCAGGCCAAGCAGGAAATATTAATAATGAAGACAGGAAAGAAACTTACCATTGAGAACACATTCCTGTCTAAAGTGGGTGACCTCACTGCAACTCCAAAACAAACAAACAAAAAACAGATAACCATTGTCTTGCCAGACACGTTGAAATTTTATTTTATTTCATTTTATTTTATTTATTTATTTTTGGTTTTTCGAGACAGGGTTTCTCTATGTAGCACTGACTATCCTGGAACTTGCTCTGTAGACCAGGCTGCCCTCAAACTCATAGAGATCATCTGCCTCTGCCTACCAAGTGCTGGGACTAAAGGTGTATACCGCCACTGCCCAGCTCAGACACATTGAAATTTGTCCTAAAGCAATTCAGAAATTTAGATATTTTTTATTTTTTTTATCTTGAAGGGTGGCTTTTATTTAAAATTTATTTTCATTCCAGAAAAAAGAAACTGGTGATAGTAAGGGATGGGCTTAGGATTCAAACATGGGAAATATCAGGGAGGACCCAGTCTCTATAAATGGTCTTCTGAAATATTAGGCAATATAATGAGAGGAAACCAAAAGAAAGGCTTTCTTGTTGTCCTTTGGATGACAAAAGTATGTCAGTTTCTGTTGAATGGAGTTTTTGGTGGCTTAAAGAAATCCCACACTAGCTCAGAATTGAGTATAATAGAGGGTTATTGGGCGAAACTCATAGATCACAATCCTCTGTTGGAATGGGGAACAGCAACCAAATCCCGCAGCCGGAAAAGAACTGGATGTGTGCTTTACATAGGCATATATACTATAAAAGGCCATGCCCAAGTGGGTAGGTAACTTAGAAGGTTACTGATGGTAGGAATTACTACAGCACCTCCCCCTTTTGTTTAACTAAGAAAGTTCTAAGCCTAATACAAAGTTATACAAAGTTATATACAATAAGAACAAATACCAGGTATAAATTATAGCCTAAATGCTATCAAGCAAGAAACATGTAATAAATATTTTAATAATTATTTTATTTTAATGAGTTTAAGTCTTGTATAATAAATAACTTGGCCAAGTCATGAGAGGAAAGAAAGTTGCCCACTGACTACAAATTAAAAACAACATCAGAACAGTGAGCAGACCCTGTGTGTGAGTGTGGCTCTCGGTTTCTTGTCTGTTGAGGTATGTGACCCTAAGGAGTTACAGGGCCGAGACCTCCAGTGTGGGGCTCCTGTCACTCACAGCTCCAGCCTGTAGTCTGTAGTGCTACTTTTGATGGCATTTTCATCTGATTTTTTAAGCTAATTTTTGTTTGTTGTTTTATAATATAGTTATTTTGGTTTTCCTTATCTTATTTTGCTTTTTTGAATTTTTAAAAAATAACCAGGTTTGTTTGAGGCAAAAATCAAGGTGTGTGTGTGTAACAGAAAGAGAAATCTAACTGCTAAGGAAGAAGTAAAGATATGTAAGACCAGGTCTAAACCAAAATATCTAGGGAACAGCAAGGCAGTAAAGTTCAAGAGGGAGGCTGGAGAAATGGCTGAGTTTAAGAGCGCTAACTGTTTTTCCAGAGGACCTGGCACCCTCATGACTGCTCACAGCAATCTGTAACTCTGGTTCCAGAGATTCTTCTGGCCTCTGGATATCGCGTGTACATGGTACACAGACACATATGCAGGCAAAACACCTATGTGTACTAAAATAATAAAATAATTGTTTCAGTTCATGAGGGAATAAACCTCTTAAGAATAAAAAACTCGGGCTGGAGAGATGTCTCAGTCAGTAAAGTACTTGTAATGCCACGATTGGAAGAGAAAGACAGGTAAGTCCCTGGAGCTCACTGTCCTACCAACCTAACCTATATCCCCGGTTCCAAGCCAATGAAAGACCCTGTCCCAAAAGGCACGCTGGTTAGCACCTCAGTAATAATACCCAAGGTTGACCACTGGCTTATGCACACATGCACATGCGCATACGCACACACATACATACACACACAGAGAGAGACAGACAGAGAGAGAGAGAGAGAGAGAGAGAGAGAGAGAGAATATTGTATTACCCCCTACCCCCAGGGATAAGTTATTAAAGTCCATGTTTTTAATTTTGAAAATAGAAAAGTAGAGGCCTCATGAGATGGCTCAGGGGGTAAAGGTGCTTACCACTGTGCCTGTTCTTTGATCCCTAGGACCCACATGTTGGGAGGAAAGAACCAACTTCCACAATTGTCTTCTGATCTTCACATGTGTACTGTGGTGTGCGTGTGTGTGCATGAACAAATGGAAGGGTGGGTGGATGGATGGATGGATGGATGGATGGATGGATGGATGGATAGATAGATAGATAGATAGATAGATAGATAGATAGAATTTCTAAAATGATTTTATTAAATTGGTATTTTAGAAACAAATCATGTTCTTTTAGAAGAAAGGCTATTGTCTTAATCTTTTTCTTTTTTAATTTACTTCTATTTTATTTGCTTCTATTTTGCCATGGGTGGGTGTCTGGTCCCCTGAAACTGGAGTTACAGACAGCTGTGAGCTGCCATATGGTTGCTGGGAATTGAACCCAGGTCCTCTGGAAGAGCAGTCAGTGCTCTTAACCACTGAGCCATCTCTGCAGCCCCATCTTAATCTTTTTCTTAAGTATGTCAGCTGCTTTGATTTTTGTTGTCGGTATATTTGTTGGATGACAATTTGCTACAACACAGACATCATATTAATGGAACTTATATAGTGCATTTTCATGATATACCTTCTTTCCTCTCAGAGATCTTGGCACTTGTCCAGGCCTTAGCATAGCCTGATTCCTTGCAGTGGTCTGTGGATGTCTGTAAAGTAAATACTCAAAATATTAATTTTCAAAATCATAGCCTATAGACATGGTTTAGCTCTACACCTATTATAGTCATACACCGCTACTATAGAATAAGCCAAGTGGTAATGCTAAGATTGTATCTCAATATAAAATGGCCCTTCTGAAATACCAGGAAAAATGTCTAGTCTACACATGGATCAGAGAAAGAAAAAGCTCTGCCAATATTGTTCATGTTAACAGAACAGAAAAGATTCCCACACCATGAGGATGTGTGTTCTCACCTCTAAGCACAGTGGAAGGATACAATCCATTGCTAGCATGACTTGCCTTATTAATTGAAAGGATGGAATCCACCAGATGTAGCCCAAGCCAGCAGAGAGTTGGGTGACTAAGCAACAGCAAAGAGACCATATTGAGCGAGCCAGAATCCAGTCTCCAAGTCATTTATTTCAGCCAGTGACAGTACATGTAAACTCCTGTGTCTCCACAGTGATTGATGGTTTAATATCATATATAATTTTTTTAATGAAGGAAAACCATTTAAATATGTTACCATTTGCACTGGTATTCTCCTATGTACATAACTGCATTTAATCATTATGGGGATTGTTTTTATACTTGTGTAATTTGTATCCACGAAATAACTGTCAAAACCATCTCATGCTGTTGCTGGAAATGGTACAGTGTGCTTCATACTCAAATAGATTCATTCTTCCCTGCACATAATTAAGAGTGTTGGAGCTTTCAGTGCCACCACATAGGAATTCCGTGTTTACATTTCAGAGAATGAAAAATAAGCCACAGTGTGTTTGCAGGTTCCTGTTTTCTGAGGCAATGATATTTAAGTGCCTTAGTTTTGTACCAGTATATGATTTGAAGAGTTTGATTTTAAGACTTTTAATATTAAAATACATAATAAAATTTTATTATCTAATTACAAGAGGGTTTAGCCTCTTATTAAAGTTGCTAAATCAGGCCTATATTAGCATTATAATGGCACAGTTTGACATGGAATACTCAAAAGTCAAGTTCAAAAGGCGGGGTGGGTTGTTGGGGGTTCTTTTTCCCTTACCCCTCACAAAATAACAAGGGTGAAATGCATGTGTGGAAGCAAACAAGGAACAATTTGGGATGCTGGAGAAGGAGTAGAGGTGTCAGCCCAGGATGGTACCCTTAGGCAAGGCAGCTGGTATATGTAGCCTTTTGTTTATCTGCTACTGGTTTATGTAGCCTTTAGGCCGGCACCAGAAACAATCACTCCTACAGGGTCAGCTGCTGGTCAGAAGCAAAGTAAGAAAAGATTTTGCTTCCAAACACAGCAGCCATAATTTCTGTACAGCTGGCACCTGCTACTGGTGCACAGCGTGAAGGTGAAAGGTCAAAGAGGCAGTTGTTCAAAACTCAAGAATGGCTTAAAGGGACTTGTAGATTAATCTGCTTTATTAACTTCTGTATATTAGATAACTATTGCTGTGAATGACAGTACATCTTTTTGAATAAGTCACATCTCTTTCTCTTTTAAATTAGCTTTTGAGTAATGAATATTAAATAGAAAGCATTTCAAGAGTAATTAAATGAAAACAGAATGATGTCATTCTGCAGTTTTATTTGTGTGTTTATAGACTAGGGAAATTATGCTTTCCAAGAATTGTGCTTTGTAGCCCTTTTTAAAAATAAAAAGGAAGGAAGGAAAAAGAAGAAGAGTTAGCTTTTATAAAGAAGGAATTGGAATTAACAGGACAGCCACATGTTCGTTAGCCTTTGTCTTTAAACCGAGAAAAGATGATGTCTCTTGTGCCTTAGCATGAAGTCATTGGGTGCCAGTGGCTGGCTTTGACATTCCCAGGGGCGCCAAATGTTTTCTTTATGAATTAAAGTGACTCAATCTGTCATCGTTCTTTTATCTGCAGTTTAGCACAGTCAGTTCTGCTATCAGTCTGCAGCAAATGTTCTCAGAATAGTACAGGAGTTGTGAGAAGTCGACAACAGACATTCCTTTTCTTTCACACTCATATAAAGCAGATAGAGAATATTTTGTAAGGGGAGACACAGCTTTATACAGGCTTAGCTCAGTAATAATTAGCAAGCTCTCTAATAGCCTCTCACTATTGTGGCGAGTGAGGTGGCTTTTATCCTCTTCATTGATAGGGATGTGCATAATTGGCTATCTGTGAGTTAAAACAGAAAGAACTCAGCAACTGTATTCTTCTTTAAAACCTCTGCAAAAAAGAAGTCACTGTGGAGATTTCCACAGGTTAAGTGCTGATACAAACTCCAGAAAGGTTTTAAACAAACTCTTCAAAAGGGATAGCTCTGTCTGTTGACTGACAGTGATTTTTTCATCTTTGTTGTTTGTTTTAAGGCTTCTCGTAAAATGAAAGTACTGTCGAGAACATGTGTGTTTCGCGATAAGAGCACAAATAGCAGCATTCATATATATTTCACACAGAAAACTGTGTACCGAGTTTTTATACGAGTGTAGTCTTCCCACTCTGAGCAATGTTTCTCTGAGTACAAAGGTTGTACCTAAAATCATCTCCTTACTCCACAGTGCATCACCCAAAGTAGAGCCTTCTTACCAGGTCCTTGCTTGAGGACCTGGCCTTGTTATTGCCCTGCCAGAACCCTGATAGGTTCAACATATGCTTGCTGGGACCTAAAAAGTCACTGTGGAAAGAGTTTTAGACTCTTCTGATTCTGTACTGAATGTGAGTCAGGCATACACAGATGCTGGGTACATGTATTAAAATGTGGGTTTGTGCAGGGCTGTGGTGGCGCACACCTTTAACCCTAGCACTGGGGAGGCGGAGACAGGTGAATCTCTGAGTTTGAAGCCCCCTGGTGTACAGAATGAGTTTCAGAACAGGCAGGACTATTGCATAGAAAAACCCTGTCTCATAAAACCAAAAAGAAAAAAAATGTGGGTTTGCAAACATGCTTCCATTTAAACCTCCTAACACTGAAGTACTTTATAACTAATTTATAGTCTAAATATTGTCATTGAGACTGAAGTTAGATGGTCGTTCAGGATCTGCAACTAACAAACAGCAGAGCCTGTGCTCTCACTGTAGAAACACAGCACCATCCCCAACTGACCTGAGGACTCCTTTCTTTGTGTTTGTTTGTTTTGTGTTTTTTGAAACAAGGTTTATCTTTGTAGCCCTAGCTGTCATGAAACTCACTCTATAAACCAAGCTGACCTAGAACTCACAGAGGTCTGCCTGCCTCCTGAGTGTTGGGATTAAAGATGATCAGCATAAAGTATCAACACTTGACTCAACCTACGTACTTAACGTCTTTACTGGGTTTAGTTGTTTTGTTTGCATTGCTAGAATCAAACCCAGAGCCTCCTACATGCTAGGCAAGTTCTCTATTACTGAGCTCCATCCCCAATTCTTCCTTTATAGATTAAGAAGCCAGCATTTAGATGATAGCCAAACTTTTAAGTCTCCATTTACAAAAAAAGCCAAGGCACCCATTCCTTGCAATATGCTTAGAGCAGTAGCTGGTCTGCAAGGAGAGAAAAATGAAGCAGATACCCTAAGAGGTTCTCAAATGAAAGACCAAACAGCTGTGGTAGGACAGCAATGGAGAGAGATCCCAGTGGATGCCTTGTCTTATCTTGAGACCTGGCTTTTTTGCCTACTCAGAAAGCAATACGTTGTAGACCTTTTACTTAGAAAGCAATACATTGAATCTTTCAGATATCTCTATCTTTACATATTGAACTTTCTTGACTTAGATGGAGACTTTTGAGGACCCAATGAGCCAATTACCGTTGACTCACCTAATACAAGATATTCAACAAATAATGTGACTTCATGTTTGATGCCCAGCTACCACTAACCTTGGTTTGATGTTACTGCTTGCCTTTGAGAAAAACCCTGCTATTTATAAACATCCTTTCTGTGTGCGTTTAAGCCTGAGACTTCTTTATAAGAGCATTTTATTTTGAAGTCTATGACGTGAGGCAGATTATCAAGGGCTGCAGGTATACTTTGCACTTTGCCCTCTTAGAGTTTTCTGTGATAAGCGTTCTCCAAGTCATGCTCACTGGAATGAGTGAAGGGATGGGATGGTATAGGTTTGATTCTTGGCCCAAAGAACTCTTTTCTTCACTTTTTCCTCCTCCATATTTTAGGCATCTCCTTTTAGCGGCAAGAACTAAAGAAATACCATAACCTTGCTCACTAATATACTACCATCACATTTAAAATCTGTTGGAATCCTCATAGCAACAAAGATGGGTGTGGATTCGTTAAACCTGAAAGTTCTGGCACACGAAGAGTAAGCTGTGGGGTGATGTGCAGAGACTCGGACCTGAAATGACTTGTTCAGAGTTGCACCACTGTGCTGGTGCCTGATGCCGTGGGATGTTTGTGTCTCCACACAAGCTTGTGTGCTTAGAAACTTGGTTTCAAGGCAGGAATAATGAACGAGGGTCTTTAGATCATCTGGCCCATGAAGAAATTTGGAGGAAGTGTGGTCCTCCCTCTCTGCTGTCTGCTTGAGATGTGCTCCCTCTTCTGTGTGTGCCTACTACCATCCACTATTTGACTTCCACCAGAGACTGTAAACCTCCTAAACAATAAGTCAATAAGCCCATTTTCTTTTTAAGTAGCTTCCTTAGGTATTTTATTAAAATGATAAATATAAATCACTGGTTCTCAACCTGTGACTCTCGACCCCTCTGGAGGATCAAATGGCTCGTTCTCAGGGGTCAAATAAGACCATTGGAAAACACAGATATTTACATTGCAATTCATAACAGTGGGAAAATTGCATTTATAAAGTAAGAACAAAAGTAGTTTTATGGTTGCGGTCACCACAGCATGAGGAACTGTATTAAAGGGTTGCAGCATCAGGAGAGTTGAGGACACTGGTCTAAATGTTATGTAGAATTCCTTGTTCCTAGATTCCACCCAGTTTGCCCACACAAGCTTCCCAGGGCCTTAGCCTACCATTCCTTACCAGCGTTTTTTCTTACCCATCCACCCTTGTCCAAGGGAGACAGACAAGATTTCTCTTGCCTTTACTTCTGAGTGGCAATTTGAAAAGGAACAGAAGTTGGATGATAGCAGAATTGTGGGAATATGAGGGGTGACAGTGGTGACATATTTGTTTTGCAGTGATTACCGATTTTCAGACACCTGAAGGTTTTTCTGTGATTCCCAAAGCATATTTTGCTGTGGCAAAATGTGAAGTTAACCTTTATATTCATTTGCCTGTTAACTCTGAGGCAGTCCAACCAGCAGCAGCCATTGATAGAGCCAACTTCATAGCGTCTATAAAGGAAGGTTTGTTTGTCTGCAGTCTGACCACCTTTCGTGAATTCATCCTGTCCTAAGTGCTCATGCAACCCCTAAGAACTCTTGGCATGAATTCTATTTGCCGTGTCATGCCTGCGGGATATACTAAATGGTCTTGGGTTCCTGAAATTTCATCTTCACTAAATGCATTTCTTTGAAAATGCTCTATTTAGTGAGGACTTGTATACAGTGTGTTCTTGTAATCATTTACATCTTTGAGAGTCACATCACCCTCCAGAGGAGAATAGGGTAATTGAATTGGCTTCTAGGGTCAGTTGGCCAATCCACTCATGGCCTAGGCTTCCCAGGACTCATAATCTTAGAGTCTTTCCCATCCCATCCGTTCCCTCAGTGTCCTCCATCACCAAAGACAAGAAAACACCTCGGCATATACTTCCTGATGACCCTGTGAATCAGGAATGTGGAATAATACACCACCATGAGAGACAGCAATAGAAAGTGCCAGGCTTAAAGAGAAGTGGCTTGGGCCTTGAGGCAGATCACCATAGGGAACACCCAAAGCAGGAGCTCTGTTAATGCCCATACTTAATGTGGCCTCTCAGTTCAGATGGACACAGCAGTTCCACTCAGCAGCAATTAGGGATAAGTGCATTCAGGATGATTTCTCCAAGATTAGAAGGAACAGCTTGATGGGTGGATGGTAAGAGATTAATAAATACATGAGCTCCTCAAGACCTGTTATGGTTGACTATGAAATGGCCTCCACAGGGCCATATGCTCACTTCTTATTCTCAAATGTTGGCACTATTTTAGGGATTCTTGGAAATCTTGCAGGTAAGACCTAACTCCAGGAAATAGGTCACGAGCAGCTGGTCCTCGGGTGTGTCTTATGCCCAGCCCAGCCCTGTCTCTCTGTTTCCTGACCACTGGGAGATAGGAACCTACTGAACCACATGGTGTTCTGCTCAGGCCCTAATGCCATGACACCATCACCTGAACCCTCTGGAGCCATGAGCCAAAATAAACCATTGCTCCTTCAAATTATTTGTACAGAGCAGTTTAGTCACAGGGATAGGAGGCAGCTAAGAAAGACCACATTTGATTCAGCTCTGACCAGAAGTGAGGCCAGTAGTTCTCCGAGCAGTGGTTAAGTGTGGGAAGGAAAAAGGGAAGGAAAAAGAAGAAAAATTCTGTAAACAATACCTGGTATATTGCAGGTACACAGTGTGTGCTGCATGTGTTCATCAAACATTAAAAAGAGAGAAATTAAATAGTGATAACGTGTGTGCTGGTGGCAGCCTTGTAGCGATGAAGGAGCCATCATCCCTACAGAGACCCAGGCTGTTTTGGAAACTGTACAAGTTCCATTCCAGGTGCATAATGTGCTCTTACCCCACAGAGGAAGAGAGCCTCCACTCCCCACCCCGCATTGCTTTCCTCGGCTCCCCTGCATTAGAGAGAGGCAGGAGACAAATTGACAGAAATCTGGAGGGAAGTAACTCAAGTGATTTAGGAGAATGGAAGGGCTGGCTTATGGGGCCGGATTAAAGAAGCTAAATATGTATAGCTTGCCTAAGTGACAACTAAATGGGGCATTTGATAAGTCTATAAATACTTGGAAGATGTAAATGCCAGGGGGAAAGGGAATTACTTAGCATGGCACAATGGAGTATTGGCATAATGGGATAATATTAAGAAAGGGAAGATGAAGGTTGAACATCAATAAAAAGCTTCCTGACAAGAAGAACCATTCCTGACAGGGGACACTATTAGGTTATGCACTGTGGGCCAAGGGAAATAATGTCAGTGCCCTTTCTCAGAGACTGGCAGTGTCCTAACTGGGGCACAGAAGCCAAGCAAGTGACCCTTCTCCAGCTGTGGCCTCCCTATCTCAGGAAGAAAGCAGCAGCAGTGGCTGTGCCAGTGGGTCATACATCACTGCCAGAGAGATTATCCTTCCCTTGTAATGACACTCACTTTCCTGCAGGGTGGAAGTCTACTTTCTCTTGCAAATACCACTAGGCCCTTTCCCAGATGCACCCCGCCTCGGTTAGCAGCATCCTGTGACTCCCTGCACAGCCCCAGAGTGCCATCATCTCCTGCACACCTTTGCTCTCATTCTCCCTTCTCTGTGGACAGCCTGTCAGGGTGCTCGTTCTCTCCGGCAGATCACATGGTCCCTTCTCTGAAGCCCCCTCCCTGACCCTGCCCTACCCCATCTGAGTTGGGAATCCTCCTGTGTGGGCTTGTTTGCAGCACTTAATGTACTGTACTGTGAATCTCCTCCCCTACTGGGCTGCAAGTTGTAGTAAGACAAGCGGTGGGCTCTGTCCCGTCGCCCAGGTAACTTAGTCCTGAAATAGCCACACAGAAATTGTATTAATTAAAACACTGCCTGGCCCATTAGCTCTAGCCTCTTATTGGCTAACTCTCACATCTTGATTAACCCATTTCTATTAATCTGTGTCCACCACGAGGTCATGGCTTACCGGCATGAGTCTTGGGCAGGAGAAGCATGACGTCTGCCACACTTCCCTTCTTTGCAGCATTCTGTTCTGTTTACTATGCCCACCTAAGGGCTGCCCTATCAAAAGGCCAAGGCAGTTTTCTTTATTCAACCAATGAAAGCAACACATGGAAAGAAGACTCTCCTATACCACAAATCTTTGAACTGACACTGGCCTGTTCACCTCTATCCCTACGACCTGTCTCAGAGCCTGGTCATGCTATGGTGTCAGCAAATGCTGGAGTAAATCAAGGAAGGAAGTTCTGTCCCCACTCTTGTTTTCTCTCATGCGTTTATTGAGGGAAAAGAGCTTCTAGCTCTTAGCACCTTAGAGTAGTCTCTCAGGAGTCTCTTGGCTAGTACATTCAAGGTCATTAGACAATTCTAGAGAAAATTCCTCCTTGTTCATGCCTTGTTTAGGAAGCCATGTTGTTGAGACTTTGAGGATGTAGCTTCCTTGACATTTCTGGGAAATGCAGGATGACACCAACCAGTACACGTACTGACATGGAAGCTGAAATCTCTCGGGGACCCAATCCTAGACTAAGAACGAGGACTGCTGAGAGCAGAAGACAGAGTCTCCCTCGAGGAAGCGCACCAGCTGGTCGTCCAGGACCAAGTGGTTAGTCCTGAAAGCATATACATACAAGTAACATTATATGGACTGGGAAGGTTGTATGTATATGTTTAGGTAGGGGTGTGGGATGTGTGTGTGTGTGTACAAAGAAAAGGCATCCATGAATTTGTGATAGAGCAACAGGGAGACTACATGGGAGACGTTGGAGGAAGGAAAGGAAAAGGAGAAAATATATAAATAATTGCATTTTAATTACAAAATATAAATAATTTGGGGGGACCTCAATTCCAAAAAAGCAGAATGTCCCCACTGTGGTTTCCATGTAAATACTAGACTATTAGTGGGAAAATGCCTTTAAAAAAATTTTACCACGTGGAAGCATTTTTAAAATAAGTGACAGTTCCTCACTGGTGACTGAAAATCTCACCCAGCCCCTTCAGGAAATGGGGAGAATGTGCCATAAGATGGGGTGCAATGGAATTCTGAGCCTCCTCCTTCGGGGAGACGGATCCTTGATAACTACAGAGAGGCCCTCCCTCAGCCATGTGCACGTGTTGTTCTGTTGTGAAACGTGATGCTCCCTGGGTAACGCCCTTTTCTCACGCCCTCTGCTTCTGCCATTGCCTAGGCTCAGGGTCCCAGTTAGTGCTTTGTGGGGTTGAACCACAGAGCGTTTCAGTCATTGTTTGGCAACCACGTCTCTCTGGTGAGAGTCTTGAATCTGGGCACCTGTTCTTATCCATCTGTGGTTTGGGGCCCCACTTTTCTCCTACAAGGAATGCTTTGACCAGGAAGAACATGAGTTGAGGATCCTAGCCATCCTGCTTCTGTTTCGGTCTTGTTCATCTTCACTGCCTCTCTGCTGAGCTCTCGCAGAAGCTAAGCTCACTGCCTGGCCTCTCCCTGCCCTAGTCGCTTCTCCACAGCCTGTCATTACTGCTCTGACGGCATAGCCTGCCTGAGAGCCGCCCTCTGTGCTATCCCAAACTCGTATCTATTTCTCATGGCTCACAGGCTCTTAAGTCGCCTGGGCCAGGATCTCCTCCTCACCCTCAACTCTACTCTGTACAAGGGCTATTCATTCCTCAAACATGCTGAGCACCTGCTGTGTTCTGGAGGTTTTCTCATTTCATGTCTTCTCCCTCATGTGTCTGTGTTTCTAGGTGAGGCTGATGCAGCTGTGCTCAGCGGCCTCTGTTCTGTACACAAGGACTGGGCTCTGTAGTCAGTTATGGCGTGTGTTCCTTCTCTGGCCTCTCAAGTTGCTGTAGATGTCATTGTTGAGAGGCTGGTATAGGCCATTAGAGCTTCTCAAAGGTGGTTCTGTGTTCATCATCCAGGTGCTACTATGAAGTAGAAGTGTCACTTGAAGGAAAATAAGGGGAAGGACATAGATCGTCCCAACATTCCTACCCACAGGGAGTTTAAAGTGTGCTTTTGACAGGTAATGTTCAATTTTAACATCAAATTGAAACAATTTTACTTGATGTTGGCAAGGGGTGTGTGTGTGTGTGTGTGTGTGTGTGTGTGTGTGTGTGTGTGAGAGAGAGAGAGAGAGAGAGAGAGAGAGAGAGAGAGAGAGAGAACAAATAGTGCTGAGTGGCAAGCCCTGCAGCCTTCAGTACCCTCCCCAGGTTTTCTGGTTTAATGTAGCAAGCTGCTTTATGAGATCTGCAGCCACTTGAAATATGATTTACTCCATGTAAAAAGTTTCAGATGGATAATGAAGATTCAGGATTGAGACTCACAGTGTAGTGTAGTCAATTTTCTTGCTGTTGCTCTCCAGTACATCTCTGCCATTGAAATGAATAATTTATTATAATTTATTTCAACCCTGGAAAATAAAACTGTTTTCCTTGGGATGTGTGCTATAGCCTTTAGAATAGACACATTGCTTGCAGTACTCTCAATTAATTAATCCTGAAGTTTCATTCTTACTTGACCTTCTCACAAGCTAGGAGACTGGCAGGTAATTCCTTCCCTCAATAAGCCATGATTAAAATGAATGTTTTGAGAAGTAGGGGTAAAGTTGGTAATAAATAAAATTGAAAGAACAGCAAAACTAGGTTGTGTTTTTCCTTAGATTTTACATTTGATGCAAGAGTTTTTAAATATTTTAGACAATTCATCACTTAGAGCAAAACTGTCCCTTACTCATGTGACCAACGCTGGCTGAACTTCCTGCACCTGTGGTGTCTTTAAATCACTTTTCCCCCAGCTTTAGGTCAAGGCTAAGGCTGAATAAAGGCCAAGGAGACAGTACTCCCAGATGGCCTCCAGAGAGACAGGCCACCCATAATTGATTGCAGGCTTGTTCTTCAGAAGAGGAGGCTCACCTCATCTTGCATTTCATTCAATTGTTTTTCATTTTAAATGCTAAATACTTCAATTATGAAGCTGTTAAAGCAGTATCGACATATAGAGATTGCTTGATACGTACAGGTATTTTAAATTTAATGTAACTTAGATGGTGGGCCTCAGTTATTCTGGAGGGGCAGAAAAAATATAACAAAATATATGCTTATTTTTCTACTATGTTCATTTTTCATAACATCTACTAATATCACAAAGGAAGATGGTAGATGAAGGGAACAATTGATTCTCCTTCCCTAAAGACGTCTAGTATCTAATTTGAGCAGGATCACATTTCAATATCTGCTGTGCATGTGGCCTTGGGAACAGCACTCAGGAATGACAGAAATTCCCTTCATTCGGCACACTGAAAACCTGGAAACATTTCCTCCTTCAGCTGTGCTCAGTCTCCCTGAGCCTGAGCCTCTGACTGGGGCAGGTGCTCTGGAGAAACTGCTGTGGGGGTGGGAGAGTTCTCTCCTTTCTCAGACCCTGTGCCTTATCCTAGCAGCTGGATAGGGCAAGGTGCTTCCCTGTTTTGTTTGTTATTTTTGTTATGGTCAGGTCAACTTCCTCTCCTCTCTCACTGTCTGACGCATTCCCCGGGCACAGGACAGGTCTTAAGAGTTGGCTGCATGTATTAGTAGTTGTTCCTCAAAACATCAGCAGTGGATTACTGCAGTCGGCTTGGGTGTAGATTCACACACAGATTGGCCTGTTCCTCACTGCTGCACCCTGTCCCACACTGCACCGTGTCCCTCGCTGCACCCTGTACTGCACTGCGCCCTGTCCCACGCTGCACCCTGATCTGCACTGCACCCTGTCCCGCGCTGCACCCTGTCCCACACTGCGCCATGTCCCTCGGTGCACCCTGGCCTGCACTGCACCCTGGCTTGTCCTTTTTTGGTCTCCCTCAGCCCTCCAGGGCTAGGACACAGGACTGCTCTTCAGGTCTCTAACCCCTTAGCCTGACTTTGCTAGCCCTCCTCTGTGCTAACCAGAGGATAAGGCCTCTTTTCCACCTGCCTCACTAGCAAGGCTGGGGACAGGGAGGAAAGAGCTGGAGTCCCCTAAGTAGACTGAGAATCTGGTTCCCTGCTGTACCAGCGCTCATCTGTCAGGTCTTGTTTTTCTGTGGGGTACAAATGGCAACAAGATGCAAATCTTAGTTTTGTTTCATTTATTCCTTACAACTTTACAGACTGTGTGTTTGTTATAGTATTCAGCATGCTCAAGTGTTGACAATGGAAACATTTACCTTTTCTGTGTGTGTGGTTTTTCGAGACAGGATTTCTCCATAGCTTTGAAACTTGTCCTGAAACTCTCTAGACCAGGCTGGCTTTGAACTCACAGAGCTCCGCCTGCCTCTGCCTCCTGAGTGTTAGGATTAAAGGTGTGCGCCGCCACCACCCGGTGGAAACATTTATTTTATAGGAAGTATTATAACCTAGAGAAAATTAGCCTAATTTACTGATTTCTATGCTGTTAATATAAATTTTGTTACTCTCGTAGGAGGAAAGTCATTATCTTCCATGAAAATGTTCAGCATATCAATTTCCAGAGATTTTCTTAAGATTGCTGGTGTTCACTTTCACAGTCTGTCATTAATAAATTTAACATTAATAAATCTGTAAACCTTTTGTGTGGGGAACAGAAAGGTTCGCTGAAAACCTTTCAGAAGCCATGCCCTGGATTCTAATCTCAGAACTCCAACGTCTCCGTGACTCGGCAGCCAGTCACAAGGGTGACATGTGCAGGACACTCGGGGTGGAAGAGTGAGTCTTTCCTGTCAGTCACTGCCAGGTGCTCTGAGCCTCAGAACAGCCCGAGGGGTGGCGGCCACAGGCTGGCACAATGAGTTCAGGCAGAGCTTTGCAGATGACCTGGGTTAGCGTTTGCATCCTTAGCAGCACCTTGACCTCTCACAAATGTGAGACAGCTAATGCTCTCCCCGGGATCAGTTGAGAATAGGAAGATACACAATGCCTGGCAGTGTGCTGAGCACCCAGCACGCCCCACAAATGAGACAACTCATCAGGCCCTGCTTACTGTTGGGTGGGAGCTGGTAAAAGTGACCATGCCTCAGACTTTGACCTGTGTAGCCTGAAAACCCCAGCCACAGCCCTTCCTGGAATCCCCTGGCTTAGAGTTCTCAGTCTGTTTTCAAAAACAAGATCCTTGAAAGTGAACTGTCTGTTAGAGTTTAGATGTTTAGATGTTATTCCATGTGTTAGCCATAAGTTAAAGCCACAAGTTCAGCTTTCTGCATGGTGCTCCTCACTTCAAGTGTGCACTCACTGGCTTAGCAGGACAGTGTCCAAGGTCAGCTCCCTTGGCTCGTCTACTTCAGCAGACAATACAACAGAAGCATGTAGCATGAGGGGAGCCGGAGCGGTCTCTTTGGTGACTCCTTTGTGGCCCGGGGGGTTAGGTTAGGATCTGCTCTGTACTTGTGTCTCACGTCCTTGTCGGGGGGCGTGAACAGAGACCATACATCATCACTTCTCACTCTGGGTCATACATTTGTAATTGTGTCCTTAGCTGTGTTTACATGATTGCAGCAGAGCGCGCTCATTCAAATCTGTGCTAATACCCCAAAGAAGCAAATGGGGTATTATCTGACTGCCTCCTGCTCAGACTGTAACCCTGCATGAAGTTAGATAACTTTGAGGAGACCATAGTGATCCCTTTCATCTCTCTAAGCAAGACGTGAGCTGCTGTTCTTCCTTGAGCCATGCCATCCATTGTCTCGGGCCAGAGGGAAGCCACAGTTGCAGTATGGGAACATTATGTCTAAGGCATACTGTGCGGCAAGCACTTTCCAGATATTTGATTTGTACATAGGAGATCATGTCTCACAGTGTCCCTTTCACATCAGCTGTCATGACCCCTGCTTTATATCTGAGGACATAAAGGAAAATGCCATGGGTTAAGTAGCAGGATCAGACTTGGACTCAGTTCTGAGTCTAATATTTGTGGCTACCACATCACTGAACAAAATTCCAGCCAAAATCTGTAAGAAGGAGGAACTAAATGAGGAATGAGGAATCAAATGAAATAATGTAGAGTATGATTTTCCTAAGTAGATAGCACCCCTTGCTTGTTAATCCCATCCCTGCATTGGCAAAACAGCTACTTAGGATAACATCAGTGGGTGACGTGTATGGTTTGGGTATTGGCCCTGGCAAATACAGCCAAAGTGGTTTTAAAGTGGCCTTCCACCTTCCCTGCAGCAGTGCTGGGAGTGAGTAGATATTGGAAAACTAGGTACCCAGCTATTACACCAAGTACTCATGTGGGCTGATAGGTACAGTCAAGATTGCTCCTTGCAGTGTTGACTCACGGTATCCTTGGAGACACCCATCTAAACCTTACACCACCTGCAAGGGAAGGGACTGCTCTTCAGCACTGCACCCAGTCTTCCTCCATAGATGGGGAGGAAAACTCGGACCCATTGGCTGGACTATTTACCACTGCTCTAAGATTATTAGAAAAAATAATTCTGGAAATTGGCTGTCACATCAATGCCATTTAAGAAGATTACTTGGTACTTTACATATTACCAGAAAAGTAAAAAAGAAAAAAAGTACCCATTTTTGCCAACTTTATTTTTAGAAAAGTATTTTATTCAAACATGCCCTTACTTATTACAGACATAAATACATGCATTCAGACAAATGAATACACGAGAGAACCGTATAAAGTAATTGGCACATCACTCCAGGATGCTTTGTCAGTTACTGGTAGAATTTGGTGCCTCTAACTTTAATCTTCTCCATTAAAATATCCATTCTGCTTCAGATTGTGAAGCCCATAATATTTTAGACTGTCTCCATGGATCTGTTAGTTTTGCTTGTCAATTTAATTTGTGCTCTATGACTTTGGGTGGCTTGCTAGATTGTTCATGGGAACTTGTGATCTACAAAGGATGCCCGGCATGGAGTTCTAATCTCTCCAGAGAGGCTGGACATGCAGTGTCTGTGTTTTTATATAGATTGGAAGACTTCATTTGTAAGCAGCCTAATCATTGTGATAGTGCAGGGAATGGCAGCTGTCGAGAGCTATAGCCGCACATCGCTGTCATGATGCACGCCTGCAGTGTCTGTAGGATGCACGCCTGCAGTGTCTGTAGGATGCACGCTTTGCCACAGTTTCAGACACTATCTCATTTAATTCTCAGCTTCCTTGAGCTATTTCCCTCTTCAGAGCTAATGAAAACAGACACAGCAAGAACAGTTCAGTTACTTGCCAGAGATCACAGGATAAATTAGATCACCACAAACTTTTGCCAGGGGCAGGGAGATGGCTCCGTACGTAAGCATTTGTGCAACCATGATGACCAGAGTTCAGATCCCATAACCTACATAAATGCATAAGTGCTGGGTGAGTGTGGAGGCGCACCTCTAATCCCAGTAATCAGGAGGCAGACACCCTGATTGGCTGAATCTGCAGTACCTTCAAGCTGTGGGTTCAGCAATAATCAGCTTATGGACTCTGTAAGTGATATGGAAAGTGTTTGAGGAAGACACCCAACTTCACCCTTACATACTACATGTAAATACACACACACACACACACACACACACACACACACACACACACTACACTTGTGTGCTTATGCAAAAAGAGAAGTTGCCAAATGCTAACACTAAATGCATTCAAAGCAAACCAAGTCTTAGGGTGTTGGAGTGGTACTTGTGAGTCTTGCCATGTGATTGCCTTTTCATCTGCCCTCCCTTGGGCAGAAGAGTGCTAGAGCCATGGGAGCAGAACCCACTTCACAGCCTGGACTGCTGTAGCAGCCTTATCCCTGCCCTCCTGCCTGTTGTGTATCTTGCCCAGGGCACACTTCACATGTCTCAGCATGGCCTTCCATTCTGGCCATGGGGTCCCTTAATATTGCAGAACCCACCCTGCTCAGTCCCACCTTCTTTTTGCCTCTTTGTCTGCTTATGATGAACTCCTTAGATGTTACCTGCCCTGTGGCATCTCCCTGACTGTCCTTGAAGAGCTTAGTCTTTCTTCCCCCACCCTCCATGGGCTGCTGCTATTTTCCTAGACCTTTTTCCACTATTTCTCTTGGTGACTTCCCTAGCAAACTTTGAGGCCCTAGGTAAGAGACTGGTAGATGCCTACATCCTATTATCTCTTCTATGTGACTTACACACTCAAAAGTTAAGAGCATGGATAAGTATATACATGTAGCATTGAGTGAGCAATTAGTAATGAAGAATGGTTTTAGAAGCAACAGCTTGAGCTGGGCGGTAGTGGTTCATGCCTTTAATCCCAGCACTCGGGAGGCAGAGGCAGGTGGATTTCAATGAGTTTGAGGCCAGCCTGATCTACAGAGTGAGTTCCAAGACAGCCAGGACTGTTACACAGAGAAACTCTGTCTCAAAAGAAGAAAAGTCTGAGCTAGCAGGAAAAGTGTTATTCCAGGGTCACATGGAAAGTGTTCCATTCCACTCACTGATGAGCTGTAGAGAGATGGTCCTTCGTGCCATGGACTGTTCCATGAGATGAGGAGCAAGACAGGAAGGTGAGCTGGGCACGTGCATGGTGCCTGGCACAGAGCAGAGCATATAAGGCTAAGGCTTGAAAAGCAGAGACTGACCCTTCTGGCTCTGACCTCCGACTTCTGCTCACCAAGAAGGTTCTCAACAAGCTTTTGGTAGGAAAGATTCTTACTTGGGGAAACGGGGTTTGCCCAGAGTTTGTGTAACCTCCTAGACTTCCAGGGTGAGAGCCAACTATCTAGGAAAAGCACTCCTGTCATTAGAAAGGTGGAAGAGTGTAAAAAGTACATAGAAAGTCTGAGATTCAGGCAAGCTCTAAGCCAAGGGTCCCAGTTTTCATGTGACTCTGTCTTCTAGATGATGTCTGTCCTTATGAACACCATTGTCTTTGAAGACTGTCGGAACCAGTGGTCAGTATCTAGGCCTCTCCTAGGTCTCATCTTGCTCAATGAGAAGGTAAGTAAGTGTGCTTTCAGGAAGGGCCACAGGAGGAGGGAGAGGCTATTAGACACTGACGACCATGGGATAGAGAGCTGGGGCCTTGACAACCCAGAAGTCCTTCCCTCAAAGGCTTCAGGTCTTCTTCAGTTAGCAGAGGCCACAGAGGCCCATGCACTACACTGTGTGTGTGGAATGCTGAGCAGTATTTCAAAATCACTCTCACTTGCCTTGCCATTCCACGGGAATTCTGAGCAGCAACAGCCCTTTTGCCTTCTCCTCCAGCCTCTCTTTATATCTGGGGACCCCAGACACAACCACATGAGATGACAGCAGCAGCCTTGAGGGACTGTACCTAGGGCCAGTACCCTTCATTCAGGGAGCACGCACCCGTGCCTCCACAGTGCTCTGACCACCAGACTGCCTCCCAGCACTCTGGCCTCTCAACAGTCAGTAGGAACAGTGCATTACTGCTTGGGAGAATGAATTGTCTATACAATAAGATAGTACTGGGAAAAGACAGTGAGATTAGAGGCAGCCGCATACATTAAAATTCAAACTAAAATCCCAGCCTTGGAAGGAAACTAATAGAAGAAGAAAATATATCAAAAAGAGAAGAGCTGTCTCATCATTCACCTGTGCTGAAGTATCCAATTTTAGCCACATTCAATAGCACTGTCATTCATCTTCCCTCGGTGTTATTGTGATTTAAATCCAAGCTCTATAAAAGAGAGCAGTTCTTTTAAAATGATTGAGAGGGAATAAGGGTAAATTCGGTGTTTAGAAAAAGCTTATGACATCACAATATTATACTTTACTGATGGAGGCAATATTTCATGGTTTAGGATGAAAAACTAATAATTTTCTATTTGGTGTGAGTCACCGCATCATTATAAAGGGAAAAATAAGTAGTTCTGTGCATTCCCAATCTTGTTCAGGAAGACACTGTGGTTTAAATATAATGCCTCTGATATATAGTATTTAAATATTAGTCTGACTACATATTAATTATGTGTGTTTTTTGATGTGAGCTGTTTTAATGTATGATGGAAATTAAATATCATACAGCTTAGGCTTGAAGAGATAAACATATGACTGGCAAAATGTTGTCTTTTGCTGAAATTCGGCTGGTTCTAGTGATTAGGAGCTCTGTTCAACATCAGAGCTTATTTTTGTATACAAGTCCACAGACCCCAACAGAAAAGGAGGGGGACTGAGCAGTTATTTGTGACCAGGTGTGCCAGCGAGTGCTCCCAGAATTAAGCAAGTCCCTCTAGTGCCTGCCTCAGCAGAACAGACCCATGTAACCCAGAAGGTCAAAGTTGGGACACAGCCCAGAGCTCTTTGAGAAGTGATCCACTGGAGCCAGGAAAGATGCTGAGATTGAAGGAGAGACCGTTGGCCTTGCCTTCAGTCACCCAAGTGCTTCCTGGGCATTAGGTTAAGTCCTCCTCGGCCTGAGGCCCTTTTTTCAGCCTTCCTGTGACAAGTAGAGCTGAGACCCCAGAAGACCAGGCTCAGTCTCCCACAGAGAAGTCAAGGACTCCGTCAGGCTAAGCAGTAACAATACAGCAGTCACAGCAAAAGACTCTTAAGAGCAGGGCTGACACTGGGAACACCTAGGATTGCTTATGCGGCTTAGGTTTTCTCTAAAGATAGAAAGTTGAGTGTGGATGCAAACCCCTGAGTATCAGGGACAAGTAGACCCCTGGCCTGGCTTCCTGCGAGGTTTGGAGTTGGAGCCCAACTGACACTGTCTCTCTCCCAACAGTATTTCAGTGAACTGAGAGCAAGCCTGATCAACAGCCAGCCCCTCCCCAAGCAGGAAGTCCTTGCCCAGTGTTTCAGGAACTTGATGGAAGGAGTGGAACAGAACCTGTCTGTCAAGAACAGAGACAGGTGAGCATTGCCCAGCGGGGGATCTCTAGAGGCATTCCAGGCTTGCTGAAAATAACTGGACTGTAGTTAACACAGATCACAGATTGTGCAGCTTTTCCATTACACCTTGTGATCTCAGACCCAGGTCAGTTCCAGTCACTACATTTTACTGGGTATTTGCTCATAGATGCCAAGATTTTAAAAAATACAGCTTTTGCCCTTAAACAATTATAATCCAACAGGAAAGAAGTGAAAAATAATTAATTGGAAAGAGCAAGTGAGGGGAACTCACATTGTCCATGGAGATGCGGAAAGCCTTCTGGCCTTTGAGCAAGCGCAGGCCTTGGGGGTGGACACCCCAGCCAGTGTTACCCCTGCTTCTGTAAGCTGTGTGACAGAAAAGCAGCAACTTGTCTGCTGAGTCTCTTCTACAGTACGGAGTCAGGGATAGCACTGATGTGGTGTTTAGACAGCAGAATGTAGTAAAGCATGGTTCTGAGGCCAGTGAGCCGTTAGGTGTTGGTTTCTTCCTCTGCGTGTTCTTTAAGAGTACCTGATGTCATTGCCCAGTGAGGTCTAGCCAAATTCATCACTACGAATGAATTCATTTATTCAGTTTATAAAACTAGAAGCATATGGAACCCATGGTAAACAAATTGTTTCGAGTTCCTGGCCTCATGGAGCTCACATCCTACTGGGTAAGACAAACCGTGGTCACCGATAAAGAAGAAGAAAATGTGCTCAGGGAAGACTTCCTCCCTGACCTTTCATCAGACACTCGAGCATTTATAGCAGACGCTGTCAGTCACCCAGGAAGCAGCGTATCCCAGGTATGAGCTGTGGTAATAAGGCAAGGTCAGCTGGGGTGCAGGCACCTTCCCTTGGCCGTTCATCAAACTCTTAAGCAGTGCTCTCACATCCAGAAAGGGGCAACCTCAGAAGCTGGAAAAGGAGAGGCGGGATGTTTAAGTAGCGTTTCTGAGCTGCCCTGTGAAATGGTACGGGCAGTCCTCTTAGTCTCGTGAAAGAACAGCTACAAGGACTGGCTGACGTCGTTGTGCCCACAGTGTGCAGAGAATGTTTTCAGGCCTTGCCTCGTTGACTTGATCAAATTCCCTCCTGCATCCCTTAAGACTGCTAATTACTCATACTAGGTACTAGGCCAGGTGGTTAGTCATTCAGGCTGCCTAGATAGTAGTGGTAAGACCAAAAGTGGGCACAGGTCGTATAACCCAGTGGGGGCTGGAGCGATGGCTCGATGGTTAAGAACACTGTCTGCTCTTCCAAAGTTCCAGAGTTCAAGTCCCAGCAACCACGTGGTGGCTCACAACCATCTGTAATGATATCTGGTGCCCTCTTGAGAAAGAGACCTGGTCAGTCATCCTCATCAACTTAGACCATGAAACCCAATATGGACAAGTTCAACAAAACCACCACATACAGGCTGCCCATGCATGCTTCAGCATTGCCAGGGCATAAATTTCGTTCATTCATTCAGTATAACCCAGTGCACCTTTTTAGGTTTTTTTTTTTTTCAAAAAAAAAAAACAAAAACAGTGTTATAGTGTTATATAGCCTAGGCTGGTCTCAAACTCACTATGTAGACAAGGCTAACTTTTTATTATTACATTTATTCAGGGGGCAGCTATCAGAGAATAGCTTGGCAGGAGTTAGTTCTCTCCTTCTACTATGTTGGTTCTCAGAGACCTAGCTCGGGTCATCAGACTTGACAACACCTCCATTAACCTGCTGAGCCTTCTCACTGACCTCCAAGGATAACTTGAAAATTCTGATCCTCCACTTCCTAAGTGCTGGTATCACAGGCATAGGCCACCATGCCTGTTTATGTAGTGCTGGGGATCAAGCTAAGGGCTTCATGCCCAGTGCGCAGGTATTCTACCAGACTGAGCGGACACACCCACCTCTGCGCGTTTGTCCTGTTTTCTAAGGTAGTTTCACCACAGAGGAGCCAGCCAGCCTCAGACTCAAACTCATGATCCTTCTACCTCTGCTGTCTGACTGCTGGCATACAAACATGAGCTTCCACTTCCCATTTTTCAATCACTAAATTCTGTTTTAGTTGAAATACTAATAATACCTACCTTTGGGAAGACGTGCAATGATTAAAGCATTCATCTGTAAGCTCAATTCAGTGTTGGAGGCAGAGTATAACAAGTTTTTAATATTTTCTATGTAGAACTTCAGATGTCCCCATCCCTAAGCTGTCCAGAGTGGGTTTGGTAGTGACTCTTTTCAGGGGAGGATAGTCTGGTAGCAAAAGCTTGGTTAGCAAAATGAGCACCCAGCACCGAGGAGCCTTCCTGCAGGATCCTCTCCTGGGGCCCGAGCTCCACGGTGCCCTCCCTCCAGCTTTCATTTGACCTGCACCTCACTGCTTCTCTTTCCACAGGTTCACACAGAACCTCTCCATCTTCAGAAGAGATGTGGCAGAGGCGCTGCGCAGTGACGGCCACGCTGAGCTCTGCACCCTGGACATGATGAGCTGACCCTGCTCCCGAGCACGTGCCGTGCAGCTTCTGTCGAGAGACTCTGGAGGTCCGCGTCTGTGATGCTGGCGCCCAGAGAATGTGTTCTCAGAACAAGCAACAAAGCCCTACATTTTTATAAGTCTGATCTAATTATAGAAATTTATAATAGTGCGCATACAGTGTAAATTCAGTATGCAAAGCAGAACATGTTTTTAGTCTGCCTGGGTTCCCACAATGCTGAGAGGTCTAGAAACTATATTTAACCAAAGAATATAATAAACAAGTCTAGCACCCAGTCATGGCTCTGAGATCAAGGTTGTCGATTTGAAGATGCAGCCCTCAGTGTGGGTCCTGGATTGAGACAATTGCCATTTGAACCTGTTGAATTGATAGTTTTTACATCTGGAAAACACTACATTAGGGACTCTGGGCTGTGGGCATTTAAAGGGAGCCTGGGTTTGCTATAAAGCCTCCCCCAGGACTGCACATAGGCCTCTCTGCCTCAGCAGCATCTGATAAAGTTGAGAGACAGTAACACAATTAAATGACTTACAAACAATGTTTGCTTTCCACTGGCATAAATCTGAAGTGGTTCAGTCTAGAAGAATTAAGCTGTGTGCTTGCTGCCTGCAGAAAGATGTCTTTAGGGCTCTGGAGGCCTCAGTAAGAAGTTCTAGGTGCTCAGGACCTGGTCCTTTTGGCCCCATTTGATCTGAAGAGGAGCTGAGGGTGGCATGTAGTGTTTGAAGCCGCTCTGCCTTCAGTTCAGGTGCTGGCTGTCAGTTCCCAGAGGACGGAGCTGCCTTCCATCTTCTTCACTCTCAACCACTGTTGGATTGTGACTTCATCCAAACACAGGAAATGGAGGCCTTTTCAGTTTGTGACCCATCATAACTAAGCTATTAATTTGAAATTGCCACTGTCAAGCAGTCTTCCTATCTTCCTGCTCTGTCTTCATGGTTCAGGCTTACAATAAACACTGTGCCCATTATTTCTGATAAGACATGAAAGGTTGGCCTCACTGTTGCAGGGAAGAAATCCACAGGCTCTTTTTGTAATCTCGTTTCTCAGACAGTGTGTCTTCAAACCTTTCTTGATAGTTACGTTTGCAACAGGCTTGTCATATAAAATTGAGTCACCTAAGTTTATCTTAAAGTGTTTGTCTTCTGTGTGCAGAAGGGAGTCAGGGGACATTATGGTCTGGATGAGACTGCTTGTGGTCTTCAATAGCAAAGAGCCTGAACCTTCTCCACCCCACTCCATTAGGAATGGAGCTTCCTAGAGAAGACAAGTCCTAGACTTTGGAACATCAGCTTTCAAAGGAGTTTGACAAGAATTTCTCTTTGGTTTTTGTTTGGTTTTTAGTTTGTTTAGTTTTGGTTTTTTGAGACAGAGCCTCGCTATGTAGCCCAGGCTAGCCTGGAACACACTGTGATTCTCCTGCTACAGCCTCTTCAGTGGAGATCGACCCGTGTGGGCTTCTTGGGTTTGGGGTGTTTGGGGCTGGGGTGTTTGGGGTGTTTGGGGCTGCACCTCATTCCACAAACGCTGATGCTAACCCAGTCCGAGCGCTGTTTATTTACAATGCCAAGGGTCAGAAACACTATATTGTTTGCATTAAAATGTTCACAAGAAAAGGATGCTTGTGCTGCCCGTTCTTTGCCACACAGCCAGCTCTCGCCTGGCAGCTGAGCAGCAGGCAGACAGCCTCTTCCAGGCTTGGCCCACCTGTGTCCTTGTGCCTCAGTTGGGCTTGACTCACAGAGCACTCTGTGGGCAGCCCACCTAGGAGAGAGTGCCTTCCTTACCCGCACTGCCTCCCCTCCCACTGTGCACACTAGGAAGTAAGGCCCAAAGGTGGCTTATAGCTTCCAACTCCTGTATGTAGATTTTCCACTTGGATCTGTCTCAAGAGAACTCCTTGCTGCTCCTGGTGGTAAATGGAAGTGTTTATAGTATTTAGGTTCGTTTCCACCTGTTTCTCAGAACTTTATTATTAACAGTAAATGACTCTAAAATTTCAATGGATTTAGGCCTGCCTGGAGATGTAAGTCGGTGGTAGAGCACTTGCCTGGTGTTAAAGTGACATTTATCTGCTCCTGAGCCATGGAGGGAGAAGTCCGGCTGGGTCCCTGGTCTAGTGTCTCTCACAGGCTACATACATTCAGTGGTTGGCCAAAGCTGAGACATTTCACAGCCTGAGTGAGGAGCCTGGCTTGTGGGAAAGAGCCAGAGACTGCAGAGATCCAAAGATAGTCTTCAGCCACCCTGCTCTAAAGGGCTTCCATCTGCTGCAGTGAAAACCCTAGTCCTGACCCACACGCTGGGGAGGAACCCACAATGACAGACTGAATGAGGGCAGGAGGTAGAGATCTTGGAAACCTTATTATTCAAAGCTGTCTGCCCCAGCCTACCTGGCCCTTGCCACACGTTTCTCCCTTAAACTAGCAAGTTTTCTAATCTTGATTTTCCTTGGACATTCTATTGTGATTCCCTCCTCAGACAGGAAAAGGAAATGGGGCCACCAGTTGTTGGAAGATCACCTTTATGGTACCACAGGCATAAGATCACCTTTTTGGTACCCAGTTTGGGACTACCAAAGCCACCAAAACCTTGGAGGCCAGCGAGAACAAAGACCAGCAGACTTGTGCAGGAGTGGCCTCTGGAGCCATTCTATCCCAAGATTAAAACTGCCATGTTAGGATACCCAGCAAACCTGCAGAGGGCATATAAAGACCGCTAGTGCAACTATTCTTTTGATCAAATAGCAGATGTAGATGTGGGCCTTGACTCAGCAATAGAAAAAACAGCACTGCCAATTCTACAGGGCTCACTGCTCGGTGAAGGCACAAGTAAGTGAGGATGTAGGATGTGTTTGCACTCAACACCATCCTAAAGAGATTCTAGTGTACAAACGCACAGTCTGGGCTCCACATCAAGCCACTGCATCCACGATCTCAAGCATGACAGCCTACACACACCTTGAGATTGGCAATAGGGCCCCTTCCAAATGTGTGGACTTTGTAGGTTGTCCACACAGTCAAGGCACATCCTAGCTCTCGCCCTCGGCAGCTGCAGGTTGTTGGTCAAGGGCCTCTCATCTCTAAGTAATTGCCCCTGAAGCCTCAGTCCTCAAGCAGAACCCATTACATGGGGCCATTTTTTCCCTCCACCTAGCAGCCTGAGCCGAGAATCAGTTAGATTTCCTGACTGTACCTGTACATTTTTTCTACTTAATCCCAAATTGGGTCCTTTGTAGCTGGTACTGCAGAGGCGGCCAAGGGACCCTTTGGACTCCACAACCCATGGGACTAGATACTTCAAGAAAAAAGCCAGTCTAATAAGACACTTTGAGCTGTCTCTGAGCTCTGCCATTAATTCATCCTCCTGCTGTACTTCATAAAATCGTTCTTGAGACTTTTTAATGTTTTATTGAGGTGCAAGTTTACGAGGAAGTGAACCTTTCCAACTACAGCAAGAGTAACCTGCCTCCTTGGCATATTAAAAAATAATGTTAGTGTCGGGTTTTACGTCCCACAGTTTGGATTGCTGATAAGAGTGCTTCCCTTGACAAGATTCTTTTTGAGGTTTACAGAAAGCGTAATAAAATATGTAAGTTACATCTCCACAAACAAAAGCTATAACATAAGTTATTTATAAGCGTGAGATACAAACAGTATCACAATAAATAAGCCATAAAGGGTACCTGCAACATCCATCTTAATGTAATTTGCCCAACAAAGGGGTTGAAACGAAGTCAAATCCAGTAGAGAAAATTTGTCAGGAAGGAAGCAAAGTTGTAGAACACAGGGTGGGGGAAATGGCTGCTGGGTGAGGGACAGAAATGGTGTGTGGTGATGCTGGGAGGTCCCTCGCGAGACTGCGGCATATGCTTGCCCAAAGGGACTGCCCCACCTCTCCCACCCCACACAGCCTGCCATCTGCACTCAGTCGCAGCTCCAGCACCCTCCGGCACCTACCGGCCTCTAGGGAAAAAAATACTCTCGTCCCTTCCCCTCCGGCCCTGTGGCCTCATGTTACCGTCAGCATTAGCTCCCCTCCAGGCTTAGCCACTCAAGGCCGTATCTGAAACTGACCAAGCCCCAGGACCTTCAGCTACACCAGTGGTTCTCAGCCTGTGGGCCATGAAAACTTCAGCAGACCTCCGTCTCCACAAACATATTTACATTACAATTCGTAAATAGTAGCAAAATTACAGTTTATGGTTGGGGGTCACCACAACGCGAAAAACTATATTAAAGCGTCGCAGCATCAGGAAGGTCGAGAACCCCTGCTCCTTTACTCATCCGCAATGAGCCAATTAATGAGACCAAGTCTCTGCCCCCATGGAGCTGGTGGGCTTTGTCTTGTCGGCAAGTCAGATGCAGCCCAGTCCAGTGAGGACCAGGGACTAGGATAGAGCAGGTCTGTGGCCAGGGTTGCTGTGGAATTGAGGGAGGTGAGAGCTGACTGGATCTCAAAGGATGCAAAGGGTCCCGCCGAGGGAAGAGCTGGGAGAGAAGCCTGAACAGAGTCTACAAATTTCCGAGCCCCAGTTCTCATCCTTGTTTTTTGTTTTTTTTTTTTCCTATTCCCTCATCTGTCCTAGCGTCACACCATAAGCGTAATGGCCCTCTAGTGAGTGAGGCCCATTGCTGAACTGGTGTCCTAAAAGAGCTCCCAGGCCAGGAGGAGAGGCCGTCCTGCTACCCCCCCCCCCCCCCGACACACACCAGCCCTCACCTCCACACCTGGCTCCTTTACCCAGGCCCGCCCCAGGTGTAGAAGAAGGGAATGAAAGGAAGAGTGGACCTCAGGGTCCACTGGGTCAAAAGATGGCCCAGCTCCAGCCCTCCCCAGGGGCATGTGCTGAAAGGCACCAGCTCTGGGGTGAGGTCTCCTGTCCACCCACCACCTAGGGCCCTTTTTCCTTCCAGCTGGCAGCCCGGAGCCTTTTCAGATCCCCCAGGTGCATTCTTCCCAGGGCCCTCCCCACGGTGGGAAGCTATGATTTCCCTGCTCCTACTGTTGGATAGAGAAAGTAAGTATAAAAGTCTGAATAGCTAGGAAATTTAAGTGCTCAGTAAATTCTTGTTGGAGAAGTTAGGTCAGTGGTCATTTTCCATCCTGAAAACTAGAGGACCCTAGGATCCTGAAGGACCCTAGAACTCCGACATAGGACGTGTAGTAAGCGGGTCGGGAGCCTGTGACGTGATACGTGTGCCGAAGCATGTGCTTATGCCTTCTATGGACGTAGACTAATATTTCCCTCAGTCTTTCAAAGAGGATAGCTGGCCCAAATACACTTAAGGGCCTTGATTCAATCCCTACTCCATTTAAAGACAGGAAAATTGAATCCCAAATCACACAGGAAGTCAGTGACTGGAGAATCTGTGCTGCCTGAGTCCAGACTCATGGACCACTTGGCAATTACAGCATCCTGACACTCATTCCCGAAGCCCCGAATATCCTATAGGACCTCTTCCCCCCAACACACACACACCCCGCAAGACCACCCTTTCTCCAACTTCACTCCCTGGGACCAGGAGATTCATGCAGCCTGGAAGTCTCTCGATCCCCCCAAGAAACCTGACCCCAGTTCCCTACCTCATAGAATCTGAATCTCCCTCCACATTTTGGTGCTGAATTAATAGCAGGTTCAAAAGAGCAACAACTTCCCAGTTTCAGGAACACCAAATACATATCAAAACATGCTAGCCAAACCAGGCTCAAAGGAGACATTATTGCCTTGAGTGCGTTTATTTAAATGCGGGGAGGTGGCAAAATAGACTTTAAGCCCAACAAAGAAGAAATGAATTTGTAAAAAGTAAGAGCAAGACAAAACATTCCTGGCAAAGCCGACTCAAACAGATAACAGGAGTGGGGGTGGGCGTGTAGCTCAGTTGGGAGAGTGCTTTTCTAGCACCCCCAAAGCCCTGGGTTCAGTTCCCTGCCCACATAAGCTGGGCATTCAAAAGGTAGAAGCAGGAAATCAGAAGTTCAAGTGTTTCTCCATTACATTGCCGTTTGAGACCAGCATGTCTCAAAAACATGAGACTCTGTCTCAAAAACAAACAAAACCGGGATAATGAGTCTGGCAGAGTGGAACATTTCTGTAAATCCTCGCACTTGAGAAATTGAGGGTTAATGAGAGTTTGCAAGTCAGCCTGGGCTCAACATAAAAGAAGATAATGAAATGAAGCTCTCCCTGTCCCCCAATCCTAAAGACTGAGCCCAGGACCTTCCCAAGGGCTCTACCACTTAGCTGTAGCCCATCAAGGACATTCTTCAAGACCAATAAAGACGACTTTGGCAAGTGTGATCCATAAGCAAGCACAAAAATGTAAGAGAGGGTAAGCAAGGGCTGTCAATCCCAACAATCAATTCCCGTGTTTATTTCCTAGTACCTCTGAACGCTAAAAGAGATGGACAGAACTGGTTTCCAAACTTGAGAGGCACCAGACTCAGTAGGTGACTTGTTGGCAGACTGCTGAACCCCACCCAGAGTTCCTGATATAGAGGGCCTCCCCAGGATCCAAGCATCCCATTTCTAATAAGCTGCCAAGTGCTGCCAACACTGCTGGTTCAGCACCGCTGGCTGTGACTTCCCCCGATTAACTGCTTTCCTGGACTTCCTAAAAAGCCCTCCTTTGTCCAAGGAAGAATGGAAGGGGGTGTGCAATCACCAGCTCAGAGCTCAGGGTACCTCAAGAGCTGGACTCAGGAGCTAGAGATCCTGAGAGGTGAAGCTGAGCCCTCACCCCTGCTGGGCACCTGGCTAATGCTTTCCACTGGACCAGTCCTTGAGTCTGGCTCTGTTCTGCTGCTGCACTAAGAAACTGAGGCAGAGAGGAGACTGAAACTGCTGAGCGAGTAAACTGAGAGGTTCCTGCATATGCCCTGGAAGCAGCGCTGGCCATGCCACCCACATCCTGCTCATCTTGTACCAAGGACGTTTTGCCACAGCCTGTTGGGCATTTCCCCAACTCCTGGAAGTGGCCAGGCCTGGAGACCAGGGCTCTGGACAGGCATAAAAGTAGATGCAGTGAAGTGGCAAGGTCAGCCCTCTCAGATCTGGACTCAAGTGATCTGGGCATCGCTTCCCTTGCTGTGTGAGTGGGTAACTAGTGCCACCCATGCCACACAGAGTTCTCAAGGACAAGAGAGTCACCTCTGTCCTTAAAGGTAGTATTATATAATCCAGAGTGTGGACTGTCGGGAGTGGAATTTCTTACAGCCACTCTACTGCTGGTATCTCATTTTGTTCTCATGGCTACCCTGGGGGTAGCTACTACCCTCTCTGTTTTACAAATAAAGCAAATGAGGCTGGAGAAGGGCAACAGGGAGCCCCAAAGCCTTCAGATCTCCGGATCTCTGGCAGCAGTGCCTGCATTAGAAGGGAGAGGCCCCCAGAGCCAGCACAATGGTATCTTTCCTTTCTAGAAGTCCTTGTCTGGGGCCAGGACATCCTGCACTCCTCAAAGCTCAGTTTCTAGGTCTCCCTGCCCCAACCCAGCACGGTGGCTCTACCAGGGCCAACAAAGCCACCCAGTGTCACACAACTGGCAGGTGATCTAACTGCCCACCAGGGCCTAAAGGAGCTACAAAGCCTGAGTCATCTGGATTGTGGAAAGCAAAATGACAGGATTTAAAAGAACCCACTGCCTCCTACCTGTACTCTGACCCCATAAGCGAAGAAATACACCTGCCCACAATACCTCTGTAAAATAAAACTCCCAACAAAATAAACAAAATAAAAATAATATAATACACCATCCATCACACTGAGTGTGGGGTTGGGAAGGGAGCTGACCGATTTGCTGCCCTGCTAAGTGCAAGGCTCTATGCTCTTAGCAGTCTCAGTTCTCTCTCACCATGCACTAACGCTAACACCATGCCTTACCCCGTTTTACAAATGAAAGCCCAAAGCCTAAAATGAAGGAGTCACTAGCTCGAGCTTACCCAGCTGGGAAGTGGCCCACCCAAATCTGCACACAACTTCTGACCAACCGCACAGAGATCGCTTGGGGTCTTTACACTCTGGGAACGAGAGAAAGAGCCCTGCCGGGAGTTCAGCGCCCAGAATTTACTACGATCAACGACTTTACGACCCGAGGCTAGGAAAAGACTCTGGGTCTCACCTAGGCGGGGAGAAAGGTGACCGCGCCCCATGTGGTACTGGCCAAGGTGCTGACTGAATGAAGTGGACAGTTGCGGAGGCGACCGCAGAACTTAGGGTGGTCAGTGCCCAATCTGAACTGGAGCCGGCAGGTGCTCGCTGCTCGAATTTTCTAAGGAAATGTCTCCATTTGCTCTAAATGGGAACCTCCCCCTCCAGTGCCACTAGCGAACTGAGGTCCCCAAACCTGCTGACACTCGGAGGGATCCCCAACCCCACGACCACAGCCCCGTCTATCCCGCAACGAATTTCGAGGGGCCGGATCCCAGCTGCCCACCAATTGACCTCGGGTCCCTAGTCCAGCCGGGCCCCGCACGCGTGGGCACCTGCGAGTCACCGCTCAGTCCTCCTGGCTGGGGCCAGGGAGCGTCTCCAAAGTGGCCGCGACGCCTCGTTGAAAGCTGGGGCGGGGGCAAATTCTTCCCACACGGGTGTCCTCGGACGCATGGAGAATGCTCCAGTGTTCTCCTTGATCCACGCGTGGACAGCTCCGAGCTTGCACCCCACGATACGACGCTTTCGTTGCTCCGGCGGAGGGCGAGCGACCCAGAGGCTTCCGCAGATTTCATAGGACTGTTCTTAGGTTGCATCTCCATTGTAACTGAAGATTCATTTTGTTTGGGGTTTGCTCAGATGAAAGAATTTAGAAGACAACGAAAACCCCCGCGGCAAAAGGCCATTTCCCTAGCAGCGCGCCTGCCCGCGGTTGAGGCGGCGGGAAGCGGCCAGGCTCGGAGCGGGGAGCGTCTGCTAATTGCAGCTTCGTTAGATTTCGGGTTTGAGAGGCTGCGGTTCGGGCGCTAATATCCGCCGCCCATTATCCCGGCTAATAAATTTGACCTATTGTTCGTTTGTTAAAATGATGTCACCTTGGAACAGTCCCTAAGCTCCTATTTCCATGAATTAGGCCTTTATTGAAAGCCGGGAGCCAATGAGAGGAGAGAGGCTTGTTGATCGCAGCCAATGGCTGCGGCGGGAGAGGAATTAGCAGCGGAAACTCCAGGTTCGGTTCAAGAAAGATGACACAGAGCCTGTCGGGCCCGCGCACTCTTGGCAAAGTTTCAGTGCGACTGGAGGCGCCGGGCGCTCCATGGCCGCGCCGTAACGGGGACCCAGCCGCCTCCCCGCCCAGCCCAACCCAGCCCTTCCACCCGCCCAGGATGGAGGCGCCCGCCAGCGCGCAGACCCCACACCCGCACGAGCCCATCAGCTTCGGCATCGACCAAATCCTCAACAGCCCGGACCAGGACAGCGCACCCGCCCCGCGGGGCCCCGACGGCGCCAGCTACCTGGGAGGGCCCCCCGGGGGCCGTCCGGGCGCCGCGTACCCGTCTCTGCCCGCCTCCTTTGCGGGCCTCGGCGCGCCCTTCGAGGACGCGGGATCTTACAGTGTCAACCTAAGCCTGGCCCCCGCCGGCGTGATCCGGGTGCCAGCGCACAGGCCGCTACCCGGGGCCGTGCCACCGCCTCTGCCTAGTGCGCTGCCCGCCATGCCCTCCGTGCCCACGGTCTCCAGCCTGGGCGGCCTCAATTTCCCCTGGATGGAGAGCAGCCGCCGCTTTGTGAAGGACCGCTTCACAGGTGAGCAGAGCGGGCCACCAGGAGTCAGGCCTCGGCCCTCCCGGGGCCAGGGGCGCCGCGCCCTGTGCACTCCTCCACTCCCAGGAACGAGTCCAGAGGCCCAGGCATGGCGGAGGCCTAGGTGCCCAGGGCTCGGGGCGGCCGTGGAGGGGAGGGGAAATCCGAGAGTTGAGGGAAAAAGAAACCAGCGTCCCAGGGAAGGGGGGGGCGTCCCTGCCTAGCTCGGCGCTGCCGGGGACGCGCGGGACGAACGAAATAGCGGAGCACTGTGTCCCCAGGGGCTCCACGTGCGGCCTGAACGGTGGTGGGGCTGGGCTTCAAGGGGCCTCATGTGTCTCTGCAGCGGCGGCCGCGCTCACGCCCTTCACCGTGACCCGGCGCATTGGCCACCCCTACCAGAACCGGACGCCGCCCAAGCGTAAGAAGCCGCGCACGTCCTTTTCCCGGGTGCAGATCTGTGAGCTGGAAAAGCGCTTCCATCGCCAAAAGTACCTGGCCTCGGCCGAGAGGGCGGCGCTCGCAAAGTCCCTCAAAATGACGGACGCGCAGGTCAAGACCTGGTTCCAAAATCGGAGGACCAAGTGGCGGTGAGAGAGGCCCGGCCCTGCCCTTCACCTGCCCCGCCCTGCGCCGCAGCCCAGCATCCTGCCCTCTCTTGTACCATCCCCTGCCCGTGCTCCCTGAACCACGCATCCCCCCTCTTTTCCAGATTTGTTGTCCTTCCTTCCCACCAACCTGTGCTCCTCTCTCCACCTCTCCTATGCCTCCGCGTCTCCATTTCCAGCCCCACCTCGCCAGTGTTTTGTTTCGCCTCTTTTGCTCGTTTGGGTTCCTCCCACCTGCCCCCCCACCACACACATCCCGGGCCTCCCACACTCTCCTCCCTCTCCCGTTCCAGCCCACCCACTCGGATTTCGGATTGATGGCCAGGGCTATACGGTCCTCACTCCAACTCTGTTTTTTGTATGAGCCTTGCTTTCATCTAACCCGTAAACGACGAAGCGACGTGTCTTAGAGAGGGCTTCAAGACAGTGTCTGGGAGAATCTTATCTAACTGACCCCATCCGGGACTGCCCAGCTAGTGGTGCACAGCCAGCCAGTCCATCCGTGGGCCCAAGTGACCCCATTGGCCGCAGGGCCGAGGCAGTTATACATTGCCCTGTCGCTGTTATCCCGCAGGGGACAACAAAACACACACACAAAAAAACAAGATTTATTGTTGGCGAAACCACAAAATCCGGTGTGCAGGTGGACGGCGGGCAAAGTGCCCTTCCAGCGCCCTCGGGGTGTACAAACAAAACCCAGCCGTCCCACCCGCCCTCCCACCCCACGGGCCTGGGGAAAGTGTGTGCGGGCGGGCAGCGGGCGGCTCCGCGCCTCGAGGGGCTAGGCTGCCCTGTTCCCGGGAGGGCTGGGGCACGCTGGTGGCCTAGCAATGCCCAGTGCGTGACAGTACTGTCCCTCTCCCTCCCTGGGTGCAGGCGGCAGACGGCAGAGGAGCGGGAGGCGGAGCGGCAGCAGGCGAGCCGGCTCATGCTGCAGCTGCAACACGACGCCTTCCAGAAGAGTCTCAACGACTCCATCCAGCCCGACCCGCTCTGTCTGCACAACTCGTCGCTCTTTGCTCTACAGAACCTGCAGCCCTGGGAGGAGGACAGTTCCAAGGTCCCCGCTGTCACCTCGCTGGTGTGAGCCACCAGCGCGCACCGTAGCTACAGATCGCTGCCCCCACCAGGCGGGGCGCCCGGGTCCCCCAGCCGGGCTGGGAAGGAAAGCTGGGCCGAGAGGGGCTGGGCGGCCCGGCTCGCGTGGGCCCTGGGGCGCGCCGCACAGTGCCGGCCGCGGAGGGGGGCTGGGCCCGGGTCCGCGCGACTGCACAATCCGAGCCCCCGCCCCGCGCCCTGTCCCGCCCCAGGCCCGGGCCTGACAAAGAAGCGCCTTACGTTACTCCGCCCCGCGCCCGCACCCCCGGGCTGGGCGCCTGTATTATACTTTGTACTTTTGCCCAAACGTGTAAATAATAAAAGTTTTGGCTTTTTTCTTTAGAAACCGGCCACCTGCTTCCCCTGCGGGGCCGCTGGAGGAGGGGCAGCCGACCCGGCGACTGGGGAAACGCCCGGGGCCGGGGGCACCCTGCGTTTAGGCTGGGTGTACGCCTCTCCTTTTCCGTTCCTTTTATTTAAGCCGTTTTATTTAATAAAAAGTTAGCTATTTCACTTAATGCCGCTTTTATTTCGTTTTCGTTCCTCGAACGCTCAGCGACCCTGGCCCATGCGCCCCACCTTTGGCGATCGCAGCCGGTGTGCGCGGTCGCGTCTAGGTCTGCGAGCTACACCGGCTTCGCCCCGGCCCGGGCCCCGCGGAGGATGCGCCGTGCAGGTCAGTTGCAGCCAGTCGCCTGAAGCCGGCGGGGTGGGAGTGGACCTGGGATCCAGTCCCGCGCTGCTGGGAAAGGAAAGTTCCGTCCTAAGCGAGTTCTGAGTCCGTCGCAGGTCAAATTCATCTAGTGGGTGGAAAAACGAGTAAAGGGGAACTTTTTGCAGCTGGAGAGGAAACGCTGGACGCTCTCATATCCAGCTTTGGCTCTTTACAGAGGCCCGGCGCCACTCGTGGACCGGACTCTAAGGGATCTGGGCGTCCTGCGAGCACAGGGCCTGGGCACAGTACGGGCTTCTAATAGATGGGGTTTTAGCAAGATCCCAGGTGGAGGAGTATGACGTTATACGACGTCACAGCGACCTTCACTACACTACTTCACTATTCCACTTGACAGGAGGGAATGGGGTGCCCCAACTCCCAGAACCCTAAACCTGAGTGTAGCAGCAGCATGGCGTTATCTCCGATTTCTAACGACTGAACTTTGGAAGTTTATAGATTGCAAAATCCAGATTAAAGGGTTCCTTCCAATCATGATAAACATGCATCCTTGTCCCTTGATTTTTCCCCCCTTTATCATTCTTGTGGTCTTTTACAAACATCTCTCCATTCTTTCTCTACCGTACTGTCTGATCTTTCAGTTTGTTTCCTGCTATCCCTACGCTGTTCTGTGTTGTCATGGTTTCTTTTCCTTTATGGTTTCACGCTTTACAATTTGCTCTCTGTTGCCTTTCATTTCTCCGAGCCCAATTCTTTTTCGTAGCCACTTTTCCTCCAGATTCTGCTCAGCCCCTTTTCCCCCACCGCCCGCTTCTCTTTTATCTTTTTGTTGTTGTTGCTACCTTCCTCCTTTCTCAGAATCTCTTCGCCTCCGTTTCAGTCTTTGTCTCTTTTTCCTGTTTTCATTCTTCCCTTCCTCCCTCCTCCAGACTCCGCTCCCCGTTAGCTCCCAGCAGCTAAACACTTTTGGGAGACTGTCCTCCCCCTACCCCAGCAGTCCCACCCCAGCCCACTGACTTTCTCAGAGCCAAGCACCGCCCTGCAGGCTGGGGCACTTGGGAATCTTCGTTGTAAGCGGGGCTGAGGTGTTGACAGCCTTTATGAGGCTGGTAGAAGGAAAGCTTTACTAAGGGGACGTCCCAATCCCAGCTCTTATCCTCACTCGAACCTTCAAGCCCTTCTAACCCTAAATCCGCGCCTCTTAGGACTTAACAGACACGGGTGGGGGGACTAAGGTGACTCAGGCTTCGGGTCTCCTTCCGAGATGTTTTCTTGAAATGCTCTCATTTACTCTGCTGAACAGCTTAAAGAGCGTGGTCAGGAGGTGGAAAAAGTTGGCCCTCTGCCTGGGGAGGAGGCTCTTCTCTGCCAGGCCATCAGCTCATCCCACAGGGCTGTGGCCTCTGTCTGGGTCCTCCAGGATTCACTCTATTGCGCCGTAATAAGGCCTACCGTTTTTGTTTCTCTCAATTATTTGTGTTGTTTTGACAGGGTCAGCCTCGATCCTTAAACCTCTGGGGGCACATGCCTTGTCTTTTTCTTCCTTGCAGGCTCTTCGTCTTGCACAAAAGGGCTCTGGCTAAGAAGCCCGAGAGTTAGGTGTCCTCTCATTCGTTGCCTTATCTAGTTCGAGGCCTCTGAGCCGCTTGCCCCAACCAAACCTTGCTGAATTAGATGACGGGTACCAGTCTGATTGAGTTAGGAGACTAAGCCAGATCTCATGCGTGTGGTCCCGCGGTGAGGCGACCATCTCTTGCCCAGCTCACCCAGAGCAGGGTGGGCTCCCCCGGCGGGGTGGGAGCGATTGCTGAGCCGCAAAGGTGTGTTGTACCTTCCACTCACTACCTGCCAAGTCCCTAAACCTTCCTTTCTGCTATGGTGCGGGGTGAGAGGCGGGATGAGAGGCCGAGGGTGAGCCGGTAAGAGACACTGCTCTCAGTCTCGTGGGCTAGGGTGGGGCCACGACCAGCGTCAGGCAAGCTTAGAGGTTGAGCCGAAGGAACAAGGGCTCCTCCTTAGTGATGCTCCCTCAGCCTTAGGCCGGCCGAGACTCCATCCGCCAACCGATGAGTGCGGCACCGGGCGCAGCGCAGGCGGAGCGGCTGCACAGCGAAAGCCGCCGCCGAGGCTGAACCGTTTGAATCCTCTTGACCCTTCTCATTGGCCTTCTTCGTTGCACCCATTTTACAGATCTGAGGCTGCCTGGCTGGCCGAACCACTGCGTAGGGCAGGATCACCCTGCGCGGGGTTTCGAGGCAGCACCTAGCGCCCACCTGGAAAAGGCATCCAGGGCCAGGGACAAGGCTTCCAGGAGCTAGATTTGATAGCTAGTGCGATGTGGGACTGAGAGACGCTAGGCTACTCCGTCACATCAGAGCCCTGCAGAGGGAGCCAGAAAAACTCCGGGTCAGTCGCCAGTGTCTGCAAGAGAAAAGGCGACTCTGCTGGCGGAGCTTGGTTAGGGTGGGTTTTACACCCTCGAAGTGTGGATGCCCTCCCCAATTTGTTGATGAAAACGCGGAGGCCCAGAGAAGTTCCGAAGTTAGCTCTGACTGGTAGGCGCAACGCCTGGACGTTCTTACCCGGAAGCAACCGCTTTGCCCAGTGCTTGGCAGGAAAGGGTACGGAGCTTAACCTGAGGGTGAGAAGGCGGTCTAGTGCAGTCACTTGAGCAGTGGACAGGGCCTGGAAGTTGAAAGAGCGTCCAGCGTCTCCAGCATCCCTGCCGAGCCTGCCGGGCCATTTTCACCGTGTATGCACAAGAGAGGAAGCCACCCCAGGATAATAGATTCAGCGACCACCCCAAGCCGGGCAGGCAGAGCGTGAGGAAGGCCCCCCCCCAAGAAGGCGACCTCACCCCACTCAGGGACAGGCCGACCTGTTTAGAAGCCACGGAGTGTGCCTTCCCAACTACCATCCACTCTCACGAACTCAGAGAAAGGCAGGCATAGCCTATATTACAGCCATGTCACCCAGAAGAGTCCTGGGAACCTTCTCCCCCACCTCCCCCCCATCCTGGTCTCAGCCTGGGCACAACTAAAGCCGAGGCGGGAGAAGACGAGCATTTAGTGTTTGCGTTTGCATTCGGTAATAGTGAGGTTTTCCGAAGGTCGCGGCGGTTTTCCATGCGCCCCCACTTTTTCAAGCAGTGCTCACTCGGTGACCAAGGTCTCAGCCCGGCGGTACTATCTAGGTTCAGAGTCACACAGAATCCTAGCGGAATCCATCCCCATTCGTACCTTCCATCGAGACACACCCAGGCACAGGGAGGCAGGGTCCTGGGTGGTCCGGCGTGAGTGACTTAGAAGTCTCAGCGCCTTGTTTACTGACTCAGTTAAAAATAGGCCAACACTGTTCAAGAAAAACAACCACAACAATGCCTTACGGTACACTCGTTAATAAATCTATCATAAAAATAAAAGCATTTTAAAATACTTTCCAGATTTAAAATAATCTAATTGAACATCTACTAATGGCATAGGGGCTTAATCAAAGTGTTGCTTGTCGGAGAAAGGGCAGACCCGGAACAGCATCCTCCCTGGCTGGCGACACTGGTGGGCACCTCGGACCTGGACAGGGGCAGGCTTGTCAGTATCCTGACATTACCCATTGCAGTGCCTCAGTGACTGTACCTGCCCCTCACTTCAGCTGAAACGGGTGTTCTCTTATCAGACAGGCTGCCCGGTATGGAAGTACTTATTAAACCCCTCTGGTATGCTCCCAGTCGGTGTGGGGAAGAAGCAGAACGGGAAAAGAAAGAATACGCAGCTGAACAGAATACTCAGCTTAAATTTTTCCTTCCTACCATCCAACCTCCCATCTCTAGCAGTCTTGTGTTCCAGTTCTACCAGTGGGGAGCTGACAGAGAAGGCAAGCTGCCGGAGAAGCTGGCTCCCTTGACTGTCTGGGCTACAGTGACCGCTTTGTGCCCCTCGGCCCCACCACCACCTCTTGATGGCTTTGGAGTCTGAACCAATGCTGTGTCCCTCCCTAGCCAACAGAACCCGGAGCTGGGAAAGCTCCTCCGCGGTGGGTTCGCTAGACAGGTTTGTGCTGATCCACACTCCCGATTTTGAGAAACCAAATCTTCACGTAAAGTGAACGTCGCTGGCTGGCTTTAACAGTTTGCGGATCTCAAGCTCTGTTGCTGGTGTCCTTTGGATGCGCAGAAACTCTTGAGCGCCTGGGACCTGGGTGGACGGCGGCACACTCTTCGCTACCTTTGTCCGCCATTCAGGAGACCCCCACACACACACGCGCACACACACACACACTTTTTGCTTCTGCCAGCAAAGGCCGCAGCAAACAAGAATGCTTAGGCTCCTGGGAAAGACAGCGAGAAGGTGGCCCGCGTGACTCCCTGCGGGCTGGGTTCCCGGGGCAGGAGAAAGGGGTGCTGGTTCCAGACCGCCTGAATATGCTAAGCAGTCGCACGTTCGCAGCTGCCGTTTGGGCACCACAGCTGGGGCACTTTTGTTCCTAGGACAGAGTGAAGCTAAGGAAGATGGGGGTGGGGAAAGCAAAAAGGAAACCCAACCCCAGGAGGACCTGTGAGCCCCCTCCACCCGCAGGGGTGGACTTTATTACCGCCTCCAGTTTCAGTTCGTTTGGGGAGGGGGGGTAAGAGGGGCTTCGAGCAAGGATGGCATAACGCCAGTCCTCAGTCCTGAGAGCCCCTTCAGAATTGCAGCCACCTGTACCCGGGCATGGCAGATCCGAAGGTGGGCTGTTGTGAATGGCCAGCAGTAGCTGCTCTGAGGGCGCCTGCGCGATCTGACAGCGCCTCAGATAGCATAGGAGGTAGGTGCATACATACAACCCCCATTTTGCAGATGAGAAACTGAGGGGCACCACAGCATTTCAGGGCCCCACTGATGCCAGGACAGTAATGGAAGCCAAATAACCCCAGTTCACCAGCTTTACGCTGGAGGGGCCTCAGACCACCTTGTTATTAAAACCGAAGTCTTTGTGTGCCTGCCAAAGGGAATTCTGGCCGCTTTGAATATCATTATCTTTCGGCAGCACAGGATATAAACCAGAAAGTGGATCTGTTTATAAACATTATCCTGGGCTAGCTTTGCTCTGGCCTCCTTAGCCGTTCCCTTTAGAGCCTCTTGAAAGAAGTTGAAGAAGCTGAGCGACCTCTACTCTCTGGTCTTACCCCAGCTAAAACCAGGCTCTAGCGGACCCTTGTGGATGTGGATGTCACGGGTGGAGGCCTCAACCCCATACTCTGCCTTGCAAGTCTCAGGAAGAGTGGTGTGGAATCGGGCAATGAAACATCGGCCCACCACACATACAGGGTTCTGGATTTGGAAGGTCAGTTTCGCTGTCCTAGAGAACAGGCTGTCTTGGTCTGATCGTTGGCCTCTTCGTCTGCAGCCAGGACAACTTAACTGTGACTGTTGTTAACCCACAGGGATTCTCACACAAGGAGACCTTCTGCTTGCTCATACACAGAAGGAAGTAAAGCCAGGGACTCACAGCCAGTTAAAACTGAGTATGTCCAGGGCTAGCACCCTCACTCACTTCAGTCTCCCCAGGAACAGGACCTTTCCAGAATTGTACTGTTGACTGACAGCTGAAAATCCAGATTATTCTGAGAGAATAGGTCCTGGTGCCTCGTGTGCCTTGTTCTTTTTGGTTGCTGTGGGTGCTTAGTAAGGCTTACTAAGCAATTAGAGTAATAGTAAATAGCATTTATAGGTTATCTACTGTGGGTCAGGCAATGGACTAAGCATTTTACTCAAGCACCTTACACATTTTACCCTTAGAGCTAGCCTGGGAACTCAGCTATTCCGTTTTGGAGAATAGGAATGTGAGGTTTAGGGATATTAAAATCTTCCTGGTGTGGAATAGAGTAGGCCGTCCGGCTGCTTTGACTGACTCCAGAGAAGAAAACTAATTTGTGCAAAGCAACTACTGTGTGCTGAGCTCTGGGCTCAAGATCCGTCTGGGTCCTTAAATAAAGGTCTAAAGCCCACTCTTTAGCTTTGCTGTGTGTTTGCCCAGGATCTGATGCTGCATCCAGCAGCGCTCCATCTCTATCCAGCTGCTGACCCTTCCAATCGGTCTCTAAGTCAGCTCTGAAGTCTTCCATCCAGTCAGACACTCTGGTAAGGAGCAACTGCAGTCATGGGGTTGGTCACACCAGAACAAGCACAGTCCTCCACAAGTGTTTCCTGGGCTCTGTCTGAGGGAGGGAGAAGGAAGTGTCTGGAGATGAGACCAGGTCAGGATGGGCAGGGGGCTGCCTAAACTGCACAGTCAGGGTCCTTGCTGCTGCCCTTTCTTGTCCCCTCACCAATTCCTCTCTCCTCTTCCTCCCTCTCTTCTTCCTCACCCCGCTGCTTCCTTTTCTTCTTCCTTTTCTCTTCCTTGCCATTTCCTCTCCTCCTCTTCTCTCTCCTTCCTTTCCCCTCTCCTCCTTTCACCCCTCGCTGCGCTTTCTGGAATCTTCCCCACCCACCTCCATCAGGGGCTTCTTTGATGAGCTCTCCAGGCCTTTTATACAAGTCATGTCCAAAGCAGAGGAAGTTGGCATCTGTGCTGCCCCGATACATCTGAGATTTTTGAGATCAAGTGAGATGGATTGCTTTGTGGGTCCTCAGATTCATCGGGTGGAGGAGCCAAAGGCCTTGAACCTGGAGTTATTAAATCCTGGGGGGCAGGGTCTAGACTGATGTCTTGGATTTCTTTCTTCCACAAAAACCAGTTTCTTCAAACCTGGCTGTGCACTGTTCCAGCCTTTTATTGGAGACTCTGTGATGTTCAGCCAAGTGCTGTGCACTTAGTGGGTGGGTCTTGGAGTCTCGGTGACGTGCCACCCAGAGTGGGAGATCCACCCGGGAGCTGGCTGCCTGCACTTGGTGAGCTGAGGTCAGGGTCAGGGTCTGCAGCTACCCTGCACGTCGGTGGTGTGTATTTCCTGGAAAGGAAGTTGGACCTGTACTGCACGCCGTTTAAAAGCAATTTGTCAGTGGCGACAATTTACAGAAATATATTCCTGTTGCAGCATCTCCCGATTGCCGGGATTTATGGCTTAATCTCTCAGCTTTGAAAGCACACTCGCATGCTCCAGCAAATGGAAAAATGTATGAACAATTTGTTGGCTTCTTTTTTTTATCAAGTTTCCCCAAATATGTAAACTCTGAGAGCGCCTTATTCTTTTTAAATGATCATTCATTTGTCTCCAGACTCTATCTTTTGGCACAATTTATTATTCTCTATTTCAAAAAACTTAAATGCATTTTGCATATTAGCACGTAACTCTTGCTCCTGTCTCCTCAGTTGTGCAAAGGGTTGGATTGCTTTTATAAAGAAAAAAATGGCTAATAAAATTGGCCTCAGCACCATTGCTCTGCAATTCTTATGAACAGTAAAGTGGTACTTACCGTCATTGATGTTAAAAGCTATTTCTAAATTATGGTGCCATTTATTATCTCCAGTGTCCAAAGTAAGTTTAAATGATGCTTATAATTCATGTTTTACCAAATTTCCTTTTCCCCCCGAGGATACCTCTGATTAACTTATGCACATTAAAGCGCTTTTTAAATTCTTCTTTTATTGCCATTATGCTCTGAAAATCTCAGCGATTCTCAAAAATGGGTAATAAACTTGAGATAAAATGCTGCAGTTTTAGATCAATGCTGACATATCACTGTGGTGATTTCTTCAGAGCTAAAGTGATAATGCCTCATATTTACGGGATATATACTAGGTTATTACTACAGTATTACCATTTTGTTCTAAGATGAAATGAGTAATTTGCCAATTTATTAAACAGTTACATTTAAGTATTGCTTAGGACATTACCACCCCAATCTGTTTACTTAGCTTGAAGAGTCACCATTAAGATACCCTGTTTATTTAGGTAAAATTTGTAATCATCATGCCTTCCATTAACCAACTTATTTTTCTGCAAGGCTAATTGTCTGGAAATGAGTTTCTTCTTATTTACTGTGCTACATTCTGCTTAGCTGGCTAAAAATGTCACCCCAGCAAGAAGTGCTAGGGAAATTAATAATACATACAGAGAACAGTTTTAATTAGTATAATACCAAATGTTAATAAAAGATTTATGACGCCTTAAGAAAGTTCTAACAGAAGAGATCTTATCAGCTTCAGGCACTGTTTGTCCAGAGGGTTCTGCAGTGGCTACACCCTCTACCGGAAGTTAGATTTGGGTGATTTCCCCCATTCTGTGAGAACTCCTGGAAGCACAGGCTAGAGATGGGCAGCTCCCCTTAAAAGGACATTTGCAGAGATCTGAATGGGGAGCACGTGCCAGGGGAGGAGGCCTCAGGGTCTGGAAGTGGGGTGCCAATGGTAGCTAGTCTTCTGCAGGGAGAGGAACCACCCAGGCCAGCTGAATGACTTTCTGGGCACTTCCTGGGGCACCAGAACTTTGAGATAGAAGCCCAGGCTATTGCTAGTTCAAAAGCCACAGAAAGCTGGGTAGATGGGCACATGGGTAATGGGTGAGTAATGGCTCTTGAGCTGTTGTCTGCACACATACACACATAGGTACACACACACACACACACACACACACACACACACACTGTTTTCCTCCCAAAGCATGGACAGTGTTTTTCCTCCTCTGGCAGCAGGAGTCAAATCCAGAAAGGTCAGTCCCAGAGCTAAGGTTGTAATCAGGGTAGTGAAAAGGGTTTGAACCAGGTGTGTGAGCCACCTGAGATGCAGCCTTGCCACCTAGCTGGCTGGCTGGCTGCAAGCCTTCTGCATCATTCTACCAAATGAGGGTCCAGATGGGGACACTGAGTCAAGTCATTGGTTCTTCGTATAGGATGGGCTGACAGTTCCCTAGCCTTTAGCTGTGTCGTTTCTTCATGCCCATGCCTTTCTTGCTGTGGAGTGATCTGAGAAGTACAGGGGCCTTTCTTGCCTTTATTAGATCAGTACGTGGCACTTAGTAGGCAGTTTTAGAAGGTTTTAAAGGAGGTGGTGGTGGTGCGTGCCTTTAATCCCAATACTCAGACAGCAGAGACAGGCGGATCTCTGTGAGTTCAAGGCCAGCCTGGTCTACAGAACAAGTTCCAGGACAGCTAGGGCTGTTACACAGAGAAACCCTGTCTTGGGGGAAAAAAAAGGGGGGGGAAACAAAAGGAAAAAATGAATGGGTGCAGCTTTGCAGTAGCTGGAACTGGGGGCCAGCACAACACACACCCCAGTGGGTGGGGTATAAGAGCTTATTTATTACTGTTGCTGGTTTCCAGCCCCCAAGGACCAGGTCTCAGGAGCAGTGGGAGTCCTTCCTACAGCGAGCTGTTTCTTTTTTAGCACACATAATAAAATCTGACCAAGCCACCGACTTTCCTAAAATTCTCTCCAATTCAAGAAACTCCATCTCAGGAGGCCCTTGCGGGCTAATGCCTCTTTTATCCACCTCTTGATTAAAAAGAAACAACAAAGCCAACAAAAGCTCTTGGAAAGAAGTCTTCCAGGTGATGCGACAAAACAACTCGGATCACTTCTAGGAACAGATGCACAATGGGGGCTGGGGCGATGGCTCAGCAGTTAAGAGCACTGACTGCTCCTTCAGAGGTCATGAGTTGAATTCCCAGCAGCTACGTGGTGGCTCACAATCATTTGTAATGATATCTGGCATGCAGGCAAGCATGCTGGCGGAACATTCTATACATAACAAATAAATCTTTAAAAAGAAAGAAAGAGGACTGGAGAGATGGCTCAGTGGTTAAGAGCATTGCCTGCTCTTCTAAAGGTCCTGAGTTCAATTCCCGGCAACCACATGGTGGCTCACAACCATTTGTAATGAGGTCTGGTGCCCTCTTCTGGCCTGCAGACATACACACAGACAGAATATTGTATACATAATAAATAGAAAGAAAGAAAGAAAGAAAGAAAGAAAGAAAAGAAGAGAAAAGAAAAGAAAAAGAAGCCACCCTGAGGAGGGCACAGGAGGCTCTCCTCTAGCACCCTGCTTTTCAGGAATAAAAAAACAAACTATAGGAGGCTGGAGAGATGACTCAGTAGTTAAGAGCACTTGCTGCTCTTTCAGAGGTCCTGAGTTCAATTTCCAGAAACCTCAAGGTAGCTCACAGCCATCTATAGTGGAATCCGACGCCCTCTTCTGGCATAAAGGTGTACATGCAGATGAAACATTCACATATAGAAAATAAATTTTTTAAAAATACTGTGGCCTGTCCTCAGCAATGGAAAGGAACATAGTACTGAGACGGGCCACAGCATGAAACGACCTTGAAATCATGACGTCGTTTGAAAGAAGGCACACATAGACGGATCCATATGGGCCTGGCAGTACTGGCGCACGCCTTAATCCCAGCATTTAGGAAGCAAAGGAAGGCAGATCTCTGTGAGTTTGAGCCCAGCCTGGTCTACAGAGCAAGTTCCAGGACAGGTCCCAAAGCTACAGAGACAAAACCTGTCTCGAAGAAAAGAAAAAAAGTGCATATGGTATGATATCACTTGTGTGAAATGTCCAGAAGAGGTAGATACATAGATGCAGATGGGGGAGTAACATTAACACAGAGAAAGGAGACGGGGAAAGGGGAATAATTACCTAACGGGGAGAGGCTCTTTTAGGTGATGAAGGTGGTGAAACTTGATACCAGCAATGGCTGCATAGCGTTACCAAGGCATGAACTGAAACATGTGTTGATTTATTAGTCCTAACCCTCCTACCTCAGCTTCCTGACTGCTGGGATTACAGGCAAGCACCTGGCCCAATGTGACATGAATTTCACCTCATTTTAAAAAACAAAGCACTGCTTAGGAACACCGGTGTCCAAAGTTACAAATTCCTACAGGCTCATCTTAGCAATGATGGCAAGAATGGGAAACCGGAGGGCTGGAGAGATGGCTCAGTGGTTAAGAGCATTGCCTGCTCTTTCAAAGGTCCTGAGTTCAGTTCCCGGCAACCACATGGTGGCTCACAACCATCTCTAATGATGTCTGGTGCCCTCTTCTGGCCTGCAGGCATACACACAGACAGACTATTGTATACATAATAAATAAATAAATACATATATATATACATAAGAATGGAAAACCGGAAGTACCCATATGCCCATCAATTTGAGGTGAGTCATTCAGAATCAGTCCTTCCAAGTCAGCTATTAAAACACTGGGAAAATGGACAGATGCACTAGACAGCGGAATGGTTTATTTACAAAACAGCATGCATGTTAAATACCATTAAAATGTACACACACTAGCTGAGTGGTGGTGGTGGCGCACACCTTTAATCCCAGCACTCGGGAGGCAGAGGCAGGTCGATCTCTGTGAGTTTAAGGCCAGCCTGGTCTACAAAGAGAGTGTTTCCAGGTCAGTTAGGGCTATACAGAGAAACCCTGTCTCAAATACACACACACACACACACACAGACACACACACAAATTGGAGAGATAGCTCAGGAGTTAAGAGCACTGACCACTCTTCCAGAGTACGCGGGTTTCATTCCCAGTATCCACATGGTAGCTCACAACTGTCTGTAACTCCAGTTCTAAGGGACCTGACACCCATGGCAAAACACCAGGGCACATAAAATGATAATAATAATCATAATCACACACATAGAGGTGCTCTGCGGGGCAAATGAGGACACACAGACCAAATCCCACAAGGAACACTGGGACAGGAGACACTCACTCCGTGAACTGGGAAAGAGTTGGGGACACTTTGAAAGCACAGGAATATATTTTTGGAGTAAATCTTCAAAGAATGTCTTTAATATTTTTAGTTATATTTATGTGCCCTGTGTCTGTGTGTGAATATATAAACAGGAGTGCTGGTACCCAATCCCTCTGGGGCTGAAGCGAAAGGCGGCTGTGAGTCACTCCGCGGGCGTGTTGAGGACCGAACCTGGGACCGACCTCTGCAGGAGCAGTACATGCTCTTAGCCACCAAGCCATTTCTCCTGCCTGGTGTGAATGAATTCTCATTAAGTCATGAGTTACAATAACGTGCAAGATGCAGATAGGTAATAAAGACAAAAGAGACACCATCCTGCCACTGAATGGTGCAGCTTTGTGTAATTCCTGGCTTTGCTATTGTTGCTTTCTGGGCAGAGACAAGGGCCTGGTGCATGTTAGGCAATCACTCAGCGTGAACTTTTTCCTAGCCATGTTGGATATTTTGGACACCAAGGTTTGTTGTGTGATGTTTTACTCTTTTGACTTTTGGGGGGGTCCCATCACTCAGCTCCCAATAAATCACACACAGAGGCTTATTCTTAGTTATGAATGCCTGGCCTTAGCTTGGCTTGTTTCTGACCAACTTGTCTTACCTTAAATTATCCTCTCTATTGTTTTGCCTCTCTGTTTCTATCTACCTCTCTTTACCTCTTTCTTCATGACTTGCTGTGTAGTTGGGTGGGTGGCTCCTGGTGTCCTCCTCTGCTTGTTCTCTTGTTCCTCTTCTTCCTCGTTTCTCCTTCTATTTATCCTCTCTACCTGCCTGCCCCTCCTATCCTTGCTCCTGACTCGCTATTGGCCATTGAACTCTTTATTAGACCATCCGATGTTTCAGACAGGCAAAGAATCAGAGCTTCACAGGGTTAAACAAATGTAACATAACCAAAAGCAACACATCTTAAAATAATATTCCCCAACAAAGGTTTGGAGTTTTTTTTCTTTATTATTACTATTACTACTACTACTACTACTAATAATAATAATAATAATAATAATAATAATAATAATTTTAAAAAGAAAATAGACAACTAAAGACAGAGTCAGGCCTTCCTGCGTCACCCTGCTGTGTCTTTTTTTTTTAAGATTTATTTATTTATTATGTATACATCATTCTGCCTCCATCTATGCCCGCATGCCAGAGGAGGGCGCCAGATCTCATTATAGATGGTTGTGAGCCACCATGTGATTGCTGGGAATTGAACTCAGGACCTCTGGAAGAGCAGTCAGTGCTCTTAACCGCTGAGCCATCTCTCCAGCACCCCCTGCTGTGTCTTATGTTGGTTGAAGGCTTGAGATCAAGAGCTTGGGACCCAACCACGGAGCTGTTTTTGTTTTTGTTTTTGTTTTGTTTTTAAAATTTTTATGATTTATTTATCTTTTATTTTATGTGCATTGGTATGAAAGTGTCAGATCCCCTGGAACTGGATTTTCAGACAGTTGTGAGCTGCCATGTGGGTGCTGGGAATTGAACCTGGGTCCTCTGGAAGAGCAGTCAGTGCTCTTAACCACTGAGCCATCTCTCCAACCCCAACCATGGAGTTTTTAAATGAACCACACTTGCCTGCGATTTTCAGAACATGGATTAGAGACTCAGAAGAGGAAATGCTCCTGAGTGAGTGGCTGTGACACTGAGCACAGTATGAGAGAGGACTCAGCCAAGCACCCAAGCTGAGCGCCTGGGGAAGCGATTGTCTCCCTGTGGAAGGTGCTTTTGCCCTGAATGATTGTCAGGATTTCCTGTCTTCATCTTGCCTTGCCTACGTCTACAGTGGCTGAAATCCAGGAAGGGGACCAATTACTTGAATTGAATGTTCTTTCAGGCCCCTAACACCAACATCTATGGTTTTGTAGCTAGTTTTTCTATGGCTTGTTCTCAAACATAGCCAGCATTTTCATCTCTGCCATTCTTTAAGTGACAGGATTCTTAGACACTAAAGGAACAGAATCAATGGGCGGTGTGGGCCCATTGATTCTTTTTTGTGCTTGTATGTTTCAGATATGTGTACTGTGCATATCTGTGCACATATACCATGATGGCCTCATGTCAAAACACTCAAGGCAGAAGAGAGCCAATGTTTCCCTTCTGTTTTCAATGTATTATTTTCTCTTGGATCTAAATAATTAATAAGGAGGCCCTTTGCCATAATTAAAATGGATGTCCCTACATGTCAACACCAATAGCTTTTCCAGTTAATGAACGCATTCCGACCCCTGTTAAGTATGGCTGCTCCTCAGCCTTGATGGCCACACTGCAGAGAGTGCTGGGGGATTGCAGTGGCCTGAGAGAGAAGCCAGATGAGCTCCGTGGAGAGAAAGCAGAAGCCTGAGAGCTGACTCCAGCTTTGACCAGATGGTGAGCCAGGCACAAAAAGGCCTTGTAGGGGTAGGCAGTTTGTGGGCTATGTTTGCCTTCCAGGGTCCTCTTTCTCCTCCAGAACCTGCAGTGAACCCTCTCCCTGAAAGGGGAAGGGGCAGAATCTGGACCCTTCTAGGTAGAGCTAGCCAGTTATAAATAACAAAGTCAGCCTGGCAGTAGTGGCACACATCTTTTAGAACAGCACTCAGGAGGCAGAGGCAGGTGGATCGCTGTGCTGTGACTTTGAGGCCAGCCTGGTCTTCAGAGTAATTTCAAGGACAGCTAGGAACCCTGTCTGATAAAACCAATAACTATATATATCAAACGCTCAGATTGCTCAGAATCAAAACACACTTCTACTAGTCTGTGATCATAAAAAACAGCCCTGCTTGAGGTCAGGGCTTTAATTCAGCGGTAGAGAACTTACCTCCAGTGCACAAGGGTCTGGTTCCATCCCCAGCCCCACGGGTGAAGGATAGGGGAACCCCATGTTCACTGCAACACACTTCCCAGGAAGCAACTTAAACATTCATGAATGGAGGCATGGTGGAGGAAATCTAGTAGACAGAGATTGTGGAATCCTGTGAGTCTTGAAGAAGAAGGCTGTCCTGTCACTTGTGAGGGCATGGGTGCACCTGAAGGGTATTGTGTTAAGTGACTAAGCCAGACCCAGGGAGACAGATGCTGGGCAGTGTTGGTTGAACTCATGGAGATAGAGTGGACTGGTGGGTACCACAGCTGGGCATGGGGAATGGGTGCATCCTGTCAGTAAAACAGCCTGGAGACCTGAGCACTAAGCGCACAGCAGGATGGCGGCTGTTGAGTTACTATGTTTACATTTCAAAATTGTGAAGAAGGGAATTTTCGGGCGTTTGGTAGCTGAGGTGATAGGCATGTAAATTCATGGTTATCATGTATGCGCATATTAAAATGGCGACTGTACCCCATAAATACACATAATTGTTATATTTCAGTTAGAATATTTGAGAGGACTGGAAATGTAGTGATAGAGGACTTACCTAGCACCCATAAAACCTTAGGTTATGGGGTCAGGGGAAGGACACAGTGGGGCTGGAGAGATGGCTCAGCCATAAACAGCACTTGCTGCTATCACAGAGAACTCAAGTTCAGTTCCTAGCACATGGCAACTCACAGCCATGTGTAACTCCAGATCCGGGCGATCCCATTCCCTCTTCTGATCTTTGCAGGTACCAGGTATACACATGGTACACACACTTGCACACATGGAGGGAAAACACTCACACACACATTGTAGTAGTCTGAATGAGAATGACCTCACATGCTTATATATTAGAACACTTGGTCCCCAGTTGGTGGAACTATTAGGAAAGGGTGAGGAAGTGTGGCCTTTATTGGAGGAGGTGTGGCCTTGTTGGAGGGGGCGTGGTCTTGTTGGAGGAGGCATGTCCCTAGGGGTGAGCTTCGAGGTTTCAAAAGCCCACAGTTGTGAGTTAGCTCTCTTGGCCTTGGGTTTGGGGATCAGAATGTAAGCGCTCAGCTTTTGCTCCAGTGCCATGATGCCTGTCTGCTGCCATGCTCCAGTCATGGTGGCCAGGGACTCACCTTCTGAATCTGTAAGCCCCATAAACTGTTTCCTCTGTAAGACCTTGGTCATGGTGTCTTGTAACGGTGGTGAAAAAGTTACTAAGACAGACGTAAATTAAAACAAGCAAATCCTTAAAAAGAAAAAAATGCACACACAGACGCACGCACACACACACACACACACACACACACACACACACACACACACCTCTGCCCTGGAGAACTTGCAGTACATCCTGGCAGATAGATGTTGATCAAGAGAACAGAATGTTCAGGGACTGGGCGCGAAGGGAAAAGATGGACAAGGAAGTTTACAGGCCAACTATGCTGGTGCCCTGGAATGGAAAGAGAGACAGGAAGTTGGAGTGGGGCAGAAACTGGGCCAGAGGGCCATGGTCAGTGGGGAGGAGGGAGCCCTCAGCAAGGGCTGATTCCTCAGTCTAGGAGCTAGGAGGGCTTCTTGTGTGCAATCCTGGTGACTGGTGAATTTTGCCGGGGAAGGGGGAATGGTGGAGGGGGAGCCGTTCAGGACATAGTATCTCTGTAGCTTTGGAGCCTGTCCTGGAACTCGCTCTGCAAACCAGGCTGGCCTCAAACTCAGAGAACAATCCGGCTGTCTTCCAAGTATAAGGATTAAAGGAGCGTACCACCACCACCACCACCGCCTGGCTGGAACATTGTTCTTTTAAAAAAACCGTTTATGGAGTGGGGAAGATGGCTCTGCCAGCGGCTAAAAGGCATTGCCACTGTTCTTCCAGAAGACCTGAGTAGTTAGTTCCAGCACATCAGGTGACTTACAAGCATCTGTTAAGTCCCAGCTTCAGGGGACCCACGGCCCTCTTTCGGCCACCGTTGGAACCAAACACAGCTACTCATACCCACATTCAGACACACTAACATAATTAAATATAAAAAGCAAACTCTAAAAATATTTACGTTGCCAGACGGTGGTGGTACATGCCCTTAGTCCCAGAACTTGGGAGGTAGAGGCAGACGGGTCTCAGTGAGTTCAAGGCCAGCCTTGTCTTCAAAGCAAGTTCCAGGACAGCTAGGACTGTTACACATAGAAATCCTGTCTTGAAACAAACAAACAAGAACAAACAAAAACTACTTTAAAATTTTACATTTGCTTTTAATCCCAGCACTCAGGAGGCAGAGGCAGGTGGATCTCTGAGTTTGAAGTCAGCCTAGTCTACAGAGGGAATTCCAGGACAACCAGGGTTACACAGAGAAATCTTGTCTAGAAAAGCCACACATACACACACACACACACAATTCTAGTGTCTAATGCTTTGAGGAAAAACTCAAAGATGGCTTACTCCCACAAAAGGGAAGGAGGTGGGAGTGGAGAAGGGGTGGGAGTGGGTGGAATAGGGAACCAATTCCCTATTTTCTGGAGGAGCCTAGTGGTACCGTAGCAGGGTAGAAGATCTAAGATGAAAGTAGCTAGCTGTCTCGGGCAATGCTTTTGCTTGGCTTAGCTTTTGGTTTCATCACAGAATTTTATTATGCAGCCCATGTTGGTCTAGAACTTGTGATTGCCAGTCATCTTGTCTCCAACCTCCTGAGTGCTAGGATTACAGATGTATACCTCTAGGCCTAGCTCAAAAAAAAAAAGAAAAAAATAACTGCTTCGAGTCAGCAGGAGGCTACAAGTGTTTTGCCTCAAAAGAGAAGCTGTAATTAAGGGGGAAACCCCACGGGCTGTACCTCCAAAGTTGTGTGTAATATATGGCCTATTTGCAAAATATTGCAAAAGAAATCTGGCAGATTGTTGGATGCCCAAGCCCTGGAGCTACCCCGCCAACACCACCACACACGCATACAAGCTGGGTCTCAGTAGGGCTCTTCCCCTCCTCAGTGCACACTGTGAAGTATTGAGAAGGCTGAAACCTAATCCACTATGGGTGGCTTTTAGAAGGGAGGATCTGGGAGGCAATTAGGGTTAGATAAGGCCAGGCAGGGAGACCCATTGATTCATACTGTCCTTTATGAGGGAGCCTAGAAGACACACGGGCACTCTAGTGCTGTCTTTTTCCCTGGGATGCCCTGTGCCACTTGGTACTCTGCTGGTAAGAAGGTCAAGACCAGATATCCCCCACCCCCCCGCATCCCGCTACCCTCACCACACACCTTGAACTAGACCTGTGAGCCGGTTGGGAGCTTTCGAAGTAACTCTACAGGTAAGGTCAGGTCTGGTCAGGTCGGTGGTAAGGCCCAGGCCGGCCTCCTGTCTCCCTGGGCCTGGGGTGCATGGATGAATCCTACCTGGGCCACACTAAAGAGCTGACTCAGCCTCCAAAGCAGCATGAGCCAGGAGATGTTTGCTTGCAAGACGGAGCACACAAGCCTGTATCCTGGGTCTGCGCTGAGGGTGCTGTCTGGAGGAATCACTTGTAGGGTGCCGATCCTTTACTTTCATCACTGTAGCGTTAGTTTAGGATGCTGGACAGCCCTCTCAATCCTCCTCCCTCCCCTATCCTGACTTCTTGCTCTCACTGGGGCCTCCTTCGCCCCCCTAGGATCCAGAGCTTCTGGTGGTGTTCCCCCACTTCTCTAGAGCCTACCCTTGGCGATCGGAGCCCCACCTCCTTTGCCCAAACACAGCGGACTGGGAGCTCCAGGGCTTTAGGAGCCGGCTGCTGCTCTTCGCCCTCTACCAAGTTAGGCGGAGAACTGGAGGATTAAATCCCACTGCCTGGCCCGGGTGGCAGGCTGTCTAGAAGCCCGCAGGAGGTTCGCGACCCAGCCGCCCCTCCACAAGGCGCTGGTCCGGGTGCCTGGCTCCCGCTTAGCAAAGGCCGATCATAGCGCTTGCACCCGGAGTTCTCTGACCCATCATATGCAGTTTAGCCACACCGAGTCAAGAGCTTGCCGTGTAGTAAGCTCTGAGGCCTCGCTCAAAATTCTGCGTGCACAAGCTCTGTGTACTGCGCTGCCCAAACAGCACATCTGCTCTCCGTGTGGTGAAGCGACAAGCTGTGGGCAAGAACGTCTTGACAATCCTCCTTTCCGCGTGTTCCTCTCGTGACGGAAGTCTCAGGCTTGTCATTTTTAATGATTCCCTGGCATTCCCTTGCTGGTTCCGCCCTGTGTGCAAGGCCAGCTCTGTGACTGCCCCCAGTGTTCAGAGACCTGTTATCATCTTGAAATCCCTAAAGGAGCAAGGGATTTCACTCTTCCATATCGCAGTGGATGCTCCCTGGCATCAAGTCCAGAGGACCCTGGCTGTAAGCATTATAAATGGAGCAGGGACAACAATCGAGAAAGGGATAAACAAAGATAACACAGCAATAACAAAAGATTACATACTGTATTGGCAAGAGGGACCAAAGCAGACACCCTCAGATACTGTTGACAGTACAGTTAATTGTTCAGCCTTCTGTAGTGCAATTCAACAGCGTCTTTCTTGATTAAAAAGCGTTCATTCTCTTTTAATGATTCCACACTCAAGTTTTTAGTGAATAAGTGCAGTTCTCTGCTTATTCAAGGAAGTGTGTACAAGGTAACTCATTACAGCAGCATTTAAAAAAGCAATTGATTATCATCGGCCTAAATGAATCTCAATAGGGACTCGTTTAATAACACAGATTACCTGTGTCATGAAATCCTTTGTTAACTATTTAAGAAAGGGTCTGATAGGAATGATCTCTAGGTCTGTGGCAAAGGGGAAAGCCAGGTACCGAATGGCACATTTACATAAAAAGGTCTCCGTGCATAGATAATGCTCAGACCAACTGGGGTGGGGCTGGGGTGAATAAAGACCTGAACCAAGAACTGGTATACTAACTGACTGATCTATTGAGGACAACAGATTTTTCACTATAGTAGCTATTAGGTTTGGTTTGGTTTGGTTGAGTCAAATCACAACCAAATCTTTTTTTTTTTTTTTTTTTTTTTCGAGACAGGGTTTCTCTGTGGCTTTGGAGCCTGTCCTGGAACTAGCTCTTGTAGACCAGGCTGGCCTCGAACTCACAGAGATCCACCGGCCTCTGTCTCCCAAGTACTGGGATTAAAGGTGTGTGCCACTACCACCCCCTGACAACCAAATCTTTTTAATGGCTGAGCCATATTTGCAACCTGATAGCTACCCTTTAAAAAAAAAAAATATCTATGAACTGACTGGGCATGGTGGTTTCAGTCAGTCTTTGATCCCAGCATATGGGAGGCAGAGCCAAATGGATCTCTGTGAATCTTTGTGAGTGCAAGGCCAGCCTGGTCTATGTAGTAAGTTCCAGGACAGCTAGGGTTAGGTAGAGAGATCTGTCTCAAGAAAGAAAAAAATGTCATTTATTTATGTGCATGGGGGTATATCTGTGTGTGTGCACATATGTGAAGATAATCCAAGAGTCCTGAAAGGGTGTCAGAGCCCCAAGAGTTACAAGTAGCTGTGAACTATCTGGGTGCTAGGACCTGAACTGTCCCCTGCAAGCATAGCAAGGACGGTTAACCAAGGAGCCATCTTTCCAGGCCAGTAGCCACTCTTTTTCCAGCATTTCAGTTATTTATAATCACCCATGGTTCAAAATATTAAAGGGGGCGGGGTAGGAGGCTGAAGAAAGAAATGGCTTGGTGGTTAAGAGCACTGGTTGCTCTTCCAGAGTATGAGGGTTCAATTCCCATCACCCACATGGCAGCTCACACATGTCTGTAACTCCAATTCCAGACTTCTGGCACACGCAGGCAAAACACCAATGAACATAAAATAAAGAAAATAAATTATTCAAAAAAAACAAAAAAGCTGGGCGGTCGTGGCACACCTTTAATCCCAGCACTCAAGAAGCAGGGAGGTAGATGGATCTCTATGAGTTCGAAGGCCAGCTTTGTCTACAGAATGAGTTCTAGGACAACCAGAGAAATCAGATACACAGAGAAATCCTGTCTTGAAAAAACAATTATTAATTATTGTTCTTTAAAAAGCCAGATGTGGGGCTGGAGAGATGGCTCAGAGGGTAAGAGCATTGTCTGCTCTTCCAAAGGTCCTGAGTTCAATTCCCAGCAACCATATGGTGGCTCACAGCCATCTGTAATGAAGTCTGGTGCCCTCTTCTGGCCTGAAGGAATGTGCTGTATACATAATAAATAAATAAATATTAAAAAAAAAAGGCAGATGTGTTCCCTGGCAGGCTTGCAGAGCAGCCGCTAGTCCAACAAGGATGGCTGTGGGTCCCTGCAAGATCTCCAGGGTGGCAGCGCCATGCGGCGGGTGAGTCACACGGGCCGGTACAGCGAATAAAAGGCTCACAGGACATAGTATTACTTAAAGAAGAGGGAGACATTTATTACTTAAAGAAGAGGGAAACAGAGAGACATGGAGAGAAACATAGGAAGAGACAGAGACACGTGTGTACACGCCAAGAGAAGGGGGACATAAGAGAAAAGAGTTAAGATGGCAGCGAGGGAGGTCAGAAGTGGCTGGGAGTGGGCGTGGTTAGTTCTTAAAGGGACCAGACCCAAAGGAATAACATTAATTATATTAACTAATATATTATTAAATGGAAATTTCTAAAAAACATTTCATAACTTGTTTTTTTTTTTTTTTCTGCTTTTGGTTTTTCCAGACAGGGTTTTTTTGTGTGGGCTTGACTTTCCTAGAACTCACTCCGTAGACCAGGCTGGCCTTGAACTCACAAAGATCCTCCTGCCTCTGCCTCCTGAGTGCTGGGTTTAAAGACGTGCGCCATCACCGCCTGCACATTACATAACTTTTAAGCTGTGCACCTTTCTAAGCATGTCATCTCATCGCCTCACTCTTAAAACGGAATCTTTACTTGCAGCGTGTCCAAGCTGCCTATGCTCCTTGGCGGCCATCTTTGTTGTTGAGTATGAGTAAGTCTGTTTGATTTGGCGACGACCTCAAAGCACAAGGGTGGCGATGCCAAGGTGGCTCCACGCGTGAAACGTGGAAAGACAGGGCACTGGGTGAAGATGATACAAAAACTTAAGTTTGAGAGTTCAGTGCTGCCCAAGGTTTGGGACATGAGCTGGTAGGACTCAGTTCTGGAGTGTGTATCACCACAGACAGTGGAGACTTCTCTATCCACACCCCTCCTAGACGTTCAGATTCCGTTTTATCTTCCTCTGTGTGCTTTTCATCAACCCCAAACACTTAATATGTAAAGATGTAGAAGTAAAAGAGGAAAAAAAAACCATGCAAACAGACTATCAGGAAAGCGAGGCTTCCCAAACAGCACTGCTGGGAACTCAGGCTTTGGTTGTGGAGTTACTAAGACTCAAGGGCAGCCTGAACTCATTTTTGGATTGCCATGATGATAAATCGACATTCCCTCTGGGGTTACCATAAGGTCACAAGGGTTGATTCTTGTTCAATTCAGAGCAAGAGGGAAACCTCTTATTGAGTCCACGTGTTCTCTGTGTTTTGAAAACAAGAGCATAAAGTGGCTGTCCCACACCCCCCCTACCCCACCAGCAGGCAAGAAACCCAGAGACAAACTCAAGCATAATTACTGGTTAGCCATGTCACCTGTATGGTGTAGGATTTGTCTGTTCCCTGGATTCAGTTTTCCGATTCTGGTACATGTTCTTTGTCCTGGCTTCCCTATTCTTATTTTACATTAGATTGATTTTGCTGTGCATGAGCTAAGATAACATTCAGGATTTTCCATGGACTTATTTTCTTCCTTGCATTTCCTTGTCTCTGCCCCCAATCCCCCCCCCATTCTCCCTCAGACAGCAAGACCAGGTGGCCTTGCCTCGGGGAAGGGGTGTCACTGTAGAAGGATGAGAAAAATCTCATGCATTTCAAAGCCCCAGCCCCAGGGGTGAGGGGCTAGAACAGCAGCTTTGAAAGAAGAGGTTCAGTCAGGCTTGAGGGGGAAGGGGAGAAAGGAAGTGGGAAGCTAGGCAAGTGCGGAAACCTAAAGCTGGTGGAACGTAGTTAGCCCAAAGCACCTGACACCAACTCTCAGAGTTCCCTGTACCATGGGTGACCCAGATGACTGCTCTGAGTCAAGGAAGAGCAGCAGGAATGGCTCAGAGCCTTGTGGTTGACAATGAGGACCAGCCAGCATCCTTTGTCTGTGGTCCAGGGCTGAGGTGATACAGGCAGTCATCACCAGATGCCAGCCATCATAGACAGTGGTGAGAACAAGTGTCTCAGGCCTAGAACTTTGATCAACCCTAAAAATCCAGCGCTCAATCCAGATGAACAAACTACCATGCTAACCAGAGGAATTGAGATGCCCTGTATAGAAATACAGATTTGATAAACCCCAAGTGTTTCTAGAGCAAAACCCTCAGTGGAGTGGAATGGACCAGAATGTAGAATTAGATCAAACAAAGAGCCTTATCCTGAAAGGGATCATTTCTGGACCCTTCTGCAAAAGGATGCTCCAAGACAGCTTGTCCCCTGGGGAGCCACGTTACTGGGCTCTGTGCTGTGGATAGCTTCTCCATACTGGAGACAGCTAGAACGGGCGCTTTCTGTCTCAGCCAGAGGGATCTGGTCCCGCACAGGGTGAGGCTTCATGATGCAGGCAAGAAGCAGCGCAAGGAGGAAGCTCTTTGGACTAGTGTCGCCATCCATAAATGTTGTTTGGAGTAACAGGTGACGGACTGGTCTGGAAGCTTCTGCTAGCTGGGCTCCAGAGCTTTCTGTCACCGAAGGAGATTGCTTTTGTCATCTGCCCCGGGTTGTCTTATCAGTCTGACCGTTTCTTTACCTGTCTTTCAAATGAGCATAAGAATAATTTCTTCGTGGGGGACTGGCGCTGAACAGATGTTCGCGAAACCCCCTCAGGATCGCCATGACAGGTCCCTCAGTAGGAATGAGATTGTGGTTATGTAATAATTTCTCCTTCTAGTTTTGATTAAAAAATGATACATGCGCATCTATGTGCACAAATGTGTCAGTGCTAATGGGGACATGCGCACTGGAACCGGGTGCGTACATACGGAGAAGGACGGTGTCCCCAGAGCAACATCTCAGAACAATCACCTCACAGCAGGAAAAATGGTCGGGAGGAATCATCCTTTTAAGAAGCTGAGACGTTTGTGACCTATGGGTGACAGAGACCTGTGGCCAGGACAATCAGAGGCCACTGAGCCGCACGGAACCCTTGAGCATGGTCATACAGCAGTCTCTAGTGCCCTCTGCCGTAATTCGGGAAACAAACGCTTCTTCAGGGAGCGGTAAACAGTGCTGCGGGGAAGGAAAGCGAATCGTGCTCTCTCCTCACAAGTTTCTACCTGGCTTGTTTCACTTACCATAATATCCTCCTCGACAGCACAGCAGGGTGACTACAATTTACAACTTATTGATTTTATAAAGAACAACAGGGAAGTGTTTGATGGCTCCCGGTGCAAGGAGGGGACAGAAATGCCAAAGACCGTCATTGCAAGCTGTGTGGGGGCATTGGATTATTCATTGAACTATGTTTTGTATATGTGAAATTACTATATGTCAATTTAGAAGTGTCTCCACGTTGACTTGATCTTGCCTTACTAATGTTTTCCGTTCTGTGTGTCCGGGGCCATTTCTCTTGTCATCACGGGGATGGAAGCCAACAGGAAATGGATCAAATACTAGCATGGACAAGGTTGGGGTCTTCTGGCGACATCTAAAAAGGAAACCAGGGTCATTTTATGTAATTCCACGCTACTGCGTTCTAGGGTTCCCTTCTAACATTTCTTTCCTTTTCATTCCTTTGCTCATCAAGCAGCAGAACGTTAGCATTTGGACCTACGTGGAGTCAGCCTCCTTAGCTGGCTTGGTCCCTCTGCCTGTGACTTCCTGTCACACCTGGGTATGGCTCAGAGATGGAGTGCTCATTTAGTCTGTAAGTGAAAAGGATATTTGCCCATTAATTTCAACTCTGGCACTCCAAGCTCCATATAAGGCAGAGTTAATATAATCTCACTTCAGATGACACTCGGAGGAACGGGAAGACAATTTGTGGGGGGAAAGGAATAAGAGGCAGCGCACATTTACCAGGAATGTTAATATTTACTCCTGCGCGCTTGGTATCTGGGAGACGGCATAGTCACTAAGTGGGGATTACATCTTCAATTAAGTAGTGGTAGCTGGGGACCCGGTGATGTTTCACAGAGGGAAACTGCCGAAATCATACTTTAAGGAGAATAATTTTTTTAAAAGCTACAAAAAAATTGAAAGAGAAGCCCTAGGGAAAAAAATAGAGGGAACATTTCTGTTTAGGGAATCCTAATATTTTGGCTGAACACATTATGTAAAATTAAATACTATTTTAAACCAAGGAGATATGATATCTAATTAAGTTTTTGTGGTTGATGAGCTGAGAGAGGATTGTGAACGTTACATTCATTGAACTGCAAGAAGTAGAAAAATTAAATAACACAGTCCTGTAGCGACTTCAGCCAGACATCCAGGCAGACTTCTGCGCTCTGCCTCCCGTCGGCTCCTCCTTACAGCTCACTGAAGACAGGGAAGACGGGAGAGTGTGTCCAGCGCGCTCATGAGATCTCAGGACAGCCCAGAGTTGTCAGTCTCATTCCCGAGGTGCGGCTGTGGACTCCAGAGACCAAGGGTCTGATCTCTCAGGTCACACCAGGGGAAGAGTATAGAAGGGACAAAACCGCAGGCGTTCAGGGTTTCTGCTGCCGCTGCCCAGGATGGGACGTTGTTTGCAGGAAGGCGCTAAGGGGAACCACGGCTGCTTCTGTGATGATCAGTCGCTAGACAGGGCTGAGGTTAAAGGCTCCTGGGAACTGTAGGCTTTCAGTGAGAGTTGTGCAAACATCAGGGGTATAGGATTAGGTTAAAAGAGATTTAAAAAAAATTTTTTTTGAGATGTTGAGTTTTTGTTGTTTTTTTTTTGTTTTGGGGGTTTTGCTTCTTGTTTTTAATTGTTTTTGTTTTGTTTTGTTTTTGAGATGGGGTTTCTTTGTGTAACAGCCCTCGCTGTCCTGGAATTCACTTTGTTAATCAGGCTGGCTTCAAACTCACAGAGATCCACCTGCCACTGCCTCCTGAGTGCTGGGATTAAAGGTGTGCACCACTACTGCCTAGCTTGAGATGTTAAAATCCATTAAAATGAATGATCACATGAATGTATGTATGCTCAGTCACTTTATACAATGACTTTTTTTTTGGTTTTTTTGGGTTTTTTGTTTTTTGGGTTTTTTTTTGGTTTTTTGAGTCAGGGTTTCTCTGTAGCTTTGGAACTAGCTTTTATAGCCCAGGCTGGCCTCAAACTCACAGAGATCCACCTGCCTCTGCCTCCCTAGTACTGGGATTAAAGGCATGCACCACCATCGCCCGGCTATACAATGACTTTTAAAGTGTAGGAAACTTTACTATTCTTGCAGAGGACCTGGGTGCAGTTCCCAGGCACCCATATGGTGGTTCATAACCATCCATTACTCCAATTCCGGACAATCCAGCTCTCTCTTCTGACCTTCTTGTGCACCAGACACATACATGTACATATACATACATGTATTCAAAATGCTCATGGACATTAAAACAAATAAATCTAAATAAAATGAAAAAAATCTTTAAGAAACAACCATGTGCCAGTCCTGGTAGGATTTGCCTGTTCTCTCAGCTACTTAGAAAACTGAGGCAGGGGGATCATTTAAGCCCAGCAGCTCAAGACCAGCCTGGGGCCCGGCATGGTGGCACACTCCTTTAATCCCAACGCCTGGGAGACAGAGCCAGGTGGATCTCTGTGAGTTTGAGGCCAGCCAGGGTTATATAGAGAGATTCTGTCTCAAAACAAAACAACAAGAAGAAAAAGACCAGAAAGAAGAAAGAGAAGAAGGGAGGGATGGGGAGAGAAAAGGAGGAAGGAAGGTACACTGGGTGCTTTTGTGTGTCAACTTGGCACAAGCTGGAGTCATCACGGAGGAAGGAGCCTCAGCTGAGAAAATGCCTCCTTGAGATTCAGCTGGAAGGCGTTTTCTCAATTAGTGACCCATAGGGGAGAACCCAGTTCATTGAGGGTGGGGGGAGGTGCCATCCCTAGGCTGGTAGTCCTAAGTTCTATAAGAAAGTAGGCTGTGCAAAGCCATTATGGGCAAGCCAGTAAACAGCACCCCTCCATGGCCTCTGCATCAGCTCCCGTCTCCAGGCTCCGGCCCTGCTTGAGTTCCTGTCCTGACTTCCTTCAGTGGTGACTAGCCATGTAGAAGTGTAAACCTAATAAACCCTTTCCTCCCAATCTGCTTTGGGTCATGGTGTTTCATCTCAGCAATAGTAACCCAACAGAGACAGAAGGGAAGAGGGGAAATAACTACATGATTTTCAGTAATTTTTACCTTGAACAGTAAACTGAACGAAACTGAAATACCAATATGCCAAGAGGATACACAGGTGAGACGAGACTCCACGGCCAAACAGTCTGTTCATGATAGTTCATTGACTTTTCCCTTTAAACTTAGCTTTTAAAGGTAAATTTGGGGGCTAGAGATGTGGCTCAGCAGCTAAGAGCACTGACTGCTCTTGCAGAGGACCAGGTTCAAATCCTAGCACCCACATGGTGGCTCATAATCATCTGTAACTCCAGTTCCAGGGAACTGATCCCCTCTTCTGACCTCCGCAGGCACCAAACACACATGTGATACAATATACACATGCAGGCAAAACACCCATACATTTTACATGAAAAGAATTGTTTAAAAAAAAAAGAAAAAGAAATTTTAGTTTCAGTATCATTTATTTGCTCCCTAGCTCATGACATAAAAATAAAATGAAATAAAATAAAATAAAAGCAGAGCCATATTGATGTTGAGGGAAGGGAGGGACAGGAGAGTCCCCAGGACATTACTCACACAGTGACAGAGATTTGGTCAGAGGGTTATGTGAAATCAGGATACCCAAATTCTGTCTTGACAATGGCAAGTTGTTTGAGCAATTACAAGCGAGGAGTGAGCTCCATGAAGCTGCTCCTTCCTGCTCCATTTTGCTCCGAAATTTGCTGTGAGTGAAAGGAACATTAAAAATAGACGGCCGGGGCAGGCAAGTGGCTCTGACAGGCACTCGGGCACTCAGAAGCAGGACTCTAGAAATGCCCCTCATTTAACAAATTGCACCGTTAAAAGTCATAATAGGTCTAAAAGCCATTCTTGAAAGAACTTACAAAGTAATTTGACCTACATAATCGCCTTGTTAAATTCATTTGATATCGTCAGACAGTTGGTGAAATATGCATAGTGCATTATATTAAAGAGAAAAGTACCCCTCAATTGGTATCTGATGTGCACTTTGCCAACGTAGCTATTAGTTGCCTATAAAACTCCTAGACATGATTTGATTTGATTTGATTACCGTGAGATCATTTTACTTTGTAACGTATAGTGGGAGGGACATTGCAGGTCTGCCCCTGCTTACTAGGAAATATTTAACAAAGAATGTTTTATTTATTAGCATAAAGAGACACTGTGGGTTACTGGGTGATTAAAGTGATGATTCAGCTGCCACACTCGTCAAAAGTACAGCTGTAATTCAATAGCGCGGCGACAGCCAGTCTCTGCCTTGATCCATGCTCCCGCGAACTGGCCCTGAGAGCAGGGCATCGCCTTTTTCAAATGATCTTCGCAGATCTCTGTAATTGAACATTATCGAAAGCAAACAGCAACAGCGCTAAATCCACAGAGTGATTTCTTAACTATGAATTTACTTTCTATCTGTGGGAGCCCAGTATTTTATCTTCGGGTTTCCCACATTCCAAATCAATAGCCAAGAATAATATTTAATGCCTCTGATCTTTGTGGACAACACAAATTTTGTTTGAAGAGGTCCAGTCGATGTGCATGAGAAGAAGTACGGATGAGCGAGATGAAGAATAGGGGTCTAGCAGGTTCAGGTCACGCTGGGCCCTGACATGAGCCTTAGGTTTAAATGAGACAAGAGCCAGAGGATTTCATAACTAAGCAGTTGGTCGAGGAGGGAAACACAGTGTTTTCCTAAGAAGCAAAGCTGAGTGGAGGGGCTGGGGCAAGGGCATTGGGCATCTGAGGCCGTGCAGGGTAACACTGCATGACCTTGTACTAGAAACCAAAACAGAACAAAAAATTAAGAAGACAATCCAATAAAGGGATCAAAGACAGTGCCTAAGTGCCTATGGTCTGTAAATAAACTGTTTGCTGCAGAAAGCTGGAAAGTGAAAAAAGGAAACGAGAAAACCTTTTTATTTATCTATTGTTTTTTGAGGACAGGGTTTCTCTGTAGCTTTGGAGCTAGCTCTTGTAGACCGGACTGGCCTCAAAGTGACAGAGCCTGCCTCTGCTTCCCGAGTGCTGAGATTAAAGGCGTGTGCCACCACTGCCCAACTAGAAGTTTAGTTTTTAAAATGCCGAATTGAGCATGATTATTATTTTGTGCTTATTATTCCTTCGGTTTGTGCCAATGTAACCTGTGTTATCAGAGTCACTTCATGTCAGCGTGAAATTTACCGTTCTTGCTTGTTAATGAAAGCATTTAGTGCAATTCCATTGTTCGTATTTTAATCTATTTTTAAGAATTTTATCACTTTGTTTGTTTGTTTGTTTGTTTGGTTTTTTGAGACAGGGTTTCTCTGTAGCTTTGGAGCCTGTCCTGGAACTAGCGCTTGTAGACCAGGCTGGCCTCGAACTCACAGAGATCCGCCTGCCTCTGCCTCCCGAGTGCTGGAATTAAAGGCGTGTGCGGACACCGCCCGCCTTGTTTGGTTTTGGTTTTGGTTTTTCCAGACAGGTTTCTCTAATAGTCCTGGTTGTCCTGGAACTCGCCCTGTAGACCAGGCTAGCCTCGAATTCTCTAAAATCCTTCTGCCTCTGCCTCCCAAATGCTGGGATTAAAGGCGTGTGCCATCACCGCCTGGCAAATTTTTTTTTAAATATATATTTATTATGTGTACAGTCTTTTGTCTGCATGTATGCCTGCAGGCCAGAAGAGGGTGCCAGATCTCATTACAGGTGGTGGTAAGTAACCATGTGGTTGCTGGGAATTGAACTCGGGACCCCTGGAAGAGCAGTCAGCGCTCTTAACCGCTGAGCCATCTCTCCAGCCCCCATCCGCCCGGCAAATTTTTATCACTTTTTTTAGAAGAGAATATTTGATGAGAATTTCGCATTGCTTACACTTAGAAACATGAACTAGCCACCCCATAAAACACCAGGCTGATCCTTTTTATAACGGGCTTATGATCATGAGCCACAAAGAAAATAGTCAATTTATTTCTTACTCTTTCATACTGTGTTCTTTGCCGTTCAAGATAAAGTTGGTGATATTTCAAGGAATAAAACATAGATTCTGCTCTACTTTAAATCCACGCCAGGATATGCCACAGACCCCCTTCTCGATAATGATGCAACCGGTTCTGCCGGTTAGCTCCACAGCGCCCTCTGCTGTGACTACAAGGCTTTGTTCCTTCTAATGATGCGGCCCGCGCAGGAGACAAAACCATCTTTCAACAAAGGGTCTCACAGGTTAAGGGCAGGCTGTCAGCTTTTAGGAAGCAGAACCTGAACGCTGACAGTGGGCCTAAATCCAAGCCAATCTGAGTATTCCCTGACTGAACCCCAGGACTTTCTATCCTGCCTTCTGGCTGCCTGTGTCCAGTCTGCACCGGGCCTTTTACATCTAAGGCTTTCAGATCTGAGCTGCCCACTTCCCCACTCCCCTCCGGGTCAGGGTTTACCTCTGGGTTGTCTCTCTCTCCATAAGGGGATGAGTCCTCATTCAATTGTTCAGACCACGCCTAGGAGCTGTGATTTCTCTTTCTCATTCGTCGAGACAGTTCAGAAACAGCCGTGGAGGACTAAAGAAGCAGGTAGAGAAGGCAGAACATACTACAGAAAATGAGAAACGCTGATGGAAAAGGGAAGTAGGTATCCTCTCCAGTGGGGAGTCCTGCGTACAGACAGGAGCTAGGACCGGTTAGTACTGTCCCTGACTCTCTTTAGGCAGGGATGGATGCCTTTTGATGGGCTCAACCTTTATCAGGCAGGGCAAAGAACAGACGACTCTGTTTTAAATGTCTCAGATGTCTGGCTCTGATTTAAAATATAAAAGACATATATTTGGGCAGCACATGTACAATTCAAAAACTGAACAAGTTGGGGTGTGCTCAGGATAAAGATCTTCTGCTCTTCGTGGGCACTGTACACACACATACAGATAGACCCGCAGGCAAGACACCCGTGCACACAAGAGAAGTAAGTATATTTTTTAATTATATGCATATGTGTGTCTGCATGTGTTTCTCTCTCTCTCTCTCTCTCTCTCTCTCTCTCTCTCTCTCTCTCTCTCTGTCTGTATGTGTGGGTGATATTTTGGCAAAGAATGTGGCTGTTTTTTTGCCCTTGTCCTAAAACTCTGCCTGAGGCCAAATTGAAGATTTTTGGATCAATGGCATGCATGACCAGAAGAGATTTCAAGGCAGCCTAGTATTAACTGTGCTGTACTGTTATTGGTAATCACTCTTTTTTACTTTTCTTCCTTTGGTTTCTCTCTGACTGTCCTGAAACTCACTTTGTGGACCAGGCTGGCCTCGAACTCACCTGCCTCTGGTACTAAAGGCTTGTGCCACCACACCCAGCTGGTAATCATTCCTACGTAGATCTCCAATGAAAAGGAACGAGCTGAAAATAATGAAAAGAAAAGTCTGAAGTTAGATGGAAGAAAGGGAATGGTGACCTCAGGGCTAAGTTTACAATTTGTGCAAAGGAGTGAAAGGAAAACTCAAGCGGGGTGGGGGGGGGGGCTGGAGAGATGGCTCAGAGGTTAAGAGCATTGCCTGCTCTTCCAAAGGTCCTAAGTTAAATTCCCAGCAGCCACATGGTGGCTCACAACCATCTGTAATGGGGTCTGGTGCCCTCTTCTGGCCTGTAGGCATACACACTGACAGAATATTGTATACATAATAAATAAATAAATAAATATTAAAAAAAAACTCAAGCAGGGAAGGGAGCCATCAACAATAGAAAGCTGATGAAGGAGGGGTTGAGTTCCAGCCCCAGTGTTCCAGTCCAGCAGCAGAACTGGACAACTTAAGCTTGATTCTGGCTTTAGAATCAAGGATACAAACCTGGAGGTGGTGGCACATGCCTTTAGTACCAGCACTCGGGAGGCAGAGACAGGTGGATCTCTGAAGTTCGAGGCCAACCTGGTCCACAAAGTGAGTCCCAGGATATCCAAGGCTGTTACACAGAGAAACTCCCTTTCGAAAAACAAAACAAGTAATAGAAAAGGGTTGTGAAATCTACCCCTGTGCCTAAAGAGAGCCACTGAGGCCAGGCATGTGTCAGGGGTGTCCCTACATGGAGACCTAGGCAAGAATAGCATGAAGTGAAGATGGAGCCTGGATTGTGTTGGGGACCCCAAGATGTTGGAAATGCCAGAGTTGTGAGACACCCACCAAGGGGAGCTGCAGACAGGGAGTGGGACCAGTCTAAGAGAAAGAAGTGTGTTATAGTTCACAAAGCTGAAAGGAGTTGGAGATCTGGAGACAGTTTTGACATCAGACATGGAGATAAAGAGTTGGCCCTGCTGGTTTTAGGTCTTGCTTTGATCCAGTTTTTCCTCATTATGATCCCTTTACCCCTTTTGGAACGGTGGTGGATATTCCAGGTCATTGTATGTTGGAAGTATGTGACCTTTTTTAAATCTTAATTTAACTTTAACGGAGGTTATGGTTAAGATTGCCACAAGTCTCAGAACTTTTTTTTTTCTTTCTTAAGAATGCCCGGCCTTAGCTTGACTTGTTTCTAGCCAGCTTTTCTTTTCTTTTTTTTTTATTTTATTGATTTTTATTGAGCTCTACATTTTTCTCTGCTCCCCTCCCTGCCTCTCCCTTCCCCGCTTCAACCCTTCCCCAAGGTCCCCATGCTCCCAATGCTCCCAATTTACTCGGGAGATATCATTCTTTTCTACTTCCCATGTAGATTAGATCTATGTAAGTCTCTCTTAGGGTCCTCATTGATGTCTAGAACTTTGGATTTTTAAACAGTGTTGAGTCTGTGATAGACTATAGGTACTTTTGAAGTTGGATTAAATACATTTTGCTTTACAGATTTGGCTGCAAGCCTATGGGGCCAGGGAGTAGATGTGGTGGTTTGAATAAGAATGGACCCCATAGCGTCATATATTTTCATGCTTAGTCATCAGGATCCCGTGCTATCTCAATAGGTGAGAAGAATCAGGAGTTGTGCTCTTATTAGAAGTGTGTCAGCAGCAGGTGGGCTGTGAGGTTTCAGAAACCCATGTCAGGCCTAGTTTCCTTACTCTTTCGGCCTGTAGGTCAGTATGGAGCTCTCAGCTACTGCTCCAGGGCATAAGTGCTGCCATGCTGATAATGGACTAAATCTCTAAAACCGTAGGCCAGCCCCCAGTTCCATGCTTTCTTTTAAAAGCATAGCCTGGGTCATGGTGTCTCTTCACAGCAGGACAACAGTGGCTAAGACAGTGTGCATGTGTATACGCATTTGTGTGCATGTGGGTGCATGTCTGGGTGCACATGTGTTGCAAATGGCTGTGAGTCCCCAACTGGAATACGAGTCATGGACTTGGGGGTGGTCCTCTTACTCCGCCTCTAGAGTGCAGGGTTAAAGGTAAATGCTGGGGGGCTGGAGAGATGGCTCAGCGGTTAAGAGCATTGCCTGCTCTTCCAAAGGTCCTGAGTTCAATTCCCAGCAACCACATGGTGTGGCTCACAACCATCTGAAATGAGATCTGATGCCCTCTTTGGCCTGCAGGCATACACACTGACAGAATATTGTATACATAATAAATAAATAAATATTTTTTTAAAAAAGGTAAATAATGTCACGTCCCTGGCTGCCTTTGAACTCTGTGTAGCTGAAGAGCCTCGAATTCCTGGACCTCTGGCCTCCTTCCCCGACACACCCACAACCCACCAAGAGCTGGAATTACAGGAGTGCACCACCAAGCCCGCACCCAGCAACTGTTTTATTTTTAACTTCTAAGGAGTTTCCACAGTTTTCTACAGTGACTCTTCTAATTTACATTCCCACTAGCAGCTTGCAAAGAAGGATTCCCTCTCACGTCTGAACAAGTGCCCCCTGCATTTTGTCTTTTTGGATGCCCCAGACAGGGAGCTCATTGAGGTTTTGATCTGTTTGTCCCTGATAAGTTGTTGAACATCTTCTCAGATGTTTTCAGCTTCTAGAAAGTATGTTTGGGAAATATCCATCCAGGTTCTTTGCACATCTGCGACTAGGATGTATATGTATATCGTACATGCACACACATATGGTATATATAGGGTATATAAATATTTCTATTGTTTAGTTTGTACTACATATAGGATATATGTTATCATTTATAAAGAGGTAGTGGGGGACCCATCCCACAAGCGGCTGCGGCAGGTCACCAAGGCCTCAGCGGGTTCCCTGGCAGGTGGCCTGAGGTTTTGGTGGAAGACAGACAGATAGAGTGAGTTTGGGCATAGAGTTTATTTAGTGGGTTGTGTAGGGGAAGGGGAAAAGGGGGGAGAGAGGGGCAGAAGTTGCCTCTCCAGAGGAAAGGCAGAGGGACAGAAAGAGAGAGGGAACTGGAGAGAGAACTAAGATGGGGCGAGGGGGGGCGGGGGGGAGGTTGGGAGTGGGCGGTTCTTGTCTTTTAAAGGGACTGCGTACTCAGGTGACAGACTATAAATATATATATATATTTATTTATTTATATATATATATTTGTAATTGTTGGCGTTTCTTATGTATCTTGCTTATCAACTCCAAAAATTGCGGTTTGAGAGTTGTTTCTTCACTGATACAAGTTTTCCTTCGCTGTGCAGGATGTTTTTAGTGTGCCGCAGTCCTGTTTATCTTCCTTGTCTGTTTCTGGAATAATACTCCCCACCCCTAACTTCACACTGCTGAGAGGCTCCCACCCCTGCTGTGGGAACTACGGATTTGGAATTCTAGATAACATAGTTTCAGTTTCACAGGTTCAGAAAGTAACAGATTGGGGCAGTGGTGGCCCACGTCTCTAATCCCAGCACTCGGGGAGGCAGAGGCAAGTAGATCTCTGTCAGTTTGAGGCCAGCCTGGTCTACAGAGCAAGTTCCAGGACAGTCAGGGTTACACAGAGAAACCCTGTCTCGAAAAACAAAAACAAAGAAAAAAAGTAAGAGATCCACCTGGTTTTAGCCCATTTTTGTTAACTGTGTTTATCCTCTAAATAAAGGCAACATTTTTTGCTTAAAATCTTGCTGATCTTCTCTATTGGAAAAGGATATGAACTGTTCACAGTGACTCACACTGTAATCTCAGCACTGGAGAAGCTAGGGTGGAAGGATGGATTCTGAGTTTGTGGTTGTCTGGATTACAAAACAATGAAGCAGAGTCCCACCTTTTAGGTTCACTTCCAGCTCAGTCCTATCCACCTCTGAGAGTCTTCAAACCTTGTCCGTTAGTTTTTGGTTAAGTTTTATCACAGGACACTGAAGAAGAAAGCTACAGTCGCAGAGAGTGGCTGCCGAGCAGACACAGTCCTTACATCCACTGTGTACCAGTGCCCCAGTTGTCCCTTGATCGCCACAGCCAGCACGGAAGCTCCCACTGTTCTGAGAGAAGCACAGAAGGAAGTGTCAATCAGTATGCAGCCGAGCTCATGAAAATGTTAGAACGGTGAAAGTAAGAAGGGACTGCTTCCTGCGGTCTTGTGAACTGCTCTGTAAATCTCAGCGGAATCAGTCCTGTCTTGGGATCCAAGAGCTCAGGACCAGTAAGGTCCAACATCCAGAGGGTGGGAATCCTGGTTATATACTGGCCATTGCTCTGGGGGGCAAATACTTCACCTTGGAGGGTGTTCCTCTAGCCCAGTGAGACCCTATCAACCAGCTAGAAGTGTAAATGAATCTTTACAAGGCCACTGCACGTTCTATGAGAGCAGGGGCCTTGGTTTGTTTCTTTATTTTGTTTTTCGAGACAGGGTTTCTCTGTGTAGCCCTGGCTGTCCTGGAGCTCGCTCTGTAAACCAGGCTGGTCTCGGACTCACAGAGAACTGCCTGCCTCTGCCTCCTGAGTGCCGAGTGCTAGGATTAAAGGTATGCACCTCCACCGCCTGGTTTCCCAAGAGTCTTGAGGGCAAGGGTGGAAGTCACTGGGGAAGGAGGCTGACTGAAGACGTCAGAGCAGGCCATCTGACCCACGTGATGACTGTGGTTCTTCTCTGCCAGTGCAGCTCTGGTAAGCAGTCACACAACGCAAGGACTTTTCCTATTCTGCATCTTTTTAGAAGGGTTTGGCACCAATTTTCTAGTCATGTGCTTTCCAGGTCCCTGCCCATTGGTCAGTTAGTTACTGTCGCGAGTCACTGTAGATCTGTGCCTCCAGTCATTACTTTTTGTTGGGAGAATGAGCATCTGCCTCAATGCTCAGAGTCCTGACACGAAAGCGTGTCTCTTCGCAAGGTCCCTCGGGGTGGTAGACAGAAGGAACAGTTATTTATTGCTAAGTAGCCACTCTAAAATTCATAGCTCAAAATAGCAATGAGGTGTTTTGCCCATGAGTTTGCTACTGGGACAAGGCCTGGCAGAGATGGCTCATCTTTGTTCTATGTGGTGGCAGCTGGAAAACTTGATCCGGATCTGAAGGATAGACTTTCAAATGGTCTCAATTATTTGGGTCATGATTTGAAGGTAGAGTCCTTCATGATAGGAAAGACTTGTGGAAAGAGAGGTTCACGGCCGTGACCACAGAAGGGAGGCTGCTTGCTCATGCTTCAGTAGACCAGGAAGCAAAGTCTGAATACACGTGAGGCTGGGGGATGAAGCCTCAGCATCACCTCCGAAGCTCACAGTTGGCAATCCCACTGCCAGAATGGGCACACCTCATTCCAGCCAGTGCAAGAGCCCAGAAAGGTTCAGCAGAAGGACTGGGATCATCTCTAGATTATTGGCGGCTTTAAATCTAACCTTCAGGGCATGACTCATAGTAAGCTAGACTCACTCCGAGCAACTTATTTATGTCTTAGAACAAAATTTAATAGCAGGAAATGGAGAGCTGACTTAGCTCTCACTGAGGACCAGGGTTTAGTTCTCAGCATTCACAAGGCCATTCATAATATTCTGTGGCTCCAATTCCAGAGAACCCAGTGCCCTCTTCCAATCTTTACAGGAACTGCATGCACGTGGTACACAATCACGCACAGCCTGAAAAACACACATCCCCATAAATACATATACAAATATGTGTAAATACATATTTAGGGGGGAAGAGATGACTCAGAGGTTAAGGGCAATGACTGTTCTTTCAGAGGTCCTGAGTTCAGTTCCCAGCAACCACATGGTGGCTCACAACCATCTGTAATGAGATCTGGTGCCCTCTTCTGGCCTGTAGACATAACACTGCATTCATAATAAAGAAATCTTTAAAATATAGACATACATAATACATATTTTTAAAAAACCTTACTAGCAGTTTTGAAACATGTGACCATTAAGAACTATTAATCTGTCATCCAACAAGCAATCTCCCACTTCCTTTTTCAGGGTCTCACACATGTTAAGTAAATGTTTTACCTCCGAACTGCAATCCTAGCCCAAGACCTCCCCCTCTCGCTTTCTCTCTTTCTCTTCTTGAGAGAAGGTCTCTCTGTGTAGCACTTGCTATCCTGAAACTCGTGGACCAGGCTGGCCTGAACTCAGAGATTAAAAGCAAGTGCCACCATGCCCAGCTCTGATCCTATCTCTTAAGAGAGAGAAAGAGACAGAGAAAGAGAGAGAGAGAGAGAGAGAGAGAGAGAGAGAGAGAGAGAGAGAGAAGAATCTCTCATGAGAGAAAACAAAAGAGAGGATAGAAACATATTTCAGATAACAATAGCTAAATTTTTCTAAAACTGATGAGACAGAATATCCAAACTCTAGGAAACTCGGTGAACCTTGAGACAAAAGAAACATGAGCAGAAGTGTACCAAAGTACATTGGAATTCACATGCTGAAAGGGCAAAGAGAGATTCTTTTCTTTCTCCCTCTCCTCTTCTCCCAGCCCCCACCCCTTTGGACAAGGTCTTGTGTAGCCCAGGCTGATTCTGAATTCTGATCCTTCTGCCCCGACTTTCTCAAGTACTGAGATTAAGGGCATGCCAACCACATTGGTCTAAGGGAAAAACCTTACATTCAGCCAGGGCCACCATGCCTGATCCCAGCACTCTAGAGGCTGAGGCAGGAGGATTGTGAGTTCAAGGCGCATGTTGTGTAAGGACACCTGTCTTGATAGCCATGGAGCAGGAGGAGGACAGGAAGGCCACACTGCATAGAGAGCAACAAGTAGACAAAAACAGGCTGGGGATGCGGGCCAGTGGGAGAGCATATGCACGCCTGACATGCGGGGGGCCTGGGGTCAATACCTGGTGCGGGAAAAACAAACCAAAACCACATCAAGCCACAAACAAAACTTCCAAATCTACAAACCAAAGCAGACTTCCTGCCTGGAAAACAAAACAAAACAAAAAAACAAACAAAAACAAAAAACCCCCCAAAATCTGGGGATAAAAGAGAAAAGTTTAAAAAAGAAAGAGGAGTTTTTTTTTGGTTTTTTTTTGGCTAAGAGATATTTGTGATGTCACATTAAAAGCATGGTCCATGTAGTTAAAAAAAAAAAAAGATAAATGGGACTTCATCAAAATTAAAAGTTTCCAAGACTAGGTGTAATGGCACAAATCTGTAGTCCCGATACTGGAGAGGCAGAGGCAAGAGGCTCCAGGATAGTCCAAGACTACACAGAGAATTCCAGGTCAGTCAGAGCTGCACACCCTGTCTCAGAACAGACAAAAGAAACCTCAAATAAAGGCTTCCATCCTTCAAAAGTTTTTGTTTGGTCATTTTTTGTTGTTATGAAGGATCTCTGTACATAGCCCTGGCTAACCAGGCTGGCCTCTAACACACAGAGAACACTGCCTCTGCCACCCGAGTGCTGGGATTAAAGGTGTGTGTCACCCTGCCTGCTTCTTCACCAATACAAACGAGAACAACAAAAGATGTTACGAGAATGAAATGACAAGTTACAGGCTGGGAGAAAGTTCTTACAAACCACAGGAATGAGGAAAGCCTGTGTCCAGAGGAGAAAGTTCCTCCCCTAAATTAGCGGAAGATGGAAAATAAAACTTAGGACTGTGGGGGCTGTAGCTCAGGGGGAAAACACATAGTCAATATTCTTTTTAAAGTGGCAAGAGCAGAGCAAAAGACTTGAACAGACTTAGCAAATATAGGGGAGGAAGCCTGGGGAGATGTCTGGTTGTGCAGGCATGAGGACCTGTGTTTGAATCCCCAGTATCCACATAAAAATTTTCAAATGCATCTGTCACCCCAGCACTGTGCAGGCGGCTCCAGGTTAGTGAGAAACCCTGTCTGAAGAGAACAAAGGGAAGGGTAAGAGAGTAGGACACCGGAAGTCCTTCTGTAGCCATATCTGTGCACATATAACACATACACACACACACAAACACATACACATATACACACACACACCACACACACACCACACACATACACACACACATACACACACCACACACATACACACACCACACACACACACACACACACCACACACATACACACACCACACACAAACACACACACACAAACACATACACACACACTACACACACCACACACATACACACACACAAACACATACACATATGCACACACACCACACACACACTACACAATACACACACCACACACATAAACACACACACAAACACATACACACACACACCACACACAAACACATACACACACACATACACACACATTACACACACCACACACATACACACACCACACACATACACACACACAAACACATACACATATACACACACACCACACACACCACACACATACACACATACACACACCACACACATACACACAAACCACACACACACCACACGCACACACGCAAACACACACACATACACACACCATACACATACAACACCACACACACACCACACGCACACACGCAAACACACACAAACACATACACACACCACACACATACAACACCACACACACACACACACACACATACACACTTTTTAGAAGAATATGATATACATAAAATATGTTCACCAGAATCAGGGATCAGGGAAACAGAAATAAAAACCTAGGATGTGCAGGGCACTGGTGGCGCAAGCCTTTAATCCCAGCAGTCGGGAGGCAGAGGCAGGTGAATCTCTGTGAGTTCGAGGCCAGCCTGGTCTACAAGAGCTAGTTCCAGGACAGGCTCCAAAGCCACAGAGAAACCCTGTCTCAAAAAAAAACAAAAACAAAACAAAACATAAAAACCCTAGGATGCAAACACACCCACTGGCCGTCCTAGGATAAGACTGTCAGCATACTGCTCTTGGATGCTGATAGGATAGGGGATAGGGGTGGGGAGACAGGCACAACTTTTCAAAACAGTTTGGTGGTTTCTTTTCTTTTTTTTTTTTTTTTTTGAATGTAGCCCAAATTTCCAGTCAAAGCAAAAATAAAAAACACATGCATGTTTTAACTACTAACTGTAAAGATATCACATTTTTCTAATATTTAAATCATATGTTCCACAATCACAGTTCAAATCAAATCATTCTGAGATTCTTAATATTTTTTTAATTTTAGTGAATTTAATTCTTTTTTTAATTCTTCTCTAATACATTATATCCTGACTGCAATTTCTCCTCTCTTCCCTCCCATCAGCCTTTGCTCCCTCCTAAATCTGCCCCACACATCCACCCTCCCTCCATCTCCCCTTAGAAAAGCAAACCTCCCAGGGACACAGAACAAACATGGTATAATATGTTACTATAAGACTAGGCACATACTATCAAACCAAGGTAGGATGAGGCAAGCCGGTAGAAAGAAAAGGATCCCATAAATAGTCAAAAGTGTTAGTGATCAATTCTGCTCTCACTGTTAGGAATCCTACTAGAACACCAAGATACTCATATATGCAAAGGACACAGGTCAGACCCCCTACAGGCTCCTGGATCACTGTGAGACCCCATGAGTTCTGGTCAATTACTTCTGTGGACCATGTTCTCATGGCATCCCTGACCCCTCTGGTTCCTCTGATCCTTTCTTCCCCTCCTCCACAAGACTCAGTGAACCCCACCTATGTTTCACTGTGGGACTCTGCCTATGCTCCCATCAGTTTCTGGATGAAGTCACTTTGGTCTTTTGATCAGGATTCTGCTAAGATATGGTCCCAAAACACTCTGCAGGCAGGACCAGCTATAGGTCAAAGGTTTTTGTGTTCCAAAAACCTTTTTTTTTAAAGTAATTTTATTAAATTATAAAAGTTTCCATTTCCACCCCTCCTCCCAACACCCTCCCACTCCCTCTCCTCCTCCCTCTCCATCCCTAAGAGCAGTCAGGGTTTCCTGCCCTGTGGGAAGTTCAAGTTCCTCCCCCCTCCCTCCAGGTCCAGGAAGGTGAGCATCCAAACAGACTGGATCCCCAAAATCCAGTATATGCAGAGGAAACAAGTCCCAGTGTCATTGTCAATGGCTTTTCAGAAAGACTCCGGGCCAGCCACATTCAGAGAATCTGGTTGGATCACGTCCTCGTTCAGTCCCAGTCCAACTGGCCAGTTTGGCGGTTTCTTGAATTTTTTTTTTTTTAATTTTCGTTTTTGAAACAGGGTTTCTCTCTGTAGCCCTGGCTATCCTGTAACTCTGTAGACCAGGCTGGCCTTGAACTCACAGAGATCCATGCACCTCCATTTCCCTAGTGCTGGGATTAAAGATGTGTGCCACCAATGCTTGGTTCTTAAACTGTTAAATGTAGATTTCTCAAATGACTTGGTCTTCCTGTTTCGAGATGTTTATCTAAGAGGAGCTGTATGCCTACATGACCATTGTCTACAGATACACCCAGAAGCTTTGAGGAAGAAACATAAGGGAAGATTATACAACTACTCATTGCACCTCAGTAGACTGTATCTTTTTCGAGGCAGGGTTTCTCTGTAGCTTTGGAGCCTGTCCTGGAACTCACTCTGTAGACCAGGCTGGCCTTGACCTCACAGAGGTCCACTGGCCTCTGCCTCCTGAACGCTGGAATTAAAGGTGTGCGTCACCACTGCCCAGTCCCTCTTCTCAATAAACTCCATACTCAAGCTCCCTCTGCAGAGCATATTCTGTCGCCACCATGGTCCTCACCCTGACCTGCCAAGTCATGCAGTATCTTAGCAACCACAGCCCAGCCAACATGATTTTTAATAGGAACAAAACGGACATAATTTTAGGCTGCTATTAGGAGAATGAGTAGTTGAATTACAGCATATTCATACTGGGTTTGAATGTGTGATAAACGTCCAGAACAGACTGGATTGTGGTAGTACAGACCTGTAGTTCTAACGCTTGAGAGGTAGTGGCAGGTTCAAGATCATCTGCCATACAGGAAGTTGGAGTCCAGCCTGTGATTCAGGAGACCTTGTTGCAACAGTCCAACCAAGAATAAAACCCTAATTAATCAGGTAAGAAAGTAAATAAACAAATAACAAAAAGCAAGCTGAATATACTCAACCACATTAAAATACACACAAAAGCCTGGCTGGCCATGGTGGTGCATGCTTTTAATCCCAGCACTTAGGAGGCAGAGATGGGAGGAGGTCTGTGAGTTCAAGGCCAGCCACTGGTCTATAGTAGAGAGAGTTCTAGGACAGCCAGAGCTGTTACACAGAGAAACCCTGTCTTGAAAGAAAAAAACAAACAAACAAAACAAGAGCTCCCAACCCTGTATTTCTTCTTTTGTTTATACACCCCCTTAAAAGCCATCTAGAAGCATCTAGACTGTGGTGCTGCATGCCTTTAATCCCAGCACATGGGAGGCAGAGGCAGGTGGATCTCTGTGAGTTTGAAGTTAGCTTGGTCTACAGAGCGAATGAGTTCCAGGACAGGCTCCAAAGCTACACAGAGAAACCCTGCCTCTCCCCCACCCCCCAAATCTGGAAGAATAATTCCATAATTATTCATTGTAGTTAACCCTACGGAATGGAAATGAAATGACAGAAAGAGGTATTTTTTTTTTCAATTTGAATAGGTCTGTAGACTTGCAATAAAAAAAAAAGACAGTAAACATTCATTAACGGTTATTTTAAAAACACAGGTTTTGTTTATTTTTCGAAGCAGGGTTTCTTTGTGTAGCCCTGGCTGTCCTGGAATTTGATTTGTAGACCAGGCTGGCTGGCCCGGACTCAAGAGATCCAACTACTTCTGCCTCCCAAGTGCTCGGATTAAAGGCTTGCAACACCATTTTAAGGCCAGCAAAAAATACACTAAAGAAAAAAGAACTACTTAAAAAGCAAAAATCAATCCTTGATTCTGATACAGTGTAGGGGTCTTGATTAGGTTTGTTTTCTTTGCCAGAGAAAGAATTGAAGGCAGGAAGAATCTTAAGTGCATCGTGTAGCGGCAGAGACCTTGAGCTCTGAGGGCAGCGGGAAGGTGTGTATGGGGGTTGGAAGCCTACACAGGCAGAGACTCACCTAGAAGAGACCTGTGTGGAGCTGGGAAAGTCAGCTTCTTCTCCAGGGCTTGGGTTAGAACCCTAGTTTAGGGTTGGTCAGTTTGAAGAAAGTTAGGACAGTTGATTGGCCAGCCTTGAGCTTGTTGAACCTGTCTGTCAGCAGCAGGCCTGGAGGGAGACAAAAGCCTACAAGGCCTTTCTGTATAGTTAGGAGCTTAAGGAAGAAGCTGGCCAAGTTATCTTGCCCTGGCCCCTCTCCCTGTCTGTTCTCCTGAGGGAGTCTGCGAAACTTCAAGTCCCTCAATTCCATGTGTTTATATTTAGACAAGATACCTGAAACGTTACAAGTGTGTTAATTGACATTAGCGATAGTTTAGTCTCTGCATGAGATGCATTTCTTTTCTTTCTTTCTTTTTGGGTTTTTGAGACAAGAGTTTCTCTGTGTAGCCCCGGCTATACTGGAACTTGCTACTACAGACCAGGCTGGCCTTGAACGCTGAAATTGGCCTGCCTGCTTCTGCCTCAGGAGTGCTGAGATTAAAGGCGTGGGCTACCACTGCCACTAAGACCCGGAATTTAAATAAGATCCAGAATCTAGGAAACAATGAAGTAGTTAACTTTGACCCTGCAATGCTCAAATAGCATCCTGCTGCACAATTCTGTTCACACGTTTTTCTCTTTTCCCCAGTCTCTCTCAGGTTGTTTACACAGACAATCCTTCCAAGTTTCAGGATTTTCTCTTGTAGTTGTAAAGTGAAATGGACCCCATTCACATATTGATGCTGTCTTTTTTTCTTACAGATTTAGGGTTTTGTTAATAATTGGTTCATGCGTATTATATATAGCTGGTCTTCCCAACTGGACCATCTCTGGAGTAAAGGGGTACCACCACTTACGTTCCTCCCAATAACCATTAAATTTGCTAGCTATGTTGAGATAAAAAGATTAGGGATGCTCTCAAATAGCACCCAATGCAGAGAGATGTTTGTCAGGATACAGTTTTAAAGACTAATTCCCAGCAAAAGCCTCACATTAAGGCTCCTGTATTTCTTAAAATTCATATGCCTTCCTTGGGAATGATGAAGATGACATGCGGGTTCTCTGTTCTGCACACTCCTGCACTTTAAGAAAGATGCTCTTTGGAGGTGACTGACTTGGGCTCCTTTTGGTCCCCAAATGACTTTGGAGATGGTGTGTCAATAAGAGGTATAAAAAGCATGGCCGACTAAGTGACAAATACAGAAGCATTCTCCTTAACGACCCTTCCACTCTGCTTTCGGCTCCTGAGGCTCTACGGGAAAAGGATTAACTGAGACCAAGCCTTCGAGCAAATCATATCCTGAGATTCTGCCTGTTGCAGGTCTAAGGGGAAGCGGAGGGCAGAGAAAAGGGAAGGGAGTCGCCATCTTTTAGGGTGGGTTGCGTAGGATCTCCGCACAGTGAACGCGTGCAGAAACCGAGAAGACGTGGAAGCGTTGGATGCCATGAGCCCGCTACAAAAGGAAAGCGCGCCTGCGCTCGGGCGACCGCGCCGGGGAGGGCGGGGCGAGGAGAGGGCGCGCGTGCGCAGCGTGAGCCCGCCAAGCACCTGGAGAGGTGGGGGGGCGAGGTAGAAAGTCACGGGGTAGGAGAGCGCTTGCGCAAGAGAGCGACGGTGCGGGAAGTGCGTGTTGGGGGGGGGGGTCGGGAACACGCTTGCGGAGGCGGGACTAGAGCGGATCTCGCGAGATCTCCTGCAGCCATATATGCGTGCAGCGAGCCCGCGTCCTTTCCTTGGCGTGATTCCGTCCTGCGTGCCTGTTCTGAGGAGCAGCAGGCAGTACCCTCCGTCCGACTTCTCTGCCACCGAAGAACGCGCCTCCACCTCATGGAAGACTCGATGGACATGGACATGAGCCCTCTAAGGCCTCAGAACTACCTTTTCGGTAACTGCCTGGCGGGAAGGGCCCGGGCAGGGCCTGGTGGCTATTGGGGGGAGGGCGGGAGGCCCGCCTAGGCCTGACGTGAGGTGAACGCGGCGTGGGAGGAGGCCGGAGGGCTTGGAGGAACGGCCGGGGCATCAGAAGGCCGCAGGCGGGCGGGAAAAGCCGAGGCCTGGAGGCTGGGAGCGACAGAAACATGGGGCGGGAGAGGCCCAGTCTCGAGCCTCGGGCGTTGAGAGCTCGGTCGGCCGAGAGGGCGGGCTTGCTTGCGGCGTGAGCAGGGCCTGCCGCGGCACATTCACATCGAGCGCGAAGATGTAATTCGTGCAAGGTGTCCGTTTTTTCAGTGATGGACTCGGGCGAGGAGGCCCAGGAAGATGGTGCTTCCAGAGTGAGGCCTGCGTGGCCGTGTTGAGACGGCACATGGGCGGGCAGTCGGATGGGCCACGGCTCCCGCACCGGGGAGCATCCGAGAGGTTCGGCCAGTAAGAAAGATGCGGCCGAGCAGGCGCCCTCCGGCGGAGGGGGCCGCAACCCTTGAACACGTGGTTGCCACGTGGTTGGGGGTAGGGAGGGGGTGTGGGCTCTACATCCGGGATCTCTTGGTGGTGTGTCTGGTCAACCCAGAGCCCTTGGGTCCTGTAGCTTAGTCGAGAGTGCTGGGCGGGAAATGCTTAAGTGGCTGGTGGCGTCCGGGTATTTGAAGGTCTTTGTTCAGATCGTTCAGCATCCACGGGGATGGTAGTGATTTTAGAGACCCTTTACTGCCTCTGCGGTAGGTGGAGTCGGCAGCACGCTGCAGATGACTGACTGGACTGATGTGTGAGAGGACCACTATCTTTTCTAGATCTGGTTTTTTTGGAGGGGGGGGGGACAGGGAAAGAGAAGTACCACGAGGGTTTAACTTAGGAACCTGGGCTTCTAGGATCGCACCTAAACCCTGCTGCCGCACACTTAGTGTATATCAGTTTTACAGAATCTTAGTTTGGTTTCAGTGACTCAAGTTTTTAGCTTATTATCTGTGTTGAGCTCTGTTAACAGCAATAAACAAACGGTAGTAACTGGTGCTTAGAAGAATGGGAATTCCCCCCACTTGAAGGGTGCGTTCAATACATGCTTAGTGTATATAAAGGGTTTATACCTAGTAGTTCTGCATAGAGACAAAAGACTGCATGACTACTGGTGATGTGTAGTCACCTGATTTGAATTTCATTCAGAACATAGGTGAATTGGGTTTCAAGATAGTAGGAAATTCTGAGTTTAACTTCAGCAACTATGTATGTAAGGGTCCAGTTTTAGGTCATTGAATCTTCTGTGAAAATGGCAATAGTGCCTCATTGGCTGGTAGATAACTATGAGAAAATAGAAATCTTAGGGAATTCATGTGTGCATAGAATGGATTGCACGGAGAACTTTAGTTAAACTAGGGGAGTTGGTAGTTTTAGGTTATGATCATATTTTTGATAGGTTCGTTTTTTTTTCCTTTACAGGTTGTGAACTAAAAGCTGACAAAGATTATCACTTTAAGGTGGATAATGATGAAAATGAGCACCAGTTATCACTAAGAACGGTATTTAAACTTTGAAACTACTTATTCATTACAAAATTTCAGCCACTAGGTTCTTACTGATGTGATTTGTCAGGACATTGTGCTTCCCTATTGCTGGAAAAAATAGTTATTATAATTTAGTATTTTCTGTGCCTCAAATACTGCACTTGACATCTTGGCCCATTTAAAAATTTTTTGTAGTCACAGTAACTGTTAAAATTGCCTAAAAAGGCTATGCAGGAATGTGAACTTAGATTTGCCAGCTTTACTGCTGATTGGTATTAGAAACAAAGTGTTGAAGACTATAAAATATGAGATGCTTAGATATTCATCAGTGAGGACAGAAATTTTAAGGGGTGTTCATAAAAATATGTGGGAATTGAAGTATCTTTCTGTTTACAGGTTAGTTTAGGTGCTGGGGCAAAAGACGAATTGCACATCGTAGAGGCAGAAGCAATGAACTATGAAGGCAGTCCAATTAAAGTAACACTGGCAACTTTGAAAATGTCTGTACAGCCAACAGTAAGTATATTTTTAAACATTGAATATCATGTTGGTCTCTAGGACTAATCTAGAATACACAAAAGACATCTCAACGAAAAGCTACATTTTCTGTGACAGATTATTTCTGCTGCTTCTAAATAGGATTAGTTATTGATTATAACTGCTGGGGATACTTGGTGTAGAACATTCTTGACAATGTTTAATGGTTGAAAATTGCTCATTTTTAGGTTTCTCTTGGGGGATTTGAAATAACACCTCCTGTGGTCTTAAGATTGAAGTGTGGTTCAGGACCTGTGCACATTAGTGGACAGCACCTAGTAGGTATGTTTTTGATTTTTTTTTTAAATCTGTGGTATTTCCTAGTTTCTGATAAGAACTGGCATTTTTAAAAGCACTTATTTGACCATGGCATACATGTCCAGGTCAAACAAGCCTTAGAGTCTATTCTTAACCACCACATGGGTCCTGGGACTCTCATGCTATCTTCCCAGATCTCCAGTTCAGACTTAGTAACCTACTAATCTGTAGTTAGAAATGTCTGATTTTTTTTTACTAAAACTGCAGTGAGTTTTTTTTTTAAAAAAATACCATGTGTTATCCAGTCCTAAGTTCTCAACAGTATAACTAATTTTTAGCTGTAGAGGAAGATGCAGAGTCAGAAGATGAAGACGAGGAGGATGTAAAGTTGTTGAGTATGTCTGGAAAACGATCTGCTCCTGGAGGTGGCAACAAGGTTCCACAGGTAAAGATGTATTTTTTTTTAAACAAGTTTTCTGACATTCAAAAAGGAATGTCTGCTCATGAATATTTATTTTTCTTTAAGAAAAAAGTAAAACTTGATGAGGATGATGATGAAGATGATGAGGATGATGAGGATGACGAAGAGTAAGTAGTATGATTTTAGAAAGTTTACATATTACATATACCATGAAGGGTGTAGGAAAATTTTGTCAGTGGACCCTGTGATTCAAAGTAAACACTTAAAATTACCTGCAAAAGATTTTCACCTGATTATTTGTAAAAGGTGGTTAAATAAGATCATTTGCTCTTGATGGTCAGGTGTATCAGAAAACAGATGAAATAATCATTACATGACAATGGGTAATCTTGAATGTGGAATTGAATGGGAATCTTGTTGTGGAATTGGTCATGTACATTGAAAGCATATTACATATGAGGGTTAAGGTAGAAAGTAAACTTGAGTTCCTAAGGCATGACATGTATCTGGTCCCATGAGACTATACTGCCTAGTGATGACTTTATTAAGAACGAAATCCTTGTAATGAGTCATTTTTAGATAATGCATGACAGTTATCTAAATACTGTGTTTGAGATTGCATGGTTATAGAAATTGGCATCTTTCTAGTTAGAGAAAGCAGTTCCACATTGGTATCTTTTTGGTTTTTGAAGACAGAATTTCACTGTAGCTTTGGGGCCTGTCCTGGAACTAGCACTTGTAGACCAGACTGACCTCAAACTCACAGATTGGCCCACCTCTGCCTCCCTAGTGCTGGGCAGTTTTATACTAAAAATTTTAATGAATTTCACCAAAAGCATTAGATTTACATGTGGCTACTAGAACGGTAATCACTGCATAAGGTTTTTGCTTTTTCAATTTAACTGACCACAGTTAGAACTTCTGGATTAAATGCAGATTGGAATGGTTAAATTAAACTTCTGCTTATATTACTTAAGGGGCAATTACTAAGTAATGTGATTAACTCCCTTATAAAAAACTAAAGAACATTTTATACTTTGCTCCTAAAGCAAGTGCCATGTGGATCATAATCTCAGAGCTAAATTGAAAGTGAGAAGCAGCTCCTTTTGATATTTGAATAACATGCAAGTAGTTGGAGATGGATTGTTAATTGCAATCTGGCATCTTAATTCTAATGGCACATATATCTTTAGGAAGAGCCAATAAATAAGCCTTGCCAAATTGCACACATTGGAATGAAGTGTAAAAGAAAAAGCTTTGATTGTCTCAACGAGAAGCATGAAGACAATAAATTTTGTACTCTGTTTATTTTCCCTACCAAAGAGACAGGGTTTTAGTGTCCTATACAGCCATGGCTATCCTGAGGCTGATTCAGTAGATTGGACTGGACATCAACTCAGATCCGCCTGGCTTTGCTTCACGGGTACTGGGATTATAGTTGTGCACCACCACTGCCTGATTCTTATCCAGTATTCCTTAAGCTGTAGTTAGCTGCAAGTGCATTTTATACATTGGCTTTTGCAAAGTACTTTACATAACAATTCTGACTGGTTTCACTGATAGTGACAATGATTGTACTCTATGGCCTGGGAAATGCTGTTGCTGTGGACATTGGTCACTGCAGCATTTGGGAGTTCTTACTAAATTACCTCTTGAAGAATAAATAGGTTCAATATGTTTGGATTACATTCCCTAGATGATTAAAATGAATGATCATGTTTACTGATTTTTAATACTTATACAGTTAAACAAGCATCTTTGCTCTTATAGGGGGCTTTCAAGTAAGTTAATTTTTAAAAGGCCTAGCTTTATTTAAGAAGCTTAAACTCGGGCCAAGTTTTGTGGCTTTATTTCCTTATCATGACCAAGTGTGAGACTTGAGTTTCTGGTGCATATATAATTTTTCTACCTTAGATTTGAATATCTGAATTAGGATAAATAACTACAAATTTGTATGTTCTGGAGAGTGCTGTCATTTTTAGCAGTATTAACTACTGATTTATTGAGGAAAGCTATTTACTACTAACAGCACAACCAAACTATTTATTTTTATTTTATTTATTATGTACACAATATTCTGTGTGCCTGTGTGTGTTGCCTGCAGGCCAGAAGAGGGCACCAGACCCCATTACAGATGACTGTGAGCCACCATGTGGTTGCTGGGTGTTTGGAAGAGCAAGCAATGCTCTTAACCGCTGAGCCATCTCTCCAGCTCCCCAAACTTTTTATAATCTGTAGTAACAATAGATATTGTGAGTAAAATACCATACTGTTTTGAATAGTTGGGTTTTTTCCTTTTTTCTTTTAGTAGTTTGTATTTCATGTGCTTCTGTGTTTTTATATGTAATGTGGGTGCTGGGAATTGAACCCGGGTCCTCTGGAAGAGCAGCCAGTGCTGTCTCAAAGACATCCTGACTTTGCTTTTTAAGTGGCTGAGTAACAAACATTGTTTTGTTCTAAACATTGTTTAGTTTTTCCAGAGAGGGTTTCTTTGTAGCAATGGCCATTATAGGAATCAACTTTGTAGGCTAGGCTGAGAGATCTGCCTTCTAGCTAGCTCTTGAATTTGTGATTAAAGGTGGGTGTCACTAGTAAAACCTGGTTAATCCTTTTTAAATACTGGTGATGTTTGGCTTGTCTATTGGAAATGTGCTACAATGTCTGAAAGGTGGCTTTTGTCAAATTGTTCTGAATGTTTTATTTCATTTATAGTGATGACGATGATGATTTTGATGATGAGGAAGCTGAAGAAAAAGTTCCAGTGAAGAAAGTAAGTATACATACCAAGACTGTCAAATATTAAGAGATAGGGGAGGAAAAAGAGCTTAGTGGATTACATACCAAAAATTGCTTGAGCTAAATAGACTAGAAACTTTCCAAAGTGAGAGATGTTATTTTCCTGTTTAGTATTGATTATAATGGCTTAATACTGGCATAGTGATTAAGGTCATTCTTTAATTGCAGTCAGTACGAGATACCCCAGCCAAAAATGCACAAAAATCAAACCAAAATGGAAAAGACTTAAAACCATCAACACCAAGATCAAAGGTAAGTACAAGACAGCACTGATGTAGTTATAGAAAGTAGTAAATTCTGCCCAAGAATTTATTCTGCCTAAAATTTGGTAGGTGTTGAAGGAACTTAATTCTGATGACAATGCTTTTGTAGTACAGTTTATTAAAATACTTAGATTGGGAAGAATGTAATGTTCTGGGATGAGCTCCATGCATCAATAGTTCTTTTTGTAAGCCTACTAAATTCTGAGCTTTGAGTTAATTTTTTGTTTTGTACAGTTTTTCTCTAGCTTTAGAGGCTGTCCTGGAACTAGCTCTTGTAGATAAGACAGGCCTTGAACTCATAGATTCACTTACATTTACCTCCCAAGTGCTGGGAATTAAAGGCGTGTTCCACCGCCCAGCTGTGTTTGCTTTTATTTATAATGTTCTGCCTACATGCCAAAAAAGGAACCACGTATTATTGGTAATGATGTGTGAGGTGCTATGTGGTTTCTGGGAATTGAACTCTTAGGACTTGAAAGAGCAGCCAGTACACATCATCTCTCAAGCCCCTTATTTCTTTCTATTAAATCATACATAATGCCCGCTGCATTCCTGTAGAATCCTGAATAACGGGTTGAGATGCTTGTCAGCCCCCACGCTCCAAGTCAGGTGGTAGTGTCATGCTCCCTTAATTTTTTTATCCGGCACTCGGGAGCACTGGTCTCGAGGAACAGTACCCACATGGCAGCTTCTTATAGCTGTCTAACTTCAATTCAAGGGTATCCACCCTCATGCAAGCAAAACACCAATGCATGTAAATGTTTTAAAATGGTGACATTTTGGTTTTCTGAGAGCCAGTTCTAGCCCAGACTGGGTTTCTTAATATAATTAATCCCTCAGACTTTTAAAGGAGATTAAAGGTTGAAATTTAAAGATTGTTTCTGGCTAGAAACAACCACAAAATTATGAAGTTATGTATAAAGCTTATATTAGCAACTTCTCCATACTGTCCAAGGATTATAAGAATCATTGAAAAGTCATAGTAATTATTACTCAGAGTCATTTTTAAATCATCTTTTTCCAGGGTCAAGAGTCCTTCAAAAAACAGGAAAAAACCCCTAAAACACCAAAAGGACCTAGTTCTGTAGAAGACATTAAGGCAAAAATGCAAGCAAGTATAGAAAAAGTAAGTAAAAAATATACCTTTTCCCACTGTATGGGGAATGACATAAACCTTTGCACATAAAAACTATGTTTACTGTATGTAGTAAGGACAGGGATGCACACTGATGTTAAAATGAGTGAGAGCATTGTCTTTCCTGGGCTTATGCTGTACAACCAGCAGAGGGCGTTTGGATTTTCAGTAAACATCTTGGAAAAAGTAAAGCTAAAAATATTTGAAATAAGTAAGAAAACAGGATCATTTTTAAGCACTTCAGCAATTTGAATAATTCCTCTGCCTTCTATCAAAACTTATGTCCATGATGTGGAATTTGTACAGCTAAATAGGCTTAGACCTAGTCTTAAACAGTCAAATTTATCCTGTGCCGTTTGGTGATACGTTTGGTATTATTATTTGGTAATACAAACCTGGGGTGGTGTAGGAAATGGAAGAAATCATTTCAAATGTTTTTTTTTTAGAATTAGAGACGAATTGTGGTTCTAACATACTAGTTATTAGGAATAAATGTGGAATGATAAGAAAAATTGCCCTCCTTTTTCCATGTTTTTCCTGTCCTTTAGGCCTAACATGGCTTCAGAAGATATTCTTCCTTTGTGCATCCACCAGTGGATTGGAAATTATTAGCACTTTAATTAGTGCAAGCACATAATATGTACACTGTAAAATTTAGCTTTCCTGGTGTCACAATTGATTTTTATCCCTTGCATACACTGCTAAAATGGTGCCCCTCCCCCCCATTTTAATGTCGTCCTATCTCCTTGGTTTAATTGCAGGCGCATTGAACATTCCTGGGCACTACTGGTAAATTAAGCCCAAAGATGGGGAAAGAGGAAAAGGAGAAACAAATATAGTCCATACTGAGTACCATCAACAATCCAGACTGAAGTCTTCTATTTAATCTCAATCCCCTTTCCTGATTGGCCATCCATTTACCCTTGCACGCTGGAAGCAATCTCTTGTTTTCCTAAAGCATTTTTCTTTCACTCTTGTGATGCAGAGAACTTTACTGCTTTCTACACTTGTGCATATGCCTCATCTCTTACCATGTTTTAATACCTTTGTATCCTTAGCTGTTCAATAAATTTTTTGAATAAACCAAATAAGGATTTATGTGACAATATTTTAAAATTACTATATTATAGTGAACTTATTTTCTGGGTGATGGAGGCAATTGATTTTTGCATTTGGAAGCTAAATGCATAAAACGGTACAAAAATAAGATTTTGGTTAAGTGATACATTAAATAAATGAAATGGGGAATGATCTGTAGTGATAATTTTTAAGCTGATAAATTATGGTATTTAGGCAATAACTAGATACCTTTAAAATAATGAATACAAAGCCTTATGTATTTATGTTACTGTGGTTCATTGCCTACATTCATAATTGGAAACAAATGCCAGATTTGTGCTACAGTTAGTAAAGGGTAGCTTGGTTTCTAGATAAATGGTATGCTATCCTACGTTCTTGGAAAATATTAAGTTCTTTATAAACAGCTTGGATGGATTACATTTACTGTTGTGTGATAGAGGTTGATAAGACTAACATGCTTCATGATATGGCTGTATTTGCATGTCTTTAGTTTAAATTGACTGTCTTGGGGAATTGGGCTTGTCAGCAGTTTGAAAGATCATGGGCCAGAGAGAGGGCTCAGTGGTTTAGGGACCCTGGCTACTTGGAGGATCTGGGTTCAATTTCCAGCATCCACATGGCAGCTCACAACTGTTAATTCCAGTTTCAGGGAACCTCACTGACACCCATGGCAAAAAATCCCAATGCATGTAATAAAAGATCATAGTCATAGTTAATGTGCTGCTTGTTACATCTTTCTGGACATCAAAAGATGTCTTTGTTATTTGAAATGAAAAAGTTTCCTAGTGGTATCTCAAATAATTCCTCTGCATGTCCTTAATGATAATCTTTTTTCCCTCAATAGGGTGGCTCTCTTCCCAAAGTGGAAGCCAAGTTCATTAATTATGTGAAGAATTGCTTCCGGATGACTGACCAGGAGGTAACTGAATTTTCTGTGGATATATAACCAAGACAAGTTTTCATTATGATTTTTTTACTTTTAGTCTCATAAGTTGGTTCCTTGTAAAAGGTCCCTAACCACAGACAGTTCTTAAATACATGGAAAGAATTTAATTGGCAGACTGAACAGATAACTTTAGTACACATTTTCCCCAGCTTTTAAATAGTTGTTAAATTATCTCTTGGTTACTTAGTTTTACTCTTAGTGTAGTGTTGGCTAAGAAAATAGGCTGATATTTTACTTTGTTCCATTTGGCTGCTTTACATAAAGTCTGAAGTTTGCCCTCTTGGGAAGTGACAGTACCTTCTCCAAGTAGTAGATGAGGTTAATTTTGGTGGTATAAGCATTTTAATGCCCTCACATGTGAGGTTTTATGTAAATATCAGAAAAGTTTTGCTTTTAATGGAGCTTAGAATTCACTTGACAATGGAAAGGGAAAACACAACCAGTGTCTTCCCAGTGGCACGGATTTTAAATTTTATCAGAGTTGTAAAGCAGGAAAAGTAAGCAGTTTAATGGGTTGTTAGATCTTTTGTTTGTACATATCCTTAAATGGATTTCATTAATGTCAAGTTTATAACGGGCTTATATACTTAACTCCTATTTTAACAATGTTTGAACATTTTTAGTCAAATTTTGAAACCTAGTATGGTTGAACCACAAGCTGAGGCAACATTGTCCAGATAGCCAGCCCTGTTTTTATACTTGGCATTTAATTAAAGAATCTTATGCTATATATCTGAGTTAAAATGCTGAACTTTTTTGGTAGAAAAATGAACTGAAGAAATGTATTGACTTATAAAGTTAATCTCTACCATTTCTTACCCTCTCCCCCTTTACAGGCTATTCAAGATCTCTGGCAGTGGAGGAAGTCTCTTTAAGAAAATGGTTTAAACAGTTTGAAATATTCCGTCTTACTTAATTTCTGTAACAGTTGATATATCTGGCTGTCCTTTTTATAATGCAAAGTGAGAACTTTCCCTACTGTGTTTGATAAATGTTGTCCAGGTTCCATTGCCAAGAATGTGTTGTCTAAAATGCCTGTTTAGTTTTCAAGGATGGAGCTCCACCCTTTACTTGGTTTTAAGTATGTATGGAATGTTATGATAGGACATAGTAATAGTGGTGGTCAGATGTGGAAATGGTAGGGAGACAAAAATATACATGTGAAATAAACTCAGTATTTTAATAAAGTAGCACTGTTTCTATTTGTTTATTTAACTGTTCCATACATGGTCTGAAGTTAAAAATGTCAGTGTGCTCAAATCTCATGTCTCCCCATTCCTGATCAGTTTGTAAATTGATTCATTGCCTTGACTAAAGTTGTTGACTCTTTGGTTTGGTTCATTAACCTGATGACATAATGAACATAATAACCACAGTGAGTCATGCATCCTGGTTTGCAGTTGTGTATTAACATGGTATTGTCACAATGCTTGGCAGAGTCCTTATATGCAAGATAACTTCTATCTTAAGTACTATCTTAAGTGTACCTCCTGTTTAGCTTTCTATATGCTTCTCTATAATTGTACAATCTATCAGCTTTATAAGTCCCCAAGAGGAGCAAGCAGTTCTGGGAATTTTCTTGGGACAATTAAGTGTCCTTGCATCCATTCTTAGGCTTTCTGTTTTCTTGATTTCTTTTATATTAAAATTTTATTTCTAACTTAGCAAATTGGTTCTTTGGAGTGATAAGAATCTGGTTGGGGATTGCGGAAATTGTCCAGAAGCTTGAGTATATGGTACTTTTGTCTTGTGGTCATTTGAGCATTTTGTAACTTAGTCAAGGGCTGCTTTGTTCCTCAGTCTTACTAGGGAAATTTTATATATACAGGTACACAGGCGTTCAATCATGACATTTTTAAATTATTTGGTTAGGTACACAATATTCATATTAGGATCAGCATGCTTGATTTTTGCATAAAGCCACTTGGCTGAGTATTTGTAAATTTAATGGTAATTATCAGCAGAATACCCGTTTCATGAATACAAATAAAAAGGCATATTTCGAAGCCTGAAACTTATAATCATAAGCAAACCTGTGTTTGTCGGATGAAACTCAACAGCATTTTATTTTTATTGATAGTTAAAAGGTCTATTAAGGCTTAACGTTTAAACCAAGCTATATAGGAGCAGAGTTTTGTCTATAGCCTCAATTCTGGTACAGGCCTATTGGGCTGGTAGGTGGTGTATGGTGTTAATGGTGTGCAGAGTGATCATTGAGGACTTCACTTTGCAGATGCCTATATTGGTGATGCATTTTACTGACCTTGCTCACTTAAATGGTTTCAGGTAGTGCCTTTTAACTGATAATTAGTGCTGACTATATTTTCAGAAGTTGGAGTCAACATTTGCCTTTTGAAGTATTAGTGGATGGAGGGGTCTGAGGTGTTTAATTTGAAACTGTTTTCTTTTGTCTGTAATTACACTGGTTGAATGGAACACAATTTTCCATCTTGAGTGAAAGCAGTTTGGTCCTTAAAAGTTTACTAGATGGTTCCCTGACTTCAGTAAAACTTTAGCTACATTAAGATGGAAGTATATAAAATATAGAATGTTTTATAAAAAATGTAAAAAGGCAAAGATGTGTTGTCTCAAGCTTGTCAAGTATGGATCTGCAACTTCTGTATATAGTAAACTATTAGAAACTGTGTGCAAGAACTACAGATTTCAGGTAAAGCAGTATTAACTGGAGTAATGGCTGTCTCACCTGCTTAGATGCACATGTCTGCATAATGTTAGTTGTATGAGGCACCAGCAATACTAGGTCATCTTTGTCTTGACAATATGGAACTGGACTACGGACTACAGGGGTGTTCCAGTCAGGTTGCCTCTTTCTGGAGACTATCTAAACATAATACATCCATACATTCCAAGTTCTGTTATGAGATGTTTTGAGAAGCAGTGTTTAACATTTCATTGTGTATGCAGAGGTGTACAAATATGTATTAATGCCAAGTGCAGTTCCACCATATACTGAAGACCTTAAGAGACTTGCATTCAACCTAGTTTCTCGTGTACTACCATTATTTAAGCCCTAGTATCCTATTTCATTCACTTAGGAGTGCCTGGTTTTGGATCTTCATTTTCAGAGCTTTTAATTATCTTGTTATGATGTTCAAATGTAGCAGTAAAACAGGATTCCAATGGAAGGAATCTTGTCCTAACTTAGCATTATTAAAGGTGTTGTTTGTGTTGGTGGGTTTCTCACCTGATGAATTAAACTCAGTATAAACTCTGAAAAGATTGTTGGCTATTTGGTTCCTTACAAGGGCCTCCTGCAGTCTTTGGTCACCTAAAGCGTACACTGACACAAGGGAACGTTCCTTTGTATGGATGGTTGCATCCTGCCTTTCCTCCCAGCCTACATGTTAAGTTCTTCGGACTATCGTTTTGCAGTTTAATTTTTCCCTTTTCAGGATACTGGTTTAAAAATATCCTGATTATTGCTCAGTTTTCCTGGGAAAAGTGGGTTTATTACTTGGATTTGGGGTGTGCGTGTGTATGTGTCTCTCTGCATGAGTGTTTAAGAGCTTTACATGGGCTTCAGGAAGTTCCATGGAGTTACTTCACTGCCACACACCTGTCCTTTTTTATTTTTCAAGACAAGGTTTCTCATGTTTGGAACCTGTTCTGGAACTAGCTCTTGTAGACCAGCTGGCCTCCAACTTAGCCTCCACCTGCCTATGCCTCCTGGGTGCTGGGATTAAAGTACGCCACCGTACTTTTTTTTTTGTGATTTATTTATCTTTCATTTTATGTGCATTGGTGTGAAAGTGTCAGATCCCCTGGAACTGGATCTTCAAACAGTTGTGAGCTGCCATGTGGGTGCTGGGAATTGAACCCGGGTCCTCTGGAAGAGCAGTCAGTGCTCTTAACCACTGAGCCATTTCTCCAGCCCCCATCTCCTTTCTTTTAAGCTAGGTACCTTGTCTCAACTAGGACTGTCAACAAGGTAGGATCTTAGCAATGGAGTAAGTTATCAGGTTAGCACATTAAGTGCCATTTTGAACATCTCAAATTTAAGTTAATATGTATGTTGGTAACAACGGTGAACCGACTTCAGTGTGAGTAGTAGAGAAGGGATCATGAGTATGAAGTCAACATTTTGATACCTCAAGTGTAAGGAATGATCTTGTCTTGTGAAGCTGAGGGATGTGTGAAGGCTGAAATTAGGGTTATTGACAGCTAAACTGGTTGTCCAGTATGTGTCAGATCTCATTATGTACTCAGTTATATTTTGTAGGCAAGGAAGTAGAATATTCCAAGTCTTGAACTTTATTTTTAAACTACCACACATGTGCAAATGTCAACACTGTTGAGCCAGCTCTTCTTCCAATGACCGAGCCTAAGCAGTAAGCCTGAGCTGATCTGCAGTTTCTACCTCTGTAGTGGCTGGGCTTAAAGGCCTTTATGTTTTTACCTCACTTTAAGAGGGATTGGGAATTGATCTGTGGGTCTCTCCACTGAGCTGCAGTGTTAGCACCAGGACTTATGATTCTTGAATTTATGTTCAGAACTCGACTGGATTTTGAGGATTTGGGACTGTCTTGAGATGAAGTCATCAAAGCATTGTAGGTAGGACAATACCCATTACAAAAGTAACGAAAAATGGTAATAGAATGCAGATAGGAAAGAATGCTTAGCCAGAAGATAAGTAAAACCCCTACACCACCTCCCAGAATGTGTTTTCATGCATGCACGATGCTTGAGAATATGTAAAACAAGGCCAAAGGCATTTGAGTTCATTACTAGTTGTGGTTGGTCATTTCACTCCATTTTAAGGATTGGTGGATTCACTTGTCTACAATTTTAAGAAATTATAAGTTCGTAAGACTAGATCTGGCAGTCCAGATAATCTACATAAAATGAATTTAGCCTCATGCAAGAACTATCTCAAAGCACAGGATTTTGCAAAGGTTTTGAGGATATGTGTTGTATGGTGTGCCCCCCCCCCCCCCCACCAAAGGGTTTCTCTGTGTAGCCTTGACTGTCCTGGAACTCAAGAGATCCACTTGCCTCTGCCTCCTGGGAGTGTAGGGATTAAAGGCCTGTGCCACTGCTGCATGGCTCAGGGTTTGTTTTGAATACTGTCTCATTAGCCTTGGCTGGCTTTGGAAAGGAACTGAAAGTAGCTATCAGGGAGGTCTGATACTTGGAACAAATACTACTATGTTTCTATAACTTCAGGAATAACAAACACTACTGAGCAGCACCCTTTTTACTGTATGCTCCAGTGAACGGGCAATAGCAACCACAGCTACCGACACAAGGCTTTAAACCAAATAATCTGAATTCCTGAGTTTTGCATTTTGAGCCTGTTCTCTAGTTTCTTGCCCACTGTGACCTGTTTGCCTTAGCATCAGTCCAAAACAGAGTTTGACTGATCCAGGTTCTAGACAGAATGAGTCAGTCCTATGACAATATCTACATTTTGGGGTTAATGGAAGGACGGAAAAAGTTCAGGGTTGATGATCAAGGGCAGGAAAACAAGCTGCTTGTTGTGTGAACCAAAGACGGCCTGGAGGTAAGCGCTGACCAGAGTCCTGGCTACTCAGGCATAAATCGCGTCAAGGCTGGGGCTACAGCGGCACTTCCGAACCGCTAGGTGGTAGCCGTGTGCTTCCAAAAACCGGGTCACCTACTAGAGAATGCAGCTGGAATCCCTAGAACCGACCTTAGAGTCCCAGAGCGGGGGAAGGGAGACGCTCCTGAGCCCTTTCCTTCTCTCATGGCAGGAACGGGAAGAGAAGGCTTCACTTAGCGTAGTCACCCCATTGTGGGGAGGGCGTGGGGTTTATCTTGCGTGTCCTCAGGTCGAGGGTAAACGCTACTCCTTTTAGTTGAGCCACCCCAGCTGGTGGGCCTCGTCTGTCCTCTCCCTGCTTCCGAGCACTAGTGAATGTGAGTGCGAACAGCAAAATTCTTTGGGAACCCCGCCTGCTCCATTCGGCCAATATTGGCGTTGTGGCGCAGTGCTCCGACGGCTCCCAGGGCTTACCAGCTCCAGCCTCGTGGGTATCTGCCCTGCTGAACGGCCAGTCCCATCGCAGACAGTCTGAGTGCCTCCCCTCCAGCCCTGAGCCGCCAGAAGGAGGAGGAGGCAGTGGAGAGGCCGTGGCAGGCAGGCAAGCAGGCAGGGCCGGCTTTGATGTGGGCGCGGCGCACCCAGCCGCGTTGAGCGCCCGTCCGGCCGCGCCCCGAGGGGGGAGCCCCCGGGCCCCGCATCCTCATTGTGCCGGCGCGGGCCCGGGCCCGCCCCCGGCCCCCCGCCCCCTCGCCGCCCGCGCGTAGAAAACGCCCCGGCAGCCGCCAGCGGTGGGAGGCGGCGATGCGCACGGCCGGAGAGACACGGAGGAGGAGACATGAGCCGGCGGGCGCCCAGACGGAGCGGCCGTGACGCGTTCGCACTGCAGCCGCGCGCCCCAGCTTCGGAGCGCTGACCCCGGCCCCGCCGGCCCTGCCAGCCTCCCGCCTTGGCCGCGGGGCCCCAGCCGCAACCCCAGCGGTGCATGCTACCCCTGGACTGAGCCGGCAGCCCGTGTCCTGCGAACGCCCAGACGGCCCTCTCGCCCGCCTCGGACCAGCTTCCCCGCACCAGTCGGGCGCCTCCCGCACCGCGGTCGCCCCGCAGCCCCCGCGCCGGCTCGGAGGGCGCAGCGCTCGGGAGGAGCCGCGCGGGGCGCTGATGCCGCAGGGCGCGCCGCGGAGCACCCCGGAGCAGCAGAGTCTGCAGCAGCAGCAGCCGGCGAGGAGAGAGCAGCAGCAGCGGCGGCGGCGGCGGCGGCGGCGGCGGAGGCGCCCGGTCCCGGCCGCGCGGAGCGGACATGTGCAGGCTGGGCTAGGAGCCGCCGCCTCCCCCCCGCCCCGCGATGTATTCAGCGCCCTCCGCCTGCACTTGCCTGTAAGCGCCCGCCTGGGGCTGCCCACCCTGCCTGGATGCCTGTCCCTGTGCGTGTGGCTCTGTTTGTCTGCCCGTCTGCTCGCATGACTTTTTGCTTGCGTGTTTATCTGTCCATCCGTGCCCCCTCTCTCGGGTCCCACTGATCACCTCTCCCTCTTTCTCTCGCAGGTGTTTACACTTTCTACTGCTGTGCTTCCAGGTTCAGGTACGTGGGCTTCAGACTGAGAGGCTCCCCCCTCCCCCGCGCGCACTCTTCCTAGAGGTTCGGGCCGACCCCCCTTCCCGGGACCGCGCCCCCTCTCGGTGCCCCACCCCTCCTGGGCAAGAAGCCCAGTGCACCTGTTCCCAGGGCGCGGAAGGGCGGCTTCGCGCGCGTCCTGAGCTGGCGGTGTTGGGCCAAGGGCTAGGAGCTGCTGCGGGGCTCTAGCCAGTGCGGGCTATCGCGGCCGTGGTCTGTAGATTTCCCAGAGCCCAAGGACTCAGCCCAAGCGATGTGCGGGACACCAATCCCCTACTGCAGCTGACGAGTGGTAGGGACCTAGGGGTTTCCTCTGCCAACTGTCCCTTTACAGCCTGCTTGTGCTTGCAGACAAAAAGGTTGTTTTCAGTTGAGTGGATTTTGAGTCCAGAGAGAGCTTTAGTTGTAAATTACTCTGTGGGTGGGAGAAGAGAGAGAGAGAGACAGAGAGAGAGAGAGAGAGAGAGAGAGAGAGAGAGAGAGAGGAGACCGAGACTGACTGTTCCCCATCCTGCTGCGCTCCGCTCCACATGTCCTTGCCCAAGGTGGTGCAGCCCAGGGCTTGTTCCCTGCCTGGTCCCCGTTCACTCTCTGTGAATCAGAAGAGGGCTTGGCGCTCAGCCTGGAAAGCACTTGCTAAAATCTGATCTGTTACTTCAGCAGCTTTCAGACTCGGGAAGGTCTTGGCACACAGACAGTTGGAATGCTCTGGCTTCCAAAGCCGTGGAAATGAAGGAAAAGAGGGGGGGGGGGGGTAGGGAGTCGACTTCAGCCCCGATTAGAACCAGACCAGGGCTGCCTCAGCGTGGTGTGTGTGCGGGGTGTGGGGGGGGGGTTAGGCAAAGGGAATAGGAAACACCAGCTGCCCAATACCTCCACCTACCTACAGCGAAAAGGGAGGAGACTTAGGATAAACTGGACACAGGCCAAAAGAGGATTATCTGTCCCCTCCCCCCTCTCCGTGAAAGGCAGGTGTCCTTGCAGGGCTAATGGGAAGATGCTTGATCGGAGCCTTCTGAGTTCTAGAGATGTCTGGAGACAGCCCTGTACGAGGGCCAGAGGTGGTTTTCTCAGTTTTCTGGTACAGGAAGCTTGTGTGTAACTGCTGCTCGATCAGTGCTTGCTGTTTGTCTCATGCATCTCTTCCCACTCTTTGGAGAAGGCTGCTCCTTGGGACCGGCATGAAGCTCAGGGCAACCAGTTGAGACTGGGGACTGGAAGGCTAGATGGATGGACAGACTGATGGCCTCTTTCCTTCTGTTGGCCAGGCTGGGGTCCCCAGTGACTCCTTGAATCAATACAACCGGAGTCAGTAACTTAACGCTGGCTGTTTGCCAAAGCAGATGTGACCCTGTGTGGCGAAGCGGGTGTGTGTGTGTGTGTGTTGGTGGGGGGGGGATGGTCGATGTTAGGGAAGAGAGCCAGTGCCATGCATGGGCTGCTAGTTTGTCTGCAGCTGAGTCCCCAAGCAGAGGGCAGGTTCCAGGGTCACTCCAGGGGGTCTGCTTGTCTGGCTGGCCGAGCCTGGGCAGGAGTTGAGGAAATGGGTGTGGAGGCCGAAAGGAACCTTTGGATCTTGCTGCCCAAACCTGCGCAGCATGCTTGCTGCCCTCCGTTCTTCTTTAAGTAGGGCCCGGGAGGGGCTGCCGGGTGGTCTTTGTGTTCTCTGATGGGAATGTGAGGGAGGGCGTCTGCCTCCCACTTCCACCTCTGGGCCAGAACTAGAGCCAGCGTCTCTAGGCAGGAGCCGGGTGGTCTGCTTGGGTTAGGCCAAGAGGCCGGATCCATGCAGGTGAGGGAACCTCCCCTCTTTCCCTCCCATCACCCTTCTTTTGCCCCTTTGTCCCCTGCAGCCACTCCACTTTTTTGAACTGCATAGGGCTGGTGTTTTTAGCCGCTGGTCTTTATCCTTGGGGCTGGCTGGGGAGTGTCCTTGAAGATAACTCAGGATAGTTATTGGTGTGTCTGGAAGAGGATTCATAGCAATCCTCCATATATATATATATATATATATATATATATATATATATATATATATATATATATATACTGTCCAGTATTCCTAAAAGGTAAATAAATACCAGAGGAAATGATTAACGGACTCATGGTCACGTTACAGTTCAGAGGCAGGGATAGAGTGGCCATTACTGGTAGAGATGAAGATGACCACGAGTGTGAGGTCCAAGCGTTGCAGAGGCAATTTTGTCCGATGCTGTCCTGGGCAGGCTGCACAGGAGCACGCGCAGAGGGAATGCCTTTGGTGTAAGTAGACCAGAAGGACTTCCTACGTGAGGAAAGGCCCCAAGGACTTGGCAATAGGTGATCTCTGCCAGAGCCCAGCTTCGTTGTGTCCTCTCCGCCCTGTCTGTGGTTCTACTGTAGGAGTTCAGTTTCATCCTTTGTGAAAAGTGGCCCTTAACCTGGAGCTCTGTGTGGCTGGGGCAGAAGAAACGTTGCAGATGGTGACCCAATCCGGGAGGCGTGTCGGCCAACTGAAGAGCTAGTGTACTTCCATCTTGACTATTTTAGGGGATTGGTAGAGTTTTAGCGATGGAATTTCTGGAGACCTCCCCTCCTCCCAGCCCCTCAGTCACCAGGCCTCAAATGGATTCCCCTAAGTTGGGTTTCCATGAACGCACTCAATGCCAGATACTGTCCTCCGCCCACCACCAGTGTGGTGAGCCCCGCCTTCACCCACTGACCACCCTGGGAAGTGGGAAGCTGGGAATTTAATAAAACCCCTTCATCCTTTCTCCACACGACTCAGGACACCGCAGATAGCTCAAATCAGAAGAATTTAAAAAATTTCCGCGGGGAGCAGGCAGCGTGACCAGTAAATTGCTTTTCTGCACTTGGCTGAGCTCTGACAATGACACCGGGCCAGGCTTTTCACGAAGCTCTGCCGGCACCTGCCCGACATTGTTCCTGCCGCCAGGCTCCACTAGGTCCTTGCCTTCCTTAGACAGGCTAGCATAAGGCAGGCCAGTGCGGGAGGTATGTGTGTGTGGGGGCTTCCTCCAGCCTCTTCCCTCCTGCTAGCCCCTTGTTCTTCCACAGGGCTACTTCCTGTCTCACCAGGAGGTGTCGGAGTTTGGAGTTCTAGTCATACCCCCCCTCCCCGCTTGGTCTGACCACCGGCACCTAGCCTCCTTTCTGAGGCTGAAAGCCTTCCTTTAGGCTGGCCAGGTTGGAGATGCTAGGGATGGCCTTTGCATCAAGAGGAAGATGGAAAGCTGTCCCATTGGATGGTGTCTATCTATCTATCTATCTATCTATCTATCTATCTATCTATCTATCTATCTATTTATTATGTATACAATATTCTGTCTACGTGGCACCAGGCCTCATTACAGATGGTTGTGAGCCACCATGTTCATGCTGGGAATTGAACTCAGGACCTTTGGAAGAGCAGGCAATGCTCTTAACCGCTGAACCGTCTCTCCAGCCCCCATGGATGGCGTTTTAAGTTATTAAAAGCAGCATTATTCATTGGTCCATTCAGCTGAATTTCCATTCAGCACTTAGCCTGCTTCTTGTTGGCCCTGGGAACCTAGACAGTCGGTCCTTGTTGAACCTAGACAATTCCTGGCCTCAAGATTCTCCCAGCCTAGAGGGGGACACTGCTGGATGTTTCAGCATTATGACGTGGTCTTCCAATTCCTGGGAAGCATCTTACCTAGGTGCAAACGGGGTTGACTGTAAGAATGTAAGGCATCTCATGTAGGGAAGCGATTTTCTTCCTCCCAGCTTTCTACGGGAAAGTCAGGTAGGATGGAGTCACATTCCTGCCTCACAGACGGAGAAAGCCAGATAGAGAACTAGCCAGGAAGGGATTTGTTCAGGGCCATGGCTACAAGCCAAGAATCTGGATTTAAGATCTTGTATTAATCCTATCTCTTCTAGAAGGAATCCTGCAGTTTACTAGTAGGGGAAAAAGTCCCAGGAAGCAGGCATGCTGGGGATCCTTAATGGGAAGGATCTCACGAGGATCGGTGACTCTAATAGAGGGCAGCTGCCTCCCTGTTCCTGACAGGGGTCTCCACTCTCCTGGGAAAGTGCTGATCTTGGAGGGCCCCAGAGCTAGATGTGGGTGCCTCCTTCCCAGGGCAGAAAGAGGGGAGGGGTGGGGCACCCTGCCAGCATTCTTGCAGTCAGGGAAGGTCACCCACTTGCTTTGAGATAAGGAGGTGGATTTTTAAAATTTCTGTGGTTGGCGCAGCCAGTGTCAGTGGACCGGGGGCAGCCTGTCAGAGTCACAGGTGTGGCCTCCTCCCTGCCCTGGGGCAGCACTGTGGTTCTCTGGGCCCCCAAAGGAAGGCTGAGAGGGAACAGGGAGGATGCATCTATCCCCAGTATGACTTTGTGGTTCTGACTTGGTCCTGTAGCAGGAAAGCCTTGTGGGGGTGCTGGCCCGCAAGGCTGCTGACAAGAGAGAGCTCCAACCCACTGTGTTCGCTGGGTACCTGGTATTGTCTTAACACTGCCGAGGTTCTAGCTCACCACCAGTTTGGGGTTAGAGAGCAAGGGTCTCAGCACTATCCAGTAACCCATCCTTGGTCACACAGCAAAAAGGAAGCAAAGCTAAGGATTCGACTCTGACTTCCTGAATCTAGGGCCCAGGTTAAAAGACAATTTGAAGGCTTTCCATTCATACAGCTTGGTTCAAGCTGTGGCTCTGTATTCTGTGTGCTGTGTGACCTTGGGGCGAGTTATTTCACCTCCCTGATGCTTAACTTCTGTGTGTGTAAAATGGCAAAAATACCATTCTCCCCTCCAAACAAACAAAAGCCCCAATAAAATAGTAGCTGTCCTCTAAGAGGATTAGATGGCAGTTCTAGGCCTGACTGCTGCGTCTCTGGTCCTAGGAGGATTCTTGCCTGCCTCTGTTGCCTGTCGTGTGTGTGTGTGTATATGTGTGTGTGTTCATCTGTTCTGATGAACTCGTGTGTGTCCTTGACTTGGCTGACCAGACTATTCACTAAAAGGGCCTGTGGCAGACCACTGGAGGAAAGAGCATGCTGACATTCCTCTGCATAGGCAGGAGGAGAGGCACATGGCCTTACCTTAGGATGAGTTTAGGCCTGCTGCCACACTTTGGGCCTGACTGGAAATTTGTTCTGGAACATTGGCGGGCAAGTGGTTCCTTAGACCGTGGGACTGGCTGACTGGTAGCTCTTATGCTCTGACATCTAAGTGACATATAAAATGTTGCCATGTTGACGATGGGGCCAGAGACACTGTACATTGGTCAGCAGAGGGCCCCAGAACAAAGACTCCAAGGTTGCAGGATCAGTCTCTGCCTTGGCTCGGTCCACCCTGGAGCCTTGCTCTGCTTGGTTCATCCAGCTGGGTAGGAGCCGGGCATTGGAAGCTTGTGAAGGCCCTGTGCACAGGCAGAGGCATCAGATTGGCCTGGGTTTTGATTCTGCAGCCCTTCAGCCCATGATCTGTGGCCTTCCACCACCTGCTCCTGTTTTCCCTATCTCTGTAAAGTGGGTTAATTAAAGTGAAGTACCTCCTTAGGGTTAGTGAGAGCTAAATGAGCTATTCTATAGAGAGCGGCCAACACTCAGCCCAATAACTGAGTGGTTGTAATTGCCTGGTCAATTGTCTGCTGTGTCCGAGGTACACCGTGTGCTGCCGCGTACTAGAGAAAGCAAAGAAGGAAATGTTCCTTGGCTGAGTGGCAGCAGGTACTCCAGTCTGTTGGGAGCAGGGATCTGAACTTAGGTCTGCATGTTAATTCCACCATTCAGGTTGCATGGCTTTGGGCAAGACCTTGAGCCTCTTGGCGTAACCGCTTCCTCATCGCTTATGAAGAGGGATTAATTATGCTATTCCCAAGGCTTTGCAGGGTGGCACTCCTCTGTAACTCAACACTGAGGAGACCGAGGCAGGATGTTGAGTCAGCCTGGGGGCATGATAGTGAGAACCTGTTTCAAAAAGTCAGAATGGGCACAGCAGAATTTTCAAGCATTTCCCAGAATCATTGGCAGGAATAATGAAGGCCATATCTTGGACCCAGCATGCAGTGGACACTCATAAACAAACTAATGAGATGAGCATTTATGGGATACCTGCGGTATTCCTGGGGCCCAAGTGGGTTTGGTCTTCAAGGCTTCTGCTTTCCCTCAGTGGACTACATGAGGAGGTCACGGGCGCTTTGGGTTGTGTCCCCTCTCCTCCTCCTTCTGCCTTGGAATCCCATGGTACTTGTCACTTTCTCTGGTCAACTGCGTTCTTTGCAGGGATAGGATAGAGTCTGGGGTCTGAACTCAGTCCACTGGTCACATCCTGCCTTGGGCTCTCACCAGCTGTGTGATGGAGAGGATTGATTGGCCCCTCTGTACTCATCACTAATGGAACACCAGGATACAGTGTCGCCCCTGGGGTTGCTGGGAAAGGGGACTGTGGTCCCTGGGGGAGCCCTTGGCATGGAGCCAGGCTCTTTTCAGATGTTAAGTGAAACAGAATTGTAGCTCTCAGCTACGGACTTCTTGAAGCCTGCTTGCCCATCAACCAGCTTGTACTTATTCCTAGAAATCCAGGGAGTTCAGACCCCTGCTGCAGGCTCTGGGCACTGGATGGACCTTCTCAGCTCAGTGAGCAGAGGAGCTTAGGGGCCTGGAGTCCCTGTGCCCACTGCCTCTGTGCTTGGTGCTGGGCCCCTAGGGGATTTTTACCTGTCTCAGCCCTCCGGTAGCAGGCCCCAGGAGTGCTATTGGAGAATGGAATTTGGACCCAGAAATCGGACGATAGCCAGAGCAGTTAGCCAGATGAAGAGCGTACTGTGAACCTGCAGGTGCATGTGTGTGAGCTTACGTAAGGTCACCGAGGCACATGGAACAGGCTACCTCGAAGAAGGGAACAACATTATGTGCTCAGTGTGCTGCAAATGCTTTGTGGCTGCTGGAGCGTCACGCTTAGGGCCGGGCTGATAGAAAGGCCCTTGTGGGCACTGAGCCCTGGAAAAAGAGCTTGTTTGTCATCTCCTGGGCATGCTGACTACCCCTGCCCATGACTTCAGGGAGGTGGAGTGACACAGACGCTGGCAGGGGATGAGAGGAGGGAAAAAGAGCTCAGTCCACACGAGTCCTATCCCTCACCAGGCTAGCTGCAGGATTGACTACCTGCCCAGTATTGACAATCTGTATGGGGAAGGCTGATTTATGGGGAGAGGGAGGCTGGACCTTGGGCCCAGCCCCCATTCTGCAGTGCCCCACCCATGCTGATGGGTTGGCCCTGCCAATCAATACATTGATAGTCCTGGGAGCTTAATGGACAGACTGGGGGTGGGGAAAAGGCCCTTTGCGGCCACACTTTCTCTCCAGGCTGCGGTGGGTGTGGGGAGCATGTTGGGAGGGGCCATAAGCTTGGGCTGTTGGGAACATGGGGCATCAAAGCGGGCTGAGAGGGGGCACCTTAGTCCCCTTTTTATGAAGCAGTGCCTGTTGGATTAAACTGACGCTTCAAAGCTGAATGTGTTCAGATCTTGCTTGGCTATGCTGCGTCCTGTGTACCTTGACAAGTCTCTTCACCTCTCTGTGCCTCCCCATGTCACAGGGAGCATGGGGTAGGGTCCTTTGCACTTGGCTCAAGTTCAGTGAGGAATGAGTGGATAGCCCCTGGGCGGCGCTTACCGTCTGCCTGGGAATTCAGAGCCACTGTGAGTGGCCGTAGCCGACTCGAGTCCAGGCTGCTCTTGAGGAGGCATTTGGAGGGCTGCCTTTTGGAGTGGAGAAGGAAGCTGACTTTACTGGGATCCATTCTTAGAAGGCCTGAAGTCTGGGGTTTGAACCCAGAATTTGAAAGAGCTATAAAAGCCGTAGGCTCCTGCTGCAGCTTGAAGCCTGTGGTTGTCTTCCTTGGGACCAGGGAGGTCTTCACTCCTGGGCGGCGATGCCTGGAGATGGAAACGGATGGCAAGAGGTCTCAAGAATCTGAGGGTCGCTGGGGGACTTCATTTTCCTCTTGCACAGGGGAATTCAAGTTTCTAGTTCCTCCATGGTCGGTTTCCTCTTCCTTAGCCATGCCGTAGGTTCCGATCCGGCTTTTTCCGGAGTGCAACTGTATCCTTGTGATACATGCGTGAGGCATGTTCAGATCGGTCAGGGATGGCTACCCCATGTACAAGCACTGAGCTGCTGAGTCTGTACACCTGAGAGCCTAGACGGCTACTAACTAATACCTCACAGGTGGGTAGCAGCTGCAGCACGGATATGTTGGTCAGAGAATGGTACGAAATGTTATCATGTTACTCATAACAGCACTGAACTAGACACATCATTGCTTAAGTCTGGAATTTTCTGTCTAATACTTTTGGTTCTTCGTTGGCCAGGGATAGCTGAAACCCAGGATGAGGGGACCCTGGTGGGAGGGAGGTGGTGAGGACAAGGGGAAATGGTAGTAGGTAGTAGATGAAGTGGCTGGCTTGCACTCTAGACGCAGGTGAAGTTGTGTTTGACTTTTGGGTTCTCTGCTCACTCTTTCCGTGACTGAGGACAAAGGATGTGACCTCCCTCAAACCTCACTTTCCCCAACTTTGACATGGGGATGCTAACCATTCCTGCTTATGACATCACTCTGGTGATTGTGTAAGATAAGTCACCCACAGTGGTGGTGACTGATCATGGCTGCTGAGCTCTGGAGCGCTGGCTCAGCAAGTAAAACGCTTTCTGTGCGAGTGAGGACCTGAGTTCAAACCCCCAGAGTGCACATAAAGTTGGGCATGGAAGTGCACACCTATAATCTCAGCTCTCCTATGGCGAGACAGGAGGTGGAGTCAGGAGGACTTCCAAAGCTTGTGGGTCAGAGGCCATGGTGTATAGAGCAGAGAACAATAACAGAAAGAGATCCTGTCTCAAACAAGGGAAGAGACAAGGACTGACATGTCCTTTGATGTCCACACATGCACCTCAGCATATAACCCCCCCTCCAAATATGCACACATACTCAGGTGCACACACAGAGATGGAAAACCCCATGGCTGTTCATAAAGCAAGACTTTTTAAAAAAATAATGTAATGGCTGTTACAGTTACTGATTTTTTTTCCCAAGGTAAATGTTATAAAAAATTCCCATTTTTGCAGACAGGAAAATGGGAGTCAGCTGTTGTGGTTGGGGCCAGGTAACCTGCAGGTCGAATGTTACCTGTTATCCTGGTGTCAGAGGTTCATGTCAGAGGTTCTGGATCTTGATGGATGTCTTCAGGAGATGGCAATGTGCATGGTCTGGGAAGAATGGGGATGCCCCCAAACATGCTTCTCAGAGTCGGGGCTGAAGCCTTCGAGGAGGATGTGTGGCAGGTGTCCCCACGGTCTCTAGAAGCTGGCAGAACTCCCTTTCGTATCGATCAGGTTATCACCAGGATGAGGGCAGTAGGCCTGGAGTGCAGGCAGGGACAGGATATTGTGCTTGGGAAGCTAGGGCCTGGCAGGTTTCTGAGCAAGAAGGAGCACCCTTCACTGAACTGAGAGTACTCTAGAGGAAGACAGGATGCAAGCTGAGGCGTGTGGGCTCTGTCTACTAAGCGCCCTGTTGACATTCCTAGGTTAAGGCTTTGGAAGAGCCCAGGATCGGAATGAGGTTTGAGCCTCTAGAGTCCTTGTTGCTCGTGTGCAGCTCCTGGACTGGGGAGCAAATATTTGGGAAAGGGAAATGGCCAGATTGGGAGTTCTTGGAGTCTTAGGCTGCATGAACAGTATCAGTCTCCCACTATGGAGAGCCTGCTTTGACCATGGATTACCTGTGGGTGTAGCATTGAGGGAGGTAGGGCCACATTGTCTATGTATTAGGTCTTCTTGCTTTCTTGTGTGTTTTATGGCTTTTTGCTCATCCCAAAGTTTTTTGACTCCTGATCATTGTGCACCTGGAGGAATATCAGGCTGGCAGACTGCTCTTAGGTACCATAGCCAAGAAAGCTGCCACTCACCCCACCAGAGAGCGGGGACAGTGACTCTCTCAAGGCAAGCTTGCATTGCATAGCTCTGGACAGCGAAGCCTGGAATTTTGTCTCCCCATTCCCAGCCCTATGGCTCTTGAGGCTGGCCTCAAGGTCCAGCTTGGGAAATGGGGTCTCCCTGGCTCCCTGATAGTCCAAAGCTCTGGAGTTGGTGGAGCTAGAACAGGGGTAAGTCTCGGGGTTTCTTAACAAGATGCCTGGAGCAAAGCGATGTGCGCGGTCCCACATAGCACCGCATCCCCTGCCTCCCTCAGCCAGGCACTTTAGGTATATGGATGGAAAGGGTAGGGCTTGCTGCTGGCCTCCAGTCATTTGGCAAGCACTGCTGATTGCTGTGGACAAGCTGATACCCAGGAACGAGACTGGTTATCCAAACTCTGGGAACAATAGCATGCCCAGACCCTGCCTTGTGAGGTGATGTTGAGGGAAACCTCTAATGCGGGCTTCTAATGGCAGGTAGAGGGGCTGGTGCCCTGGACCCTCCAGAGGCTTTGATAGGAAGTCTAGGGTATCCAGCCTTTCCAGAAGAAGGGCTCAGTCTTCTGCAGAGGCCACCCGCTACTTCCCTAGGGATTGACCTGGTCAGACTATGGCTTAAGTGGTGGAAGCAAGGCAAGATGGATTGTATCCCCACATCCTGGTGCAGGGCCACCCAATAGACCTTGCTGACCCTGGGTCACTCTGCTGTTTCTGTCCAGCAGGCCAGGAAAAAAAAATCATTAATAGAAGGACAGCTTCTGGGGTAGGAAAGCGCCCCTTGGGAACCGGCCATGAGGAGACCGGCTTGACCTCCAGTCAGTAGGGTCTCTGAGAGGAGGAGCAGTCGAGGACAGGGATCCTGTGCCTACTTTTGGGGGAGGGGATAGGACTAAGATGACTCCAGGAATCATTCCAGAAAGGTCAATGGCCCCAAGTGTGGGGTCTTCCCGAAAAATGTCCTCCATGTGTGGGCCTCCATGGATGCCAGGGTGGGAGGTGAGGCTGTCCCTGGTACTACTGTGGGTGGACCGTCATGGCTGGTGGAAATGGAGGGAGGCGTATAGTAGTTGCAGAATGGACATTTGTGAACCTCGATTTCCGCTTCGCCGAGCTTCACTTGGAGTCTTGTCCAACGTTCTGGTGCTTGCTCAGATGTGGAAGTAACTGCCATGTTGCTTTTTGTATTTGGTCTTTCTAGCAACCCCCGGGGGCAGGTACTGTTTGCGTCATGTTCATTGTGAGGAAACCGAGTCACAGAGATCTCCTAGTTAAGGCGATGGCTTGGGCTGCTGGGCTGCCAGGGTCCAGAGAGCTCTAGCCACGGTTGGGTGAGCAATGCTTTTCTGGGACTGGGCTCTTGTGTGCTAGCGTTGTGCCAGACTCGGTGGGATCACAGAGCAAACCCACACTTCTAACCATTACCCCAGCACGTCTTGCAGGCCGGACAAATTGCCATCATTCTAGCCCATGCTTCAGGACTTGTTCTGATTTCTAAGATGGGATGGGCCGCCCAGCTAGCTAGCAGGTACAGGTGGATGTAACTTACTTCTTAACGTCTGTTCATTCATTCATTCGTTCATGCATTTGTTGGAACAAGTGCTTGTGTGTCTGTGCTGGGGCTCTTGGGACAGTGGCCCAGGAGAGAGAGCGAGAACTCTGGCTTTCATGGTGCGGTCAGTGTCGTCAGAGCAGACAGACGGAAGCTGAGTAGGTAAACAGTGTGTTGAGTTGCGGGTGCCAGGAGGGATCTCATAGCAGGGAGGCATGGAGAATGGCAGGGATAGGGCCACCTGAGGAGGCCTGTTTGCCGGAGAGCAGGTGCAAAGGACCTGAGTTGGTGTGTGCTAAGTATTAGGAGGGTTTCAGAGACTTTCAAGCTAAGGTGGTAGGGACTGGCCTGGAAGGAGTAAGAGAAGAGACAGGGAAGCATGGGGGCTGCCTGTTGGCTTGTAAGCCCCTGGGAGGACCTCTGAGGGTGAGAAAGCCCCGAGGAGTGTGGACAGGGAGGATTCTACTGCAGGGTTGTGTTTGGAAGAGGATGGGTTATCAACAGGACACAATTGGACTGGGCTGAGGAGGAGAGGGGGTGCATACTGTTGAGGGGAGGGGCTGTATTCTTGAAGGTGGATGGGAGCAGAGATTGTGGGTGCAACCCAAGAAGGCTTTCTGGAGGGTGTGGCTTGATGAGAACTGAGTGGAAAGAGTGTTTGCATGGGGGATATAAATTCGGGGCCTGGGACATGGACCAGTACCGTGGAGTTGAGTGTGAAGATTCCCGTGGAGATCCAGGGATGTAGCAATGCTGGATTCTGGTGCAGTGGCCAGTACTTGCGATTGCTTGTGCTGATCCTTCCCTGCCATGTGTCCTTCCAACTTCTCCCTGAAGCCCTGTGGACATTGGTTCTCTTCGCAGTTGCTCAGGCGCTCCTCGTAGTTCCAGATACCTTTGAGAGAGGGGGCTCTGTACTAAAAGGAGATCGGAGCAGAGCAACCTGCATGCCAAGGTCACAGGGAACACCACGTGCCAGCAGGTGGGACGATCTAGATACCCAGGCCCGATTCTCAGCTTTATTATTTCCCAGTTGCCTCAGTTGCCTTGTCTGTGAAATGGGGCCTGGCCAGAGAGGGGTGTAGCGGACAGACTCACCATTGGCTCCTCCCCTTGCGTAGGTGTTGGCGGCCGAGGAGAACGTGGACTTCCGCATCCATGTGGAGAACCAGACGCGGGCTCGCGATGATGTGAGCCGGAAGCAGCTGCGCTTGTACCAGCTCTACAGCAGGACCAGTGGGAAGCACATTCAAGTCTTGGGCCGTAGGATCAGTGCCCGTGGCGAGGACGGGGACAAGTATGGTATGTGTCAGACCCTACCCACACGCCTTGCACATGTTCTCGCCAGACTTGGAGAGTTCCCATTCAAATCCTGGCTCTGTATTGTGCTGGATGCGTAGTCTGGGACCTAGTGTTAGCTCTCCTGGGCCTCAGTTTCTCAGTCTATAAAATGGGGAGGCATTAGTGAGCCCTTAAGAAGCTCATTGAATAAATGAATAAAAGCACCCCTTCCACGGTGGCTTGGACGGGAATGCCCAAATGTCAGTGTCCGTTCCCTGCACCACTGCTCCCTCCTGCCCAGGTTCAGCTTCTGGGAAGGGCGAAAGCCTCTAGTTCTGCTCTCTGGTGGTCATGGAAGTCATCTTCATGTGTGCTTATGGGAATGTGTGTCTGTGTGTATGCAAATGTGCATGTGTGTATTAAGCTTGACCTTGTACACCCATAAGACATGGGTACTCACAACACAACAACGTGGGTCATGGTCCCTGTGACCTTCTTTTGGTCCCTGAGCAGCTCAGTTCTCCTGGGGGAGGGGCTGCTGAGGGACACTTGCAGCCTTCCTCTGCTGCAGAAGTCAGAAGAGGAACACTGGGACTTTTTCTCTTCCCTAGCCCCCAGCACATGCAACAGAGCAGACATAACTCTACCTCTTTAGCGCTCTGGAGAGGATTCAGCCAAGACAGATGCTGGGCAAATATTAAACATGCAGATATTTTATTTGAAGTTGCTAGACAGGGTTTGGCAGTAGTAGTGCATGCCTTTAATCCCAACACTTGGAAGGCAGAGATGGGCGAATCGCTGAGTTTGAGGCCAGCCTGGTCTACAAAGTGAGTTTTAGGACAGCCAGGGCTACGCAGAGAAATTCTGTCTGAGGGAGAAAAGAAACAAAGCAAAACCCAAAACAACTTCTTTAAAATTGCTTGACAGAAAGTCCTGGGACTGCCAGGAGGCTTCCTGGTCCTTACCCATCTCTGGGATGCAAGTCCCCAGCCTTCTGTCTCCTTGGGCCCAGGTTCTAGAGCTAGTGGCTGGGGGCAGGGTCCTGCACGTGTGCTGAGCCTGCCAGTTTCGCCTTTCTGGGATGGTGCCCTATCGGCCCCTGCCCATTGCCATCAGGACATGACAACAAGACGAATAATTTCTTGGACCTTTTATCTTGGACACCATTTATTTTCCCACAGCCCCAGGGCAGTACTGACCTCATGGTACGGCCCCGAGTGAGGCAGCTGCACCATACTGGGGGCTGGGCCAGGCTGGGCAGCATGGGCTGGTCCCGGGCCCCAGCACCTCCAGGCCAGCTGCCTCCTCCGCTTCCTGCATAGTCATTCTTCATGGCTCCCTCCTTCTCTCCTCTTCCTGTTTCATGCCCCTTTCCCTCTTTGTTTTGCTCCATCTCTGTTCCTCCCTCCTCATGGTCTCCGTCCTTCCTTGCTCTGACCACAGCTTTCCCTTCTTGCAGGTTTCAGGCCTTCTGGTTCCTGTGGGGGGCACCCCCAGATGCTGGGCCGTGCAGGGCAGACCCAGGTGGTAGTTTTCCCTGGGATCCTCTGCCCAGTGCTGCCAGGGAAGGGGCAGCTGGCTGGCCAAGCGGGAGGAGGTGCCCTCCTGGGGTGTCCCCGGAGCTCACTCTGGCCCCTCCAGGCTGGAGAATACAAGGGGAGGGGGTCAGACCCTGGTTGAGCCATCTGTCCACACCCTGGGAAGGGAGGCAGGGACTGGGGAGGGAGAGGAGCCCAAAGTGGCCCACACTCTCTGCAGAGACTGCTGGCCTGCTGGCCAGTTCAATTGGGCCACTCTGTGACCTCCACCGAGCACTTTGCCTTCTCTGTCCCCATTTCTCATTTGTACAGTGCCATTAACATGCACGTGGCTCTGAGGGAGGGATCTAGTCAAAATGTCCTCAGTGAACCGTGGGTTGGAGTGTGCACTGGGCCTGCCTCCACTCTGACCAGCATCCAGGTGGTTCTGACAGAATCCCGCTTTGATTCTAGAACTGGCCTGGCTTGCTGCTCTTCTTAGGCTTCATCCTCTCTCTCTCAAGGAACATGTTTACATGATCTTCCAGCCCCCCCAACACCCAGGGCAACGGGGGCCTTGCGGGCTGTCGCTGTTCCATTTGAATGTCCCATTAGAAACGCAGATGAGGCTGGGAGACCCCATCTGTGAGCCCTGGGAGAGGAAGTGAGACAATGGAGCCCACGGAGGCTTCCAATCTAGATGATCAATACAAATATTATTGGGAGGGTGATTTATGTGACCACGCAGGGCAGGAGGGTGGGCCGCCTTGCCTCTCTGCATCAGGAGCTGCCTTGCTGGGGGAGGGGCAGTGGGGTGCAGGGCACTTCAGAACCTGCTCTGTCTTCTCAGGGCTGGGTCTGGACACCAGAGTCTTGTGATATCCATTTGGCTTCCCGGCCTTGTGTCATCTGCTGAACCGGAAGTACAGCAGATGTCAAGTGAACACCTAGAATCCTCAGCTTCGGGTCTGTCGTCCAAGGCCTGGCCTCTGTGCTGGGTACAGAGGTCTGTGGACCCTCTGATCTTGCTGCTTCTTCATTCTAGTACTTTCTGGAAGGTGGTTGGAGTCAAGAACAAGATTCTTTAGGACCAGCCGTGGCTGAGGCTGCAGGCTCCTGTTTTTCTAGTCCTATAGTCTCTGAGTCTGATCCCATGGTCCATTTTCAGTCCACCAGTCCAAGGTGCCACTCTATTGCTTAAAGACTCATGCCACTTAGAATCCAAGTCCTTGGGTCACCCAGGGGCCTGGGATGGTTCTGCTCACGGGACCCTCCCATCCCCCCACAATCTCAGGCTGTATTACTGCTCTTGTGTACTGCAGCAGGCATGGTGCCTTGGTCAGGCCAAGCACATTTCACCTAACACCTAAGATGCTCTCTATCCACACATTCCTGAGACCTGCCCCTCACTTCACTGCCCTCCTATCAGGGTCCCCACCCCTACCCTTTTGCTGCTGTACTTTTCCTCTCACGGTCTGGCATCCTGTTCTCTGCTTCTCCACTCTGTCTCTCAGGAGATGCCAGGCTTCTGGGGCTGTGTGCTGCCTCATCCCCAGCCCTCAGCGCCAGCCACAGAGATGTGATCAGCATTGCCTGAATGCAGGGACACATGCAGCGTACATCTAAGACCAGGGACAAGGTTGTCACCCCAGTACATCGGGGCAAAAACCTCCTTCCACGCTCAGGAGGCACCTGCCCCGGTGCTCAGGCAGACCCTTCTCCCTTCCTCCCACTGTTTTTGCCTTGAGAATACAAATATGAACAGACATGTCTTCCCCTAGAAATTCTCTCATCTAGCATGTTACCTCTCAGCTTAAGCCTCCTACCCTCTGGCCTTGTCCTCAGGGAGCAGCGGCCACCCACGCCTTGTGGATCCCCTGTGGAAAGGGCTGTGTTAGCACTACAGCCAGGATCCAATATAGTTTCCGATCAATCCAATTGATTTTTTCCCCCCCTCTTCCTTTCTGGTTGAGTGTGTGTGGCCTGCAAACCTCCTCAGGGACTTGCAGAGAAGGGGAACTCTGGGCACCTGAGCATGTGTGTGTAACAATAACAGGGTAAGAGCTCCAGACTCCAGCCCCACCTCTCTCTTTTCCCCTGGCCCACCTTCAGGGGAAAGGGAGAGCTGACTGCTGACCTCTTGGTGCTTTTGGTGGCAACGACCTTTCTTCGTGGGAGGATATTGTCTGGGGAGGCCGATAGCTCTGTGGTGTGGTAATGTGTCAACCAGTCCCTTAAGCACGTGGGTCTGTCCAACCTCTTTCCAGTGTGTGTGTGCCTACAGGGGGAGAGGGCCAGGGAGCAACAGGTTCTGAGGATTTCCCTGGGTACAGGGAGCTCTAACCCGTCCTGGCTTTGTTCTCTGAATTGCCTCTCACTAAAGCAGGCTTCCAACTCTTTCTGACTCCATTGCCTCTGTATTCCCTTCCCATTTCCCGCCCTTCAAACCCAGAGTCTAAAGGCGGAGGCCCTGAGTTGCTTTTGGGAAGGCCAGCCGGGGACCTATGCATCAGTCTGCCTATTCCTCAGGGCCTTTCTTGCCCTTTGCGGTCCACACTGTGCGCCCAAGCTCTGTCCATGCAGCTCAGGTTCGATCCCTGCCTGTCGCAGCGAACTCTGGAGAGCTGCAGTCTGTCTTCATGTTTCTTCCTTACAGTGTGTCTCTGGGCAAGTGACTCAGCCGCTCTGCTGGCTGCAGGGCCTCAGGCTCCCCATGTGTAAACTGCCGTCATGGCCCCTGCCTCACAGTGCTGTGAGCCGGTAAGACATTCCATGGCTTGGACTCCCAACCCACATATGGGATACACATTACAGGGAGTGGCTGTTGTTATCAGTCTCTCTTTTGAGTTCAGGCGGGCCTTGAACTTATGATCTTCCTGCCTCAGCCTTCCAGTCTGGTGTCATGTTTATTCGTCTTCAGGCATATCAGAGAAGCAGAGGGGGAAAGACAATGTAAAGCTTCACAGAAGGCGTTTCCATCACCCTTTGTCCCGCCTTCTTGGAGGGTTTGGGGAGCCCTTCTTCTTTTCTACCTGTGACCTGAGTCTAGCCCTCCAAGCTCCCATAGGCTTTTCCATCCCCCATGTTGACTCCAGGTGTCCTCTTTAGGGTGACCTGGGGACTCCTCCCATTTCAAGGTTATCCGGAAGTGAAGCTGGGAAAAGAATGAATCCCCCCTGTATTCTGTCCCAGGAAAGCAAGGCCAGAGGGAGGAGCCCAGTTGCCCTAGCCAGGGCTTACTCACCTGGGCAAAAGTCCAAGTGGGGAAAGGTGGAGTGGGCAGGTTAAGACCAAGACTTTGGGGCCAGCCTGCCCCGGGTTTGATTTAGCCTCATTATGCAAGCTGTTGGAACCCAGTTTCTACCCCCGTGAGATGGGGGCAGTGACAGCTGTGCTGACCTCAGAGGATGTCTGCAAGGGTTGAATGAAGTAGTGACCGTGGCCCGGGACATCAGGAGCCTGACAGAGTGTGAGTGACTATCTTTTCCTAAAGGGCCCGAAACAGAGGTGGCCTCAGGGTCACGGATTCCTGACCCACGTACTTCTTTTGTTGCAAGGGATTTTTCTCTGTCACTGTGACTGGGGCTGTGTGGGTCGGAGTCTAGAGTTCTAACAAGGCCTGGACAGTGTAAGGAGTCCCAGCAGTAGGGACTGGAGCGATGAAAGACATTGAATCAGAGGCTAATGAGGCTTGTCATCACCTGCTCTGCGCTCTGTAACCTGTCGCCTCACCGCCCTGCGTCTTCCCTTAGCTCTCGAATCATGTTAGTCGCTGCTGACATCACAAGGGTATCCATGCACTTACTGTCATTTAATTAGTGGCCGCTTACTAGGAGTCAGGCGTGGGCTGGGGTGCTCCAAAAAAGCCTTGGGAGTAAGGGCAGCTGTCCTGTCTGTGTGGGGCTTACCTGCTGGTGAGGAAGGACACGCAGCGGAAATGGTGGCAAATTGTGTTAACTTACTATTATTGTTATTTGTTTTTATTTTTGTTTTGAGACAGGGTTTCTCTGTGTAGCCTTGGCTGTCCTAGAACTCACTCTGTAGACCTGGTTGGCCTTGAACTCACAGAGATCCACCTGCTCCTGCCTCCCTGGTGCTGGGTTTAAAGGTGTGCACCACCAAGGCCTGGCAGTTTGCTTTCATTGTAACAAAATATCTGCGGTGGTCAAGTTAAGAAAAAGTAAGGTTTATTTTGACTCGGTTTTGGAGGCTCAGTCCATGATTCGTTAGCCCCTTGTTTCTGGGCCTGTGGTAAGTCAGAATGTTGTGGCTTGTGCAGGAGAGGAAGCTTGTCTCCGGATGACTGGGAAGTAGAAAGAGAGACAGCAGCAAGAGAGGCAAGAAGGGGCATGTTACCTAACGCCCTCTATGGATCTCACATCTGAAAGGGCCTAGTAATGCTGGAAGCAGACAACTAAACCTTCCCCACATTTAAGACTGAAACAATATCAATAGGCAGTTTTAACGTGCTGGAAGAGTGGACTGCAGAGATGGCTCAACTGTTAAAGGCATGGCTGCTCTTCCAGAGGACCCGAGTTCAGTCCCCAGCACTCATAAAGGTTGCTCACAACTGTCTGTTCCTCCTGTTCCAGGGTTTCCAACACCTTCACATAGACAGAATAATAATGCACAGAAGAAATAAGTAGAGTGCTGAAGTGTGGCATGGGAACTGGCACGTGCTGGGCTGGGGAGGGTGGTGCCAGCATCAAACAGTACAGTCAGGGAAGGCAGCTTAGTAACTGTTCTCCTTGGTGAAGAGACACCATGGCCATGGCAGCTCTTATAAATAAAACATTTGACTGGGGGCTTGCTTGCAGTTTCAGAGGTTTAGTTCGTGGTCAGCATGGCAGCAGGCAGGGCAGGTATGGTGCTGGAGAAGTTGAGAGATACATCCTGATCTGACTGAAGGATGGGAGGGAAGGAGGGAGAGAGGGAGAGAGAGTCTCTGAGAGACTGGGCCTGGCATGGACTTCTGCAACCTCAAAGCCCACTCACAGTGACACACTTCCTCCAACAAGGCCACAGTATTCTCACAAGGTCGCATCTCTCAGTCCTTCTAATCCTTTCAGATAGCGCCACTCCCTAGAGACTGATCATTCAAATGTGGGGATCATTCTTGGTCAAACCATAGCATCTCTAAGGAGATGACTGTTGGCCATCTGGGGGGAGGGATAAGGCTCAACCATGGGAAAGCTTGGGCAAAGCAGCCTCTAGGTAGAAGGGTGGCAAGAACAAAGGGCCTGCAGCAGGAGCCAGGTGTGCTGGAGAGAGAGCAAGGGAGCCAGTGCGCTTGGGAGGGCTGGAAGGAGGGACAGCAGGGACCAGATGATGTGGGTCCTACTGGCGAGCTTGGGTTTTCCCTAAGTTGTTTGAGGATCCTGGGAGGTTTTTCAACAGGGAAGAGATATAATTGTTGTGAGTGTGTGTGTGTGTAGATAGGGATCAGCTTCATGTCTCCTTTCAATCCCTCTCTATCTTTAACTTTGAGAAGCAGTTTTTTACTGAGCCTGGAGGTCACTGGTTGGCTGGACTGTCTGACCTGTGAGCTCTGTGAGTCTCCCCATCTCTGCTTCCCCAACAGTAGGGTTTGTAGATGTTCACCGCCATGCCTGGCTTTTACATGGGTTGCCAGGGATCCAAATTCAGGTCCTCACGCTACGTGGCAGGTTCTTTACCGACAGGGGCACCTTCTCAGCCTCATCGGTCTTTTTGAAGAACATTTTCAGCTGACGTGTGGAGGGAAGACCAGTGAGGGCCAGAGTGGCAGAGGAAGGTGGCTGTTGAGCTGTGTGGGATGGTGGGGGAGGGGTGGCAAGACAGTGTCATTCCCCCAGGCCAGCTGCAGGCCCTGTCCATGGAACTGAGCCAGGGTGAGGGGCCTGCTCATAAGAGCTGCATCTTTGGAGCTTGGCTCTCAGAAGCGGGTGGAGGATGAGGAGAGGAGGACCAGGGAGGCTCTGGAGCAGACCTAGCTTGGGTGGAGTGTCTGTTCCTCTTTCTCTCCTGCCGCTGCCGCTGCTGCCGCCGCCGCCGCTGCTGCTGCTGGTCTATTACTCCCCAAAGACTTTACATAATTCTGGCCTGACTCCCGCCTCATTATGTCATTCTCTGAGTGGAGTCTAGGTCACTCTCCTGCGTGCTGTGGTCAGGGTGGGTAGAAAGAACAGACTGCGAGCGGCTCGCTCAGACCCTGCCCCGGCTGAATGGGGGTGGTCTGGCCTGTGGAGGGCGGAGTTGAACTGCAGCCCTAACCTCTCTGCCCCCAGACCCTTTGGATGTCTGTACCCACCCCCAGGATGCGGTGGGATAGGGTGGGGGATGGCCAGGGTCCTTGTTGCTGAGAGGTGGGGCGATGTTAGGAGTGGCTTTCAGAGCCAGCCAACCCTGCAGTTAGTCCTCCTGCCTGGCTGTCGCTGGACACCTCACTTACCCTGAGCAATGAGGACCAGGATGGCTTACTTCATGTGGATGTGGGGGAGCTTTAATTGTATCCCACGGAAGCAGATCTTGTCCATAGAGGACATATTTGGGGGGGGGGGTGAGAACGGTGTCCTGGGCCCTGTCCCCATTCTTCCATTAATGACAATCTCCCTACTCCCAGTAGAGTCTGCTCTTCTTCTAGGTTTGACGCCAGGGTTCCAGAAAGAACTAGAATGGGGCTGAACTGCACACCGCCTTGCACCAGGGAGGAAACTGAGGCTCAGACAGGGGTGTGGTGATCTATCTGCTTAGGATTCAGTGCGGGATGGCAACAGACCTGCGGGTGTTTTTGGATGCCCTGTCTGGTGTGGGCTGCCTGTGCCTGGGGAAGACTGAGCAGGTTCAGAGCGGGGACAGGGCCTCGGGAAGCAGGCTCCCTTCCACTTTCAGGAAGCGCGGGCTTGGCCTCTGGGCACCCTTTTCTTCCAGGAAAAGTTCAGCTTTGCAGCTTTTAGGTTAGTGAGCTTCCCCTCTGGACCTCTAGAACAGGGCTACACACTACAGGCCTCCTGGGCCCTGTTGAGGGGTCAGAACAATTCTCCCCAGTTCACTGGCAAAGACCCTGTGGCCCAGGGCCACACAGAAGTCAAGTGGGGGGGTGTCAAGTCCATATTTAGGCATACCAGACCCTTGCCTTCTCCATATACATGCAGGCCCCATCGAAGCTTCTAGAACTTTCTCACTTTGGGAGGACTGAGATTTGCCGGGAGACAGGAGAAGGCTGGGGAGCTACTGTGACTTTCCCTCTGGGACCCCAGTAAGAGGAGAAGAGGGCAAGGGGTTTGAATGAGGGCAAGCAGGGTACATCAAGGCCTTGTTCATATTCCTAACTCAATGTTTACTGGGGGTGGGGGAAGGCGGAAAGAAGAATGTGCCCCACCTTGCTCCCAGAATTACAAAATTCTTGTTAGGTCTTTAAATTTTATGTAAATTCTTTTTTTAAGGTGGGAATCATATTTTAATTAGAAGTGGTGTCAAAGGAGGGCTAGATTAATTATAGAAACCCTAAGTTCCAGGTGGTTTCAATTTTCACAGCAGGGCACTAGGGCCTATATTTGTAAATGTTTTTTATTAAAATCATACCTAGTGTATTTTAGGGGCACCGAGGTACACTCCTTGTGACTCCATAGATACCGTACTCAGGAATTTGGGGCTACGGTTATGGAGAAGCAGTCCCTTGTCACTGAAATGAAACTTTCGTAGCTGAGGGAGGGGCAGGTGCTGGAAGGGAAGGGTTACAGCCAAAGAAAACAGCTGTGGGGGAGGGGAGTGGTGAAGGAGACTAGGTCATGGGGGTTCAAGACGAGGGACAGGTGAGAGCTCACCCCAAGTCACACTGGATCCTACAGGGGGAAATGTGGACTGACTAAAAAGAACATCACTGGTGCCTTTGTCTGCCAGGGGTTTAGGGGAGCAGTGTGGACCCCTCCATCCTGATGCTGAGGCATGGGTGGGCTCTGGTCCTGGGGGTGGGATAATTGGGTCCTGACCAGACCTCTGTGTTCTTGAAAGTAGTTACCCAGCAGTTTTGATGACCTCAGTCAGCGGAAGGGAGATTCTGAACATAGACTCTTTCCCAGGGGTGTGGCACCTTCACCTCCGTGTCTTCCTGTGTCAAGTGGCCAGGTCAAAGGTGCCAAAACTGCATTAGACTGCATTAGTAGGGAGCCAGATGTTTGCCCTTGGGGGAAAGGACATCTGACCTAACTTTTGACGGAAACAGCATGAGGTCCCAAAGGCTGGCTTGGCGTGCACGAGCTCTCTCTCTCTTTCTCTCTCTCTCTGTCTCTCTGTCTCTTTCTCTCTTTCTCTCTCTCTCTCTCTCTCTCTCTCTCTCTCTCTCTCTCTCTGTGTGTGTGTGTGTGTGTGTATGTGTGTGTATTTGTGTATATTCTCTTGGTTATTTTGGGTATTCTTTGTGACTGTTGGTCCCACTTTGGAGAGTGGAATTGACGGGCTCGTAGGTGTACGGGGGTGGGGTGGGGAGGGGCCACAGACAAAGTCCTTTCAGACTAGATCGTAGGGGACGTGGCAGCAGATCCCCCCTCCCTGCCCCGTCCCCGTCCCCCGGTCCCAGAGTCAGGGTGTGCTCATGGAACCAACCAGAATCCTCTTATGTTTGACTTTGGGAAAGTGAGGGACCAGGGGGGGAAGGTCAAGGAGCATGTTGCTGGGTCTTTAGATTATACCATTGCCTCTGGTTCAAAAGTTTGTCTTATTCTTCTTCTGCCTTTCGAAGCCCAGCTCCTAGTGGAGACAGATACCTTCGGGAGTCAAGTCCGGATCAAGGGCAAGGAGACTGAGTTCTACCTGTGCATGAACCGAAAAGGCAAGCTCGTGGGGAAGGTAAGTGATGCGACCCTGGGTACTTGGGGCTCTGTTCAGCCAGCTCTGGAGACGGGGCAAAGCATAGCCGTGGTCCTGTTAGCCTTACCTGGAGTGCAGGTCTGGACGAGAGAGATCAGCACCTGTTGGCATCTCTTCCTGTGGCCATGGTTTTTGTTTTGGTGTCTGCAGCAGCCAGGTTGGGATATTTATGGCTGCCTCTTGGTGCCACGAAGCCCTAGACTCTGCTGGAAAAGGATGTGGAGTTCTGGTTTGTTCTATAGGGAGGAACCCTTGGGGGCAGCCAGCTCTTTTGCTCCTGGTGTCTGGGAACGGGGAACCTGCAGCCCATGGGCTGGGCCTGCAGGGATCATCTCAACAATCCTCAGGGGTTGGCAGCAGCAGAAGTCTCCGGAAGCAGTCACTGCTCAGAGCTGTTCTTTCAGTTTAGGAAGATTTTATTACTTTGGAACAGGCCAGAGAACCGCAAGTGTTGAATTAGCGCACATGTATGTGGGACGTGTGCACCCACTTGCTGGACTTGGATGCTCCTGGAAGACTACCCTTCATCTCTCCGCTTTACATTCACGCGCTTCTTTGCGAGGGTCCTGGGCTTGTTTCTTCCAGAGGCTCAAGAGGAAGATGGCACCCACGGTAGCTCTTTAGTGAAGTCACCTGTCTCTTCTCTGCTCTCTTCGGGGACTTTCCCTGCTTCTAAGCTGTCTGGACTGGTGTCATGGAAGGTGGGCTTCTGCTTAGGAACAAGGTCCTGGGGGAAATTAGTTCCATTATACCTTGTCAGCATAAGGGGAGAATGATCAGTCTTGTTGAAGTAATATTTGATTTCTTGAGCCTTTAGTTCTTCCCCCTGTCCCCTTTTCCCTGGGTCAAGGACCAAGGTTGACACAGGGATAATGACAGCTTCTTTTAGATTGAACACCTGCTGTCTCCCAGGCATTGGGCAAAAAAATACTTGCAGATAATTTTGGTAGTTTGGCACCACTATCATTCCCATTTCACAGATGGGAAAGCTGAGGGCTGTCTACATCCCTGGGCGCTTGTGCCAAGTCCCACACTAGCCCTAGGCGGGATTCAAAGCTGGGTTGGAAAGGGAAAGATTCCAGCCACACACCCATACCAACCCAAACTGCAAAATAATAGTAATCCGAAGAGCGTTGGGATGCCGAGGAGTGGTTTCAATTAGTGATTCAGTTTCCGCCGTCGCAGGCCGGCCGGCGAGGGGGTCCCTCAGCGGCTGGGGCGTCAGGCAGGGGCGGGTGCCGGGTCCCCTGGCCCAGCCTGTCGCGTCTTGGCCGGCAGTTTCCTGCGGCGGCGGCGGCCCAGCCGGGCGTCAGGCGCTTTGTTCTGCTGCCCGCCTGGGCCTCCTCCCAGACCAACCTGCTTTGGGTTTGAACCTCGGTTGGTTTTCCCCTTCGCTCTGCTCTCTCTGTGCCCAGTGCCTGCACAGCCCAGTGCTGCCTCCCCTCCTGCCTTCGGTCTTCCCGGCATCCTGACCCCCAGGAGTGCCATCATGGGGTCAAGGAGAATGACAGGCCCCCTCGGGCTGCAGCCCTGCCGTCTGCCTCCTGCCGGCTGGCCGCTGAGTCACCGCTTCCACAGGAGCCGGTTCCGATTTCCTGCCCCCTTGCCCTCACTCCCGTCATTAATATTGGTGAGGGTTCAGCTGGCTCAATGCACAACAGCGAAGCAGGCTGGGTCTCCCTGTCTCCACCTCTGCACCCTGCTGGCCAAACTGCGTCCACCACCCTTCTGGGCCCAGGGGTTTGGTGCCCCCCTCCCACCTGTGCTGGGTGGGGTGGGAATCACGCTTTTGGAAGGCTGTCTGTGGCATCCTCCCTGCTCACTCAGACCGGGTCCTGGAGGGGAGAGTCCCCTCTTTAATGACTGGGTGTGTCTCCCTCCTCCTCACAGTCTCTGTGCTCTCCAGATATTGCTGCCCCAACCTTTATTGCCTTGCTTGGGAAACTTCAGGCCCCAGCCGAACTTCCCCTCCTCCGCTAGACCAGCTTAGGGCTCCGCTGAGCTTCTCCATATTCCTGGAAACCTATGCCCCAGGCTCTCTGAACTGTTCACACCCATTCCTGGACGCGGATTTAGGGCTCCATACGTGAGCCTTCCCAGCGCTATCCTTGCTTCACGGACCTGGCTCTTCTTCCTGACTCACCTTCTAGGGTCTCTATTCTTCCCCGCCCCCCTCGCTCAGCTGTCCGTGCCTCCACTCGTTCACCTGGAGGTCACTCCTTGTCCTCGGGTCTGTGTTCTCCTCCAGGGCTGGAGCCCATGCAGTGCCTGAGGGGCACAGACACAACACAGAAGCGGGAATTTGCCTCTCGCTTTCTGAGATGACTCAGCCACCTGCAAGAATGGTGCCCACCAGGTCAGGGAGCCTGGTGCCCTGACCCACTATGTTCTGGCCCACTGATCCTTGGATCCTTTCCTGTAAGGGGGACTCATGCAGTCATTTAAGCAGGCAGTGCCCGAGTGTTAGTCTCTTCCTCCTTCCCCTTTCAAAGACAGGTTTATTTTATTTTAGTTTAATTATTTATTTATTTATTTGAGACATGGTCTCCTCCCTCGTGGGCTGTTCTGGAACTCTGGAATTCCCTGTGTGACTAAGGCTGGCCATGGACTTTTGGTCCTCCTGCCTCTACCTCCTGAGTGCAGACATTGGAAGCATGCATAACGACCCCTGATTCATGGGGAGCTGAGAATGCACCCCGGGTTCTGTGTGTGCCAGGCAGGTACTGTGTGGACAGAACTACGCCCCCAGCCCGAAGCCAGGCCTTGGCATCATTTTGGCACCCATGGGACCTCTGGCCTCTGCTGCCTTGGAGTGCCTTAGCAGTGTGCTTTCCTCCTTCCTGTGGCTTATAGGTACCAGCCTTGCACATCTGGCCAGGGCAGGGGTCATGCACTGAGCCCTGAAAACAGCTGTTTTAGATGCACTAGCCGTTGACTGTGGTCATTCCCTATATTTGTCTCGGAGCCTGCATGCTCTGGTAGCCTGCTCCTGGCCACCTCTCTGAGCCTACCCAGCATCTCCTATCATGGCTAATCAGCACTCCTTCATCTGCCCCTCATCCCTGCTTGTCCTTGTGGGAGTAAGACCTCAGAGTCTTTCAGGGCAGGGGATTAAGGCCACTTTGGTTCTAAGTCACTGAAACACTGTTTTCAACAGAAGGGGATTCCCTGCCCCCCCCCCGCCCCAGTAGATCTAAAATCTGTAGCGTTAGGTGAGGTGTGATTGCGTGATGTCATCAGGATTCAGGTCACATAGAAGGACTGTGAGCATCAGTGAAGTCAGGGGATGGGAAGTGGGGCTGGAGGAGAAGGGGGAGGGCTGGTCTGCACTAACCTCCCAAGACTCCCAGGTGCTAAGGTTACTCTAAAAGCTAGTGCCCCTGCTTGCCTTAGCCAGCAGAGTCCGAAGTTCTGAGGTTCTGCCCAAGCTTTGATTATTATCTATCTGTCTGTCTGTCTATCTATCTATCTATCTATCTATCTATCTATCTATCATGTCAGTATAAGTGACTTATGGTCACAGAAGGGGTCAGAAACAGAGGCAATGGTCAAACTCAGGTGCAGCCTGCTGTCAGCCTCTGGGCCCTTCTGGCTGAGCCCATGGTGGAGAACCTGTGCCTCTCATTGGTTCCTACTCGTTCCCAAGAGCCCCTCTGTGCCTGTGGTGGTAGGACCAGTCCAGAACCCAGCTTCTCAGCCCTCTGAACACAGTGAACATAGACATGTACTGAGCATACATGCCTGCTCTGTGCTAGACTATTGCACCCCAACATTTTACTTTGTGCCCATGTTTTACTGTGTGCCCCATGTGGCTCCATGGGAGGTGAGGAGTGTTGGTGGCCATCACCGGCTCTGCCTCTTCTCTCCTCCCCCAGGGACTTCTCCAGGACTAGACGTGAGACAAGTACGCCAGGGGCCATTTTTCCAGCGCCATGACCTTGGGCAAGCCCCTTTGCCTCTTGGAGCTGTTTCCTTTCTCTAGGCAGAGCCAGTCTCAATGACTTAAGAGGGTGAGATGACATAATGGATGTGGGAATGTCTGGCCTGTGGTCAGCGATCAATACGTGCTGAATGAATGAGTAGGGAGAGCAAGTGAGCCAGGAGGGCTCTCAAACCCTCAGCTCGCTCTGTCTCCTTGACTCTCCTTGAGAGTCCTTCTGGAAGGATGTCTGAGAGACACTACAAGGGATTCGAAAGTAGATTCTCTTTCAGGCTCTTTCATGTGATATTCACTCACCACAATCCATCTTGGTAAGGCTCTCCTTTGTTTGACTATAAACCCCATCTTGGCCTAAGGCCTGTGCTCAGCTCCTAGAGTCAGTCAGAAGCAATCCCTGGTCTCAGGGAGCTCTTGGACTAAGGAGGAGGCAGGTGGATGCAGTACTCCATTGGTGGGTACCCAGGAACTTCCAAAGATGGAGCATGTGAACTGGTAGGATTCTAAGTGCAGATGCTTAGTACATGTCTTAATTTACTTCAAAGGACTGGAGGGGCTGGGCTCTGGGCTGGTTCCAACACCACAGGGCACAGAGTGGCTCTTGGAACTGGTGGTGGAACCAACAATGAGCAGATTCTCCACTGTGGACTTGCAAGAAAGGCTAAGAGGCTAACAGTAGGTTGCACCTGAGTTTGACCATTGCCTCTTGGGGGAAGGGGAGGCAATGCCTGGAGAGTGAAGCTGCAATCAAGGAATGCTCCATAGGTGGCAATTAGAGCCGGGCATTAAAGTACAGAAATAGGATGGTGTTGCCTAGGTGTTGTTCTGGTTGCTGTAACTTTGGTGAAGGTCATGTAAAGAGCTGGATGAGGAGCTTCTAGACCTTTCCATGAGAGACTGAGAGCCAAGAGATCACTGGCCTCAACCTGCCTTATACGGGTTTTTCTGCCCTCCTTTACTTACTGTCTTACTATCTTACCCAGGCTGTCCTGGGTATCACGTGTGTCTTGAGCCTCCCCACTGTCTGTTCTGAAGCCGGCTTGGAAACAGCATTTCCCAGAGTTTCCCTACCCAGCGTTTCTGCAGAGTTCAGCACTCTGTCTACAGGGACTAGGCTTGCCCTCCTCTCAAAGGTGAATGTCCCTGGAAGCTCCGGCCAGTTTTCCACTTCAAACAAAAGGCTGGAACCCGCACCTCAGTCTCCACACACAGCCAGACCGCTGGGCTTCCAACTTGGCGGAGCAGCCGTCCGGAACGAGGAGTGGGCCCGGCCTAAATTTGGAGATGTTAGCTGGAAACTTGTGCTACTAAGTTAGCCCGTCCAAGTTTGCGTTTCCCACTCTCTCCCATCGAGCAGCGGCTGCTCCAGACGGGCCCCCGCAAGGTCTTTTGTTCCAAGCGATCCCAGCAGAGCCACCTGCCCTTCAGGAACAACCTGGAGAGCCCCTTTGTGTGTCAGACTCATTTACACGTGTCCTTCCTCCCAGAATGTCATTGTACTCTTTTGTCTGTTGAGGGATCTGAGGTTTGGAGGAAGGACTTGGCCACCCTGAGGTCACCGGATGTGCTAGGGTTCATTTGGCTTTTGGCTCCTAAGTCAGCGCTCTTTGCCCCGGCGTATCTAGTCTCTCCAGACTTAGAGATCCCAGAGCCCCCTCACGCAGCCTGTGGAGTTTGGCCATGCTACGTCTTATTTTTGGATGGTTTCTAGCTTGCTTCATACCAAGTAGTAAAGTGCACCGCATCCCACATCGAGTGTAGTTTGTGTTGAACTGTGTCGCGGAAGAGTTGACCGGCCGCCCGACTCAGCGTCAGATTTGGTGCAGATCTGCCAGGACCCATTTCTCCTACAAATGATAGGCTAAAAAAACATCAGCTGAGTTAAAGGAAATGAGACATTGTTGGCCCACATGCTAGTGAGGTAATGTGACCTGCAGAAGCAGCTGGGTCCAGAGCCCGAATGTAGTGACCAGGGCTCTGTGGTTTCTTCATTCTCCTGCTTGACCTTGCTTCCTCGGGGCTGGCATCGCTGCCCAGCAGGATTTCCGTTTTATGTTGGTAAAATGGCTGCCCTCATTTCAGCCTTACAAATACCTCAAGTTTAAACCCATCTTTTTTTGGGGGGGGGGGGCTTGGCGGTTGAACCCACACAGTACTCTGATTGGTGGGGCAGGGTCACGTGTCAGCAAGGGGCTACGATTTATTTGGTTAGTCTAGGTCTGTTGCTCAAGTAGGGATGATATGGAGCCTACGTATCTGAGGTGTGGGTTTCTGCAAGACAGTGGGAAGGATGGAAGACTTAGGAAGATGTGAGGGCCCTGTAACAAAGTACATTTGCATATAAGGATGTGGAGATGAGGCCCTTTGTGCTGCGCTGTCCCAACCCTTGCCCCATCCCTAGGCCGGGCCTAGAACTTCTTGCCCTCAACTAACTAACTAACTTTCTGTCTGTCTGTCTGTCTGTCTCTCTTCCTTCCTTTCTTCCTTTTTTTCTATCTCTCTTCCCCCCTCCCTCCTTCCTTTTCTTTTCTTCTTCTTTTTGTTTGTTTGCTTTTTTTTTTCAAGACAGTCTCTGTGAAACAGTCCTGGCTGTCCTGGAACTCACTCTGTAGACCAGGCTGGCCTCGAACTCATAGAGATCCTCCTGCCTCTACCTCCCAAGTGCCGGAATTAAAGACACTGCACCCCCACTGCCTCCACTTTCTTTTCCCCTTTGTTTTCTCCTCCAGGCAAAGGCTTCCTGCTGGGCTTTAGTCTGGCTCCCCAATCTTCTCCTAGGCCCATCCCTAGAATGCTTGTGAAGCCTAGTTTTAAGCAGAGGCCTTCTTGGTATCTGATCACCTACCATGTTCACAAGGCGTGTGTGCTCACGCCTGTGTTCAGCCGCTTCTCTTGAGGCTACACTTGCTGGTGCTGTGAGCCTGGGGGCTGAGCGAAGCCCATCTTTAGATCCCCATGGAGGGATCGAGGTGCAGTGGGCCCCGGTACTCACTGTCATCCCTGTGACTGTGTGTAATGTCTACTGTAGCGCACTTACCAGGGATCCTTGACTCTCCTTTCTTTGACGCTCCTTCTCTCTCTCTCCTGCAGCCTGATGGTACTAGCAAGGAATGTGTGTTCATTGAGAAGGTTCTGGAAAACAACTACACGGCCCTGATGTCAGCCAAGTACACAGGCTGGTACGTGGGCTTCACCAAGAAGGGGAGGCCTCGCAAGGGTCCCAAGACCCGGGAGAACCAGCAGGATGTGCACTTCATGAAGCGTTACCCCAAGGGGCAGGCCGAACTGCAGAAGCCCTTCAAGTACACCACCGTCACCAAGCGTTCCCGGCGGATCCGCCCTACTCACCCCGGCTAGGTCCGGCCACACTCATCCCTAGAGAACTACATCAGAGGAATATTTTTACACGAAAAATAAGGAAGAATTTCTATTTTTGTACATTGTGTTTAAAAGAAGACAAAAACTGAACCTAAAGTCTTGGGGGGGCCGGGGCGATAGGATTCTACCATTGACCTGAACCCCATGACAAAGGACTCACGAAAGGGGACTGCTGTCAACCCACAGGTGCTTGCCTCTCTCTAGGGCGTGACAACTCAAAACTCATCCCCAGAGGAGGACTCGAATGAGAAAACTGACGCAGCGAGAAACCAAAGTCCTTTTCCCCAAAGGTTCTGAAAGAAAAAAAAAAAAAAAAAAGCAGAAAGGAAAAAAAAAAAACAAAAGAAAGAAAAAGAAACGTAGTGCCCCCCCTCTCACCTCAGCCCCCCTCCCTGACCCTCCCCCAGCCCTAGACTCCAACAAGAATCGCTCTCTGGTTTGCAGTCGTTTATTTATTGTCCACTGCAAGCTGTCCCGCGACACCGCGCAGGGAAGGCGCCCCTGAGAATTCTCCGCGCCTCGACCTTCCGACGACAGACGCCTCGTCCAATCATGGTGGCCTGCCTTGCCCGCAGTTCTGGAGGATGCTGCTATGGACCTTCCGTGACTCACGTGACCTAGTACACCAATGATAAGGGAATATTTTAAAACCAGCTATATTATATATATTATATATATAAGCTATTTATTTCACCTCTCTGTATATTGCAGTTTCATGAACCAAGTATTACTGCCTCAACAATTAAAAACAACCCACAAATTATTTAAAAAAAAACAAAACCGGTGAGGCGTGTGGTGGTTGGGGGCAAAGCTCCGGCGGGGCGGTCTCTTGGGGCTGAGGGCTGGATGGTGAGCATTCGTGCACCACCAGGGTTGTGTGCTGGAGGCACTGTTCTAGGCACTGAGCCTGCCACCTCAGGGCAGATGGGAATCTCTTTCAGGTTCAGAGAAATCAGTTCTTCAGTGTCCTCGATATTGTGATCAACTCAGACCCTTGTTCCTAGGCGTTGACATGGCCTCCACTCTAGTTTGGGCCCTGGGGATTTACCCAGCCCATGGGAAACTTTTCCTTTAGTAATTCAGATTCATGGCTTCATTGATGTGTTCGTCTATTTATCATTGATTAACCACTTTTGCTAAGTGTTGTGAATCCATCAAAGAAGAGTTTGTGAATTAATTCCACAGTGTTTGGTCAAGCTCTGGCTGGATTGGAGGTCAGTTCTATCCTTGGAGTTTCTCTCCTACGCTGTGACTCCAGGGAGCCCTTTTCCTGAGGCTTGGAGTGAGGTGTGTAGCCACACCCTTTTCCTCCTGCTGCGTCCAGTCCTGGCCACTTCCTTGGGTAACTAGCGAGGTGGAAGGGGACCCTGAGCCTTCCTGTCCCCCTCCTCCTTTGGAACTCCTGCAGAGATTGACGAGAGGGGTCCTATGTCGGGCAGAGATTCGAGGAGAGAAGTTCTGTGGCCAGGGAGGGCTTTGGGTGGCTTCTGAAAAGTTGCCCTGAACTCTGGACAGGGCGTTATGACATGCCCATCATCCCGGCTCCTGCCCCTTGGTTTTCCCTCCTGCTGTGTCTTTGAAACTCTGGGAGGCCCTCTAGGTGCCCAGTGGGGTGGGAGTTCTGTGATTCTTCCATTTGTAGATGTTGAACCGAGGCTAAGAAGCATGAAACTACTTGGCTAAGATCACTGAATAAGACAGAGGCAGGGCAGGCACCTTCTGATGCCCTCTGCCTTCTTCCATATTTGACAGGTAGATAGATACCCCCAGGCTCAACAAAACCATCGACTTGTTCGAGGCCTCAGCGAAATCCTTGGTGAGAACCCTAATGTGTGGGGCCATGGACAACACAAGGAAAGTGTGTGGCAGGTCACAACTGCTCTCGTGGTCACATCATAGTCAGGAAGAAAAAAAGGGCAAAGGGAAGAGGCCTGTAATCCTCTGATCCCTTTCCAGGATGCACCTCTGGGGGCCTCCCACGAGGCTCCATCTCTTTCCAGTAATGCTGCCCCGAGGACCAAACTTATCACACAACTTTTGGGAGACCCTTATTCAAGCCATAGTGCCTAACTGCCAGGCACCTTCTGTTCCTGTCCCCTCCCCTCTACTCTTATTCTTTAGAAAAATAACCACAAGGAATGGGTGCCTAGACCCAGGTGTCAGTCATCCAGCCATTCATTCATGCAGAAGACACCCTGTTCACTCCTGCTGGCCACGGCTGTACCAGGGGCTGCTCTGCTGACTACAATGATCTGAGCAGTCTCTAGGGATGAGCAAATGGCTCATGGGTGAAGAGTTTGCTGGCACAAGCGTGAGGACCTGAGTTCAAATGAAAACCCAAATAAATGCTGGACATGCAGCACTGGGGAGGGGAGCAGAGACAGACTGACTCCAGAGCCCACAGTAGAGCTGGACTGCGAGATCCAGGTTCAGTGAAAGGTACTGTCTCAAAAAGTAAGGGGGAGAGAGCCAGGTGGTGGTGGCATACGCCTTTATCCCAGCACTTGGGAAGCAGAGACAGGCGGATCTCAGTGAGTTCGAGGCCAGCCTGATCAACAAGGGCTAGTTTCAAGACAGACTCTAAAGCTACAGAGAAACCCTGTCTCAAAAAAAAAGAAAAACAACAAAAAACAAAACAAAACAAAAAACAAAACAAAACAAACACATACACACACAAAACAAATACCCAAAACAACAAAAAAATGTAAAGTGGAAAATGACAGGAGAAGACACCTGACACTGACCTCTGGTCTCCTTATGAACACACCTGGGTATGCACCCACACACATATGTCCATGTATAACGCACACACAAGCACACATATACAAGCAAGTCAGTGTGGGCTATGATGTCCGGTAGTGAGGAAACCGTAGGGAAAACGAGAAGGGGAGGGGGATGGAGTAGGGCTGCAGTTTCAGAGTGGGCAGAGGGGGCCTCTGGAAGGGATCTGATCAGGTCTGAAGGACAAGAAGCTGCATATCCACACCAAGGGAAAGGGCGTTCCTGGCAGAGGGAGCAGAGTGTGTGAAGGCAGGTGTCCTGTCGTGGAATAAGAAGGCAATGGAGTCAGGATCTGGAGGCAGCCAGACTCCACCCAAAGCTTCTGTTTGGAGTGAGACAGGCAAGGACCTTTAGCTTTACAGAGGAGAATGGCAGATTCCAGCCTGAGGCTGTCCCGGAGTAACCTGGGCTCCCAGAGACTTGGTCTGCCCAGAAATAGCATCCCTGAGATGACTCAGGCCTCCGAGCTTGGCCCCCAGGGTGTACTGCTTCCATATCAGGGTCACTGGGCCCGAGATGGAAGATGCAGCAGATGTGGCCCAGCTTTTGGCTCGAAACAGCACTTTCTGCGCATTTCCTGAGTTTGGAAAAATACGTGAATGACAGGCATAGCGGGCTGGCGAGAAGACGTCCCTGCCGTGGATGACGTCTTCTTAGGAACGCTCACTCTAGGGAGGAGGTCAGGAAGGGCTCCCACAGTCCAGCTGTGCAGGGAACCTCAAGAATCCCAGTCCCCATGTTCAGAATTCATGCTGTGCACCAGGACCCACCACAGGCAGCTTCTTCAGTGGTCATTGGTAATGATACTTCATAGATCTGGATCAGAGAGGAGGATCAGAGCTCGAGGTCACGCAGCAGGAAACAGAGAAGCTAGTTTGAGTCCAGTCCTGCCCACCTCTAATGCCATGGCTTGACTCCAAGCCGTGGATGCTTGGAGCTGTCTATGTCAGAGTCCCAGTGTCTTCACAGCTTCGGGTCCCCATTTCAGCTTTTGTGGGGAGCAGAGGAAGCCCTGAGTGTGTGAAATCCTCAAGTGGATGTGTGTTGTTGACAGAAACCAGTCATGTCAAGGATCAAAGCCTCAGCCTCATGGCAAAATGACAAAGCCTTCCTCCTAGGTGAGGCTCGGCGGGATGGCAGCATCTTCCTTTGGTGTGTGGGCGGATGTTGACAGGGTGTACCAAAATGCCCACTGCGGCTTTCTCGCCTTGGATGTTTATGATCTGAAGACCGCCTCTACAGAGATTGGCTAAACTTGCCTCCTAGTTCAACTGTACATAGTAAACCCGCGGAGCTTCAAGGCTGCCACAGCCTCATCCAAGAGCCCAGATCCCCTGATACCAGCTTTTCCAGTGCATCTGTGTATTTGTCATCTTCATCCCTTGCCACCCCAGCTAAGTCCATCCCTGGAGCCCTGAAGGCTACCGTAAGCCTTGGGGCTCATTATGTCCCCTGCCACTGGATGGAGCAAAGAGGTGCAGACCCCGTGTCCAGCTTCCCCGTGTTCACTATTGCTTTTCCTACTCTCTAGACAGGACCTACAACCAGAGCGTGTTTTTGACTCATCACACCCTTTCTGGAATGGTTTCTTTCATGTCCCAACTGTTTTGATCTCATGGGACTGACGTCTCTTTCTAGAGACAACAGGGGATTTTACCATCGGGCAGGAGCAGGGAAGCTTTGTTTCCCGGTCTCTTTAGAGATGAGGCAACCCAGACCTGGAGAGGAGCAGAGACTCTCTAGGCCTTCCAGTGACTTCTTCCAGACCCAGTCTGCTTGATAGTAACCGTCTCAGGGACCGTGACAAAGGAAGCAGTGAGAGTCCTTGTAGTGCGTGAGGGCGTCAGGATGATGAGGTCATTGGACAGCCAGGCCTACTAGCACCCTCCTTAATCTGTTTCTGTGATCTGAAGTGGGAGATGGGGGAAGGGATGCTGGGGCGGGGGTGGGGACACTGGTTCTTTGCCCTATGCTCACAGTGGGGATGTGTGCCTGGGCATTGGGCAGGGGTCCAAAGGGGTCTGGGCATCCTGTTTCAAGATGGTGGCAGGGATGGTACTGAGAACCACCACCTTTGGGATAGTCTGAGAAAAAGGTCCTTCCTACATCCTCCCAGGGGTGCTGTCTAGACAGAGACTCCCTGCCGGTTTTGCTGCAGCACATGCCTGATTCTGACTTGGGGTTCCGGCAGGGCTCTTGGTATCTTAGCTGTTCTCATACTGAGCATGTGTCACACCATCTCCTTTGTAGATAGGAAAACAGACCAGAGGTGAATGGTATTGCTTCCAGGACCCATGTCAGAAAGCAGCAGAGCTGAGATTTGAACTCAGGTCCCTGATCCCATGTCTTACATCCTGGGTTTCTTCCCATCCTCCACTTTTGCTGCAGGTGGAGTGGGGGATGGAGCCAAGGCCTGGGGCAGGCGGCTGGTCTGGTACGGGGACAACTTAGGGCTTGAGCTGGAAACCAAGGATGCCCTCCTGGCCATGCGGCCAGCTGGAACTTTGCCAGATCAGACCAGGATTCTATGGGCTTGAAAATCCCTGTAAACAGGCATGTCTCTCCCGGGCAGGCGGGGAATGGTCTTCCAGAGAAACAGTAGTGAATTAGGTGCTAAAGATGTCCAGGCAGCGCCCCAACCAGGCAATTAGCTCAAGGTCTGTTACAGACATTAGGCGGAATTGGGGACCAGATGGCTGCCAGGCTCAACTTTGCTTGCTGCCCTGGGACAGGACTTGCCTGGCCTTCTGGCTGGGGTTTCCAGCTCTGGCCAGGAGGGAAGGTGGCAGGTAGCTTTGGGTATGGCCCCCTGCTGGGAAAGCCAGTTATTAAGCCGGCATTCCCCTTCTCTGGGCAGTGTGCAGGCCTAATTAGCACTTTGAGAATTTCTGTCTGCTGCACTGCGGAGGGGGGCTCCCATCACCGTCTGCAGCTGAAGGCTTGTGCGTTTCACCCCACGCAGGCTGAGGTGTCACCACGGAGCAGCAGCAGCGTGTGACCCTCTCGGACTTTTCTCATTTCTTTCTTTCCAGTTCTCCAAGTTGCTTCTTCCCAATCAAGAAACCGAGGCACACGGCGGGAAGCATGCTAGCTGGAGGTCATTTATTTGACCTGCGTATGTGTTTAAGACAGGGAGAAGTCTCCCTCTCTTCCCACCACAGCAAGCTGGTGATTTTCCTGGTTGCCCAGAGTCACACAGTTGCTAAGTGAAAAAGTCAGGATTTGAGCTTCTGTCTACTCAGTTAAAGAGCCTCATCTCTGTCCCCGTCTCCAGTTCTGTCCCTATGATGGTTGCGATTCTTTGGGCTACAGGTGTGAGACACACAGGAAACCAAAGTCCAGAAAGAACCTTGTTACTATGCATGGCAGAAAAGTGAGCTGGCAGCTGGCTTCAGCTGAAGCTGGGTCCGGAAGCTCAGTGTCTTTGTACTCCATCCTGCTGGCTTTCCTCTGATTCTCAGGAAGAGGTTTCTTGTCCTTCCCACCTTTCATCCAACCAGATTAAATACGTCATCATTCTCAAAGGCTCCAGGCAAAATCCTGCTGATTCCGACCCGATGAACCCCTCTCTTGCATGTTTTTACACCAGTCACTGGGGCCACAGAAGCTGATGTAGTTAGGACTAGATCCAGGCCCAGCCCATGGATCTAGGTTGGAATGGGGAAAAACCAGGTTCCGTTGAGCTATATTCTCTGAAAATGGAACCGACGGGTCACGACATGCTATGCCAGGTGAAAAGTCAATCCCTGCCTGGGGTCCTCGTCTCAGAACACATTGCAAGCCCAGAGACACATGGTTGCTGGGACCCACTCACCAGGTTCACCTTCAGATGCCTGGGGGCTGCTCTCAGATTTATGCTGCTGGCAGGTTTGGAGGTTCCTGCTACTCAAGTTACCATTCTTCTCCTCTTGTGTTCTGACCTTCAGTCATGCTCCTGTGCCATGTGGGCATGTGCCCATGCCAGGCTTTCAGCTTGGGATGCACTCAGCTCAAGGTATGCAATGCTTTCCAAGAGGCTCAAGGACACAGGAATCTCACGGGAGCATGCACGGATCTTCAGCCTCCCTCAACACTTTGTCCTAGCTTGGCCTTCCGCACATGTCTCAGGCACCAACAAGAGCTTCTTCCCTCCCCTTCCCACAGTGGCCCTTCTCCACTTCACTGGAGAAACCAGCAGCTCTAACCACAATGCATTGCTCTTTGGGTCTTTCCCTGATCTGTGGAAAATTCTAGAGCATGGAATCCAAGGTCATGGTGCCTTCATCTTGTGGGAGGGACCCCTACCTTCCCTGCCTGGTATCTACCAACTCTAGAGAAATAAAACATGGCTTTTGTCATGACATAATTGGGCTGTTCTGAGCTCAGGCACAACTGGGTGGTAAGAGTGGTAACAGCTTGGTTTGCTACCTTGTCTCTCCTGTTCTCCAAATCTTGCCTTGTATTGTACTGGGTGGTAACAGAGGGTTCCTCATAGGGAGAGAAATAGCGATGCTTGATTCTGGAAACACAGACTCGGGCTAATACTCAGTCCATTTGCCCACCAATACTTCTACCTTCTTATGTATCTGTCCATGCATTGGTTCATCTACTTTTGACCATCTATCCACCTGTCTATCCATGCATTCATGCATTTTCCATCTGTTCATTCCTCCATCTACCCACCCACTCATCATTCATCCATCCTTCCATTCATCCATCCTTCCATCCATCCACCCACCCACTATCCATCCACCCATCCTTCCATCCATCCACCCACCCACCCACCCATTATCCATCTGCCTTTCCGTCCGTCCATCTGTCTGTCCATCCGCCTGTCTGTCCATCCATCCATCTGTCCATCCCACCACCCACTGGCACACTCGCATACCTATCTACCTACATACTGGCCAGATCATCTCGAAACTACCACATGTAAGATTTGGAAAAGGCAAATCCCGGCTGGGGAGCCATGCCACTTTCCTGTCCACTCCTGTCGTATTCTATGTCTCTGTGAATTTTATCTCTCTCTCTCGGGTTCAAAGCAGGAGTGAAATGCTCCAAGCTTATCTAATTTTTAGAATTGCATCTATTTACTGTGTGTGTGAGTGCCACCGTACATGTGGAGGTCAGATGACTGCTGTGGCTCTCAGCTCTCTCCTCCCACTATGTGGGTCCCCAGGATCAAACTCAGGCTTGGTGGCAGATGCCTTTCCTTGCCGAGCCATCTCGCCAGTCCCAAACTCCCTTTCTACAGATTGTCCCATGTAAAATACCATGTGCTTGTGGAAAACGGGTGCTTGTATTCTCACTTAATTTTCATACAAAGATTACTAGATTCTAAAATACTCTTGTAGATGGAAGTTTCTGTCCCGCACAGTCCTGCAGCTGTTCAGTCCCCAGGAAACACGCAGAGGCATATATTAATTATAAACTGTTTGGCCTATTAGCTCAGGTTTATTATTAACTAACTCTTACAATTTAAATTGACCCATAATTCTTGTCTGTGTTTAGTCACGTGGCTTGGTACCTTTTCTCAGTGCAGCATTCTCATCTTGCTTCCTCTGCGTCTTGCTGGTGACTGACTCTGCCTTCCCTCTTTCCAGAATTCTCTTAGTTTGGTTGTCCTGCCTATACTTCCTGCCTGGTTACTGGCCAATCAGCATTTTATTAAACTAATACAAGTGACAATTCTTTACAATGTACAAAAACCTTATCCAACAACATACACTTTTTTTTTTTTTTGAGACAGAGTCTTATTCCAGGTTGGCCCAGGCTTCTCTTGAATTCCTGATCCTCCTGCCTCCTCTTCCTGAATGCTAAATTACAGATATGCATCACTCTGCTCAGCACCCCTTCTTTTTCTTCTCACCCGCGGGCACATCTTTCATTTTCTGTCACTTGTCATTGACATGTATTTATTCAAGATCTAAATGAACTTGACTGTGTGAGATATAGCTTCTACAGAATATCTGTGCTTTTCAAAGTTACTGACAGGGTCTCATAAACAAAGTTGGTCACATACATAGATAGGCTGTCTCAATTGTGAACTTTCTTCTCTCCACTGGCTGCTTGCCTGCTTTCCACATACTCCCTTAGGAGGACATCGTAGGGAAAGGCTGGGCACACACCAGTTTATAAAGTTTGGGTCTGCCTCCCTGCCTTCCTCCTTTTTCTCTGTTTGCAATGTTTTCTGAGGTCTTACTGTATACTGGATTCCTTGGAACCCAAAAGCAAGTGTCACACATGAGACTGAGAAGCAACGCAGTCAATAGCAACCATAGTGTGGTAAGTGCCAGCATGGTAAGGGCTGCACAGATGCAGTCAGAGATGAGCCGGCTTGAATCCCAGAGCAAATCCAGCCCATGGACAGGGCTGACGTGTTAGTGACTAAGTCAAGCTCACAAGAGGGTTGATTATTACATTTTGTAGTGGAGTGTGGCTTGGCAGTGGAGTGCTTGCCTGGGGTCCTAGAGGCCCTGGGTACTTGTCCCAGTATTTAAAAAAAAATATGTATTTGATATAAGTGTAAAGTAATCCAATGAGACTAGACAAGGCACACGCGCGCACACACACACACACACACACACACACACACACACCCGGGAGCCGGGAGGGGAGCGGGGTTTGATGCATTAGAGGATACAAGGGGAAACAGATGAGATGTTTCAACCATTGTCCCTGAAGCTCCCATTGCTCAGGGGGCTTTACCCAGTTCCCTGAAGGTTGATTCCAGTAGGGGAAGTGCTGGGGTGAATAGGGTTGACTTCTCAGCACAGACTTGTGAGTTCTGAGCGCACAATGGGGAAGGGGACCTCAGAAAGGCTACCCCCACCTGAATCTGTGCCATGAGTCTAGACTCCCCACACCCACCGTGTCAACTGTATTCCCTGTGCCAGTAACTGACTTCAGCAGGGTCATGTGACTCCACTCTGGCCAATGAGTTACAGAGGCAGGTCATCTTTTCTACAAGACTTCTTAACTCTTAGACAAAAAGAAGCGTAGTGGCACACCCTGTAATCTTAGCACTTGGAGACCGAAGACAGAAGGACTGTGAGTCCAAGGTCAACCATGTCTGTATAGGAAGATCCTTTCTCAAAACAACAATAATGAAGGTGTAGTAAAGTCATGACTCTTTTCCATGAGTTTGGGGTTTTTGTGAGGATGTAAGCCATTTTGCAACCATAAAGAAAGGACATCACGGTGCTGAGGCTAGCAGAGCAGAGGGAGAGAAAGAACGAAGTCATGTGGTGTCTTCTCAGCAGGGGTGCTGGGCTTTCCTTGGATCTATTTCTCAGCTGGGTTTTATGGTTTGTGCTGCTGAAAACCCAACGGACAGAGAGGAGTCCTGAAGAAAAGGGAGGGCGCTTCAGGAAGGGGACAGAGCCCACAACAGTCTGACAGGTGGGAAGGGCAGCTAGTCAGCAGGTCTCTGAGGCCAGGCTGCACAGCGCTCAGCCAGACAAAGCAGTAGCCCCGAGCCTTGTCCTCCACTACTCTTGCAGGGCTCCCTTTCCTCAGCTGCCCCCTCTCCAGACCTACCTGGGAGTGACATGCTGGCAGGAGTCACCCAGGCCTGGGTGCATAAGGTTTTGTGAGTCTCATTCTGTGGGGGCCCTGAATTGGGTTGAAAGGGTAAACTGTGTTTTCCCCTGCACCGAGCTCCCAGACTGGGAGCAAACCTGCTGTAAACACACGCTCAGCCTTCAGAGGGAGGGCTGCAGCTGGCTCCAGGACTAACATTTGCTTTCTATTTTAATGTTGTGAGTATATTTTGATGATCAATTTCTATATATGGAAGAAACATAAATTTCCCTTTTAAGTCCATATGAGCAAGGGCAGAAAGAGTTAATTTAAGGAACACCAGTTGGTAATGTTACAGGTGGCATGTGACTGTGCAGAAACACATGCAATAAGACTTTAACAGATGTACAACCTCACGCATATGTGTGCATATTTGCAAATGTGTGTTACATAAATGTGGGTATGTGTGTGTGTTGTAGTATGAGGGGGCCAGCTTGTTGGGGTTTCTGTCCCGCCCGGTACCCCACAACTGGCAAATCCCAAAGAGAAAATCACACACAGGACTCCATAAGGTTATAAACTGATTGGCCCATTAGGTCAGGCTTCTTGTTAACTCTTATAACTTATATTAACCCATTATTCTCATCTATGTTAGCCATAATGGCTCCATACCTTTCTCAGCTGGGCAAGTTACATGCTGCCTCTTCGGTGGTCTGCGCAGGAGTGGCAGAGGGACCTTCTTCCTCCATAGCCTTATTCTATTCTCATTGCTCCGCCTCTACTTCCTGTCTGGTTGACCCGCCTATACTTCCTGCCTGGCCAATCAGCATTTTATTAAAATACATGATTGACAGAATACAGATAATTCTCCTGCACCAGTGTGTATTCATGTGTGAGAATGCATGCATGCATGTGTATCAAGAGCGTATGAATGTGTGAATGTGCATGTGTGTATATATGTGTGCATGTGTGCATATATGTACGTGCTTGTGTATTTTGTACATACGTGTGCATGTGTGTGGGTGAGTGATGTTATTCTGCTCAGTCCTTCCCAGCCTGTGACAACAGGTTCTTTTGGAAATACTGTGTCTGAGTTTTGATATAGCTTTCCTGGGAAGTGCTATGGACATGGCCCTCTGCCCCTCTGTTGCTGGCTGGTCCTGAGTTTTAATTCAAAAAGGGCACTCCCGCCCCTGGAGGCAGGGCTGGGATGCACAGGGCTGTCTGCTCCCTACCCGACTAGGGACTTGAAGCTGCGGTGAGGAAAGCAGGATCGGCAGCTGACAAGCAGTACCTCAGGTAACAGCGAGCCTTGCTGTACGATGTCACCAGGAACGCAGTTCACGATGAGGGCATCTGTAAGCTGAGAGTCACCTCTTCATCAAATGCATTGGAAAGTAACCTTATGTTTAGCATGTTTCTTTTATTGATCTTCTTTTTGGGGGGAGGGTTGAGACAGAATTTCTCTGTGTAATAGCCCTGACTGTCCTGGAACTCTCTTTGTAGACCAGGCTGGCCTCGAACTCACAGAGCTCCACCTGCCTCTGTCTTCTGAGTGTTGGGACTAAAGTTGTGCACTACCACCACCTGACTGGCATGTTCCTTTTAAACACCTTATTTAATGCAATCATTAGCAATGGACACACGGGCATTAGATCTATAACTTCTGTTGGAAGAGAGACGTGTCCTCTCTCCCTAAGACAAAAGAATGCATTTTACTAAAGAGACAAACATTCAGACACAGAATCAATCAATCAACCAATCTATTATCTACTTATCTACCACCTCTGTCATCTGCTTATTGTCTATTTACTTACATATCTGTCTTCTACCTCCCTATCTATCCCTTCATCCGTCTCTCAGCTCAGTGGGGTATCTGTCATCCGTCAGTCACCAGCTCTATCTGTCTGCCTGCCCTGGTTTGGGTTTCAGCTTCTGTTTGGTTACAAGAGCAATTCCAAGGCCTGTCCCAAACTCACATCTTTTTCGTTGACCAATAGCCCTATGACCCCAGTCATTCTGATCTAGTATGGAAAGTACACAGAAGGTCCCCAGAAAGCTCAAGTTCCTTCCTTGAAGGATTGCAGGGCTGGCTATGGTGCCCGTGGCAGAAAGAAGCAGCGATGAGAAGGAAGACCAAGTGCTTAAAGGGAGGGAGACCCCATGATTCCAGTTTCTTTTCTTCCCTCAGCAGCAGCCAGGTTCCAGTACAGATGGAAGTCACTGGATTACAGACCAAGGCAAGCTATTTTTGGTGGGATTGTGTGTGTGTGTGTAATGTACGCACTGAGGTTCTTGGCCAGCGCCTCTGTTTGTATCTGCTGTCAGCAAATCAGAGGCGCCATCCACATTTGTCATAATTCATTACACTAATTAGCCACGTTTGAGAACTGGGCGCGGGCCAGCAGGAGCAGGAGGCCACCGCATTGCTGTGTCTCAGCCTCTGGGGTCAGGATTTCCATGGTCTGATGGGCTGCCATCTCCTGCACATGTGTCCCCTCACACGAGGACCCTGATGAAATCACCATGCTTACATCTGGGACTATTCTCTGCAGATGATGCCTGTGGCAGGAGGCCAGAGGCAAAGAGCATTCCAGAACTTGGCTCTAGAGGCCCCAGGCTGTACCCAAAGGAGTGTGGAATTACCCTGACGTCTGATACCAGGCTGAGCATCCTTCTGTGGTTTGTCCATCCCTGACTGGTCTCCTTGGCCCAGGCTTTGAGTAGGCTAAGTGGCACTGGCTGCCTCAGACCCACTGAGGCCCAGTTAGGGTAAGCTATCTTCTCCAGTCCCCCATTTCAGTGGGCACAGCCTGTGCCACTTCGGCTGTCAGGCCTGGAACCTTCGGTGGCTTTCCACTTTTGCCTCCTCCAAGTCCGATATCCTGCTGAGTCTGCTGCTTCGTGTCTCTCAATCCTCCATCCCTGTGTGGGATTCTGTCATCTCCCTCTTGAAGAACAACGGTGGCCTTGCCTTAGTCTCCTTTCTCCATCTCTGCCCTTTTCCCCTGCAGCCAGAGGCTTCTCTTAAACGCAAACAGAAGCAGCAGGCCTCTCAGGGACATTGCGGCTGTTGGCCCTCCTTGACCTGGCCCTGCCAATCACTGACTCCTGTTTCCAAGCCTTGTTTGCCAACCTCCCCATCACTTCTTCCCATGCATTTCTTTGGCTTGCGTTAGTGTAATGGATCAATCATCTTGATTTTTCACATTCAATGGATTAATAAATACCTAGGTGATCAGAAATGCACAATTCTGGGTGTGTCTGGAAGGTTATAGCTAGAGTTGATGGTTTAGATGGTTTGGCACTGACTGACAGATTCCACACCAGACAGATGGTAAGGAGAGAGTGGGACTTCCTGCTGGGTGGAAGGAAGCAAGTCCCTGGGGCTGTGTCCTTGGAGACTGTATCACAGACTGCTTAGTTTTTATGATCCCCTTTCTCACTTCCTGCCTGCCATGATGTGGACTTCTCCATGTTGCTTTCCGTCCATTGCAGATGAAGATTCTTTCCCATCACCTTCTCCCAATGCCGGGTTGTTCTGTCAAAGCCAAGGAGACAAGAAACCACGGATGGAGCACTCTGAAACTGTTAGACAGAAGAAAGAACTCTTCCTTTGAAGTTGTTTATGTCAAACATTCCTTTGGTGACAGGAATCTGACAGAAAGGGTTGGTGTCAGAATGAGCGTGCGTGTGGTCATTTCTGACTTTGCATTCTTTTTTTTTTTTTTGAAATTTTAATTTGTGTGTATATAGTTGAACTAGAGTTTGTTGATTGGCTAGGCTGGTGAGCTCCAGGGACTTGTCTCTGCCTCCCCAGTGCTGGAATTACAGACGCACCACCAGATGTTACCCGGATGCTGGGGAGGGGGGTGTCAGTGTTCCCACCCACCCCTGCCCCGCTTCCTGTCCACCATGAACTGAGCAGCTTCTATACACACTCCTGCTGCCATGATGTTCTGCTTGGCCACAGCACAGGTCCAGCATCAACAGGACCAGGACCGTGGACTGGAATCTCTCAGAAACACGGCTGTCATACTTTAAAATGAACTTGTCAGGTGTTCCATTACAGCAACAATAGCAATATGGCTTTTGCTGCTTGTGACCAAAAAACCAGATTCCTGAATGATCAAAGCCAATATTTGTTCTCCATGTCAGGTCAAGGGCAATATTCTTTATTTGTTTTGACAAAACAAAGCCCTTGGTTCTTCCCGTGTGCTCAGTGAATGGGCTGCTAATTAGTGTTTAATCACCTAGACTTTGCTGCTTAGAAACTAGGTATTTGGCGACATTTAAGCGACCAGATCAAAACCTACCTGAAGTTAATGCCCAAACTGTCCCAATGTATTGAGTCAACACATTCTCCCCACTGACTAAGCTGTTTTGAATTAGTTTTCTGGGATTTTCGAGTTAAGAAGACATTGCGTCACAAGCTGTGTTTGGACAAAGGCAACGCCTGCCTCTGCCGGCTGTGAGCTGTGGGGTGGACTTGATCTTTGAATCATCTACAGCCCTCACCGCTTCTTCCCTCCCTTGATGATAAGAACGCCCTCATTTGTAGTTTACAAAGAACTTGTGTTCCCTGTCATTTAAACCCACTGACAACCCTGAGATGTGTGTAGATTGTGTCTATTTTACACAAGAGAGAACAGAGGCTCAGAGAGGCCTGCCAGAGACCACACTGGAAAACGAGTTTGAATCCTGTTCTCTAATCCCAGGCCCTTCCATTCCCTCCCCTCCCCTCCCATCCCCTCCCTTCCTCTCCCCTCCTCTCCCCTTCCCTCCCCTCCCCTTCCCTCTCTTCCCTTTCCCTCCTCTCCCCTCCCCTCCCCTCCCCTTCCCCTCCCCTCCCTTTCCTTCCCCTTCTTATGTCTGGTGATTTGGACTCAAGTTTCTGTGTATGCTAGGCAAGCACTCTACTATTGAGCCATATACTCAGTCTTAGCATTTATAGTCATTCAATTATTTAAGAACAGGCAAACTGCCAGGCAGTGATGGTGTATGCTTTAATCCCAGAACTTGGGAGGCAGAGGCCAGCCTATAGAGTAAGTTCCGGGACAGTCAGGGATACATAGAGAAACCTTGACTCAAAAAAAAAAAAAAAGAAAAGAAAACAGACAGACAGACAGACAGACAAACAAACAAACAAAAAGCCCCAAATCAAACCAAACCAAACCAAAAAACCCCAAAAAGTCAAAAAAAAAAACCCCAAAAAATCCAGATGAGTATGTCGAATGCCTACAGTGTATATATAGACGGCTAGTGAAACTCTAGCAACACATCAGTGACCTCGGCAAGGTCTCCATCTGTCAAAGGGTTTGAGGACACAGACAGCGGCAGTGTGATGGGGAAACGTCTGTGGCAGGAGACAGGGAGGTGGCAGGAATTGCCTCTTTATTCTGAGCTTGAGCAACAAAGCTGCAAGTCACCACTGAAGTTAACCAAATGTGACCACTTCCAATCTGTGTCTCATTGCCCAAGATTCAAATTCTAGGCTTGAGTGCAGGAAAGACACAAGGGAAGGTCTGTAATGGGGACTAGGCAACTTACCGGGAGGAAGTTGGGACATCGTTAGGAAGCAGGATGGTGATAAATGTGGATTGTAGTTCAGGAAGCCCCAGCTGCGGATGGCTCTGACTGTATAGCTGGTAAGGACTTGAGTTGCTAAGAATTCTAAACGGGCTTTTATCAAATAGAAGTTTAATTTTTGTCCTTCAGGTTCTTCTGGCTAATTTAGCCCCATCTTCTGTGTCTGTTTGTAGGTGTTTTAGGAAGAAAGTAAAGATGGCCAGAGAGGCCAATCTTCATCATAACTTCCAGGAATGTGGGTGCCTATTGTGGGTTCTCTACACTGTTAATGGCACACATGACTGGTGGATTCTGGCATTCTTTCCCACTGAGCCCTAATAAATCTCTGCACACTCGCTGGCCTCCAGGCAGCCACAACCAGAGTTGACATGTGACCTGACGCCTATTGGTCAGTCCTGCTTTGGAGACATGAGGTCTTAGAACCTCAGTTGTCCCCTTTGTTAAATAATGGCCCAACGGATGTGCCAGGTGTCTGTGGGTTCTGAGCTTCCGGGGCAGGAAGGTCTTTCAGAGACTGGGTGAATGGTCAGCTCCGTGGAGTCTCTCTTTCAGGACTGGGTCACTGGTGGTGATGAGACTTCCTGGGGAGTAGGGCGTGTATTTTCCTCCCTGTCTGTCTAGGCAACTCCACTAGGGGCAGGGCCTCAAGAGTCCATCCACAATGGCCAGGATCATCACACCTATGGAGTGCCTCCTGTGCATGCCTGTCCCACTTCTCAGTCACAACTGATAAGCTTTTTTATGGATGAGGATGCTGCCCTTGAGGTGGCATCCTTACCCAGGCACCAAGAAGGAGTAAGCTCTCTCTGTCACTTCTTGTGATGTGCCAGCTGTAGCCCCCTTCAAGCCACCCTTCCCACACCTTCCAACAGGGATATAGATTGGGTCTTACCTTCTAGAAGCCTTTCAGTTCCTACAGGGTTCGTTACTTTCTCTACTGCTTCTCAGCTGTGACACACACTTGCTGGTTACCTAAGAAGACTGTCTCTTCACTTCCCAGTCTCTCTTGCAGGTCCGTGGTGGGAGGGTGGCTGATCCTGGCTAGTGGAATACAGGCAAGTGAGGTGTGCAATTTCTGGGCTAAAAATGTCTGTGTAGCACTCTGTGTTGTCACACTCTTGCTTGTTGACTGACATCCGGTAGAAGACTGCGGTAGACAGTTCTAGGGGAGCCTAGACCTCAGCGTGAGTGTGTGGAAGATAAGCCCCAACCAGTGCACTGAACCATGTGATGTCAAGCCATTGAGATTCAGGGGCTATTTGTTAAGGCAGCTCGCAGTATGCTGTGGGACAATGGTCTGTACCCTGTCACTTGTATTGTTTTAAATAAAACGCTGATTGGCCAGTAACCAGGCAGGAAGTATAGGCAGGAAGTAGAGGTGGGGCAACCAGAAGAGGAGAATTCTGGGAAGAGGAAAGACTCAGTCTTCAGTCATCCACTCAAACAGAGAGGAAGCAAGATGTGACTGCCTCCCCGGAAAAGGTACCAATCCACGTGGCTAACACAGAAAAGTATTATGGGCAAATATAAATTATAAGAGTTAATAAGAAGCCTGAGCTAATAGGCCAACTGGTTTAGAATTAATGTAGACCTCTGTGTGATTTCTTTGGGACTGAATGACTGCGGGACCTGGTGGGACAGAAACCTCTGTCAGCAGCAGGAAATCGCTGGATGACTACATCTGACACCTCACAACCCATCACGTAGCATCACCAAATATTGGTTACTCATCTTTTCATCCTGCTGTGCTAGGAGCTCCTCGGAGACAGATGGAAGCCTTCCATCTGAGTGTCTAGGCCCAGCGTAAGTAAATGTTTAGTGTTTGCTGATGAGCGTATGCACGCACTGTGAGGAACAGGCTGCTTAGCTCAACCTGTGGCAGTGGATGGATGCTTTGCTATCTCTAGTTGCCTGGGTTACTTTGGACAGTTACTTGACCTCTATGAGATTAGAGACAAGATCTGTAAGGCAGCGCAAATAGAGGCCAGTAGGTAAGATGGGGCTTGGTCAGACCTTTCCTATTCTTCTATGCTTGTGGAGGAAGTAGAAAGCATATCGATTATATTGGCTTTCCCCGCTGAAGTCCTGAGTGACAGTCACCTCTCCCTGTCACAGTGCTGACATGGGAAGTTCTAACATCCTTCGGTATAAGAAGAGGCAAAGGACCTTTGTGTCTTCCCTGGGGATAATCACACTCTTGGTTGAGAAGAGCCAGGCTACAATTGGAGGCACCATTTGACTTCCTAGGACCCTGCTGAGAGCTCTCATTGCTGGGGACAGACAGTGCCTTACAGAGCCACAAGCAGAGGAACAGTAGCCCAGCTTTTCCAGCCCCTCTCCCCCATTGTCTCTCTTCATTTTACTTCTTCAGAAAATGCTCAGCAGCTTGGAGCTGCTTTGGTGACTGTCACTTGGACGTCAAGACCTGTGACTTTGAGGACTGGCTCCTCCTGGAGGGGACTTCAGAACATTTCCAGGGCTGAGGATCAACTAAGGGTCTGCTACACACCGGGTAAGGGCTGTATCCCTGAGCTCCAGCTCGGGCCTCCAGATGAATGTTCAGGCCTGTGACCTAGCTAGAAGTGCTTGGGGTTCCTGAGGAGTGGGACAGGGCAGCGTTGGGAGGTTTCCCCAGGACTGAAGGGATAGGTAAGGAACTCTCAAAGATGGGAAGGCCCCTAGTGGATGCTGGGAAACCCCTGGGGGCGTGGCCTGGTGCAACGTTGAGGACCACACTAAAGAAGGGGTAGCTTTGGATGATATACTTCTCTCCACCCCTAAACACCCATGCTTTCCCACTACTCCTGCTGGTCTCTTTCAGCTACTTTACCAAAATCTATCCCCTCTCTATGTGGCTTCAGCAATGACTACGTGCCTCCTCCAACCTGGCGAGTTGTTCCCTCAGGGTCAATCCTGCTTTGACTGGAGGATGTCAAGAGCAGGGTCCTGGACCATGTGAGGGAATGAACGACAGAGTTCATGAGTGTGCACCAGAATGCAACGAGTCTGTCCTTGTAGGAGTCATAGCAGACTAGGGCTCTGTGTGGCGGCGGCGGCAATAGGGGAAGGGAGAGGGAGCAGCTACTGGATGGGGGTCGCCCTCTAACTGCCTGTCTTCTGGCTTCTGCTCCCTCAGCTTCCTACCCATGCTGTGATCCGAGGACCCTCCTGGCCCTGCCCTTCGGCTTTCTTGGCTGGAGTCCTTCAGAAGCTGTTTCTCTTGGATGAAGCATCCCCTCCCCAAATCCCCATAAAAGGGTCAAAGTATTTTCTTTGACTCAATAAAGCAAAGAAAGGCCAGAGATGTCTCGAGAGCTGGATTTGCATTTTCCTGGCTTGTTCAGCCTTGAGCCCTGAAGCCTTTAGGCGGTTGCTCAGGACCTTCCCTGCATTATTGGATCAACAAACACAAGGAGATGAGGGTCATTCTGCTAACCAATGGCAGGCACAGACTTGACCTTGAGTGTTCAGACTCCAGTCTTGGGGAGACTATTCTTTTCTACATGGCCTCTCTCTGCTTCATGTTGACTCCCCTCTGTGATGGTACAGGGATGGCTTGGGGTCCCAGACTTTTTCCACAGAAAAGCTACATTGTGTCTCTGTGCACACTCTGCTGGACAAAGGCATATGTAGGCAAGAAGAGGGCAGAGCAGAGGGGACGGGTTGCCCACTGCTCAGGCAGGTCAGGGATCCCTACCTAGTCTCTGCCAGAGTGGGGGTGCAGAGGAAAGTAGGCACCAACTGTGTGCAGTCTAATGCCAGGACCTCTTTACGGTCTGCACGGATCTCTTAACCTTTCATAGGGATGCCAGGTGGGTACCATCATTGCCTTCTTATGGACGAAGACACTGAGGCCAGACAGGTGACCAATGGTGGTGCCTGGACTTACACCCAACGTTTACCAACACCCCAAGCATGGGTTTGGATGCCTCCTGGCTAGGAGGAGATTTGAGGTGAGAGGCGGCTGACCCAAGCGTGGGGAAGTATCAGGTTGATAGGGAGCCAGCATGGTGCTAGCCAGGTGCAGGGCTCGCCTGGGCTTGTGGCTGTGGGTCTTCAGATGGATAGTAGGTGAAGTCTTTCTGTTCTTGTGGGGGTCTGGATTCTCCTTGGCCAGTCAGGTCTTCTGGAAGCCTAATCACTTTTTCAGTCTTCCCTGTCCATAGCTGATCTCACCTCACAATTCCCCTGGTGGGCGGGACTGGCTCCTTGGGAAAGGGGGTTCCGCTTTCGCCTGTCCAGCCCTCCGCCCTCTTTTGCACTCATTAGCCTTGGCCAGCCCCCTGGGCCCAGCTTGAGAACAGACGCTTACCCTCCTGCCAAGCACGGAGTGGGAAGGGAAGGGCTGCACAGCCCAGCCAGGAGCCCCAGCCAGGGAAAGATCAGCTGAGATGACGGTGGCTGCTGAGGGGCCAGGACCAAGGCACGGGGACTTGGGACTGGGAGAGGCAGAGGGGTGGCTGGGAGGTCAACGGGTGAGCAGAGGCTCTCTCAGCCCAGTGGGTGTCCGAGCCCTCTTTCACAGCTGCAACAGGAAGGGCACAGGGTAGGAAGTGGCCTTTCCCCTTTCTTCTTAAGGGGCCAGCTAGACCTCTGAAAGAGGTAGCTCCCGGGCTTAGTGGAGAAGTCTAACTGAGGGCCTCCCCACTAGTGAGTTATCCTGCCAGAAAGACACATGTCCAAGCCTCCTGCCTGCTACCACGGCAGCATCCAGCAGGCTTCCTCCTACTTGTGAGAACAGTGGAGCTGGGCCTCCAGCCGCTTTGTCCAGAGTGTCTAGTCTTAGTCTGTCTCAGAGGGGTACTTCAGAGGTGGATAGTGAACAGCTTGGTCAGGGATCCCATGTTCCAAGAAGAGCCCTACTCAGACTCTCCTTTCGGTTTGCCAAGCCAGGAATTTCTTCAGTCCCAACAGGTTCTGACAGGGAAGGGAGTGTCTCATTCAGTGTGTTCTGGGGCCTTGTCACCTCCCTCAGACCCAAGCTCCCGCATCAAATGCCAATAGTATGCTACTCACACGGCATGAGTTAATAGTGTGGTTTAACTAGCAGAGCCACAGGACAATCAGTGATGGGGCAAACGAGGGTTCCATGAGAGGGTGTAGCCCGAGCAACTGAACATTACCTGATCTCGAAGGGTTCAACCAACGGCAGCAGTTATTTGTTTATTTTATTTTTCATAAGTGCTTTCTGCAGAGGACGCTACCTGTCACTTCAGGAAACTGGGCCGCGGAGATGCAAATGACATGCTTAAGGTGCAGCACTCAGCACCTAGCAGAGCCGGGATTTGATCCTGCTTTCTTCCTGTTACCCAGCATTGCTTTGCCTGAGGAGCAGACAATTTAGGGCGGGGTTCTAGGTGATCCCTGAGGTGATGGCTCCCCAGAACCTGCGACCAGAGGGTGGCAGGTTTTCCTTTCTCATTTCAATAGTCTGGTTCTATGAACCACGGGGAGAACCATGGACAGTTGTGCTGGGTAGAAATGACCAAGAATCTGGAAGCCTCTCCCTTTTCAGTCTCCGCTTCATCTCCAGCTGAATTTTGGGGGTGATCGCACAAAACTGTGTCGGGTCTCCCTGTGGGACGGCTTCTAGGACACGTGGCCCTGAAAGGGGGCCTGTCTAGGGAGCGTGAACTCTCTGTCCACGCAGTTTCCAGCTTGTAGCTGCAGCCCACAGCTGCTTTGCTGCTCCTTCCAAGGTCCCCACGGGATTTCTCTGCTCAAAACTGACCCTTGCTGAGGAGGTTTCTTCTATTCCCTCACCCCTGGGTACACACACTCTGCTGGCGTGGGATGCTTTTCAGTGGTGGTGTATATGTGTGCATGGGTGAGGTTGGGGACGTCTCTCGGACTCCAAAAAGGCAGGATGCTGAGCACACACTGTGCCCCGTGCACGGAGCCCCCGTGAGTCAGCCTGGACAGGCTCAGCTGTCCTTCCCAGAGCCTCACAGTCCTCCTGGCTGCCGCTGCCTGCAGATTCCCGGCGAATGGTGCTCCTGAGACCTGCCGGGCCCAGGCTGCGTCATTCCCACCCTCCCTGAGCCCGGGGACCAGCCGGGCAAGGCTCCAGCCCCGGGAACTCCGCCTGCTGCCTTTTTTCCTTCTTCGAAACTTTACTCCGTGATTCAATGAAACATCTCGGCTTCCTGTCGCCTGCTTGGAGAAGCTGGCCTTGCGCTAGAGGGCCGGGAGCATGGAGCTGGAGCCCAGGTGCTGGCAGGTCTAGTCTGCCTCCGATGTCCTGGAAGACGATGGAAAGTCCTACGACTGCTGTGGGCCTCGGCCTGCGCAACTCAAGTGGAGAATGAGGGTTGAGGGGGTGAAGACGGAGTAGAGGAAGGAGAGTGAGACCTGCCTTGGGACCCCTCATGATTCTCCCTAGCTACACGCTTTGTTCCTTCTTGAAGAGTTCTCTAGAATTTCCAGGGGCCCGGACTGGAACTTTCTACTGTCTCTCTGGAGAACCGTGTAAAATCCTAGACTCAGCTGTTGTGGTTCTGGATCGGAATTCACTTCTTGCTCTAGGAAAGCTCGGGACGAGCTAACCTAACCTAATGTGGTCCCTGTTGAGCCCTCCCCAAGGCAGAAGGCACCACCACTGGGCGGGGCTCTACCACTAGAGGGCGCACATCCCCAATGCGACTAAAAAAACAAAGCTGCTTACCCCAGGTGAATTCAAAACACCCTTTATTGAGTACCTTTTTTTTTTTTTTTTTTTTTTATGTACCCCTGGGACATCAACAGTGCTGTTATTCCCTCTCAACACCGAGGTCCAAAGAAACAACATGACTCACTAAGGTCACCCAGCTTTCAGTGACAGAGATGGGACCGACATCCAGGCTTAGAGTTGAGGCTCAGTGGCTCCCAGAACCAGTAGTAGCATTGAGGGGTACTGCGGCTGGAATCCCTGAACTCACAGAATCAGAGGCCAAGAAACAAATGGGTGCAGATAAACACCCAGCATGCCCTTTTGGTAACTGCAGCAGCAGGGCAAGGCTGAGGTGCTCACCAAGCACTAGGTGGTATGCGCTCTGTATATATAATGTCACTTAACAGAGTGGTACCTATTGCCTTCTGATACCATATATAAAATGGCACTGTATTTGATAAGGTGTGAGCACACCCCCTCTGTACTGTCAATCATCTTTTGATGACTCCTAATGCTTATTTAGTGGGAATACTTTGTCCACAGATGCTATAGTGTATTGTTTGGGGAACACAAAACAAAACAATCATTTGTACATGCTCAGTCCAGATGGCAATTTTGTTTTTCATTTCCTGAACGTTTTAATCTACTGTTGGATGAATGTGCAAAAGCAGAGCCCTTGGGTGCAGGAGGCTGGCTGTGCCTGCAGCAACTTGATTGACGGGCCAGGCTTGATTGTAGTCTGCAGAAGGGCTCAGCAAGGCACTGCTAAGCCCCAGCTTACTCATTGGCACCCAGGCCTGTTTGTCTCCAGAGCACTGGACTCTCGATCCTAACACTATGCTGCACTCTTCTTTAGATTGCATCTGGAATCCCATATTGAAGTGGATGGAGCCACAGGTGGCATAGGCCACAGGTAGAAAACCCTGGAGCAGCTACCCGCTTCTTTGGACAGGGAAGAGCAGGGAGTTGTCGAGGGCCAGGGCTGGCGAAGGTAGAGCAGAACTGGCCCTAGGACCTGGTCGAGTGGGCCCAGTTGATGCTGGACACAAGCACTCCATGGGACCAGTGCTAAGCAAGCTCACACCAAAGCCTTACGAGGATACTGAGAGGCGTGTGCTTTTAAATAGAAGCACAGAGAGGCTGAGCAGGTGCCCATGGTGCCCATGTTCCCATAGCTGCTAAGTCAGTGTTGGGCTGTACCCTGCTCGGACAGGTGTTATCCTCGTGGAGTCCCTGGAGCAGGCTGAGACTGGTCCCAACACTCATTTAGTATTCATGCCCCGTGTGTAGATCTTATGTCGCCTCTTGTCTTGCTTTGTTCAATGGGACGTTCGCATGCCTGGTGCAATCAGAGGCTTAAAAAGTGTTCCGTTGGAAACCTTGAAAGCACAATAAAAAGGGTTCTGATTATCCTGCTAGAAGAGAGGAAGGGAATAAAAAAAGGAGCGAGCCCTCAGCTACCCACTGCCTTAACGGAGATAGCAGATATGTGAGTACAGATGCTGTTCTGTGTGTCTTAGCCTCGGCAGACACCACAGGAGCAGAACAACCACCCAGCTAACACAGCCTTGATGCTGTGCTAGGGCGCTGAGTTGTGGGTGATTTGCTATGGGGCAGCAAGAAGCCCCGAAGCAGTTCCTTCTGAGGTTGTCAGTAAGGCTGGAGGTCGGATTAGAACTCAGGATGCTTTTTAGCTTCTTTCTTTGGAAAGAAGCAAGCCAATTTTTCTTTCCAATCAAGATGCCATGTGACCATTTGCCAGGCTGTAGAATGTTGTCGTTTTATTTAAGATAAATTATAGGTGTGAATATGTTCAATTATCTTCCAAAAATGTTGACTTAGTTTATAGTTCTTGCAACAACGAGAGAGAGAAAATATGTTTATTCATACCCTTGTAGCAATCTTTTAAACATTTTCAATGAGGTGAGGCATGAAATAAAACGTTTTCTTGTTTGTTTGTTTTGAAACAGGGTTTCTCTGTGTAGCCCTAGCTATCCTGCAACTCTGTAGACCAGTCTAGCCTTGAACTCAGAGATCTGCCTGCTTCTGCCTCCTGAGTGCTGGGTTTAAAGGTGTACACCGCTACCACTTGGCTGTCTTCTTGTTTAAATATGGAATTAAAATTCTTTATATTTTTAAAGTGTACAAAAGGGTACACATACATGTGTGCTTTTGTGTGTGTGTGTGTGTACCTATTTGGAGGTCAGAGGCATTGGGTCCCCTGGAGCTGTAATTACACATAGTTGTGAGTCACCTGGCATCTGAACTTGGATCCTCTGCAATACTAGTATACACTCTTAACCACCGAGCCATTTCTCCAGCCCCTAAATGTGGGGGTTTATGGTGACTCAACAAGGTGGATCTTCCCATGTGTTCATTGCACCTGAATTCCATTTAATGTCATGGCTACACATAGATGCATGGCCTTGGAGTTGTATCGATCTCTTTTAACACCTGCTGAGAGCTCAGCATGGCTGCTAAGACAGACAAGTGAGTGAGTGAGGCAATGAGTGAGCGGTTGACCCTGCACAGTCATATGTGCTCTGAGAGGTGATAGACACCCCCCCCCCCCAATCTGATTTCGTGACGACTCAGAAGTGAGTATCTCGGGCAATAGCGTAGTTATGGTTTCTATTGCTGTGATACAACTCCACAGCCAAAAGGAATTTGGGAAGGAAAGGGTTGATATTAGCTTATAATTCTTCAGCCACACTTCCTGACTGGAGAAAGTCAGGGCAGGAATAAAGTAGGAGCCATGGAGGGGCTACTTACTGGCTTGCTTCGCGTGGTTTGCTCAGCCTGCTTTCTTATATAGCATGGACCAAGTTACCAGGGGCGGCATCACCCGTAATGAGCTGGGCTCTCCCATATTAAAAAAACAAACAAACCAAAAATTCCCCACAGGCTTGCTTACAGGGCATTTTCCCTATTGTGGGTCCCTCTGCTAAGGTAACTTTAGCTTGTGTCAAGTTGACAGAACAGACAGACAGAAACAAAAACCAACCAGGAAAATCAACACCAGGGTCAACTTGACACATAAGCACATCACTATGAAACCATCACCTTTTCTTCTTTTTGTTGTCCCCAAGTTGTCATATTAATATTAACATGACAATACAAAATATCCTGATTTTTAAAAGTTTCTATAGTCTTTAAAAATCAAAACGCTTTAAAAGTTCAGTCTCTTTAAAGCAACCAAAGTCTCTTTCAAAGTTCAAAGCCTCTCTGTAGTGTCCAGTCTCTATAAAATTCCAAAGTCTCTTAAATGTGGACTCCTATAAAATAAAAAAAAGTAAGTTAAATACTTTCTTATTCTAAGAAGGAAGAACCAGGGCACAGAAACAATCAGACCAAAGCTAAACCAAACCCAACAGTGTAAAAAGTCCAGTGCTTCCTGCCTAAGCCCCACCCACATCCTCTGGGCTCTCAAGGGAACTTGCAGCTCCGCCTGTCTTGCTTTGCAACCCGAAGCCCATGCAGCTTGTCTTGCAGACTCAGGCTAGGCCCACCCTACCGCCTTTGTATTCTTGGTCATCATTCTAAGGATCCGCACCTTTGAAATGGTGCAGTCTCAACTGTAACCGGACGGTATCTCCAGCAACATTCTCTCTCAGGTTCTCTTTAGGGACTCTGACCCTGCCACATGGTGTCAAGCTTCCGGCTTCTCTCCATGACCCTTTCAGTTCCGGGGCTTCTACTGCGAAGGAGGCTGCCCTTTCCCCAGTAGCCTCTTCCGGCTTCTCTTCTGGGACCTGAGCCCTGCCACACAGTCTCAAAACTCAGGTGCTCTCCGTGAATCCTTCATGCCTTCAAAACCCAAACCATGTAGGCGACTTACACATCGCCAAGTTTGGGTGCCAGGATGCAATGCTGCCTTGGCCGCCTCTGGGCCATATTTCTGTGTGCTGCTCCTGAGGAAACACTTCCCGGAAGATTTCTCCTCCGTGATGCTGGTCTCTTCTTAGTCACCACTTCTCAGCTCCAGCTGACCAGCACGAGCTGTTCCAGCAAAGCAAGTTTTCACTTCGTGTACACTGGTGTTCTGTCTGCAAGTATGTCTGTGGGAGGGTGCCAGATCTCCGGGAACTGCAGTTATGGACGGTTGTGAGCTGCCATGTGGGTGCTGGGAACTGAGCCTGGGTTCTCTGGAAGAGCAGCCAATGTTCATAATGGCTGAGCCATCTCTCTAGCCCCAAAAGTTTCACTTTAGTGGTCTGTTCTCTTCTTAATCATGGTTGATTTTTCGGTCTCAGGTGTCCAGAACCACAGATTCTTAATTCAAAATGTCAAATGTCCCTAATAAAGTTTTTAAGGGGCTCCAAGACTTCCCTCTGAAACTGCACAAGACAGGCCTCCATCATCTGCATTACTGCCAATATTCTTTTTTTTTTTAAAGATTTATTTATTATGTACACAGTGTTCAACTTCCATGTATGCCTGCAGGCCAGAAGAGGGCACCAGATCTCATTACAGATGGTTGTGAGCCACCATGTGGTTGCTGGGAATTGAACTCAGGACCTCCGGAAAAGCAGTCAGTGCTCTTAACCTCAGAGCCATCTCTCCAGCCCCCTACTGCCAATATTCTTATCTGGTGTGGGAGAATTGTCTGTATTCTGTCAATCATGCCAAGCCTGTACCCCGAATCCTCTGCTGCATCAACTACCACCCTCCCCTGAACAGCGCTCTCACCATTATGGTTTCGTTCACCATGAGGCCCTTACTACAGCCAAGTGGATGTTGGATTAGACTCTTGAATCTCCATAACGGTTAGCTCAATAAACCTCATTTCTTTATAATGGACCCAGCCTCCAATACTATGCTATAACAACACAACACCGATGAAGGCAACTTCATTTTACATAGCAGGTGCTACTGTGTCAGTGAGAGGTCAGAGCATAGCTCCCAGCGGGGAAGAACACAACAGAAGCAGAAATGTGAATCTCAGTCCGGCATAGAAATCACCCCTACTCCCAGACCCAGACCAAAACTCAGATCACGTAAAAATTCTACAGTTGTTCATTGGATGAGTGAGTAAGGAAGCCAGAGTCAGACCCGTGGAGGGCCATGGTGATGATGTACACGGGTACCCCACAGTGCCCAGGGCCTGAACGAGAGTACAGAGGACTGTTTCTTTTTTCTTTTTTTAACTTTTTCCAGACAGGGTTTCACTGTAGTTTTAGTGCCTGGCCTGGAACTAGCTCTTGTAGACCAGGCTGGCCTTGAACTCACAGAGATCTACCTGCCTCTGCCTCCTGATTGCTGGGATTAAAGGCGTGCGCCACCACTGGCCGGCTCAGAAGTCTGCTTCTAGTGGTAGGCCTGAGCTGAAAATTCAAAGAATGAATCACAGGACAGTGATGCCTCCCAACCTTTGCCCAGTCCCATTGCCCATTGTCATCAGAGTGGCTGGTTCAAGAATGGACAGATGGATGTGTACACACACACACACACACACGCACACACACTGTGCTTCTTTGAGAGTCTTTTTAAAAATCCTAAAGAAAGAGTTCTTTCCCTACATGCTCTTTTGCGGTTGTTGGTTTGGGCTCTCAGTCCCCAGCCCATGCTGATTGGACACCCACAGTTGCCCAGCACTGTACTGAGCCCCAGGGCATGTCTGCAGGGGCCAAGAGGATGTGCTTCCAACTAAGAAAGTGTGGAAACTTAGGTTAGGGGTGTGTGTGTTGGTGAGTCTCCGGTTAAGCGGGAACGTGTTGGCAGGTCCACCGCACTGCTGGTGGACCTGTTTGGAGAGCATGTTAGAGAAGCTCCAGGGAGCTGGCTTCAGTTCAGGCATCTTCTGGGAACACAGAAGACAGCCGTGTTTTCCTAATTATAGCAGGGGAACACTGTGATTACAGAGACGCTATGTGAAAACAGAGCTGGCTGGCTTACATGCTCCATATCTCTGGCTTGGGTTTCTGGGACTTAGGTAGGGAGTTGGTGACACCAGTACTTGGCCAAGCAGGCCCTGCCTGGAAAAGGTCTGTGTCCCCCCCACTCTGTGAGGCTGGGGTGACTGTAGGACAGCTCATATCAACCATAGCATGTTTGGGTCTCTTCAAGGAAGCACTGACTCTCCAGAGGCTCCCACGATGCTGTGGGCTTCCCCGGCCAGAGGGAATGGACTGGCCTGCCCCAAGGCTGCCAGATCACTCTTCCCTTCTTGCAGATCACAGTTAAGGTCCTGAGGTCACAGCTTTGGTCATCTGGAATGCAACCTGAGCAGATAGTTTTTCTGAATTCTCTGTCTTGTGGTTGCCCAAGCTCCTGTGAGTGGCACCTGCTTTGGGAATGAAAGGGCTGGACCCTGAACCCCATTTTCTATGTAATGGAGTATGTATACGATTCAAGCCCCACAGAGGAAGGAAAGAAGGAAGCAAGGAGGGAGGGAAGGAAGACAAGGAGTAAGCATGAAGGAAAGGCGGGAGAGAGGGAAAGGGCAAGGGAAGAGGCACGGAAGCCAGTAGTCAATGTAGGAAACCAACCAGTGTGCTAGATGCTTGCTGGACACCAGTATTGCTCACGCGGTCTTCCTTCTATTTTGCAAGGGCTTTAGAGACAGGGACCCAGTTTTTCCACAAGTCCTAGGGCCGCATTTGGCATAGGTACTCACCCATATTCTCAGTGCTTCCTTGAACAAGCTGGTAAAACTCTGAGACCAGCCATATCCCTCATAACAGACAGGTCTTCTGCGGGGCAGCTGGGGCAGTGAAACTGTGATAGCACAAGGTTCGAATCTAGCTGCATTTCATTTTGTTTTGTTTGGACAGGCTTTTGCTACGTAGACCAGGCTAGCTTTGAACTCATTCTTATCCTTCTGCCTCAGCCTCCCAAGTTCTGAACCCTACGTGAGCCATGAGCCCTACAGCCAGCTTATCTACGTTTGACTCCACAGACCACACCCTATTGCAGTTCTTGGGTACAAGTGGGCCCTCCAGTGACCACACAGCCTCTGTCGGGGAGTGGTGTTTCTGCTCCCAGTCCCTTAGTATGGGGTTGAGTTGGGCACACTGACCCCTGACCCTTCTCTCTATTTTGCCAGGCACTGTGTGCTCTCAATGTATCATCTAGTTTTCACACCCTCCCTCCACAGTTTGGAGTGGCTTTTGGTGTTCTGGATGCATCCTTGGAAGCTCAGGGAAGAAAGTGAGTTGTTCCCTCTTAGACAGCTGCTGAGGTCTGTAGTCTACAGCAGGCATAGATTCCAGCCAGAGCCCATAGGCCCCTTGGGGCTTTGATCTCTGCTTACTCCCTCAGACCCGCTTGGTAGCCAAGGGCGGAGTGCAGAGTGGGAGCCCTCCCTCTCCTGAGCGTAGACCCGTCAGCTTTTCTTAGGTCTTTTCACCACAAGGCCAAGGTTTGGCCAGGTCCTAGGGCTCAGCTCAGGACAAGCATGCGAGTCTGCACTGGGTGCTTTCAGTCCTCCCTTTCAGGGCAATGAGTGCTATGACCATGAAGCACGAGGTGCGGCTGGGCTGTGGTCTGCTGGCCCCTGTGCCCTGGCTAGCCATGCCGGTCTTTGCTGTCCGCGGTTCTTATCACCTGCTGTTATGCTTGGCCCTAGAGTCCCTCTGCAGAGCCCGGGGGCTGTCTCTAGGATGGTCTATGCTTTCCAGTCTTGCCCCGCTGGAGCTGGGAGAGACCAGCCAAGGATGTGGTGGGAGGCAGGAGCCCACCTGGTGTTTGCTTGTATTGCTCACGGCTGTTTTATTTGCTCCCATAGCAACCCAGGATGGTGTGTTTCCTTTACAGATTTTCTGGGTAAAACTAGAGCCCTAGGACTGAAGCTGCCTGTTGAGGTCACATGAGAGGTGTTAGGGGTGCAGGTCTGGGGCTTGCCCTCAGAGTGACCAGCTGAGTCTGGCTGTTTTACAGCATAAGTGCTGAACGGGTATTCGTTTAGGGCTTGCTTATTAATACTTACCACCCTGACCTTCACCTCTTCCAGGCGGCTCCAGGGTGGGAGGGAGCAGGGAGGAGCAGGGCTATCCTGGGGCAGGGAAATCCAGGCTGTGGGTTCTCCCATCTCTACTCAGCCTCAGCCTGAGTGGCTGCAAAATCCAGCCTTGCCATTAAAGGCAGGGTTCCTCAGGGACAGCAAGGCGGAACCTGCCTTTTTCAGCAAAAGTCTGGTGTGCAGTCAAGCCTCGCTGAAGCCCCCCAGCCCTGCCCGGTCCCCGTCTTCTTTCTTCTTGTGGTAAGGGGCAGTCAAACCAAATCCTAGCACCGTTCCTGTTTAACTGCCCGGGGCTTCAGAAGGAGCAACAGCAGCAAAGGTTGGCTGTGCTTCAGAGGCTTCGCAAATGCTTTCTGGGCTTTGATTTGTGCTACCGTGATTGTTCTCACCTGACAGATGAGGGGGACCAGCAAGTGGCAAAGACCAGTGGCCATGCACCATTACATTCTGTCACAGGTTAGCTGATGCAGGGACTGCTGATTTCTTCCTCAAACAACCATCATGATGCTACAACCAGGAAACAGACACCTAGGTCACAGGTCAGGGTTTGGGTGGAGAGGTAGAGGTTTGCCTGCACAGAGCTCACCAATATGGAGGAAAGCAGACCGTCCTCTGCGCTTGCTCCATGGATTGAAGGGGCCTGGGCTGGAGGGAGATGTGAGGTCAAGACTGGGAGACACTGAGGACAGAAAATGTTTATGTCCCTGACATAAAGGGAATGTCCCTATGTAGGCTAGTGAGTAGACAGGGTCCTGGCACAGAGGGGTCTCTGTCATCCCTATCAGTGAACTCCGTTACTTATTACTGTCTGGGCACCTTCATTTTCTCTCCCCCCTCTCTCTGCCTCTCCCCTCCAGCCCTCTCTTTACCTCCCCGTGTCTATGTAAGTATATATACATAAATGCTATGAGTCATCCCTTGGTACCCATGGAGGACAGGGTCCAGAATTCTCCTTGAATTCTCCAAATCTAAAGATGCTCCTTTATAGAAAATGACTTGGTATTTACCCTTAACCTACACACTCTCCTGTACACCTCTGATCATCTCTGGGCAACTATGAGAGCTGGTACAGTGTCAGAGCTGTGTGAATAGTGGCTAACTTGTATTGTTCAGGGAAAGAAGAGAAAAAGTTTGCACATGTTTAGAACAGACATGGAATATTTTCAACATGCAGATGGTTGAATCAGCAGATGTGGAATTTACAGTTAGAAAGGGACTGACTGTGTGTACCTACTACTACATCTATCTATATTCTATCTATCTATCTATATATCTATCTATCTATCTATCTATCTACCTACCTACCTACCTATCATCTGTCATCTGTCTGTGTATCTATCTACCTATCATATATTCTGTCTGTCTGTCTGTCTGCCTATCCATCCATCCATTAATCTACCTACCTATCTATCATCTGTCTGTCTATCTGTCTATCTATCTATCTATCTATCTATCATATATCTTCTGCCTGCCTGCCTGCCTGTCTGTCTGTCTATCTATCTATCTATCTATCTACTACCTATCATCTGTCTATCTGTCTATCTATCTACCTATCTATCATATATCTTGTCTATCTATCTATCTATCTATCTATCTATCTATCTATCTATCTATCTATCTATCATCTGTCTGTCTGTCTGCAGCTCAGAGAGATGAAGAGGCGGCATGGCATGCTAATACGTATTTTTCTACTGTCACACTAAAGTGTCCCCTTTCTTTACCACCAAAGTCCTCTCCACAAGCGGGGATTCTCAAAGACGATGTGCTAGGAGACACTGAACTAGACAGAAGCGGACATCCCGGTGGTGGCTAAAGCGGAACCAGGCGTTGTTGGAGTCCAGGAGTCCCTGCCTTTCAGGCCAGAGCTCTGACTCTTGGTGTTGGTCCCTGAGCAACTCATGAAGTCTACAAAGGACTGAAATGGTGGCCTGGGAGGCCAGAGGCCCTGGAGTCAGGAGGTCATCACCCTGCCCTGCCCTGCCCTCAGTTTCTCACACCAACTAAGGGGTCACGGGGGCCGGGTGGGGGCTTTATGGCCGAGGGAATTTATGGCCAAGACAACAGTTTGTACTCGGAACTGCCTGGCCTGAACCACCCATGGAGCACTTTAACACACACCCCTCCAGCCCCCAAATGGAGTTTCCAGCTGGAGCTCTGGGGCCCAGGCTTTGGCCAGAGCCTGAGGTGGCCCCCTTTCCCATCTGTGCGTGAACCTCATGGAGCAGTTTTGCTGCAGGGAACCCCCCCCCCATGAACTCCAGAAAAGAGGAAACACTGTGAAAAGACTCCTTGGTAGGGGACCCAACCCTGCGTAGAAACCAGGCTCCTTGCCACAAGAACTGGGGCTCCTCACTGCTCCCCTGAAGGAGTCTTTCCATGGCTCGAGGTCCCTCAGCTCACGGACTTCCTTCCGAGTCAAGCTTCTAACTTGGTTCTCTGGTCTTTCAGCTCCAGCTACCCAGGTGCCCTCGTGTACTTACACCTCTGCAGAGGTGGCACTGCCCAGGTGTCCCTCCTCTCCCACCCCTCGCTTTGTTCTCAGCAGTGGGAGCTCCCTGGCACCCATCTCCCGAGTCAGAAATGTGGAGGCCTGTTTGATGTCTCCCCATCTCTCAGACATCAGGGTGCTAATACTTTGAAAGCACTCATGAACCCAGAGACCTCTGCCAGTGGGGTTGTCTCCCTTTGAAGCATATATCAGGGCATGTTGTCCCCCAGATTGCCCAATGTCTCTTTGTGGTGCCAGGGTTGTCCTTCTCCGGCTGGATGTTTGATTGAGCTAAATGGTAACAAGATTCTAGGCAAACGAGTTGACTCTCCACAGGGCTAATAGAACTCAAAGAAATTCTCAAGGAAACAAATCAGCATCTTAAAGTATACAGATCTATATATTCTGTGCAGCCATATGAAAACTCCCCCAAGTTTTGATAGGAGAGCATGTGGGTTGCATGGAGAGAGTTGCTTTGCTGGGTGCACACGTGTGCATGGCTTGGGAGCTCTCTGTACAAACAGGACACTAGGGTGTGGACATAGATTCATAGGTTTATTTTAAAGATTGGGCTTACATGATTAGGAAGTTGGCAAGTTCAAAATCTGTAAGCCAGACTTGCAGGCTGTGCCCAGGGAAGAACTGACGGGACTCTGGAGGCAGAATCCCTTTATTCTGGAATAAAGGAATAAAGGAGAATTCCTTTATCCACTGGGGACTGTGGATATTGCCTCTTCCCAGACTCTCTTCTAACACCTTTTACTGATTGTTTGAGGCTCACACGCATGATGGAGGGCAATTAATTTTATTTCAAATCTATTTTTTTTCAAATTTTTATTTTTTTAAAAAAATTTTCGAGATAGGGTTTCTCCACGTAACAGTTTCAGCTGCCTTGGATCTTGCTTTGTAGACCAGGCTGGCCTCAAACTTAAAGAGATCTGCCTGCCTCTGCCTCCCAAGAACTGGAATTAAAGATGCATACAACCACCACCAAGTCAAATCTACCTTCCTTCCTTCCTTCCTTCCTTCCTTCCTTCCTTCCTTCCTTCCTTCCTTCCTTCCTCCCTCCTTTCCTCCCTCCTCCTTCTTCCTTCCTTCCTTCCTTCCTTCCGTTCTTTCTTTCTTTCTTTCTTTCTTTCTTTTTGGTTTTTGAAACAGGGTTTCTCTGTGTATATCTGGCTGTCTTGGAACTCATTCTGTAGACCAGGCTGACCTTGAACTCACAGAGATCCGTCTGCCTTTACCTCCCTGAGTGCTGGGATTAAATTGCTCTACTCAAATCTGTTTTTCTAAGTGCTAATTGTTATCAAAATAAAACAAAAAAAGAAAAAGAAAGAAAGAAAGGAAAGAAGGAAGAAAGAAAGGAAGAAAGAAAGGAAGAAAAAGAAAGTCTTAATTGCAAATCTGGACTGGTGTTGGAGCAAATACCTTAGTTCTGTGTCCTTGCCAAATTGACCCATGAAATAAACCATTCCACTATATGTGTGTTTTTGTGTATAGGGAATGTGATACCTGAATGGGTGTGTGGAGGACTGGTCTTATGGGTATGATGGAGAGTAGGTTGATATGATGATGGATTGATAGATGGATGGGTGGATAAATCCTGGAAGAACTGGTTGACTGAGTAGGTAGGTAGATAAGTTGATTGCAGATATGTGTATGGGTAGGTGATTGGTTGGTCAGTAAAAGTGGGAGTGGGTGGACCCCTGACTAAAAGGTGGGATGGGCAGTAAGTTCCCTGTTGTCTTGAGACCCGCAGCTGGATGAAGGGTTGATGACTGCCTATTTCCATGGCTGGTGGGCGGCTGGGGGAACATTTACCTGAGTGGAGCAATGGACAGTTGGATACCTAGGTGCATAATATGTAGACGGAAGCAAGGGAAGGCTGGAAGAATGAGCACCTGGGTGGGGGATTGGATGCATTGGGCATCCGTAGATCTCTGAAAAAGTGCTAAGCTGGGGCATCAAGTCAGCAAAGATTTCTTTGTGAGAAGACCTGGCAGATGAAAAGGAGCATACCATGCACTGTGTGTGTGGTTCATACCTCTTCCTCAGTTTCTCTCATTGTGTCCTTATCTCCCCACCCAGCTGCTAGGGTGCTGTGTGGCCTCAGTCAGTTAGTTGTATAGGCGAAGGCTTGCCCTGATTCCACTAAGTTCCCAGGTGTCTGTTTTCTGTGTTCTTTAGCCTTTCTTCTCCTCCTTGTATTTGAGGGATAGAGTTTGCAGTGTAAAGGTATCCTTGTACACCATCCAAGTTTGGTGTGTGTGTGTTGTATATGTTCACATGTGTTTGTCCTGTACATGTCTGTGTGCAATCACTGACGGTTGTCAGAGGTCAATTTGGATGTTTCCCTCAAATCCACCATATTTTATTAATTGATTATATGTATTTGCTTGTGTGAGCATGGGAGTGCGTGTGCCAGGGCACATAAGTGAAGGACAGGGACAGCTTCAGGAGTCAGTTCTGTCTTTATACGATGGATTCCTGCAATCAGACTCAAGTCATCGGGCTTATACAACAAATAATTTTATCCGTGGAGTCATCTCATGGGCCCCACTTTTTTCTTTATTGTTATTTTTTAAAAAAATTTTATTTTATATGCATTGACTGGTGTTTTGCCTGCATGTGTATCTGTGTGAGGGTGACAGATCCCATGGCACTGGAGTTACGAACAGTTGTAAGCCATCATATGGGTCTTGGGAATTGAACTCCGGATCTTCTGAAATAGCAGCCAATACTCTTAACCACTGAGCCATCTCTCCAGCACCCCCCCCCACCACTATTTTTTTCTAAGACAGGATCTCTTGCTGAACTTCGAGCTTGCCAGTTTGGTTAGACTCACTAGCCAGCACACCCCAGGGACCCTCCTGTCTCTGCCGCTCCAGCTCTGAGATTTTTGTGGGAGCTGGGGATCAGAACCTGGGTCTTCACAGTGTGTGGTGACCACTTTACTGACCGAGCCATCTCCACAGCCTCCCCCCACCCAGTTCCTTTTAAATATGACATCCCTGGCATTGCTGATACCCTCTTTCCAACCCCAGCCTCATACTTCAGCAAAGAGTCTCCTTCAATTTCTCTCATCCCAAAAGGGACACCCCTGGCTGAATTTCTGGCTCCAGCTGGGATAATTTCTTAGTCCTCAAGGGACCAAAGACAACATCTGGCCTGGCTACCGATTCTCCTTGAATCTTCTCATGACATTCAAACATAATGAAAAACACATTTGGTCTCTTTGGCTGTAGCAACACTTTCTCCCTGAGAGATGTGAATATGAGAGGCCTACGAGGCCACACACATGCACACACACACACACTCACACACACATGCACACACGCACACACACACACACACACACTCTCTCTCTCTCTCACACACACACACACACACACACACTCACTCACTCATACTCACATACATGTGGACAATACAGCTTCCTCATGGGTTGCTGGTGGAAAGAAGTCTGTAGTATATCTTATGAGTTTGATGAAGCGGAATTCAAATCCTGGTTCTGTCCTTTTGGGGCCAAGTGATTCTAGAGACATCTCCTGCTTCTCTGAGACTCAGTACCCTTGTCTGTGAAATGGAAAATAATATCGTCCACCTCACAGGCCTTTGTGAGAAAGAACTTAAGGTTCCTGGCATACAGTAGGCACTAAATAGAGACCAATTCCTAGCCTCACTGGAAAACTATCTAGCGGGGAAAGAAAGACTTGAAGTGTGTTAGTTAGAGTTACACCTTGAATTTGAAGACCCCCCCCCCAGTGGGAGGAGCTTCCAGGAGAGGCAGGTGAGGGCACTGATTGGTCAATTCATTCATTCATCCACTAATATCTTTCTTTTATTATCATTTTTTTTCTCGAGATGGGGTTTCTCTGTGTCACAGTTCTAACTGTCCTGGAACTCACTCTGTAGACCAGGCTGGCATCGAATTTTCAGAGATCCATCTGCCTTTGCCTCCTGAGAGCTGCAATTAAAGGTGCACCCCACCACGCTTGGTTTATTACTATTTTTTTTTAAAGTCAATAAGCTTACTGAGGTATGAGTGGTAGACCTTCAGCTGCTTCCTTTTAAAGTGCGCAGCGTGGTGACTTTTGGCCGGTGAATGAACTGTGAAACTACAGCTACAGTTAAGATCCAGGTGGTGATGGTGCACACCTTTAATCCCAGCACTTGGGGGACAGAGGCAGGCGGATCTCTGTGAGTTCGAGGCCAACCTGGTCTACAGAGCCAGTTCCAGGACAGGCTCTAAAGCTACTGAGAAGCAAACAAGTAAGCAAGCAAACAAACAAAAAACCAAGAAAAAAAAAAAAGAAAAAGGAAAAGAAAAGAAAAGAAAAAGATTTAGGAGCATGTCTATCCCTCCAGAGATTCCCAGTGCCCTTGTGTGGCCTGCCCTAAGCTCAGTCCCAGAAGACAGCCGCTGTGTATTAGTTATGACTTCTGGAATTTTGTAGAAAAGACTCACGTATACTGTGTGCCTGGCCTCTTCGCTCAGCTTACCATTTGGAGAGTCATCCCTGCCGTGGCACAGGCCAGTAAGACATTCATTCCTTTACACATCGCTGCGACACCCTTCATTTACAGCTGCCTTTGAGTGACAGCGGTGTATGCCACCACCTACTCCTCCCGCAAGCAGTTTTAGCTTACCCACTCAGCATCGCAGCGTTTACTTGCTGCAGCTGATGCCTGAAACTGAGTAGTACCAAGTTCTATTTATGCTACATTTTTCCTACCTATAACAAGTTTTAACTTATAAATTAGATAAAAAGATAAACGCCATCCACTAATAATAATAGATCAATTAGAGCAATGGATTATAGTCAAATTACTACCATTACTACTCTTGGGTTTTGCAGCCATCACTAGCTAAAAGAAGCGCTATTCTGATGCAAACACTGAGCTACTCAGCTGACCTGATTACGAAGGGAGCTCTTAGGTAAGTCGTGAGTGGCCAGCACATGCTGTGTGGATACACTGGGCAGAGGAATGAATCACACCCAAGACAGCGTGATGTGGGATGGCACGTGACTTCATCAGGTTGCTCAGAATAGCAAGCAGTTAAAAACTTATGAACTGCTTATTTCTAGAGTTTTCCATTTTGAGGGGTCTCTTGACTGTAGAGAATGGTGTTCATTAGTTTTCTGTCACCTTGACACAGCCTGAGTCATCTATTAAGAGAGACCCATGAATGAGAAGACTGTCTCCGTCAGGTTGTCCTCTGAGCGAGTCTGTGATGCACTGTCTTCGTGAATGGTTGGTGTGGGAGTGCGAGGCAGTGTGGGGCGTTCCTCCATGATCTCTGTTTCAGTTCCTTCCTCCAGATTCCTGTCTTGAGTTCCTGCCCTGATTAGCGTTCACAATGGGCTGCAAATTGTAAGACGAAGCAAACCTTCTCCTCCACAGGTTGCTTTTGGTCAGGGTCTGTATCACAGAAGCAGACTAAGGCAGTAAATAAAAACATGCACATCTTAGCCACAGATGGAGGGGGACCATCGTGTTGACTGTGTACCCAGGCAGTACCAGACACAGTATGGTACTAGATCAGATGTGTACCCAGGCAGTACCCGACACTGCCTGGCACTTGATCAGATGTGTACCCAGGCAATACCAGACACCGACTGGCACTAGGTAGGCAGTGCAGGGGAAGCATGTGAGGTAGGCTTTCACTGTACTGACAGATAACTGACACAGCATAGACAGAGGATTTGCTTTAGTTCATGGCATCATTGACTCTGTTGCTCCTGGGCTATGCATGGTGATACAAAACACCATGGCGGACCACATATGGTGGAACAACGTGACTCAGTCCATCATGGACTGGAGACACAAGGTTTTGCCCATGACATCAGAGTTTCTCCTTCCCCCCCTTTATTCCATCCGGGCTGTTGGATGGAGCTGCTCACATTCAGGGTACGCCTTTCCCCTCCTGTTGGTCTTTGGAAATGCTCTTGCGGACATACCCAGAAGTATGCTTTACTCATCTCCTAGACTCCTGTCGGTCAAATAAAACTGACGATTAAGATTAACCACAGATTTTTAAACACAAAACAAAGAAAACCAGCCTACAAATCACAATCCCAGAGAACCTAGACAACAATGAGGACTCTAAGAGAGACATACATGGATCTAATCTACACAGGAAGTAGAAAAAGACAAGCTCTCCTGAGTAAATTGGCGGCATGGGGACCTTGGGAGAAGGTTGAAGGGGAGGGGAGAGGCAGGGAGGGGAGCAGAGAAAAATGTAGAGTGCAATAAAAATCAATAAAAAAGATTAACTACAGAAATATCGTTATTAAATGCGTTGGAGCTGGGTGTGTGGCACACGCCTTTAACTCTAGCACTTGGGAGGCAGAAGCAGGTGGCTCTCCATGGGTTCCAAACCAGCCTGGTCATGTAACAGCTTATGTTAAAGGAGATAGTGATGAGGCAGATTTGAGGGACAGAGCTTTTGGATGAGTGTAATACTATCTGTAGAGAGGAGTGCGTCTGAGCCCATCCGGTGGAGGCTGGAATGGAGAAGACCAGGGGGAGAGTCTAACTAGTGTAGATGGCCATTCCCTCCCTGATTGCAGAAAGGGTCAACCAGTGCGGGGCATAGGGTGACTTGAATGCTCTCATCCTCCTTCCCCTCCCCTGACTTCAGCAGGTCTCACTTTCCTTCCATTCCTTTGGGGGCTATTTGGGAGGGTGAGTGTGGAGTAGGGAAGATGAACACGGGACATTGATTACACAACTTTCCCAATGGAAGACTAAGGTGTACCATCTTCACTACAGAATCCTCCAGTCTTAGCTCTGGGCGTTTCATATCCTGGGAAAGTCCCCAGGTGCAGGCAAACCCGGTTGGTTGGTGGGTCAGCCTTGAAAAAGCAGCTGTGCTTGAGAGAAGTCGCACAGCCTTGACTCATTCAGCTCTGGGAGAGACAGTGTGGCCGAAGAGGCACAGGGCAGGGCACAGGGTGAAGGGATGTGGTCGTAGTACTACGGCCTGGTCCCTGGGAAGACTCCATGTACATCTGGCATTCAAAGCAGCTGGGTCCCTAGGTGTGAAGCAGATGTTAGGGCGTGGCTATCAACTGCAATCAGAGAAGTATCCACTGACTGATGGAAGCTGTTCATGACTTGTAAGCCTTTGTACAAAATGCTGAGGAATCTGCCCATGCCTTGGAAGAGGGAAGGCAGAGAATGATGCCACGTTTGGGGGCTGAGAAGCAACTTAGCAGAAGAGGTGATGCTTGGGTGTCAGAGGCTGATTAGGCGTGACTTGGGCACTGAGGGAGGGACCGCCACCAGAGGGAATGATGTGTGCAAAGGCGGAGCTGTCAGTGAACCATCAAAGATACAGCCATCAAAACCACACACAGATACAGCCATCAAAGAAAGCAGGACTCTCAGGGGTAGGCGTCCTTGTCCTTGTGACTGTCAATACACACCGCCACTCAACCAATTCTGTATTCATGTCCTAAGATCAGTGCCTGGCACACTGGAGGCGCTCCAAAAGTATCTAGATCTCGTCTGCTTTGCACAGAGTTCTGTATTTCACACGCGCTTTCTCCTTCACCCGCTACTATTCCCATTTTAAAGCTGAGAAAATCAAGGCATGAAATAAAGACTTGTTGGCAAGCAGGCCAAGAAGGCATGGGGAAAGAGCTGGCATTCAAAACCAGAACCCAGACCCAGATTCGGCAGCTCACCGCTGCCTCGCATATTTCTTTAGTCTTGGCAGATGGTACCTCTGGCTACAGTTCTAAGCACAGAAGGAGGCTGGTCGAACTCGAGGATTGCTGTTTCTGCCATGGTGGGGCGGCAGCTGCCTTCAACTAGAGTCAGTCCGTAAGTCAAGGGTCTCACTGCTGCAGGAGAAGCCTCCTACTGTGGAGGCTGGGTGTGGCGGATGCAGAACTATCCTGGCTCCACGCATCCTGGCCTGGGTTCCAACAGCTTTCCTTCCCTCCACTCTAAAATGGCACTATGGCACTGTTGGGAGAATTCAGGGGGTGACGTGCAGTGTTGGGCACAGGGCAAGCACCCAGTTCCTGGGAGCCAATACTATGACAACTGTCACATTATCAATACAGCGTTCCATGCAACTGCCAGCTAGCAGAAACAGAGTAACCTCTAGACTCCTGGAGGAGCTTGGTAGATTGACAGTTGGGAAGAGGGGCCAGGCATGGGGAGTCATGGACATTTACATTAGCTGCAAGTCTCTAGGACCAGGAGGGTAGAGCTTGGAGATCAATAGGCAAATCTTTGAGAGCTCACTGTGGACCTGAAACAAAACAACCAGCTGCCCCTCAAACTAGGCAAACTGGGATCGTGGTCACCCTGCTTCTAAGGGAGACAGAAGACATAGCCAGGGGAGGGAGAGATAGGAGCGTGGGGAGCTGGGCTGTGGAGCCTACGCAGTCTGGCTATGTTTATGGAATGATACCTAGAGGACAGGCCACCCTCGGGGATGGGAGGCCTTACTCTGGGTCTTTTTGCTGGATACTTGGACCTAACTGAAGTCAGCTGAGGCCTGCAAGGGTGATCAACAGGCACAAGGAGGTGTGGTAGGCAGAGGTTGTTACAAGGAGGCTGTGGAGGGGCCTTTTGCCACCTCCTGGGTGAGAACCTGAGTCCACGGAGTGATCCCCTTGGCCATTCCCAGCTGTGTCTTGGAGGGCATCACCTTCCCTCCACCCCATGACCCCTGGGTCAGAGGCCTTCTCCTGGGGTCTGAGAGTTTGTGTCTGGCTTCTGCCAGCTGGTAGGAGGAGAGGAGGCCCCTGCAATGGCCCTTTCACACCCCAAGAAAGAACAAAGCCCTCTGCAAACTCAGAGGTGGGAGGTGGGGAGCTTGGCAAACGGGCCGGGAGGGAGGAGTGTCCCCTCCCTGCTGAGATGGTGTGGGAAGGCTGGGGTCAGCCCCATCCCTCAGCTTTAGCAGGGCTCTCCTCCAGAGGACCGTGTTTTGGGGGATGGACAGAGAAGCACCTAGAAGGCTGGGAAGCTGTGGGACACTTTGCAGCTCAGGGTGGAGACCAAACTTTGAGCAGTACTCAGTCACTGAGACTCCTGAGTGCCTGGAGTCCTTTCTTGAGGCCTCAGTTTCCCCAGATGTCCAGTTCTAGTGTCTGTGGCCTGGGATGCTCTTTCTGGCTGGCGAGGCTGTTTAGGCTTTCCTAATACGGGCGGAAGAGCCAGGCTGAGGCTGGGCACCAGGAGCGGCTCGAGTTCCATTCCTGAATATCAATGAGCAGGCCTAGGAATGTCTGCCACACAGCTGGCTGCCTGTCTGCGGGGCGGGGGAGAAGGGAAGGGATGGGAGGAAATGGCCCAGCAGGCTCTCCCAGACTCACCTGCCCAGCCACAGCAGGCAGAGCTTACAGGTAGGTCTGGCAGCCTCTGCCCACAAAACAGGTAGATGGGGATTTTTAGCAGGCATTTGGCATCAGGTGGGGAGCCAGGGAGACGTGTGCATGTGTGTGTGTGCGCGCGTGTGTGCATGTGTGCACGCATGCATGTGCGTGTGTGTCCAGCCTCCTGGAGGCCACAGTTCTCTCTACTTGCATATGTGTTTGCATCCAACCCAACTCCAGCCTACTTGTTTGCCCTGAGTGACTTAGACACTTCGGTACCTGAAAAGAGGTGGAGCTCATTCCATCCCAGGCCTCAGCTCAAGCCTATAAAAGGGTTTGGGGAGACTGTTAATGCAGATTGCCTAAGGACTGATGAGCCGAGAGAGCATCCACTCTGCAGGAAAGAGGCAGTGCCCATACCATCTAGGGCAATGGGATTCTATCTGAACAGGCAAGAGAGGTTTGAACCACAAGAGAGGACAGAATAACAGACGTGAGACCATTCTCCTTGACCGTGGTCAGCCCACAGGAGACATCTGGAAAGGTTGCAGTATCAGGGTGCTGGCCAGCACTGTCACTGTGATGTCTCCAGGAGACACAGAGCTGGAGTCCATGGTGGCCACAGATAAGGTGGCGAGAACAGATTTAGCATCTGTGGTTGTCATTTCTGACTCCTGGTCCCTTCATGGGTGACAAGGATGGGGAAGCAGACCTGCATGGACTATCTTCACTATCGGTTCCTGGGGAAGGTCAGGCACCTAGAAGCTGGCAACTGGATATATACAGGGGTCAAACTTGAGACCTTGGCCGTTGCTGCCTAGGGTTATCAAAATTCATATTCTAGCCCTGGATCCATTCATTCATTTATCCATCTATTCCTCTTCCTACCCACCATCTACTCATCCATTCCCCACCCACCTACCCCTTCATCCACCTATTCATTTCCCACCCACCCATCTACTCACCCATCCATCCGTTCATTCTTCACTTAGCCCCGCCCTGACCTTCATCCACCCATTCATTCTCTACCCTCCCACCCCTCCATCCATTTATTCATTCTCCACCCACCTACCCATTGACTCCATCTATCCATTGACTAGCTGTGTATCACATAGTCTTGGCCTTCCCAGTTTTTACAACTGTGGAACCTCTACGCTTTGTTAATTTCTCGACCTATCATGTTCAGTTATAGCAACAGAAAACGGACGATGGCAAACGATGTTCCTGCTGAGAATGGAGACCACCCATTTAGACAGCTCCTTTCCTTTCCGTGTGCCAGCGAAGCTGCTTCCCCTTTGTCAGGCTCAGTGTTCTCACCTGTGTGATGGGGTTTAATGACCACCCTCTCATTTTAAGACTACCTTTCACAAAGTCCAGTGAGATGATGAACACGAACTCCTACCCCAGCACGAAGGGCTCCCCTCTCTGAGGAGCTGTCGCTATCCCCATCATAGTACTGTCACTTCAAGCGACCTCAGCACCGGACATAGGGAGGAAAAGCGGGCAATCTGGCTATACAGAGCCTGTCACATCCCAGCTCTGCAGCCACAGGCAGCCTCTTTTGGCATCCGAGCACCTGCATTTGCAAATTAGCGAATGTAATCTCTGCCTTGCAGGGTTGGGGGTGAACATGAGAATGTGGGAGGCAGGGACGGTTTTAATATGTTGGGTTGGTAGGACCTATTAATATTAGCGGGCTTCCTTCTTCTCCGTGAAGGGTGGGCTGGGGGCATGTTAACCCCCAAGAGCTACTCAAAAACAACTGTGGGGCATCCCCAGGAGCATTGTGGCGTTGTCTGTGGTTGTCTGCAAAGTCTGTGGGTGCTTGGATGGATCATGTCTTGTCTTTCATGAAGTCCCTAGACAGGAGAATGTCAGTACGCAGAGAACTGTGTTAGTGCTCTGTGGAATAGCCCAGGGAACGGTCATAGCTGATCAGGGGCTGCTGGAGATGGGGAAAGCTGTCCTAATGAAGGTGGCTTTGGAGTTGTTCAAATGTTGCATGCCTTAGGAGAGTCTATATAGAAACTACAATGGCCCTGGGCTTGCTAAGACCTTGGAAGCCTCTCAGAAGGCCGTGCTCTCAAGGGGTTTCATGTGTGACGGGAATCTTGCAAAGTTAGATGGGGGTCAGGCCAGACAGGCAGGCTCTTTCCTGCTAGAATCGATTAATCTATTTCCCACTAGTAGAAATGGAGGACTTGGGAAGTTCAAACCACCTGCTGAGCGTCAAGCTGGCCAACTCTAGAGCTCAGGTGGGTCTCTGGGGGTCAAATCCTGTTGCAAGGCAAGGGGCAGAGCACTTGGATGCTCTGAGGCGCCCCCACCCTTGTGAGGTTTTTGTGGGGGATGGCAGGAAGGGCCCGGATGTGGAGAGAGAACATGGTGTCTGCGGGTGAGAGCCAGGCAGCAGCCTAAACACGACAGACCCCGGCCAGCCCCGTTGCCAGCACAACTGCCTGTGAGGCTGCCAAGGAGCCAGATGCCGCTGCTGGAAAAAACAGCTTCCTGGCTCGGTCCTCCTGGCTGGCCAGTCGGCCAGCCTGCCATGCAGGGGAGGGGGCTGTGGAGTGTGGGTGCAGCACCCCAGAACACACTGCCGTGCCTTTGAAGCCAGAGCAGGAAAGGGGGGGGGCGGGGAGGATTCAAGCAAAATATTTTTGCTAAAAATATTCTGATCCAGGAGAAGAGCTCCCCCCTTCCTCTTGCTGGAAAACCAAGTCTTATTAAAACAACACCAGAATATTTCATGTTGATATCAATTAGGCAAAGGAGAAGGAATCTAGAACCTTCTCTCGCTGCCAGTTTCACATAAAAGAAATATTCTCTTTGAGGCCAAAGGATGAAGGGCTTTAGTTTTTTTTTTTTTTTCCCTTTCTGCACAAAATTCCTGCAGTGTGGATGGAAAGTTTCTCCTGTCTGCGAGTTTCCTGAGAAGTCGGGGCTCTGGACCTTAAGGCCAAGTTCTCTGGGTGGAGCAGGGCAGGTGGCTGATCCCCAGAAAAGGCCCTCCAAACTGGTCAGAGAGGGAGAGAGCCAGGCCCACCTGCACCTAGGCCCAGCCAGCCCGACCTGTGCTCTTGGTCAAGGCGCGTGCCAGCTGGACCCCTCCGTGATGGCCTGGAGAACACAGATACAGACAGAGCCTTTGGCCCGGGCTGCTGGCTCCTTTCATCAAAGCTGCCGGGCAGCTTCAAAACAGCGGGTTACACCAAGGTGCCAGACCTGGCACAGGCATTTCCAAAACCACGGCAGCACCATCACTGCACACCTACTGTGTGCCAGGCTCTTTAAAACTTGTCAGTATGATCTCTCATTTGCTGTTTCCAGCGGCCGCAAGAGATGGGGGGTTGTACTATCCCCAAAGCCCCAAGAATATAAGGATTCGGTGTCGTACAGCTTAGTTGCAGCAGCAAGTGTTGAAGCTAAGGCTGATCCTAGAGTCTGGGCTCGGTCCCCTGCCTCACCCACCTCTCAGAAAAGCCATTGCCTCCGCTGACTGAGATCAGCCCAGCCCTCTGTCTAAGCCAGAGCTCCTACATGACTCCTTCAGCACGATTTTCTCTCCCATCCCGACTCCTTTTGTTTAAACATGAACTAATTATTTAGTGCATTCCTCCACACAGCCCTCCACTTGTCTGATCACCCATCTGCCCACCTCCTACCATACCTATTTATCCATTCATCCATCTATCCACCCAGTTCGCTCTCCATCTCACTGAGCACCTAATAATCCACCGACTTCCACCTGTATCTGGAGCCATCTATCCGGCCATCTGCCCACTTCCTACCTGTTTTTCAGCTCTCTGTCTGCTCACTAAGCATCTGCCTGCCCAGCTCTCCAGCCACCTGTCACTTCTCCTCACACCTCTTGTCTATCTGCCTGACCACCTTTAGGCTTCCACTCATCCACCCACCCACCCTTCTACCCACCTGATTAGGTCCCCAGGAGGCCCTCATTTACTCAGAAGTAGAAGTGGCCGGAATCCAGTTCCTGCTCAAGTCCACCCTGAAGCCGTCAGACGTTGGATGTGGTCTTAGAAAGATTGCAGTCCGTGGCGGATAGGATCTGCCTTTGTTTTCTATGAGTCAACCCTAGTTCTGGGACATCAGTGAGACTTGCTGGAAAGTTGGGCATTTGAGCAGAAGGATTAGAAACCTTGAGGTCAAACCAGACCTGAGTTCTAATCCTTCCTAATGGGAAGAACTTCCTATTGACTCCCGATTCTGCAAGGAAAGGGAAGAACTGTGTGTGAGGGTGGCGAAGCCCAAGGCCATTGTGCAGAACTTGGGCATTTATTCTGTGTACGATGGGCACTGTGGCAGGGACTGGAACAAAGACGTATACTCCAACTTAAATTTTATTGTATTGGATTTTAATTTTGATTTTTTTCGAGACAGGGTCTCTCTTTGGAGCTCTGACTGTCCTGGAACTTGCTCTGTAGACTAGGCTGCCCTTAAATTCAAAGATCTGCCTGCCTCCGCCTCCTGAGTGCTGGAATTAAAGGCGTGTGCCACCACTACCTGACTCTAATTTAAGTTTTAAAGGCCCACTCCAAGTCTTGTGTACAGAATAGCCTGTCAGAAGGATACAAACATGCCAAGTACCAGTTGGGAAACATATTTCAGTCATCCAAAGAGGAGACCATGGTGGCTTGGACCAGAGTGGAGGTGGCAAAAGCCATCAGTGTCCCATCAGTGAGTGGCTGGAAGAGAGATCTCAGGGGTGATTTTCTTGGTTAATGCTGGAGTATCCAGTAGGAGAAGATCAGAATATCATCTCCTGAAAAAGGTGGGGCTGGATGGAGTCAGTTCTAGGTACACTCGGAGTTCATGTTTGAATTGTGGCATCTGAGGATTGCTAGGGGTGATGCCATGCACTCAGGTCAATGTGGTCTCAGGTCAGCTGTGGGTCTGGGCTCAAGGTGTGGGAGCCACTGGCATACGAATGGTATTCAGACCTGAAGGATGGGTGAGGTCAGCGAGAGCAAGTATATACAGGGAAGAAAGGAAGCCCAAGGGGTAAAGTCGGGCCGTCTGTCACTAGGGTGGTCCAAGTCTGTGCTGAGTACTTGGGGTACACATGATGAAGACATGGTCACTGCCCTCCAAGAACGTGCACTCTGAAGAGACGACAGACGTGGGAGAAATTCACATTCAAGCCTGACAGCCTTTTCAAAAAGTCAGCCCCAAGTGAAGCTTTCTTTACTCAGTCCAAACCATTCATTAACCAGGCATGAGCAGTTACATTTGGTAGAAAGGGGACGAGAGGAGGGTTGTGGGGCACCAACCCAGAGTTTGGGGGGTTCATGTAATTCTCTCTGCAGCTCTCTACGATCGTACTCTTGAGACCTCCGTTTCTCAACTGAGGAATTGCCTCCATCAGATTGGCCTGTGGTTATGTTTGGAGGGCATTTTCTTCACTGCTAATTGGCAGAGGCGTGCCTAGCCCACTGCGGGCATCACTATACCTAGGCAGATAGGCCTGGGCTACTGAAGAACAGTAGAAGGTCAACTTGTGAGCAAGCTAGTAAGAGTGTTCTTTTCTGGCTTTGCTTCACGCTCCTCTCTTGGCATCCCTTGATGATGGACTATGACCTATAAAATGAAAAAAACTCCTTGCCTTTCCAAGTTGATTTTGGTATTTTTTTTTTAAATCACAGTAACAGTGAAGCAAATTAGGACACCCATTTAGAGACCAGACGCTTGGAAAGGAGAAGCCATTGGTCCTGGGCCTGACTTTAAGGCCACACACCTACCTCTAGAAAGACATAGAGAGAGAGAGAGAGAGAGAGAGAGAGAGAGAGAGAGAGAAGAAGAAGAAGAAGAAGAAGAAGAAGAAGAAGAAGAAGAAGAAGAAGAAGAAGAAGAAGAAGAAGAAGAATGTGGGTAAGAAGAGGAGATTCAGGCTCTGTACTGGGATGTGGGCTTCCCTCCCTTAGGGGCGCTCCCATCCTGGCAGTGTATACTCTCAGGCCTACCAAGGGCAGACCCGGGACATCAAGGAGGTGCTAGGGTTGGGGGTGGGGTTTGGGTGGGGAAAGCACAGCCTCCTGCATGGGGCAGCTGCTGCTCAGCGTAGCCAATAGTGGCCCTGCGGAAATGTGGGCCAGGTCTGGTTTCTAAAGAGAAGCCGGAGATCTGGATTTTTATGTGAAATTTCCCCCTTTTAAAACAGTATTGGGGCCAAATAAAACATGTGTGCATGTTGAGTTGACCTCAGGGCCACTGGCTCCAGGCTTTACGGATACTGGATTGATAGTTAAAAGTAAAGGCTTTGAGATCCCAATACTAGGTTCGAGTCCCCCACCCCTCCCCACTGACTGTGAGGTCTAGAGTGAGCTCACCTGAATCTCTGTTTCTTATCTGTCAATCATTTTGTATTTCAGAGCTGTATGAGGATTGTGGGAGACAAGGTGTCTATGAAGGACAAGTATCCTGACACACAGCACCTAGCTGGACAAAGTGTGTGTGTGTGTGTGTGTGTGTGTGTGTGCGCGCGTGCGCACGCGTGCACGCATGTATTCAGGCATGTGTGCAAGCCTGCTGGGATGAGGTGTGAGAGCGGACTGGAAATTTTCGTGGCCTTCACACTTCTATCCTGGCCTAACGTGTAGTTCAGTGGCTGTGAGAAGATCCTTTGTAGACCTGGGCTCTAGGCCAGCCTTTCCATACTTAGCCCCTCTTCCCAGCATTCCCCATGGGCCACTGGGGTGTCCTGGGCAACCATGGCCTCCATCCCCGAACAGTCCTCACCAGTCTGGCTTCCTCCTGCCAAGGAGAGCCATGGGGACCATAGATTCCTGTGGGATGTTTTCCACATTTCTGGAAACCCACTGTGGTTTGATTTTCCGTGGTACAGGACTTGGCAGGGGCTCAGCCCAGTGCAATGGCTGCTAGCTGGGAGGGGCTGGAGTCAAAAACACACTCACTGAGCACCCACCCTGAACCAGGTCCCTGGGATTCACAGATGATTAAACAGCCTAGGGCCTCCATTGTCTTGTAATAGATACAGACCTGAAATATGAGACAGTAAAAACATTTAAAATCTAACGTTCTTGTCACTCCAGGCGGTAGCTTCCCTCCCCTGGCCCACTCCTCTTCCTCTTTGGATGCTCCTGTCTAAATCCTCTAAATCTCTGGGACTTACTCATTAATTTCCACTTGCCACCCAAGCCTTGGTGTAGGGCCCTGTCTTTCCTCCCACTGATGGTGGCAGCCATCCCTGCTTCTAGCCAGCCCTTCTCAGCCCGTTCAGTCCAAGTATACCTGTGTCATTCTCCTACCTAGGGCCCTCAGTGACCCCTAAGGTCACATTCAAACCTCCTTCTGGGCTCTCATCTCTTCTACGTCTCCCCTGTACCTGTGTTTCAGCAAACTGGGCTTCGAGAAGTTAGCTGCCTGCATCTGCTATAGCTCAGCGCTGGGTCTTTGCACAGGCTCCTCTCTCTCTGCAGGTGAACATCTAGTCACCTTTCTGGTCTCTGCATGAACATCGCTTCCTGCAGGAAGTGTTGCTCACCCTCTCCCACCTTCAGGTCTCATCTATATCCCCAGTGCTTTTTGCAATGCCAATGCTAATGGCAACAGTAATATCAGCACTAACGTTAAATAAACTAACATGGATTGCAGGCACTTCTGCAGTGCACACACGTGTGCAACATGAGGGCTGGCTTGTTGGGGTTTCTGTTCCACCCAGTACCCCACAGCCTGCAAGCCCCAAAGAAAATTACACACAGGACTCCATAAGATTATAAACTGATTGGCCCATTAGGTCAGGCTTCTTATTAGTCCTTGTAACTTATATTAATCCATTATCATTATCTATGTTAGCCATACGGCTCAGTACCTTTCTCAGTGTGACAGCTCACATGTTACCTCTTCGGTGGTCTGGGCAGGAATGGCAGAGGAAGCTTCCTGCTTCTCAGAATATTCCCGTTCTCTTTACTCCACCTCTACTTCCTGTCTGGTTTTCCCGCCTATACTTCCTGCCTGGCCAATCAGCATTTATTTAAAATATAATTGACAGAATACAGACAATTCTCCCGCACCACACGTGCTAGGTGCTGTTTTCAATGCTCGATCCACAGCAGTCTGCTTTAGCTTTTCAATACACTCCCAATAGGAGCTAATGTACTCCATCCTTTGCCGGTGAGAAGACAGGTACAGAGGGGCACTGTATGTAACTATTTTCAGGTCAGGTGGAGAGACTTCTGTGATCGTTGACCAGTCTACAGACACACCACCCTGAGCATGCAGTTCACATCAAGGGAAGGTTGTGTAGATTTAAATTCTCAGAACGTTCTCTCTCTGGGGACCACATCGTGCATTGACTTTTCTCTAAATTAACTCAGAGCAATTGCATGTGTCAAATTTACATTTCTTGAATACTTCAACCCCACCTGAGATTTATTTTTGGACAGCCTTTTGGGTGACCTTTTCTGTTTTATCTACCTTTTAATGTTTCTAGATTCTCTGACTGGCGACCACGTAAGAAAGGATGTATCTCCCTTGCTTTGTGTGGATGGTGTTTCACAAGGTTAATCAAGAAGGCGCGACTTTGCAGCCTCCTCCTGTTTGATTTGTTGACCTCTATGCACCATGTAGATTTGTTAAGTGTGTTGGCTCATGCTATTGCCCTTCCAGCAGAGAGAGACAGCACCAAGTTCTGGGGAGACAGGGCAGGAGGGGACAGATGTAAATGTGTGCCTGGCTTTAATTAACCTTTTTATTTATGACATAGATACTGGGTGACATAGACACCCACAACTTTGTTCTTGGCTGTCTAGCAAAGCTGTAGGTTATTCTGGCTCCAGCTCCTTGAATTATAAGGTGTCAAGTATCTTTTGCTCACTGGGCGGTGGTACTCGGGAGGCAGAGGGAGGTGGATCTCTGTGAGTTCGAGGCCAGCCTGGTCTACAGAGTGAGTTCCAGGATGGCCAGGGTTATGCAGAGAAATCCTGTCTTGAAAATCCTCCCCCCGCAAAAGGAGTCTTTGCTGGTGACTATAAAAAAAGCCCTGTAATCACTGAGGCTCCAATCCTACCAGTCAATTCTCAGGTTTTGGGGATCTTTTTCTTATCTTTTTTTCCTGTTTAAGTTTGATTTTTACAGGGTTTGGTTTCTGATACATATTCAGTTTTACACTGCATTTCTCAATATTCTGTGACTTGCTTATGTTATTAATATTTTTACACATGTCAAATAGATGTTTGTGCCATTATTTTACATGACTATGCCATCACTGACTTACTCTTCTGAAGGCTCAAGTTGTTCCCATTTTCACTTTTCTTTCCTTCTCCTCCTCCCTTTAAGACAGCCTCCTACTATATCCCAGGCTAGCTTCAAACTCATGTTAATCCTCCTGCCTCAGTGGCATATTGTTGTAATGGTTTCATCTCATTAGTCACTGCTGTTCTCTTACAACAGGTTGTACACAGGAGAAGCACAGTGTCTCAAGGGGCTGTCACTCCCTGTAGTTGTTGGCATCCCTTGAGGGTGACGCCCTGCAGAGAATCAGAAGGTGCAGTGCATGTTGTCCTTTCTTGTTGTCCTTTCTCAAATGTGTCCAGGCTGCAGCTTCCTGTGCCTTCATAAAGCACTGCTAGAAGCCTTGAGGTTCATTGGCACGAGAGCAGAGGCTGAGGTTGGCACAGCTGTGCCTTGAGTACCAACACAGGGAGTTGCCACCCTCCAACACCATTTTCTCTCACCTTGAGTCAAGGGCTTCACCCGTGACCAAATCTCTTGATAAATGCCACATCCCACGGGAGTCAGGTCAGTGGAACTTCAGGGAAATTCCTTCGTACGCCGAACAGTGGGTTTTCCTCACATGGCTCATCCCATTCTCTCAAGTGCCCGCCATCACAGACATGTGTGATGTTGCCATCTCTTCCAGAAACGTCCGTGCGAAACTGTAGCACCAGCAGGAAGCACAGATACTTGGTCATGAGGCCTGGGAAAATGAGAAGTCTTTCTGCCCCTTCTTTTTTCTTCTCTCCCCCTTCCTTCTTTCTGCTGGGCAAATCTTGACTTAGCCTGGAGGCTTTCCACAGTGGCACAGAGCTGACTGTGGCTCCTGCCGTAGACTGGCACCAGCATCCCCAGATCAGCCAAGGCAGGGGACTTGGATCTCCACAGCCCAGCTGGAATTCCCTCCAGCTGTGCCATGACTTAATCAGCCACCCAAGGTGTCCCCCGTAGCTCAGCAGTGACCAGGATGTTAGTGTTCTCATATGAGACATAAATGACTTGGACACACCTTGGCTGTCTTACGGCTTTAAAATACCTAGTCCAGGGTCTGGAGAGAAGGCTCAGAGGTTAAGAGCACTGACTGCTCTTCCAGAGGTCCTGAGTTCAATTCCCAGCAACCACATGGTGGCTTACAACCATCTGTAATGTGATCTGGTACCCTCTTCTGGCCTGCAGGTATACATGGAGGCTGAACACTGTATACATGATAAATAAATAAATCTTAAAAATAAAATAAAATAAAATACTTAGTCCAGCTTTCTTTCCCCAGACTGACCCCATGCATGGGATCAGCTTCCCTGCAAGGCAGCTCCACTTAGCATGCGATCTCAACTGTCCTAGTGTTACGTTTACTTCAGACCTTCAATTCAGATGAAAGGCTGGGAGGCCTTTGGGTTTATTTCAACCAACTAAATGAAGTGGAAGATATTGACAACATGACAACATTTCAATCATCTTTTTGTTTCTATCAGATCTGATAGGAATGGGGAATTCAGACCCCCTCCCCTTGCAAGGGAGAGAAATACTCATTTACTGCATTCATTCATTCGACATTCATTTGTTCATTTATTCATGTGTGTGCTTTCTGGGTTTTGTGTCAGATCTTAGCTACCAAAAAAGAAACAAAGATGGCTGAGAATTAGTTCTTTTTTTTCCCAAGGTGTTGGTGAGCGGAATGAGGAGTATGGCAGCAACTCGGAGAGAAGAGGCCCCGGCTTGGGATCCTGCAATGGGCAACCATCAGAGATAGATCTAGAGGGAGGTGTCCTGTTTCCCTAACCGGAGCTGTTCACAGGGTAGCTGTGACTCTGACCCTCCTACATAAGTCCTTTGTCGATGCTAGGTTTATACACATGGCGTCCAGTAGCCCCACACCTGGAAAAAGCATTAAACATTTATGTCATCCTAGGTCCTATGATTAAGTCTATAAATGGCTGTGACTGCACTTCTCTCCTGGTCACTGGATGTCGTAAAAATGGCTGAATGCAAGTGGGGGTGGGGTGGGGAGGGGTGCATTCCCTTTAACAGCTGGGCGTTAATGACCACTGATGAATAAAGCTGAGCTGTATCTGATGTAGCTTCAGACAACAACCTGGGGGCCCTGATTTGATTGGCTGCATCTATGAGAAGGCCAGCTGATCACTGAGTGCGGAGGGAGTCTCGTCCTTCCGTATTCGGTAGAGTTCTGTTGGAAGATTCCAGGGTGCACATGAAAAGAGTTTAGGGGTTACAACCTCACCTGTTACCATGACTCTGGGGAAAGGTTCTTGATCTGGAACCTCTCAGCTTTGACACAAATCCCTGCTTCTGTCTTCTGCAGCTTGGGCAACCTTGAGCATCTCGACCTCTTGGGACCGACTGTAAAAGGGGCTGTGGTCAGGCCCTGCTGGTTGCCCATCAAATAGTTATTGCTCCCCACCAAACCCAGCCCTGGGCTCACCCATGTGCTGATGTGCCTCCCCCGGAGTGTGCCATATTCGGGCTAAGCCAGTGATTGTTTCAGGAGGTGATGTGTAAACAGATTCCGACCAACCAAATTCTGACCAGAAGTTCCGGTTGGAGGGTTATGCGAAACATTCTCATTTTCTTTATTTCCTGCTTCGAACGTCATAGTTCTAGCCGAGGCTCACAGTGACGATGCAACCAGCTTCGGCAGGAATTCCACATGCTAGGGATGAGGAAAAGATGTCACAGACAAAGCTGAACTGGTCCATCCGAAGAATCTTTGCTCTAGCGGAAAAGCTTTTGCTGGCCTTTGGGTGCTCTGCTACTTGAACCAGAAGCTTCCCTAACTGGTAAGAGGTAATGACGAGCACTTCCCAGAGCTCCCAGGGGAATCATGGGACATGTGTGTGCTGTCTGGTCACATTGCTGTCAGCTGCTTTCTTATTCTTGCTGTGTGTAGAGTGTCGGAAAACTACATAGGAAGATATACTGGTGGTAGGATATTTGCTGGGCTCCAGAAATTCCAGGTGGCCCAATGTAGCAAAACGGAATTGTCAGTATCTGCTGGAGCCCACCTCTTCCCTTACACAACTCTGAGGTGCTCACGCAGATTAAACAGAAATGGAGCACAGAGATTCTGAGAGTCGAAACTGCCCCAAGGTGGAAGGCGACAGAACGGGTTGTCTCCACTCATTCAGGCAGCCATTCCACCCACCGCTCTTACTAGTGACTGGTTTAGAAGAGGAATTCAGCAGGGGAACTTCGGAAAGTTTTCTCTCTCCTAGGAGGGAATCGCAAGAATAGTGGGTGTTTTCCTTTCTCTCCATACCGTGGTATTTGTCTGAGAGAGCCACCTGAAGCCATGGTGCCACGTGCTGCCAGGCCAAGGATGACTGGCAGAGCTGATCCGGGGAATGAGAAGGTCCTGGGCCCTACCTTGTCCCACTCCTGGAATGCTAAGTGTATCAGCTAAATATTTACTTAGGGCTTACCAGCTGGGGTTTTGAAGGGTTTTGCTGGAAACATTTTGATACTCAGAGTTGACTTAAAGATTTCAGTTTAATCAAGGAAAGCCCATGTGTCCACACAGTTTTATTGAACCAGGCTCTTGTGGGAAGTGAGGTGGGGCTTTGGGAAGGAAGGTGGCACTTAGTCAATTGCTACATATTGACGACAGGGACCCTTCAGCTGATGTTGGACGAGGGGGTTAATTTCTGTTACCAAGGTGGTTAATGCTGTCACCTTGACAAGGTCGAGGGGACAAGTCTCTGGGCATGCCTGTGCGGGAATTTCTAGATTGGTATGGGGAAGTCCACTCCATGGGCTAGGACCCGTACTAAGTTAGAGAGGGGAGGGCTTGACATCCAGCATTCACCTCCCCGCTTCTTGACTAGGTAGGGGGAAACTGGATGCTGTATGCCCTTCTCCTAGGAGTTCCCCACCATTATGGGTGGTACTCTCAACCTGTGACCCCAAGCAAACCCCTCCCTAAGTGTCTGTGCCAGGTATTTTGTTGCAGCAATGAGAATAGCAACAAAACAGAAAATTGCAAACCCAGCTATATGGGTTTATGGGAGTCATGTGGAAGAATTTGGAACACTTAGATAGAAAAGCCCTAAAATGCTATATGCAGGGCTTAGTGGGCCATTTTGGTGCAAATTTGGAGGACGGGAATTGTAAGCGACAGCGCTTACTTACCAGGCCAAGATTACCTGATACGGCCAGTGAGAAATGAATCTGTGACAAGTACAGGTCGAAGGGATCACAGCAAGACTGAGCTTGTGACACGTTTATTATAAGCAATCAGACTTTTTATATCCTTATCAGAAACAGAATATACCGGCTGCTGCCAGGATCAATACAATGGTAATTGCCAGGATACAATGATGCTTGCAAGTCATACAGGGCACACAAGATTAGTGTCTATGACTGATCGTCCGACCAAGCTCCCCGATGCTTCGGTGACTCCTAGGAAACACAGAGATACGGAGATGGGAGGTGGCCTGAATGCTTCATTGGTTTAGGGAGTGCCTTGGTTTCTGAGGAACCGGAAGGGAACACAGTGCCCCAGGAACCATGGGCTCTCACAGGAAAAACCTATGAGGCAAGCCTCTCGAGGCAGCTAGACCAGGCCAACTCCATGGTTCCTTGCACAGAGTACCAACAGAAACGTGGGTAGGAACGGCCCAGCTCGTGAGGTTAAAAAGGGGAACGGGAACTCTATCAAGACCTGGCACAGAAGCCATTTGTATTATAATCTGGCACAGAGTCTGGCTGCTGTGTGTATGTGTCTAGAGAATTTGAGCAAGATTGAATTAAAAAATCAGTAGACGAAATTGTTTGGTAAAGGTCAAGACAGGGCAGCCTGCAGGGTATGTCGTGGTTGTCTGGGGCTACTTTTATCCGGGTGTAAAGAAAGAGAGACACAAAGCCTGCTGTTTGGTGGGGGAAAGGAGGGAGTTGAAACGTACAGGCGAGGCTGGTATTGAGAAAGCATCTGTAATCGTTAAGGAGATTAGCGCCATTCCAGACAAACTTCTTATTCTGCACTGGGACAGCAGGACAGGAACCCCGAGAAAGACCCCACTTGTCACTACCCTCTGAAAACACAAATCCATTTGAAAGGAGAGAGCCTAAACCCAGAACGCTAGTGCAAAATAAAATAAAATAAACAAAAAAACCAGCAAAGCAAACTCCAGTAACAACAAACCACCCAGGGAAGTGTTTCTCCAGGGTCAATCTGGAACGCACACAGCGGCCAATACCACTGTGGTCCAAGGGGCCAGGTTACATCTTGAGCTGGCCACAGAACTTGGCAGCATGATCCACATGCTAGCAGTCTTGTGAGTATAAAACAAATGCAAGACTGAGTGGGTTCTGGAAGGTTCCAAAAGGCTATTGAGGCCGAACAGTGTGAGGAAGGGTTGCATTCCTTCGAAGGAGGTCCTGATACTGCCGCATGACTCTGTGAAGATGCAACTTGACCTGCAAGGGAGGCCAGAGAATGCTGGAGATTCTGGGACCTTTGGATGCCCACCAAGGAAAGTTTCAGGAATGAAATGGACTGGCTCAAGACAAAGGCTGTGTGTGTTTGTAGGGTCCGAGGAAACACTGAAGAAAGACCCCAGACTCAAATAATGTGTAAGAGCAAAGGGTGTTTATTACTTTGCCAGTGCATGTGGGGCCCTTCCATTTCATTCCTGTACAAAAATGGCAGTGACCCCGAGAGGAGCAGGAGGCTCCTTTTAAGCTTAGCTAGGGGAGTTTTAGGAAAGTTAGGTCATCTCAAACATGATTGGTTAAGCGATCAGCAGTTACATTAGTATACTTTTAATTGGCTGAGGTTTAGTCTCAGCACTTTTGAACATCCTTGCACAGGCTTGGGCAAGTTCTGACGCAGTGACTCAGAAAGGGGCTGCAGGATTTGTCCCTGAGACACGGTGGGGCTGACTTAGGCCTTGTATGTGCTCTCTCTCTCATCCCCGAATGCAAGGATGTTGTGGATACATGGCCCTTTGTTGAAAGAGAGACCCGCTTTAGCTTTCCGAGGAACTGAAACCTAAATTCAGCTGTGAGAGTCGGAGAGTTGAACCCCTTAACATTATAGGTAGGGAATCTCCAATCCCTTGGTGTCCAGATGATCCTATATGAGTCCAAAATGCCTGATATGGAGCAGCAGGACTTGTTTGTGCTGCTGGGTTTCAGCCTTGCTTTGGTCTGACTTTTCCTTGCTTTGGCTCTGATGCTCCCTTTGGGAATGGGAATGCTTGCTCTGAAAAATTGTACATTGGACGTATAGAGTTAATTTTATTTTGGTATGTATATGTGTTTCTGTGTATCTTAGGGTTACTATTGCTATAATAAAACACTGTGACAAAAAAAAACTTGATAGGAAAGGGTTTATTTGGCTTACATATCCTGAAGGTAGGAATTCACCTGGGTAGGAACCTAGAGGCAGGAGGCCATGGAGGAGCACTGCTTACCGACTTGGTCCTCATGGCTTGTTCAGCCTGCCTTTTTAATAGACCCCAAGACCGCAATGCGCTGGGTCCTCCCCCACCAATCACTAATTAAGCAAATGCTCTACAGTTTCGACTCCAGTCAGATCTTGTGTCTTGTGGAGACATTTTCTGAATTGAGGTTCCTTCCTCTCGGATGACTATAACTTTTTCAGGTTGACATAATACCAGCCAGCACAGTATGGATCCCTGTCTGTGTGTGCGGAGACTGAAGGTGAATGTCAAGGGTCTTCCTCACTCGCTCTCCATCTCATTTTTTAAGGTGGGCTCTCTCACTGAACCTGGAGACACTAATCGAGAGCTCTCTAGACAGGGGGTTCCAGGGATCCTCCTGTTTCAATTCCCTCCACTCTTGAATCAGGGGTACGTGCTGCATGCCCAGCTTTTTTCCATGGATGTTACAGTTCTAAAATCACATCTGTGTGCTTGCATGGTGAACACTTTAATAACTGAGCCATCTCCTTAGTCCCCGTGGTTTATTTGTGGATGCTACAGGGCTCACAATTAAGAGATTGCCTGAGTCGCAGCAAAGATTTTTATACTTACACTTCAAAAATCTTGCAGTGCTGTGTGTGTGTGTGTGTGTGTCTGCTCAGCATGCAAATATGGACAGCAAATGGGTGAAAGTACACGGAAAACATGAGAGACCCAGTCATCTGCTGCTACTATGCTGGTCCCAGGTGTCGAACTCAGGTCATTAGAGTTGGTAGGACGTTCCCTTACTTACACACAGGGCTAATCTTGCCAGTCCTTACTTAGCTTTTAATTTTTTTCCTTTTCCTTTTCCCTTTTCTTTCTTTTTTTTTATTCTTCTCTCATACCTTACATCCTAACCTCAGTTTCCCCTCCCTCTGCTCCTCCTTACCTCACCCCCACACTCCCTCTCCCCCAGATCCCCTCCTCTTCCCTTTCCCTCACAAAAAGAGCTGGTCTCCCAGGATATCAGCAGAACATGGTACAACTAGTTACAACAAGACTAGGCACAAAACCCCTCACATAAAGACGGAGGAAAAGTGTCCCAAGAGCAGGCAAAAGAGTCAGAGACATCCCCACTTTCACTGCTAACACCAAGCTACACAACCATAGCGTATATGCAGAGGACCTAGCTCAGATCCATACAGAGTCTGTGTTTGTCACTTTGGACTCTGTGAGCCCCTTTGAGCTCTGCTTAGTTGATTCTGTGGGCCGTGTTCTCCTGGTGTTCTCTACTCTTCTGGCTCCTCCCCCACCTTCTGTGGGGTTCCCCTGGCTCCTCCTAGTATTTGGCTGTGGGTCTCTGTGACTGCTGGATGACATCTCTCTGATGACAATTTGGCCTGGCACTGGTTTATGAATATAGCAGAATATCATCAGACATGATTTCACTGACTTTTTTCCTTTCCAGTCATTTTTGGTTCTATTCTGGGTCTTTGGGCCACCCTGTCTCTGGTTCCTGGCTATTCAGGCTGTGTCAGGCATGGGATCCCTCACATGGCATGGACCTCAAGTTGAATCAGTCATTGGTTGGCCAATCCCTCAAGTCCTGTACCACCATTACCCCAGCACATCTTACAGGTAGATCAGATTGTAGGTTGAATGTAGTGACTGGGTTGATGTCCCAGTTCCACTGCTGAAAGCCTTGCCTGGTTATAGATGACCGGTTCAGGTTCTGCATCCCTCACGACTAGGAGTCTTCCCTAGCGTCACTCTCATAGAGTCCAGGGGGTTTCCACATCACCCCCGCAGATATCACTCCAACTCTAGTCATCTCTCTGAGTACTCCTCCATCCCCTTTCCTCCATCCCCACCTGCCTGAGCTCTCCTGTTCCCATACCCACCCACTCCCAGTTCACCACAAAATCTATTCTATTTCCCCTTCCCAGGGAGATCCATTCATCCTCCCCTTGAGCCCTCCTTGTTACTTAGCCCCTCTGGATCTGTGGATTGTAACATAATCATCCTTTACTTAACAACTAATGTCCACTTATAAGTGAGTACATACCACGTTTGTCTTCTGGGCCTGGGTTATCTCACTCAGGATAATTTTTTAATTTCTATTCATTTGCCTGCAGATTTCATGATGGCATTGCTTATAATAGTTGAGTAATACTCCATTGTGTAAATGTACTACATTCTCTTTATCCATTCTTCAGTGGAGGGACGTCTAGACTGTTTTCAGTTTCTGGTTATTATAAATAAAGCTGCTATGAACATAGTTGAGCAAGTGTCCTTATAGTAGGATGGAGCATCCTTTGGGTGTATAGCTAAGAGTGATATAGCTGGGTCTTGAGGTAGACCAATTCCCAGTTTTCTGAGGAATCAATGCTATCCACTCTCTCCATATCTGTTCAATAACTGAAGTTCTAGTTGAGGCAATAAGACAACTGAAGGAGATCAATGGGATGCAGATTGAAAAGGAAGAAGTCAGAGTATTATTATTTGCAGATGATATGATAGTATCCATAGCGATGCCCAAAATTCTATCAAGGAGCTCCTCCAGCTGATAAACACCTTTAGTGAAGTTGGTGAACACAAGTTCAACTAAAAAAAAAATCAGTAGCTTTCCTATACACAAGTGACAAATGGGCTGAGAAAGAAATCAGGGAAACAACACCCTTCCCAATAGTCACAAATAGTATGAAATATCCTGGGGTGACTCTAATCAAGCGAGTGAAAGACCTGTATGATAAGAGCTTCAAGTCTTTGAAGAAAGTAATTAGAGAAAATAGCAGAAGATGGAAAGATCCCCGAAGCTCATGGACCGGTAGGATTAACAGTAAAAATGGCTATCTTCCCAAAAGCGACCTACAGATTCAGCTCATTCCCCATCAAAATTCCAACACAATTCTTTACAGACCTTGAAAGGAAAATGTTCAACTTCATATAGAAAACCAAAAAAAAAAACAAAAAACAAAAAACAAAAACAAAAACCAAAACCCAGGGTAGCTGAAAGAACCTTGTACAATACCTATCACCCTGCACAAAACTTAAGTGCGAGTGCATCAAAGACCCCAATGTAAAGCCACATACACTGAACTCAATAGAAGAAAAAGTGAGAAGTAGCCTTGAATGCCTTGGCACAAGAGAAAACTTCTCAAACAGAACAGCAATAGCACAGGCACTAAGAACTACTGAAAAATGGGTCCTCATGAAACTTAGAAGCTTCTGAAAGTCAAAGGATACCATCAAGTGGACAACACAGCAGCCTACAGAATGGGAAAAGACTTTACCAACTCCACATCTGATGGAGGGCTAATATCTGAAATATATAAAAAACTCAACAAGCTAGACATCAACAAACCAAATAATAATCCAAATAAAAAATGGAGTACAGGGCACAAATCTAAGCAGGGAAATCTCAATAGACGATATTTTAGGGAGTAAATTGGTGACACAGAGTTTCTCAGCAGCTATGGAGCCAGTTCTGGAACTTGCTCTGTAGACCAGGCTGGCCTTGAATTCACAGAGATTCTCCTGCCTTTGCTTCCTGAGTGCTGGGATTAAAGGTGTGCACTACCACCGTCTAGTAAGGAATCTTAAATGACTGAGAGAAACTTAAAAGAATGTTCAACATCCTTAGCTGTAACAGAGCCCCAGACCTTAGCATAACTGACTCCATGATGGAAGTGCCATTCAGGTTGTAAAACTCAGCACGTAGACAACACCACTTGCCAAAACTAAAAAAAGACCTAATTTGTCAAAATCTATATAGCTCTGGAAAAGTCTCATGATGTACTAACCCCACATTTTAGCTTCTGGCTAACTGATCTTGTTAACTGAAGTATGTCAACTCAGAACATGGTTTTTGTGCTTAAAAGCTCATCCTGAAAAAGGCTCAGAGCTAGACTGGGATCCCCCAAAGTCCCGGTGTAGTTGCCAGCTGGCTGATAAAGACTTTCTGTTGGCTTAAACCCATGCCCGAGCAGTCTTCTCTGGTGAATACCCAACAACATCGCCATGAGGGAAATGCCAATAAAAGCGGCTTTGAGATTCCATTTTACACCTGTTGGAATGGCTCAGATCAAAACCACAAGTGACAGCTTATGCTGGAGAAGATGTGGGGACCACTCCTCCATTGCTGGTTGGAGTGCAAACTTGTAGAACCACTATGGAAATTAAACATACTTATTTAGTATGAGTGTATATATATATATGTGTACATGTTTGCATGTGTGAATATGGAAGCCAGAGAAAGATGTCAGAAGTTTTCTACTGTGGTCTGCTTCATCACCTTGAGACAGGGTTTCTCACTAAACTCACAGAAACTCACTGTTAAGAGTTGGTGGCTAACACACTCCCAGAACCTCAACCTCCAATGCTGGAGTTATAGACAAGCATAGCCATGTTGGCCTTTTTATGTGGGATCCAGGGAATTTTAGCTCGAGTCTTCACGCTTGCACAGATACTGCTGGCACCTACCTAGCCATCTCCCCAGCTCTTACTTAAGTGCTGAAACTGTTAAAGACCATGGGGCCTTTTGAAGTTGGACTGATTGTATTTTCTATTATGAGATGGGCTCTGAGCCTATAGAGATAAGGGGTAGAAGTTGTGGCTAAAAACTGTAAGTTTGGGTTTCAAGTTGACAGAGGATGGACTTGTGATGGCTAATATTGATGACCAACGTGACAAGGTCTAGAATCACCTAACACATAAACTTCTGGGCATATCTGTGGGAGAGTTTCTAGACTGCGTTAATTGAAGTCCAAAGATCCACCCTGAAGTGGATGCCATTATTCCATGGTCTAAGGTCCTGGAATAACTAACTGTAAGGGCGGAAGTCAGCTGAGTACCAGCACTCACTTTCTCTGCTCCCTGACTGGATGCAACGTGACCAAGCTCCTGTGCCCTTCCTTCCTCGCCGTGATGGACTCTGCTCTTGTACTGGACTAACAATCCTTCCTTCCTTGAGTTCTTTGCCAGGTATTTGCTACCCCAATAAGGAAAATAATTAACGCATTCGGTGACAGCTGCAGGCTGATATGGGAATCACAGCGTTCTTCAATGACACTCAACCCGCAGAGGGTGACCTGTTTGAAGGAACTAGCTTGCGTGACTCTGAGGGCTCAAAATCTGTAGAGTGGGCTGGAGTTGGAGACCCAGGAGAGGGCTGGTGCTGTGGCCCGAGGTGAGGGCTGCCTGCTGCTGAGTTCACTCCTGCCTAGGGGAGGTCAGGCTTTTTGTGCCATTCTGGTCTTCTCTGGCTGGATGAGGTCCACTCCTATGAGGAGGAAGCTGTCTTTGTTTACATCCACGAATATAAATGCTAATCTCATCTGCAGACATCTTGGAGGATGTCTGACTGACCATCTACTTTGGGGCAAATGCCCTTTCCAATTTGATACCCTAAAATTAACCATCACACCTGCCCCACTGAGGGCAGAGAACTGGTTGAGAACTCAGCTTGGATGCCCAAAGATGCCCTTGGTAGAGATCCAGGATTTAAAATACCCTACCTATCACCACTGCCCCAAGAAGTTGCCATCCCATTTTACAGATGTGTAAACAGAGGCTTACTAGAGACAAGAGAGTCACCAAACATACCAGACACACTGAGGACACTTGCCAATAGGGGTTGCTGGCCTGTTCATTCAGCTGTGCCATGGTTCAGCACCCACAGTGATGGCAGCCCTTACTCTTATTTGCTCCCTGGGGAGGTTTGCCAAATCACATGAAAGAAAGAGGAAATAAAGACGGTGAACATTTTGGGACAGAAGGTGCCTTCTGCTTCATTCAACCTAGGCTTGGAACCAACGCATCACTGGGGCAACTATCTCATCTTAAGGAATGGTATTGACTGAGCTTAGATCCTTCCCAGGCTGTGTGCAGGATGTTTTGGAGGTAGTCATGGATGGGGCAGACTGTGACTCTTCTTGAGATCCAGAGTCCAGATCAAGCTGCCTCCTGACCCGGATGGAGTTGCTGCTTGGCTCTGATGGTGTAGCACCCAAGCTTGCTTGACCTGATACCTTAGGCTCTCGGTCGGAAAGGGAAGGGTAGAGGGAGGAGGAGCTGAGGGTTAACCAGTCTGAACACGAGGGAGTGGGGACCAGGAGTCGCATGAAAGAAGTGGGGGCTGAGAGAGGGCGGTGTGTTTAGAAGTTCAGGAAAGAGACAAGCCGAGTCTCCGCAGCGACCTGTTTGTAGGAGCTGCCTGATTTAGCAGAAAATCGCACACGCTGGCCCTGGCGTGGGCCTGTGGAAGGTATTTCCTCCCTAAGCCTGGGTCAAGTTTCATTCATAGGTACTGTCTAAAATTAGACCCTTGCCTTTCATTCTAGTCCAAGTTCCCTGCCTAGCGTAATATTTGGGAGAAACAGGCAACTCCATTAAAAGCGCGCCTTCCTCCCTCGGCCCCTGGCCCGAGGACTGCGCCCTGTCCCTGCTGGCGGCCGCCACGGCTCATAAACCCGGGTCTAAATTCAAAGCATCCGCTCTGACTGGTGACCCCGAGCTTCCAGGCAAACCTGGGCTGCCTTCTGTAGCTCACACCACAGGCCCAGCCAGGTCATGGCAAGACGCCCAGTTCATGCCTGTGGCCTCTGTGAGGGGAGCGCGAGGACAACTCCCCAGAGGCAAGAGGGGCCTGGCACCTGTGGGCGAAGTGCAGGTATATGTCTGGGCCAGACACCCCTCCAGGCTCGGGGGGCCTGATCACCAGCCAGACCTGCCTTACTGTTGGTTGTTATTCTCCAAATCAACACAGCCTCAGAGGTCTCAAGGAGAGGGTCATCTGCCCCATGTTTGGTCTGGAGCTCCCATTTAATTAGTATTTCCTGAGCTTAGGTATCTGGAGAGGTTTTGGGCCGTGAATTAGAGGAGGAGGGCCCTGGAAAATGCTGGCCTCGAGGAGCTGTGGAGAGTAGCACCAAGGCCTGAGCACAGAAGGGGCTTTGCCTTCATATCTTGCCTCATTTTCTCTCCCGGCAGTGGTACCCATTCTCCTCTTCCTGTTTTGGTGGCCATGGAGGAATGTGGCTGGGTGGTCCCATGGTCTCAGGGCTAGCTGTTGGTATAGAGGATGGGCTCTCCTTCCTGGGTCTAGTTCAGAAGTCTTTACAAACCGCCCCAGATGACTTAGCTTCTGTAGGCGCCTGCCTCTGAGTGTCCAGCCTCAGCAAAGGAGGAGCCTGCCCTAGGGTGGTGGTTTGGCTGAGGAATGTCCCCTGAGAGGCTTGTGTTTGAACCCTTGGTCTCCTGTGGCGGCCCTGTTTGGGGAGGTTATGGGGCCGTTAGGAGGTGGAGTTTGGTTAGACGAGGCACATCCCTGGGGCTAAACTTTGAGGATTTAGAGTTTTTGAGGACTTATGCGCCACTTCCTGTTCTTTCTCGGTTTCTTATTTGCAGATGAAAATGTGATCAGCTGGCTCCCCTCCTCCCCCCCCCCCCCCCCCCCGCTGCCTCCACCATTGCTCAGCAGGTGACAAAAGGCTTCCTGGAAGAGGTGACTCCCAGCATCACTGGTAGGTTTTCTTTGGGATCCAGAAACAAAAAGCAGAGGTTGTACAAAGACGGACACATGCAAAAACCTCAAAGCAAGACCTGGACCTGTTGGGTAGAAGCCTGGCCCAGGCCCTGAGGCTGCACTGACCTTGGCCAGGCCGTGTCTCTCTGGGCCTCAGTTTCCATGAGTACAGCTGGGAATCCTGGCCCTTCCTGCATAGACATTAGAATCAGGCTGGTAGTTCAGCACGTGTCACTGAATCCACCAATCCTGAGGGAGGTGTAACTCAAGGCAGTGATTCTCCATCAACCGGTTCCTTGTCACCTTCAGTCTCAGCTCAGGCATCTAAGGGACAACTCCAGAAAGGTCCCTCTCTGACCAGCCTTCAAAATAGGTTTCCTTTTCAGAATCTAGATTATCACTTTGTTTCCTTCCTGGGGACTTCCGTTTTATAGTTGTTTGGTTTAATTTCTTGTTTCTAGTCCACTTTAGACTAGGCCGACTGGTCCCTGACAGTGAGGAACAGGGCTTGTTCTTTCCTTTGTTCCCTCCTGTGTTCAGAACTCAGTTGGTATCTGAAGAATCAATGGGCACAGGCCTGCAGACATGCGGAAGTGAAGTCTGACAGTCTCCGGTGGGAAGGTGGATTTGTCCAGACAGACTGTGACCGAGGCCGGTGTCCAGTCACCCCTACAGAGCTCTCTCTCAGCCATCGGAAAAACCAGTTCCACTGTGGTAGAAAGCTGAGGTAAAACTACAGCTCTCCCCGTTTCCCACTGCTCCTGCAGACAGGCTGGGAAGATGGGAAAGCGATGTGCTTGGATCTGGGACCCACGCTGTTTCCCCAGCTGCTCCGGGACCTCTCGTTTTTACCCTCTCCTGCATCTTCCTCATTCTGGGAATAATGCTCCCCCAGAGTTGAGTAAAGTGTGAGGTGAGCGAGTGTTGGGAGATCTTTGTACATTGTGTGATGGTGTATTGCTGTGATTGGTGCAAGAGAAAGCTGAATGGTCAATAGTTTGACAGCAGGTAGAGGTGGGACTTCCAGAGACAGACAGGACTCTGGGAAGAAGAAAGGCGGAGTCGCCAGCCAGACACAGAGGGGAGACAGAAGGTGCAAAATGGAAGAGAGGTAATGCCATGTGGCAGAACACAGATTAAAAAATATGGGTTAATTTGAGTTCTAAGAACAGTCGAGGCAAGTTTAAGCTAAAGTCCAAGCTTTCATAATTAAAAACAAGTCTCTGGATCGTTATTTGCAGGCTGGTGGTTCAAAGGTAGTCTGGCAAGAAAGCTTGTTACAAGTGAGGAGACTAGCTTGGTTACACCAATCAGCTCTGGAGTCGTGTCCTGGTGTCAGCTCCGGCTGGACAGCTGACCTCCCTTCCCCCATCCCACCCTTCATGTTCTTCCTCCCTCACAGGTTGGAAAATTCCTAGAGTCCCTCGATCTTCCCTTTTGGTGTAGTTTGGCTTCCCAAGAGGACGTTGGAGTGAGAATGTATGACTCCAAAAAGTGCTAGCCCGAGGGAGTGGCCTGGGGGACAGGAAGTCAGTGTGGGAGCAATGACTGTGAGCTTCTCTGCTGAGTCCTACTCCTCTGTGAGAAGGTGCAGAAAGGATGCCTTGGAGGCTGCTTGTCAGGGGCTTGCAAGGGGCTGACTGCTGTAGGGCCGAGGGGCCTGTGGTATTTACTGCACAGCACTCTGGCCAGACCTGTTGTTGAGAAGCCCTCACAGACTGTGGGAATTCCCAGGGGTACCTCCTGGGTCAAGATGCAGGGGAGGGGTGAGTGCCACAGGCCTGTGGGAGGGGCCAAGCATCTGCTTGTCTGTGATGGATTTCAGTTGAGTCATTGATAGAGCCAAGGCCAGCCCTTCATTTGGTGCATTGGGTACCAGAGTTCTCTTTGTACCTAGGTTCTTGAGGCCCTGGGTCAGAGACAGACACAGTGGTTACCCTTTGCTGGGTGCTGCAGCGTTGCTCTGAGGGAAGCTTAATCACCTCCTCCTGACATCTGAAGAGAGGCTGAGAGAATGGGCAGTGGTTTGGCCATGTTGCTGCTAGTGCCCTGCATTTATAACATGTATTTTTTATTCTTTTATAAAGTTTTTTGTTTTCTGTGATAGGGTTTCTCTGTATAGCTTTGGTGTCTGTCCTGGAACTCACTCTGTAGACAGAGGTATGCCTGCTTCTGCCTCCCGAGTGCTGGGATTAAAGGCGTGTGTCATCACCATCTGGTCACAACACGTATTCTTAACTGTTGAGCCATCTCTCCAATCCCTTTAACTACTGTTTTAATATGTCTTTTAATATAACCCCATGGAAGTATAAACATTACTCAGCTCGATTAAGGAAACCACTGACCCAGTATCAAACTCTGTATACCTCAACGAGCAGTTAAAATACCATAAGTTAGACTACAGTTAGAATATCATACAGTTAGAACACAGTTAGAATATCATACAGTTAGAACACAGAATACCATACAGTTAGAACACAGAATACCATACAGTTAGAATATCATACAGTTAGAATAGTTAGAATATCATACAGTTAGAACACAGTTAGAATACCATGCAGTTAGAATATCATACAGTTAGAACACAGAATACCATACAGTTAGAATACCATACAGTTAGAATATAGTTAGAATACCATACAGTTAGAACACAGTTAGAATACCATGCAGTTAGAATATCATACAGTTAGAACACAGAATACCATACAGTTAGAATACAGTTAGAATACCATACAGTTAGAATATAGTTAGAATACCATACAGTTAGAACACAGTTAGAATACCACACAGTTAGAACACAGTTAGAATACCATACAGTTAGAACATAGAATACCATACAGTTAGAATATCATACAGTTAGAACACAGAATACCATACAGTTAGAATACAGTTAGAATACCATACAGTTAGAATATAGTTAGAATACCATACAGTTAGAACACAGTTAGAATACCATACAGTTAGAACACAGAATACCATACAGTTAGAATATCATACTGTTAGAATGCAATTAGAATGGCCATTCTTCTTTAGAGTTTTACACATTTTCTATCCATTATATTTTTATGCAGCTCTCCATCACAAAAAAGAAAAAGTTACAGTTAAAATAGAAAAACAATTAGCTTTATACTCTCTTTAATGATTCATGCATCCTTTTGTCTGCATTTCATTCTTTATCACCTAATATTACCCTTTCTTGGATTCCTTTCTGAATGCTATATCATGCCCACCATTACAACTGTATACACGCGTGCGCGCACGTGTGCACACCCACACCCACACAGTAGGCTAGGATCTGCATATGGGAAAGTAGATGCATTTTTTTGTTTCTAAGTTTGTGTAACCTTGCTTCATATTATATATTCTAAGTTCATTCTTTTTCCTGAACATGTTGTAATTTCATTTTTCTTTAGAGCTGAATAACATGTCATTTTACATACATATGACATTGTTATTATCCATTTATCTATTGATGGACATTCATTGCTATCATAAATAAAATATTCTTAAACATGGTTGTGCAAATATCTCTATAGAGGGATATGGAGTTCTTTAGGTATACGCACTGGGTGAACTCGCTGGGCCACGGTAGTATTGAAGAGTCTCCAAACTGATTTCCATAACGGCTGTGTTAATGCGTTCCCACCAACAGTAAGAGTTCCTCTGTCCCCACACCCTCTCCGATGGCATTTGTCATCAGATATTTTTTGCTGACAGCCCTTCCTACTGTGGTGAGGAAGAATCTCAAAGCAGTTTTGATCACCTTTAAAACTAGTTACTACTAGCTGGGCAGTAGTGCACGCCTTTAATCCCAGCACTTGGGAGGCAGAGACAGGCGGATCTCTGTGATTTTGAGGCCAGCCTGCAGCCTGGTCTACAAAGTGAGTTCCAGGACAGCCAGAGCTGTTACACAGAGAGACCCTGTCTCAAAAAAAAAAAAAAGTGGTTACTGCTGCCCATTTGCATCTCTTCTTTTGAATTGTCTGGATTGTCTATTCAGATTCTTTAGGCCCTTGGAAAGCAAACTGATCAAACCAAAGAGCACAAGCCACCAGGAGGTCACAGTCCTCTATGGCCTCTTCCTTAGCTCCTGCCTCCAGATTCCTGCCTTGAGCTCCTGCCCTGGCATCCCTCGGTGATGGACTGGAAACTGTAAGCTGCGAAATGAAATAAATCTTTTCCCCTGGTATTTATTCTGCGATGCTTTGTAAATTTTAGAATGACACCTTGTCTGCAGTATGGCTGGTAGAGTTTTTTTTTCCCCTTATTGTGAGCTTTGATGATGGTTTTCTTTGCTGTGCCAACACCTTTAATTTCTTGTTCATCTGTGTTTTCTTCATCCTTGATAGATGTGGCCATGGTTCCTTTTATAATTGACATCTATATCTACACATATCATTTGTATATCAATGTGTCAGTCTCTGTTGTCTGGAAGAGATCTGCGTTTTTACTTTCCTGCCTACGTGTGTTACTTTGATCTCTGCTGGTAGGATAAAACCATGACCAAAAGCAACTTGGGAAAGGAGGGTCTTATTTCAAGGCAGGAACCCGGAGGCAGGAACTGAAGCAGAGACCATGGCTTGTTCTCCATGGCTTGATCAGCCTGCTTTCTAATACAACCCAGGGCTACCTTCCCAGAGGTGGCACCATCCACAGTGGCTGGGCCCTTTCATATCAATCACTAGTTAATGCAATACATTACAAACACACCCAGGGGCAAGTATGGTGGAGGTGACTCCTCAGCCGAGGTTCCCTTTTCCCAGGTGACTCTAGTTTGTGCTAAGTTGAGGAAAACTGACCAGGAGTTCATTCTCATAGACAGTTCTGCTCTTTCTAAGTGGTCTGCTCTGTGCAGGGGTCGGGAAGCTGTCGTTGCTGAGTCAGTCAGGTTCATTATAAGGTGATCATTAGAGATCACAGTCTCAGTGTGGGAGATGACAGTGTCTGGGAACAATGTCTGTCAGTGTGTGACCCGTGTCAAGGGGGAACCTGCTGTATAGGTCCAGTCAACAACCTCCATGTAGGAGGTGGGCTTTCTCCAGTCCCATCCTTTCATGCTTCAGAAGAAGTCAGGGGCCATTTTATCTTCTGAGAAGTCTGCAGTCTTTCATTTTAAAGCGTGGCATGGAGAACCAAGGTTGAAACATATGTAGGTGACTTAACATGGCTGCCAGACCTGAGCCCTGGAATGGTAGCCTAGGACTTCTGCATAATCTGTAAGAGCAGGTGTGCATGTGCGCACACGGGTTTGTGTGTGTTGTATCTATGTGCATTGTCTGTGTGTGTTGTGTGTACGTGTGCATGCATGTATATGGGAATTTAATGAAGTTCTTTTCTCTAATGGGTGCAAAGTGCTCCTTCACACTACTTCATACTGGTGAGTTTGGCTGCCAAACTCACCAGTATCATCCCACTACATTTCCCTATGTCCTTGTCATTGGGCAGTTAGATTATCTCAAGGGTTCTCTGTAAGTCATGCTGGGATAACCCCCTTGAGATGATGCTCCATGGATTTCCGTCCTCGTGGTTGCCTGTCACGAAACTGGACCAGAAAGGTTGGCTTCTGGTGTTGACGTCTCCTCTAACCCAGCCTCTCTGAGGATAAAGAAACTTCTCTGCCCAGACAAAAAAAGGATTGCTGTCAGTGTGTGTGACATGAGAGAATGGGTGGGAGAGAAGGGAGTCACCCTTGTGATGCCATCATAGGGAACTGGGGAGACTGAACCACTGCTAAGGAGAGCAGTTTTGGTTGAAAAGATGCCCTAACTATTGTCTGCTGAACCGCTATGATGTCACTGACGAGGCCCTCCATTCGGGGATCTACTTGACCCAATCACGACCCCACAAATTCATTCACTGCCATATTAGCTACATATGGCCTCGGCTTCCATCTCTGTCCTTCTGGCCCTGTGCATTTGACCTATCTCATGCTTTGTTTTACTTGAGATAGGGTTCCAATTCCTAGGAACTGAACATCTACCTCTTGAAGAGACCAATTCAGATGCCAAGATTCTAGGGTAATGTCTCCTCATACCATTGGGAATTGTTTCTCCTACCCAAGCTTCAGTACTACAGTCAAGTGTCTTGACATTCTGTGTATGCAAGATTCATTCATCCATTGGTGCTGCTCTATCCTTTAAAGGCCTCAGGATCTTCTTGCAGTCTAAGTTATCATTCTCAAAAGCCAAAGATTCAATTAATCTCTGTGTCTGTTACCCCTATTTGTACAGCTTTAGTTAATCTTTGTAAAAAGTCATTAAAGAGTTTTCCCTGACCCTATTTAACCCTAATATATGATTCAATTCTATTTCCTAGTTCCCGAATCCTGTCCTAAGCATTTAAAGCTGCTGTGCTACATAGGGACAAGGTGTGTTCATTGTAAAGAGTCTGATGCTGAGGATCAGAGTAAAGTCCCTTGCCCAGAATTTGATCTTGGGAAGTCTCAAGTCCTTTTGCTTCCCCATGTTGCTCTAAAACTTTTGCTTCTTCTCTTCAATAACACTTCCAAAGCAGCTGAGGTCCATTTTCTAGGATTGCTGAGATTAACTGAATCCAGTCTTGTGGCATTGCTTTGTTGCTTGAAGCCCATGTTTTGACCATTCCCCTAACAAAGGATGGATGTATTTCATAAGCTACAATTATTTGTTTAATTTCATTTAGATAAGTCATACATATGGGCTCCCATGTATATTCTTTGACTACCTTAGGGTATTTGGTGACAGATTCTCTTTCTGATGATTTCACCGGAAAAGCAGGTATAACTCTGGGTAAGTTATTCTGGAGTTTGACACATACTGATGAGGCTACATTTTGTCTTTGTACCTTTTGTCCCTGGTCATCAAATTTGATAAATTTTTCAGTCTTTTAAAATCTTTTTACTGCTGCCTTTTGCAATGTCTGGATCTTCTGTCCAGTGTTCTGCTCTAATGCTCTCATTGAGGATTCCAAGGTGTGAAGTCTGTGCAGTAAAGATAATGTCTCATCCTTGCACATAATTTTTATAGCATGCATATTACCTTCCTGGAGAGACTTTCTATCAGTCAATCTATCAGACACCTTCCACAGAGTCTGATTAATACATTCAACAGTACGGATTCTCTCAGACAATGTCTCAGCACCCTCTGCCATTGACTAGGTTTTGTTTGTCAAACTGGTTGTATCCTTCTCCAGAGTGCTGAATTTCCCTTTTAGTTGGCTATTATCAGTCTGCAAAGACTGTATCATTTCTAAAAGTGCCTCATTCTTGGCCCTATTATCAAACCATGTTTTAAAGGAAAAAATATGAAGGACAAAGCTAATCCCCAGAATCAAATAGAGGGAGGTAGGAGGGAAATCATATAAACCTTGCATAACATCATACATGTTATAAGTAAAAAGGCTATTGAACTCCTGGATGGTTAAATTGTCTACCATCTTGTCCTTTTAAATTATAAATTTATAATTTATATTTTAAATTATAAATCTTACCTGTGGTTGAGTTTGAGCTGGAGTAGGTACAATAACCGTTACCTGTCAGTAGGTGTCAAGGTGCACTTGTAGCCACATGGCTGGTTTAAATCTGAATTTTAGCGTTAAACGCTAAAAAGTATGCTCAGATTAAAAACAGTTATTTAGTGTAAATCACAGACTGTGTGCTCCATGGAAGTCCCTAATTGGTCAGTGGCCACATGAGCACAAATGCCAAACAGAGACAACCAGGGAAGCCCATGTCCCATCTGAGCATCGGCGAGTGCTAGAAAACTGGACCCAGAAACTAGCTGAGACGTTTAATGAGAAAATATGAAGGACTGTGTCTAGCAGCTACTCAGGGCCACTGTGTGGGAATTCTACCCAAACGAATGATGTGGAGCCTGACGGCAGCTGGCTAGAGCCACTGGAGACCCGAGCTCCACGAATCAGGCACCGACTGTAGAAGTTAACTTGATTTGGGAAATAACCAGGCCAGCAAAAAGATAAACAATTATAGTTTTATTTATTATAAGGGGAAAACTCATGAAACTGGAATGAGAAGTCCAAACTCAGCTGTGCAGTGAGGGAACCACAGAGAGAGACAGACAGAGAGAGAGAGAGAGAGAGAGAGAGAGAGAGAGAGAGAGAGTGCACCTGGGCCTTGCTTCCGTTTTTTCTCCTGGTCCCAGAAAGCCACACCCTAACTTGGTCCCACCTCTTAAAGATAATTGGTTAACAAGGCTTCCCCATCTAATGGCGAATCAATCCCACACCAGTTATGCTTTAAGGGGTTATTTATTTTGGGGGGTAAAACTTACATACACCATAAACCGTCAGGAAAGGAGCCTAGTCGCTGGAGCAGGAGCTGGGAGCAGGAGCCGGGACCAAGCGCAGGAACCAAGAGGCCCGAGTGGAGATCTGTGGCTCTTTTTAAAAGAGAAATATACCACGCCCCAGTGGGCTGGCATTTCAGCGGCTATTGGCTGACGGAGCGGAAGGCCCTCCCACAGCACCGTGGGCTTGTGCTTCAGCGACTATTGGCTGAAGCAGCGGAAGATACTCCCGCAGCACCCATCACTTACTCTTCTGTTTATCTGGCATATATGAAAATATTTCATTTGCTTGTATTATTTTATGTGTAAGAGTGTTTTGTCTGCATATATGTATTTCCACTACATGTGTGCCTGGTGCCTGTGGAGGTCAGAAGAGGCTGTTAGATTTCCTGGAACAGGAGTTATGGCTGCTTGAGAGCTGCCATATGGGTACTGGGAACTGAACCCGGGTCCTCTGCACCAAGTGCTCTTAACCAGTGAGTTATCACTCTAGCCCAACCTTTTATTTTTTAACTGGAATTAAAACCCATTTGACTCTTCAAATTATGGGGAGGATTTGCAAGTCTGTGGGGCATTTTATTGATTAATGGTTGATGTGGGAGGACCCAGCCCACTGTGGCCAGTGCCACCCTTGGGCAGGTGGTCCTGGGTGGTATAGAAAGCAGGCTAAACAAGTCATGGAGAGCAAGACAGTAAGCAACATTCTTCCATGGGTTCTGCTTCAGTTCCTGCCTCCAGGTTCCGGCTTTGAATTCCTTCCCTGAATTCACTCGGTGATGGAGTGTGATATGGAAGTAAACCACATAAACTCTCTCCTCCCCAAAGTGCTTTTGGCTGTGGTGTTTATCACAGCAACAAAAACTTAAACCATAGATCATCAGTTCTCAACCTTCCTAATCCCGCAGCCCTTTAATACAGTCTCTCATGCTGTGGTGACCCCCAACCATAAAATTATTTTCACTGCTACTTCATAACTGTAATTTTGCTACTGAAATTTGTAATTTGTTAAGAATCGTAATGCAAATATTTCTAGAGATAGAGCTAAGGGGTTGTGACCCATAGTTTGAGAAACTGTGATAAGAGGTCCAATCAACAACTTCTTTTTGCTACTAGGAAATACCCGCATCTGAGTTCCTGTTAAAAGAATAGACAGTCAACTGGGTATTGGCTCTGGAGGCTGCAAGCCCAATAGTAGGTGCTGGCATCTGGTCCTTCTCCATGTATTATACTATGATACCATAGGGGGCACATTTAACCACAGAGACAACAGGCAGCTTCAGACCCCACCCCCACCCCAACTCCTCCAGGTTTACAAGTCCAGAAATACCAGCCAACTCACCAAGGCCCCTATCTGTGAGACTGAGAGGTCCCACCCCAGGTTCCTTGCTTTCTTAACAGAAGGGGACAGTCCCAACCTAGCTGAAGGAGGTGTTCCCCTCCCAGCCACTCAGGATGTATGGTTTCCTTGGCGCTGGGAATGATGGCCTCTTTGGACCTTTTGTTCTTCTGTTTGAATGTCAAGGCCCAAGGGCAGGGACCTAATTGGCAGCTACCTGTCTCCTGCTTCTTCCCCACCCTGCCCTCCCCAGGAGGCTAGGGGAAGGCCATCTCTTTCTCACAGAGGGGAGAGGGAAATGCCAGCCCAGGAGCGTGGGAGTGACATGTTCTCCTTCCCATTAGCTTGTTGATGGGTGTGAGGTTGTTCTTTGGAATGCTGAAGAATGTTCTGGAATTACAAAGAAGAGAAGCTTGCCCAACCTTGTAAATACGGTAAAAAAAAAAATAGCAACATTGAATTATATATTGTGAAAGAGCAAATCATGGCATATGAGCTATATTTAATTTATTTATGTATCTTAGGCGTCTGAGTTTACCCTTGTCTGTCTCAAGCCTGTGTTGGCCTGGAACCTGGGCTTTCGTTGCTGGCAGTCTTTCTGGAAGCTTCCGGGGATGCAGGTGGAGTCCCTGGAATCCCCCAGCCTGTCACCCCAAAGCAGATTTGTGGTCTGGAGGATCTACAGGGTGATCCCTGTGCAGGCGACCCAGTGGGGCAACAGCAGCCCCAGGGCAAGCATTCTCTCCTGACTCACGGAGGAAAAAGGCACAGGATTCTCTGGTGAAGGAGTCAAGATACCTGGATCTTGGATCTGGAAGCTGAACAAGATCACCCAAGTGGTTTCAAATGAACGGACATGGTTTTATCATTGGCGTTTTGCTAGAATGATATTTGCTTTATTTGTTTTTCAGTCTTATCAGATTTCTTTTGCTTCTGTTATTACTTTAAATCAAGATCCTGGAATAAAGACATCACCCAGTCTGGCTTGCACAGGGGAGCCCTTCTCCCTGTACTGTCTGCAGGAGAGGAAGAGGGTGAATGTTCTTACCCTGCAGTTTTGCAGGGGCGGCGATGCAAAGCCCTGCACAGCCTGTGCTTAAACACCTGTGAACAGAGCCAGGTCTTCTGTGTGAACGCTTGGAATGTGTCTAAGTTTCAGAAGCCCAACTCAACGGGGCTTGAGTATAAAAGGAATTTGTTGGTTTGTTAAACGGAAGCAACCAAGGCTTCAGGTATGGTTTGAACTAGGGTATCAAAAAAGATCCCTTGTCCTCAGTTTCTTTTTCTACATTTCTTAACTCTGTTTCTAGTGATCCATTTCTACCTGCAGGACGAACCTCTGTGATAAGGGCATCGGGCCAGTACCAACCTAGCTTCCTTCTGGAAGGTTTCACTTCCTTTTAGTAGGGCCATAGTGAGCACCCATCTGAGAAGAACCAAGTAAACACCCGTCTTAGAAGGATCACAGGGAGCACCCATCTTAGAAGGACCACAGTGAGCACCCATCTGAGAAGGACTGCATGGAGCTCCCATCTTAGAAGGACCACAGGGAGCACCCATCTTGGAAGGACCACAGTGAGCACCAATTCAAACCATCTTGATCCCACAGCTCTGGGATTCTGGAAATCTGAGATGCATGCTCAAATTGGCAACTGCTGCATCCTGGCAGTGTGGCCTCAGGCAAGCCATTTGACTCATGGGGTCTTAGATGCCTCAGGAGGGTGCAGGGGGATTAACAGTGCTAGAGTAGGAGGTGGCCTTGGCCCCAAGCAAGCCCTGAGTGCAGTGTGGGTGCTGTCTTTATTTTGACGGTTAGTCAGTATAGTGAAGGTTGGTGCTTAGGATTATTCAAGAAAAATGTCAGTGGAAATTGTGGGAAGAGGCAGCGACTGGGAGAGGATGAAGTAGAACAGCCAGGACACAAAGGATGGGAGGAACGGATTTCTCAGAGACGACCACGGCAGCCAAGCCGCGCACATGCCTTGTGTGGGCGGTGTGGCCAGGGGTCTCTGGGCGGACACGGAGCCAGGTGGACCAGTTGGAGACATCCACTCAACGCCACTGTCCAGGTCATGGCTCTGCCTGGAGGTGCCCTGCTGCTCTGGAGGGCAGCATCCTAACTCAGCTCCCACAGCTGGAAGAGACAGACAGGTGCTGCAGGATGGGCTCCCTGACCAAGACACTGAGTCTGCCTTCACAATTGTTAGTGTGTAGCGAGAACTAGAGGACTTTGGGGCCACACAGTCGCCTTGGCCTGACCTGCAGGCTTCCAAAGCAGGCTGAACTTAAGAGGAGTCTGAAGCAGAAGCTGGCTTAGAGGGCTGTGTGGACTCAGAGCCACAGAAAAGCAGTTCTACTCCCCATCCCCATGTCCTTCTTCACCCTGCCCTGCTTACCTTTGCTCCTCCATCCTTCCCCCTTCTCTCTCACCACCCTCTTCTTTCCCTTCTTCTTTTTCTCTCAATCTTTCTTCTCTCCTCACCACTTTATAAGTGTATTTAAATAGAAATGTGTACCTTTTTTTTTTTTTGCAAAAATATTGGCATGATGTTCTAGGCATAGTGGAGGCATGCTTCTGTAATCTTAGCACCTGGAAGGCTGAGACAGGGAAACTACAAGTTTGAGAACAGCTTCTGTTACCTGGTGAGTTCTAGGCCAGCTTGAGCTACTTAGCAAGAGCCTGTCTCAAAAACCCCAACCGTGACAGCAAAGAGGTCCCCACACCTGCCCTAGTTTTGTTGCTGTGATAAAATGCCACACAAAGAGTAGCTTATGGGAGAAAGGGTTTATTTGGCCAACAGTTCCCAGTCACATCACACTGTGGGAGAAATCAAAGCAGGGACTTGAAGCATCTACTCATATCACACGCACAGTCAAGAGCAGGAGAAATGAGCGCATACACGCTTAGTGCTCAGGACACCTTCTCTACTCTCAACGCAGTCCAGGACCCAAGTCCTGGAAGTGGTGCTGTGCACATTCAAGGTGGGTCGTCCCTCCTCAGTTAGCCTAATTAGGAAACCCCACAAGCAGTGGCTACTACCTCAGCATGGTTATATACATATATACATACATATATATATTTATTTGAACACACACACACATATTCACTCATATATATGAGTGAATATGTGTGTGTGTGTTCAAATAAATCTACATGGCAGGCATTAATCATTATCATTTTCTAGATGAAGGAATGAAGGCACAGAGAGAAGGCACTTGCTTTGGTTTGAATGGTCTGGGAACTTACTTCCCGAGTTTGTGTGCAGATTGGACGACAGGCCTTCGGGTGGTAATGAAGAACTGATGATGTCATCAAGATGGAGTCACAGAGGACCGGTGGCTTTAGAAGAAGAGAGGCCCGAGCTAGTACGCCTTCCGTCTTGCTTTCTCTCTGCCATGCTAGGATGTGCTCAGAAAGCGCTTGCCAAGGCTAGTGATATCAAGGGACTTCTTAGCCTCCAGATTTCTTTATGAGCCATCTAATGTCCAATATTTGGTTATAACAACAGACCCCAGTACAATAAAAGCTACGAATGTCAACCCTGAGGCCAACATTATACTCAATAGAGGAAGCAATGGAAATATCTCACCCAAAGTCAGGCTTGAGGCAAAGTCTCACCCTCACGGCCCTTGCTCAGTACAAGGCTTGAATTTTAGCTGTGGTGATAGAAAAGCAAAGTAAACAGAAATAAGTGAACCAGGAAGGGAAAAATGTCCCTCTTTGCAGGTGACATGATTCTATACTTAAAGGATCACCTATGAACTCTACTAAAAAAACCTCTTATGCAAAATAGCAGGATAAAGACCAGTAGCCTTTCTACATAACAACAGTGAACTGGCCAAGAAAGAAATCAGGAAAAAATATCCCATTCACAATAATTTGTTTTATGTCATGTGTGTGAATGTTTGGCTTGCATATATGTAAATGCACCATATGTGTGCAGTGCCTCCAGAGGCTAGAAGTGTTGGATCTCCTGAAACTAGAGCTGTAGGCAGTTGTGAGCTACCATGTAAGCGCTGGGTACTGAACCCAGGTCCATAGCAAGAACCGCCAGTGCTCTTAACCACTGAGTCATCTTTCCAGCCTCTCATTCACAATCATTTAAAAGTGACCTATGAAATGAACCTAACTTAAGAGATGGAAGTCTTCTACTTGAATACATTGAAGAAGAAACTGAGGAAGACATTAGGGGACGGAAAGACCTTCATGCTCACTCATTACAAGAATTATTATTGTAAAAATGATCATGTTGTCCAAAGATACCTACAGATTCAATGCAATACCACAAAAATTCCAATGATATTTCTCACGACACAAGAGAGTTTAATCTTAAAACTGACTCAGAGGCACTAAGGACCCTGGACAGATACAACAATCCTAGAAAAGAGGAGTAATGCTAGAGATGCCACAATGCCTCCAAATTATAGTAAATTATAATTATGCCACAAGTGATATTGCATTATAATATCTTAAATTATATTACAGAGCCATAATAAAAACTGCATGATGCTGTTATGAAACCAGACATGGAGACTAATGGAATAGGAAAGAGGACCCAGAAATAAATTCATATCATACTAGTCACCTAATTTCTGAGGGAACTATCAAAAGCAGGCATTAGGAAAAAGACAGCTTCTTCAGCAGCATCACAAAGGTGCTGAGAAAACATCACGAAAAGGCAGAAAATCCACATTAACCCTCCCTTCCCCCGAGTCAGTAAACAGGTTAATGAAGTAACTGAATGTTTCTCATAGGAGAAAGCACAAGCTAATGGCCAAAGTTTGTTTGGAAAAGTTTTTACTAGCTTCAGCTATTAGGAAAATGCAAATTGAGATAGCTTTGAGAGTCCATCTCAAAGTCAGAAGGGCTGTCTTCAAGAAAACAAATGTTGGTAAGGAGGAGTAAGAGGAGTCCTCATTTATGAACAGGGAATGTAAACTTGTGCAGCTTCTGTGGAAGTCAGTGTCGAGGTTCAAGGACTACATAGAAACCCACTACAGTCAAAGTTTCTTAAAATAATATATACATATATGAAAGAAATCTAAATGAAATTACCGAAATCACCAAGGTATGGGGAGGACAAAGACGTCTATCTTTTGCCATCAAATGAAACCTCTAGTTTCCAGAACGGGTTACAGCTAATGAGCTGCAGGCCACATGGGCCCCACAGAAACCCTCAAACACAGGCAATTGCCAAGGTCATTGGTTGCTTTCTACAAATTGACAGCAAGGTCCTATTGCTGGACAACGCCTTCATAATCCACTGAATAAGGGGAAGTCAATCTGGTGTCTCACTCCTACTGACTAATATTCATGGTACTGGAAGATACTCTGAACAGTGCCAGAGGAGAAAGGTAATTATCAACCCAACTACAACCCCTTTTCTGATCTACAATAGTGACCTGTCTGAAAAATACACTGGTACCCTAGTGGCACAGAAGTTGTGGGAGCAACCAACCACTATTTGATTGGATTTAAGACTTATTCCCTGAGATGGGGCCTATGACTGACATTACTTGGGTGGCCAAGAACCTGAGACAGACTGTGAATCTAGGAGAAAACCAAATATTCCTGTTCTGCTAAAGGAACATAGCAAAGCAATAACACGACTCCTAGTGATATTCTGGTATACTCACAAAGCATTATCTTGCTCAGCTGTTATCAGAGAAGCTTCCTCCCTCAGTAGATGGGAACAAATAAAGAGACCCAAACTGGGCAATGTGCAGGGAGGGAGAGATTCTGAAATCCTCAGTCCTAAATGGGATGTGTTCATCAAATCTTCTCATCCTTCAGAGCTCAGGAAACTCTGCAGAAAGGAGGCAGAAAGAGTGTAAGAGTCGGTGGGGATTGAGGGCACCAGGGAAACAAGGTTTTCTGAAGGCGACAGTGCTGGGTACATATGAACTCACAGAAGACGACAGTGCTGGGTACATGTGAACACATAGAAGACGACAGTGCTGGGTACATGTGAACACATAGAAGACGACAGTGCTGGGTACATATGAACTCACAGTAGACAACAGTATGGGGTACATATGAACTCACAGTAGACAACAGTATGGGGTACATATGAACTCACAGTGGACAACAGTATGGGGTACATATGAACTCACAGTGGACAACAGTATGGGGTACATATGAACTCACAGAAGACGACAGTGCTGGGTACATATGAACTCACAGTAGACAACAGTATGGGGTACATATGAACTCACAGTGGACAACAGTATGGGGTACATATGAACTCACAGTGGACAACAGTATGGGGTACATATGAACTCACAGTGGACAACAGTATGGGGTACATATGAACTCACAGAAGACAATAGTGCTGGGGTACATGTGAACTCACAGAGACTGAGGTAGCATGTACAGGGCCTGCAGGGGTTCAAACTAGATGGGGTCCCAGTGCTGAAAGGGGTCATACACCCCATCCATAACCCAGAAGCTACCGCTAATTGATAGATGCTCACAGAGGAAAAATTAGTTTTCTCCAATGGAGTCTCACTGGGTATAAAAATCACACTAAAGATCAGGCCCCATACCCAGCAGTAGACGGCCAACACAAACAAACTCAATGATACTTTGGAGTTTTTTGGGTTTTTGTTTGTTTGTTTTGCCTTATAATGCTTTTTCCTCTTTTTTTAACCTTATATTTTTTTCTTATGTACTATGATTTCCAATCTTATACTTTTATTGGGTTTCTGTGTGTGTGAATATATGTGTGTGTGTGTGCACTTGCACGTGTGCGTGTCTACATCTATGTATACTCTTTGTGCTCTTTCTTTGGCTCTTTTTTCTGTTGTTTTGCCCCATTTTGGCTTGTTTTTATTTTATTTTTTAATGCCTGTTTGTTTTCTAGAGGGAGAGAAAGAAAGGGAGTGGATTTGAATGGATGGGGAAGCAGGGAGGATCTGGACAGAATCGGGGGAGGGAATATTATAATTGGAATATATCATATGTACATTTTCAACTTTAAAAATTTAGAAAAATAAATTAACTAAAAAATGAAAATTGTAAACTAAAAAACCCTAAAAACTAAATTAGAAATACCACATGACAGCTATACACTCCCAGATATGCACTGAAACTAAGTCAACACTAAATAAAGATACTCACATGCCCATGCTTACTGTTTGAATT